>NC_136059.1:2115847374-2116447374 GCF_964261635.1 Lissotriton helveticus
TGTTAAAGGGAGGTGTTTTGTAACTTTATAATGCAATTAGCCATCCTTACTCTTCTCTCGCTTTCTGTCTCCCCCTCCTCCTCTCCCACTGTACTTTCCGTTCTTTGGCATCTTCATGTAAAACTCACAGTAGAATGTTGCTGTGAGCTTCCACAACTGTCGGACGCTTGAGGATCTTGTGTGATTAAAGGAACTTAACAGCTGTACACTTGGAGTTAATTTCTTAACAGGGGGGGCAAATGGATGAAGCTACATGCCCTGAATGTCTTACTGTGGGCTCACTGATGTCTGTTGGAGATCATTCAGAAAAGGTTTCAAGTCTAAAAAAGAGGCCTCTCTGGAGATTCGTAAAATAAGGGGAAGCCCTCCACAGGAAGAATCAAAGGAACAATGTGAGAAACATGGGTCACTTCTGTCTGATGCGGGTCATAACCCATCTATCACAGACAGGAAAGCCATAGACTACTTAAGGGTCGGATTTATAGACGGTTTCTGAATACCATATTTATGGCAAATGTAGGGGAGATGGGCTGAAAATTTGAGAGTTTGTAATTGGAAAGAACAAATTATATCTGACAAACTGACAAAGGAAAAATCAGGAAGGGAAATAACTGGGCTATTGTATTGTTGCCTCATTAAATACTTGCTGATATCTACAATTAACATTGTGCTACAAAAGACTTAGGATGAATTGCAGTTGATATGTTCACTTTTCAAAACATAAAGGGTGCTCAGTAAACTACTAGTTGGACCAAAATGAATGTCTGGTGCCATACATCAGCTTCGATAAGGCAACAAACCTGGTTAGATGATGCAGGTGAGGATCAGAGATGGAGAACGGTAACACAACTTATGCTTTCATACTCCTGATGATACACTTCAGTTGCTAGCTTTACAATTTTAAAGTCACATATACTTTGATTAGGCTATACCCTGGGATGTGTGGTAGCATGTGTGGCTTTCCAGTCATTCAGAATGTTTTTGATGTGGGTAGTGTGGGAAATAGCAGGATCAGGGCATGTGCTGCACAACTTCAATTATTTTCTGATGGTGGCAACGGGAAATCAGAAGAGTGAAAGCTCAAGACTGATGGCAATATTTTTCGGAGGTGGAACATGCTTTTATGGTCCTTCTTGCAACATTTTAATACCAAGGAGCCAACTGTATTGTGTACATTTTTGGGTAATGAGCTGACCTCAGTGGTGATGGCTCCCCATTTGCTGGTGGACACATTTCACAGATTATAAAAGTTACTGGATGTGGCTGTGAGCAGGAGAAAACATGAACTGAGGTTCCTGCATCAATTACTTAGACACCTTAGGACTTTGTTTGTAGAGATATCTCTCCAGGAGGAGCATTTGGGGGAGCAGCTAAGCCCCATCCCATGATTCAAATGCCTTAAAGAACAGATAAGGATTTGGTGGTATGGCAGGCTGCAGGGTAAGGCGGTACAAGACAGAAAGGTGACTTTCAGGGTTTCAGGATGGACAATCAAGCAGTGGTGCATGTGGTTAACAGGCAGTTCATGCAAAATGCATGTGATTTGTGTGCAGGGACAATTGGTCTTGTGTGGTTTGAGTTGGCACTAATAGACTAATGACCACAGGGGACACAACACATTCCTGGTTATCAAAATTAGGTCACTGATGTTCTGTCTCATTTGCAGTGGGTGCGGTTCAATGGTTTGGTCCCAGAATGGCAAGAGAAGTAGCTAAAGGTGTGTCTGAAATGTAGGACATTGAAGAGTAAGAGCATGACAGATCAGGGAGCAGCTGCTGGCAGCCTCTATGCAGAAGTCATTCAAACAAGCATGGAAGGAGTTTCTGGAATCAGGGGCCAGGACATAAACAGATTAGGAAGGGGTTTAAGAAAGAGGAAACATGATATAGTGAGGTTTGTAGTGCACCCGATTAACAAGGATAGCTCCCAAAATGGTGGTTATCACCTGTTTGACTTGTCATCATTGGCGTGGGTTTCCCCTGTATTGTTGCCTTTGCCTCTAGTGTTTTGCTGTGTGTTGGGAGTTTGTCTTTAGCTGGTCTAGATGCTTTGGGCACTTTGTTACTGTTGTTCAGTGCCAAAGTGCAAGTGCTCCCTCTGTAAATTGTGTTAATGACTGGTGATTCCATGATTGGCCTATTTGGTTTACTGTTAAGTCCCTAGTACTGTGCATTGTGTGTGCCCAGGACCTGTCAACCAAATGCTGCTAGTGGGGTTGCTTAATAGGACTGTGTCTGATAATTATGTACTTATTGTTATTCAAGTGGCTGTTTTTTGTATGAATCAATTGACCGGTATACAATTTATTTTGTTTATGTATTAATGTGATTTATGTGTGATTTATGTACACAATGTATGTTTTTTGTTAATTATCGAACACAGTCCTATTAATGTAGTGTGTCTTTTAGATAGGCATGTCTTAACAATGTCATATCTAGATAAATGGTTCTTTCTAAAAAGAAGTAATTAAATTACAAAAGACCATTCAAATTAAATAAAGGTCTCAGACTGCTTAAGGGTTAAACAGCAGTACTACATAGCAGGTCAGGTTCTGTTCATTCATAACGATTTATAGGTCCTTCCTGACCATAGTGGGACCAAACCCCTTTTTCAAAAAGCTAGTGGGTTTGCTGCACTGACGGTGACACCCACACCAGCAGCCTTTCAAAAGTAATTCAGACCTGCCACTGTAATGTCTGTGTGCAGTCTAGTTTTGCCATGCCGACCCGGCAAGTGCACCCACTTTCCAGGCCCTAACCTTCCCTTTTCTTACATATGAGCTGTGTGCTGCTCGGGGCTGGCCTGTAGTAGCTGTATCTGCCAATGAGGGGGACTGTATGTGTATCCTGCTTTAGAAAGTATTTCCAAGGGCTTGGAAGTGAAGCGTGCCTCCTGTTCCAGAGGTCTGAGGAACAGCAAAGACCTCACCATCCTTCTGGGCACCCTCTCTGAAACCGCTGGTTTCAGTAGCTGCAGAAGTAAAGGGCAACCGACTAAGTCACTGAGTCCATCGCAGGATTCTGTGTCCTGAAGGCCACGCAGAAGGCACCGCCGCCCTTCGCACTGCATCCTTGGCCTCACTGACGCCGTCTTGATGATCGTCACTGAGCTTCTGCTTGCATCGCGTCCTGTGGAAACCGCATTCCATACCACCTCGCTTCACCCTGTCTGGACGTCTCCGACATCATCGCTGCCAGACCTGAACATTGACAGGCTCTGTCGTCTGCACCGCAACCTCGAAGCACATCATTGAGCAAAACCTAACCCTGCACTGTAAGCCTTGGTCTCACCAACGCCATCTGGACAATCGTCACCAAGCCACTGCCTGCACCGCATCATGAGGGCACCGCACTTTGTACCACTCCCATTTTGCAAACCACCATGACGGTTGCACTGACCGGATAACACCAGGTCGGCTGCAACGAGAAAGGTACTGTTTTCGAGTCTGTCAGCTCTTTAGATGATTCGCACCGCTGCGGTCGGCTGGAATTGTTGGACTCTGTTGTTTTCAGCATCACGGTACCCCGGACGGAGCTGCCAACTCAGAAGCCTTGCATTTTTGAACTATTTCTCATTTTAAAGATTATCTTGCAAAGTAACTATTTTGTACAATATTATATGTAAGATTTTTGTCATTTTTGGTCTTGTTTGGTTTAGATAAAGAATTGCTCTTTTTCTAAACTGGTGTGCTGTCCATTTGTAGCAATTTCATTATGTTAGTGTATGCATGAACAAATGCTTTACACGCTGCCTCTGGGATGAGCCTGTCTGCTTGTGTCAAGCTATCAAGGGGGTGAGCAGGGTTTTTTTAGAAGTGTATCCCCTTACCCTGACTAGGAAGAAGGGTACCTACTTGGACAAATGTGCAAACCACTGCTAACTAGAGACCCCCATTTCTAGCATCACCTTCCTGCACATAAACAATTATTCCCCTCAACACTGACACCCTTGCACTATGGTGTTGGTGCTAGGCAGCTCAATTTAGCACCACTGCTAGGGGGAAACACAGCGGTGTGCTGCATTCTTATGAATACGGCACATCCCTGTTTTTTCAGATTGCGAAGCGTGGCGTTAGCAATTTTTTGCTTAATGCCACGCTTTGCCATTCTGTTGTAAATATACTGCCAGGTTTAGTAATAAAACGCAGGAATAAGAGTGAGGTCTGGATTTGAAGTCACTCCATTGTGAATTGGACAAGCATGCACGAGGAGAGGCAAAGCTGCGGGTACCAACTGGGACTTGATTTAATGAATGGGCAGTGTAGTAGTATTGGAAAGGAAGCATGTGATGGGGTAATTGATGTCACCCACCAGATGTGTGTGGGATCCGCCTAGCAAAGGATGGCCTGGTTTAAGAAATAGATTTGAAAATGATAAAAAATAATGAAAAGGGATTTTTAGGAGGTGGAAGAAGGGAGGACAATTTGGGGATTATTTGGATGCAGTTGTTGGCCAAGACAGTTTAGAGAGGAAACAGGGCGATGAAAGAGATAGACAGGGACCTTTCAGGTTTTTGTAAGGCACATGGCTTGGAGATGATAACACACTGATACATTGTGTAAAACTCCCTAGGTTGGTCAGTAATAATGGGGTGCACCCGTCCCGATTGGAAACAGTTTCCCCTTCGAAGATGGAGACAGAGGTGTGGCTGCATAGGTGGAAGAGGCGGACTTGAAGGGAACAAAAAGAATAGACAGTGGTGGGTATTTCTGGTTAATGGTGCAATGGCTCTACGTAGGTTTTTGGGGTAATAGGGCTAAGGGAATTTCAGAACATGTGTGGGGACAAAAAGAAAGAGAAGTGTTGAGTCCGCGTATAATTCTCCATAGTGCTGCTGAAGGACTGAGTTCTGTCAAATACGGAAATGAATTCACAACCAAGTGCACCAACTCGATTTTGTATGTGACATATACTTGTTTTGCTTATATGTGGCTCTGTCATCCTGCCTTTCAGTTTAGTTACTTCTTGCACTAGATCTCCTAGGTATACAGTGTACTACATTTAGAAAGCAGAGGTTTGATGTAATGCAGCCCACACATGCCCCCATAATGCAGGTTCTCCAGTCGACAAAGCCAAATGTCCCAATACCTTGCATGACCTATTCGGCCAGCATGGCTGTTTCCAGGCAATAGTTTTTGCAAGTGTTTGATAACTAGTAAGAAAGAGACACTAAAATATCCCAACAGCATGACAAAGTCATCATGTCCCACATAACACAGAACCACTTGGTGGACCTGTCAGGTGGATGTGAGAAACACTGGTGCTGTCTAAGTAATGAGGGGCTCTGCAGCATAACAGGGCATTATGAGGCTCTCCAAGCAGAAATAATGTAGGATTCTGAAGCCAGGGGGGATATGTGGCTCGTGACAGAAAACAAATCACATTTTGACTAAGTTCGTTTCCTATGTCCGAAGTTACTTTTACTACACGATGCAGAGTATTGATAATTATAACTGTCAGAGTGTTGTAATTACAGTCAATATAAATCACATCTGACAATTATTTTCTCCAGTGCAACATTAAATACAATTCGGCACATTAGTCATTAGTCATAGGCATAACAAAATAATGCATGGAATCGGGTCCTCCCGAATAAGATTTCAGAATTGCTAATATTCGCAAATACATCCAGGAGAAGTTATACTTTACACATACTTTATGGATCTAGTTTTTCTCAGAGATAATTACAACACTATTCAAGCCACTCTCAGATGCACAATAGATTTTCGAAGAAGCAGGTAGCATAATCTTTGCAGTTTTTATTTCATGCCTTGGGTTCTGGGTGAGAGGAAGCTTTGAAAACTGCCACTACCTGTGTCCGGGTCCTGTAAATTAAATGCAACTAGTGGACCTGCAGCACTTAGGGCCCGATGTAGGTAAATCTCTTTTACCACTTCTTAAATACCGATTCATACCGAATCGGTATTTAAGAAGTGGTAAAAAAGAGGAGGGGAGATGTAGGTATTTCAGATTCGGTAAAAACCGAATCGTTAAGATTCGGTATTTACCGATTCTGTAAATACCGAATCGGTAATGCCCATTGATTCCTATGGGCATTGAAGCCCATAGGAATCAATGGGCATTACCTAATCGGTATTTACAGATTCGGTAAATACCGATTTCGGCAAGGGTGCAGGGGGTGTCACTTTGACACCCTCTAGCACCCCCAATACAGGCATGTGTGCCATGTGGCACACAGACATGCCCTAAGGGCATGTCTGTGTGTCACATGGCACAGGTGTGCATGCACAGATGTGCATGCACACCTGAATTCGGTATTTTACCACCCAATAGGATTGGGTGGTAAAATACCGAATTCTGAAGGCCTGTGGCACTCTGACATGTGCCAGCTACATCTGCATTTACAGAATCGGTATTTTACAGAGTCTGTATTTACCGATTCGGTAATTTTACCGAATCGGTAAATACAGAATCGGTAAAATACCGATTCTGTAAATGCATGCCCTACATCTGAAAACCCTAATACCGGTCGGAAACGGCCAAAATCGGCCGTTTCCGACCGGTATTAGGGCTCCTACATCTGGCCCTTAGTGAGCTACTCATTTAAGTAGCCCATTAAAACATTTCTCATGCCTGCCATTGAAGCATGTGTGCAGATTTAAACTGTCAATTCAACCTGGCAAAATAAACTTCTTGCCAGGTCTAAACCCCCCTTTTTATTAATACGTATAAGTCACTCCTATTATAGGCCCTAAATAACCCATAGGACAGGATGCAGTGTATTTAAAAAAAATGGACATGTGCTTTTAACTTTTCTATGTGCTATTTTTATAGGAACTTATAAGTGAATTAAATGTACCAATCAGGTGTAGGCCAATTTTACCATGTTTTTAGGAGTGAGAACAAGCACTTTAGCACTGGTTAGCAGTGATGAAGTACACAACATCCTAAAGCCAATTAAAAAACTTCTGCAAACAGTAGGCAGAGTGCAAAATGTTTGGGGGAACTGCACCCCAAAGACTGTAAGGTCTAACACAAGTCTATTTTTTAAGAACCATTTCATTTGTCTGCGATTTGTATTTTTATTAACTGCAAAAAACACAGTTGATGGACAGAATTGAGAACAATGTCATACATTCATCCCAGTACAAGGATCTGGGCCTAAATCCATCGTTTTTTTCCACTCCTCACCACCCTGTGTTAGACACTGGCTATATGCAAATCAGCTCTGACCCTGTGCCTCATGGGAACAGTCCAGTCCGAACTACCAAGCCATGTCTTTCCCAGAGTGGAATCAAGCATCCAAGGACCGGTTTCTGCCTACCAGCCTTCATCAGCCTGGATAGCTTGACTCCAGTGGTGTGGAGAGCCTGGGACTCACGTCTGAGCATACCCAGCACACTCGGGGTGAAAATTGCAAAAAACACAGTTGATGGACAGAATGTAGAACAATGTCATACATTCATCCCAGTACACTGATCTGGGCCTAAATCCATCGTTTTTTTGCACTCCACACCACCCTGGGTTAGACACTGGCTATATGCAAATCAACTCTGACCCTGTGCCTCATGGGAACAGTCCAGTCCGAACTACCAAGCCATGTCTTTCCCAGACCGGAATCAAGCATCCAAGGACCGGTTTCTGGCTATCAGCCTTCATCAGCCTGGATAGCTTGACTCCAGTGGTGTGGAGAGCCTGGGACTCACGTCTGAGCATACCCAGCCCACTCGAGGTGAACATTGCAAAAAACACAGTTGATGGACAGAATGTAGAACAATGTCATACATTCATCCCAGTACAAGGATCTGGGCCTAAATCCATTGTTTTTTTGCACTCCACACCACCCTGGGTTAGACACTGGCTATATGCAAATCAGCTCTGACCCTGTGCCTCATGGGAACAGTCCAGTCCGAACTACCAAGCCATGTCTTTCCCAGACCGGAATCAAGCATCCAAGGACCAGTTTCTGGCTATCAGCCTTCATCAGCCTGGATAGCTTGACTACAGTGGTGTGGAGAGCCTGGGACTCACGTCTGAGCATACCCAGCCTGCTCGGGGTGAAAATTGCAAAAAACACAGTTGATGGACAGAATGTAGAACAATGTCATACATTCATCCCAGTACAAGGATCTGGACTAAAATCCATCGTTTTTTTGCACTCCACACCACCCTGGGTTAGACACTGGCTATATGCAAATCAGCTCTGACCCTGTGCCTCATGGGAACAGTCCAGTCCGAACTACCAAGCCATGTCTTTCCCAGACCGGAATCAAGCATCCAAGGACCGGTTTCTGGCTATCAGCCTTCATCAGCCTGGATAGCTTGACTCCAGTGGTGTGGAGAGCCTGGGACTCACGTCTGAGCATACCCAGCCCACTCGGGGTGAAAATTGCAAAAAACACAGTTGATGGACAGAATGTAGAACAATGTCACACATTCATCCCAGTACAAGGATCCGGGCCTAAATCCATCGTTTTTTTGCACTCCACACCCCCCTGGGTGAGACACTGGCTATATGCAAATCAGCTCTGACCCTGTGCCTCATGGGAACAGTCCAGTCTGAACTACCAAGCCATGTCTTTCCCAGACCGGAATCAAGCATCCAAGGACCGGTTTCTGGCTATCAGGCTTCATCAGCCTGGATAGCTTGACTCCAGTGGTTTGGAGAGCCTGGGACTCACTTCTGAGCATACCCAGCCCACTCGGGGTGAAAATTGCAAAAAACACAGTTGATGGACAGAATGTAGAACAATGTCATACATTCATCCCAGTACAAGGATCTGGGCCTGAATCCATCGTTTTTTTCCACTCCACACCACCCTGGGTTAGACACTGGCTACATGCAAATCAGCTCTGACCCTGTGCCTCATGGGAACAGTCCAGTCCGAACTACCAAGCCATGTCTTTCCCAGACCGGAATCAAGCATCCAAGGACCGGTTTCTGGCTATCAGCCTTCATCAGCCTGGATAGCTTGACTCCAGTGGTGTGGAGAGCCTGGGACTCACGTCTGAGCATACCCAGCCCACTCGGGGTGAAAATTGCAAAAAACACAGTTGATGGACAGAATGTAGAACAATGTCATACATTCATCCCAGTACAAGGATCTGGGCCTAAATCCATCATTTTTTTGCACTCCACACCACCCTGGGTTAGACACTGGCTATATGCAAATCAGCTCTGACCCTGTGCCTCATGGGAACAGTCCAGTCCAAACTACCAAGCCATGTCTTTCCCAGACCGGAATCAAGCATCCAAGGACCGGTTTCTGGCTATCAGCCTTCATCAGCCTGGATAGCTTGACTCCAGTGGTGTGGAGATCCTGGGACTCACGTCTGAGCATACCCAGCCCACTCGGGGTGAAAATTAAAAAAAAACACAGTTGATGGACAGAATGTAGAACAATGTCATACATTCATCCCAGTACAAGGATCTGGGCCTAAATCCATCGGTTTTTTGCACTCCACACCCCCCTGGGTGAGACACTGGCTATATGCAAATCAGCTCTGTGCCTCATGGGAACAGTCCAGTCCGAACTACCAAGCCATGTCTTTCCCAGACCGGAATCAAGCATCCAAGGACCGGTTTCTGGCTATCAGCCTTCATCAGCCTGGATAGCTTGACTCCAGTGGTGTGGAGAGCCTGGGACTCACGTCTGAGCATACCCAGCCCACTCGGGGTGAAAATTGCAAAAAACACAGTTGATGGACAGAATGTAGAACAATGTTATACATTCATCCCAGTTCAAGGATCTGGGCCTAAATCCATCGTTTTTTTGCACTCCACACCACCCTGGGTTAGACACTGGCTATATGCAAATCAGCTCTGACCCTGTGCCTCATGGGAACAGTCCAGTCCGAACTACCAAGCCATGTCTTTCCCAGACCGGAATCAAGCATCCAAGGACCGGTTTCTGGCTATCAGCCTTCACAGCCTGGATAGCTTGACTCCAGTGGTGTGGAGAGCCTGGGACTCACGTCTGAGCATACCCAGCCCACTCGGGGTGAAAATTGCAAAAAACACAGTTGATGGACAGAATGTGGAACAATGTCATACATTCATCCCAGTACAAGGATCTGGGCCTAAATCCATCGTTTTTTTGCACTCCACACCACCCTGGGTTAGACACTGGCTATATGCAAATCAGCTCTGACCCTGTGCCTCATGGGAACAGTCCAGTCCGAACTACCAAGCCATGTCTTTCCCAGACCCGAATCAAGCATCCAAGGACCGGTTTCTGGCTATCAGCCTTCATCAGCCTGGATAGCTCGACTCCAGTGGTGTGGAGAGCCTGGGACTCACGTCTGAGCATACCCAGCCCACTCGGGGTGAAAATTGCAAAAAACACAGTTGATGGACAGAATGTAGAACAATGTCATACATTCACCCCAGTACAAGGATCTGGGCCTAAATCCATCGTTTTTTTTGCTCACCATGACTTTCTAATTTGAACCCAGCCATATGCAAATAAGTATTGACCCTGTGCCCCATGGGAACAGTCCAGCCCGAACAGCCAAGCCAGGTCCTCCTTGGACTGGAAACAAGCATCCAAGGACCGGTTTCGGGCTTTCAGCCCTCATCAGCCTGGATAGCTTGATTCCAGTGGCATGGAGATCACGGGACTCACGTCTGAGCACACCCGTCCCACTCGGGGTGACAAAAGCAAAACAACAGGCGATGGACAGAATGCAGAACAATGTCATACATTCACCCCAGTACAGAGATCTGGGCCTAAATCCATCGTTTTTTTGCTCACCATGCCTTTCCAGTTTGAACCCAGCCATATGCAAATCAGTCTCGACCCTGTGCCCCATGGGAACAGTCCAGCCCGAACTGCCAAGCCAGCTCCTCCCTGGACTGGAAACAAGCATCCAAGGACCGGTTTCGGGCTTTCAGCCCTCATCAGCCTGGATAGCTTGATTCCAGTGGCATGGAGAGCACGAGACTCACGTCTGAGCATACCCGTCCCACTCGGGGTGACAAAAGCAAAACAACAGGTGATAGACAGAATGCAGAACAATGTCATACATTCACCCCAGTACAGAGATCTGGCCCTAAATCCATCGTTTTTTTGCTCACCATGCCTTTCCAGTTTGAACCCAGCCATATGCAAATCAGTCTTGACCCTGTGCCCCATGGGAACAGTCCAGCCCGAACTGCCAAGCCTGGTCCTCCCTGGACTGGAAACAAGCATCCAAGGACCGGTTTCGGGCTTTCAGCCCTCATCAGCCTGGATAGCTTGATTCCAGTGGCATGGAGAGCACGGGACTCACGTCTGAGCATACCCGTCCCACTCGGGGTGACAAAAGCAAAACAACAGGTGATGGACAGAATGCAGAACAATGTCATACATTCACCCCAGTACAGAGATCTGGGCCTAAATCCATTGTTGTTTTGCTCACAATGCCTTTCCAGTTTGAACCCAGCCATATGCAAATCAGTCTTGACCCTGTGCCCCATGGGAACAGTCCAGCCCGAACTGCCAAGCCAGCTCCTCCCTGGACTGGAAACAAGCATCCAAGGACCTGTTTCGGGCTTTCAGCCCTCATCAGCCTGGATTGCTTGATTCCAGTGGCATGGAGAGCACGGGACTCACGTCTGAGCATACCCGTCCCACTCGGGGTGACAAAAGCAAAACAACAGGTGATGGACAGAATGCAGAACAATGTCATACATTCACCTCAGTACAGAGATCTGGGCCTAAATCCATCGTTTTTTTGCTCACCATGCCTTTCCAATTTGAACCCAGCCATATGCAAATCAGTCTTGACCCTGTGCCCCATGGGAACAGTCCAGCCCGAACTGCCAAGCCAGGTCCTCCCTGGACTGGAAACAAGCATCCAAGGACCGGTTTCAGGCTTTCAGCCCTCATCAGCCTGGATCGCTTGATTCCAGTGGCATGGAGAGCACGGGACTCACGTCTGAGCATACCCGGTCAAGGATAATGCAGGATTTCAGCCCATAGAGAGAGACGACTGCGGAGCTATAAGGAGACACGTCCGCCATGCTCAGCTCCCAAGCCACGCCCCCGCCATCTTTAAATTTAGTGCTCTCGCAGTTGGTTCACTAGTGACCTTTCCTTCACGCCAATTTCAGGATGCACTATTTATAGCATGCAATGCCAAGGACATACAGCAGACTCACACAGTGGGCTGGCACCAGCGTGTCAAAGGCAAGCTCTTCAGCGCCTGTCCCCTTTTTTTCTTTCCTCTGCCCGCAGGGGTCACTGCTAAGTCTGACGCTTTATAATATCTACATTACACCTCTTGAAATTCTGATAAGATCCTTTGGCTTCTCCTTGGTGACACACAAATCATTGTCTCAATTTCTAGTGATGTAAATGAAACAGCAGATAGATTCCGCAACTGCATGGAGGAAGTAGGAAGTTGGATGAAGGAAAACTGCCTGAAATTACGTTCTGGCATAACAGTTTCTCCTCTTTGGATACAACGTTGCCTTTTGGTCCCCCGCCTGGTGGCTACGGAATCTGGAGACATTCCCAACCCCAGTCAATAAGGTCAGAAACATTGGCATCATATTTGATGACAAACTAACATTCGGAGCACAGTTGAACAGGCTCACTCACCGTCTTTCACCATCTTAAGAAAGGTAAAAAAATCCTTCCTTTTTTCCTCCTTTGAACTCCAGAAAACTGTGATCATTACCCTGGTTCCCTCACAAATTGACTGATGTAACGCTCTGTAAATCAAGATGCAGAAAACACTGATAAGAAAACAGCCAAATCGTCAGAATTCAGCTGCACAGGTGCTGTTAAGAATTCCTAAGTTTCAGTCAGCCTCCCAAGCACTAAATAAAGTTCACTGGCTGTCCACCAAAAAAAGCATCACCTTTAAAACGTTCTTCATTACCCACAAGGCTCTATATTGCTCAGGAACTGAATATTTCAGACAGAATCTTCATTGGTACACCCCCACCAGAGCACTGTGTTATGGCTCAGCAAAAAATGTCAGCATCCAACGGTTTAAACTGACAAACTGGAGAGACTGGAGTTTCATTGGCGAAACCACTAAACTTTAGAATAACCTCCCTCTCTATTTAAAATGAGGGACCAATCTATTCAGGTTCAGGAAAGACCTGAAAACAGCTTTTTACTAACTAATCCTTCCTAATCCTGCTGAAGCTTTTTCCTTTCCATGACTCCTTAGCAGAAAGACACCTCAGGACATTCGCAAGCTTTACAAAAAAATATAACTTTAAAATTAACCTATGCATGCCACCCCCTCTTGATTTTGAATCTAGATTACAAAATTATCAGTAAAGTCCTGGCTCACCGCCTACTGTCTTATCTTTCTGCTCTGGTACATGAGGACCAAAATGGGTTAATTAGCAAAATAATACCTTGTTGAACCTCTGGCGGTTGTACCACATGCTGTCTGAAGCCTCTGTGGCCTAATGGGCAAGAGCAATGGTCCTCTCGTTGGATATTTGAATATCTGGAAAATATTCAATGTCCTACATTTGGACTATTTGCAGTCGTTCTTGGCCGAAATGTCCTTGGGAGACGCTTGGGGTAATTGGGCCACACTACTGTATAAGGGCGCAAGAGTGTGGGTCCGTACTAGACACTGCATCTCGGACTCCTTTGATATATTCCAGAGCACCAGATAGGGCTGCCTCTTTCATCCATTCTCTTTGCCTAGACATTTGAACCCTTTGCATGCCTACTAAATGTCGAAGGGGGCAACAGAGGGATCTCACTACATGACATCGAGCATGTGGTCTCACTATATGCAGACAATGTACATATTTAAGGCAACCTACTAATAATAATGAATGAATGAATGAATACACACGTGTATAGCGCATGGCTACCCAAGGGCATCCCAGCGCACCCTGTAACACCAATCATCCATCACTGATGAAGCAAAAAGAAGAGTCTTCAGCAATAACAATGGAGTTTGATAATGAGACAGTGATAAACAGAAAGAACCAAGGCAACAAAGATATTTATCAAAAATACAGCAAAGTATTTATTTAAATATTATTACCAAAAAACGACCAGTCTTCTGAACTTGTGCCACATTGTTGTGTTCTTATCAATTTATAACACTATATGCTACTTCATTATTGCACACATTGTACATTTTTAAACTTTTTGTCTGAATGAGAGTGAGATTGATGGATATGAATGTCAAAATATGAATATTTTAGGTAGTTGTTTGGTAATAATAATTAAATAAATGCTTTGCTGTATTTTTGATAAGGAAGAAAACATATCCCTTCCTGGTATAGCAAGATTATGCAGACCCTTTGGCCCCTGTGTGGCTACTGAGGATTTGGGGGTTACCTGGGTCTTTAAATACAAGGGTGTCAAAGTGTACCATGCTAATAAGGATTTGATAGAGCAACTGGGACAGAATGATACATGTCTGAGAAATAAGGTAGAATTCATGCGAACATTCGAGCTCCCCCTAAGGTCCAGGACAGCCCCTACCAAAATGGTTATGCTGGTTAGAGTTATGTATTACTTTGTAAACATACCGGCTTGGAGCCCGAAGATTTGATTTCAGACCCTGAATACACTGCCTCACGACCCGATCTGGGATGGTCGGCATAACACAATGTCACTCTGCATTCTTCAGTGACTCACAAGGGTGGGCCAGGCCTCCCTGACGTTGAAATGTCCAATTATGCAGCACAGCTGCAACAGTTGAACCGGTGGTTGGCAGGATTAGATTTGGCTGAGATGGGGGAGTTTGGGAATCCTGCAAGGAGTGAGCAATTGTAGCTCTGGGTATGGCAGGAAAGGTGACCCCAACCCAGAAGGCCAGGCTCCTCCACATAGCCTCTGCTGTTGGAAAGGAGTGCTTGCTGTAATGGGCTCAGCCCCCCATGATGCCTCTGCATTGCTGCTAGTTGAATTGCCGATGGAGAGGAGCATTCATGAAGGCATGATGCATGGCCACTGTATGTGATCTCTGGTTGGCTAAAGCTTGCGCCAATGCCAGGCAGAGACCACCACTCTAGTCAGGGCAAGGGAGGTACACGCCGACGATAACCCCTGCTCACACCCTTGGTAGCTTGGCACGAGCAGTCAGGCTTATCCCGGTGGCAATGTGTAAAGCGTTTGCGCAACATACACACACAGCAGCAACCCACTAGGCTCACTACAAAAGAAACTCCATCCAAGGTTATATCCAAAATAGCCTTTGTACTGTCATATACACATTAGAAACATAATCAGATAATATACACTGTGCCAACTGGCACAGGCAATATTCACAGGGGATTATTTACACCTGACCTGGCCAATCGGGCCATGGTCAGAACCTTCAGAAATGCACAAGTAAATCATACATAACGTACAACCAGCAACTATTGGCAAAATAATGATCTAAGCATAAGACACCATCCTAACATAGTACGATAACACAAATAGGCACTGGAATGACCCAGGTACCCTGAGGGTAAGAGAGGTAGTAACCGGAGTATATCCTCCCAGAAACGTATAACACGAAAAAATACTTCAGTGGACCACTTGGTGGTCAGTTGAGTAATATGTAAAAAACTGTACCTGTGGTCTAGAGAACAGAGAAGTAGGAGCGACACGGATAGTGATACTATAAAGTTGTGTCTAGCGCAACCATGTATGTGGGGGAAAAAACTAGCTTGTTTTTATTACCCTCACACACCCTAGTGGTGTCATGCTTCATCATCGGGTCACCCCGACCCCTACAAGTCGGGTGGGCTCGACCACAGTGTTGGGAAGCTCTGCTGATATATTCAAGGAGGGGGCTTTACATAAGATAAAATCACCCAGATAGATCCCCGGTGTCCCTTTATTTTGGGGTCTATCTGAGAAGTTAAAATACTGTATAGAAATTATTTATACAATTGGTCATGTCAGGGTATTATGGTCCTATGACCCTAGTGCCAACATGTTTCAGTCCACAGTGGCCATTAAGGTCCGGGACTTTCTTCAGGGCAATGAAAGCCCCCTAAGTGAGGAAAATAGGGATGGGATTCCCTATCCTAACAATGTAGTGAGGGCAGAGTAGCTGCTCCTCAAAGTATAGAATGTGCTGTGTGTGTCAACTGCCAGGCTGCGTCTGGGAAGAGAAACGAGAACAAACAACATAATATACTTATATGCAGAAAACTGTTTTCTGTAGTGATATAAGTGGATGTGAACGTGTGCCACTTTTGTGAGCATGCACCATAACTGTAGTGCTTGCCTGTGTAGAGGTATCAGCCCTTACCTGTGCCATTTAAGTACATGCCTCCGTGACATATCAGGGATTACGTGACGGAATGCGTGTCTCAGAGGCAACAAAATCGCATACTGATATTATGCATCCATTAGCGACGAGCGTATATAAAAATATCCATTGGTTTAAATCCCACCCCTGTACATAGAAACATCAGCCACTAATTTCCAGTCCTATGAAGAATTACAAACGAAAATAAAAAAACTACAATTTTCAACCTGTCCTGCCCTATACGCTATGCACATGCATCTGTTGCATTGGAATAATGAAGAACTACACACGGACTGTAAAAACTACAATTCCCAACCATTTCCGCCCCGCTCAACACGCATACGAAAAGACGCATTACGTCATTGACGGACGCGCAGGGGCGTGACCGACGGCACCTTCTGATGCCGCTAGCTGTCTTTATTAACAAACGCTCCGAGCACTTCGGCTGCCCAGAACGAAAGCCGAGGACCGGAACCGATAGGAATATTGCAGGGTGAGACCTTCAATTGAAGTAAGTGTCGCTGCACACAGCGCGTTCGGCGAGATACTGCCCGCGATCCTGACTGACAATTCTTGATTGCGATCGCTACAAGGTAATCCCGTCACAATTCCATATCACTAGGACCACCCACATGTTTCCTGGTCCAGTGTGCAGCAAGCCGACTTCCCTAATTGGGTACAGTATTTAACCACGCATATGTGCATGACATAATGGGTGATGAAAGGAATGGTATCAGAACATTTGAGCATTTATTAATTGAGTGGATACGAATGAGACTAACCATTTGGGTGCATGTTTATTTATTTATTAAGAGTTTTGTATAGCGCGAACAAGACCCTTGGGTATCAGAGCGCTTCACATTACATGAGGTAGTTATATTCTTGCATTGTCAACGTAGTTTTCACATTATTATGAGGTAGGTACATAAATTATACAGGCGACAGTATCAATAAAATTTCTACAAGAGTAATAGCATATAGTATGACATAACTTTTGTAAATAGTAGCATATAAAGTGTAAAAGAGTCAGTCAGTCCTAATGGACTATTTCCTGTGTGTGTTTCAGCTCCAGTCCTTAAGCAAGATTTCTGACTTCCCGTGCCTCATCTATGGAAGGAATTTACTCATTAGGAAGATCTTAGTTTCCCTCTTAAAGGTTGCTGTATCTTCAATCTTTCTGATGTTTGAAGGAAGTGAGTTCCATATTCTAGGGGCTGCTCCTGAAAAAGCCCTGTCGTAAGTCTTCTTCTTCCGGAAGATGGCGGGTCTCAGCATTAGCTCATTTGTGCTCCTGGTTGGTCTGTTACCTCCAGATAGCTTAATTTTCTGAGCTAGGTATTTGGGTGTATTGTGGTGGAGCGCCTTATGTGTTATGCATGCCATTTTTAGCTGGATTCTTGCTTCGAACGGTAGCCAGTTTAATGCCTTCAAGTGTGGCGATATATGGTCAAATTTCCTTGATCCCGTGATCATTCGTGTGGCTGCATTGAGACATGCTTTCAGGGGCGCTGTTGACATTTTTGGTAGACCTGCTAGCGTAGTGCATCCATATTCAATCCTCGCTATAACTAGTGACTGAACTGCCAGTTTGAGGTCTGCTTTGGATATGAATGGTTTCACTTTTCTGATGTAGTTCAGATGGTAGCGGGCGCTTTTTGCCATTGCGTTGATATGGGCTTTCATGTTTAGTTTCTCATCTAGAGTGATTCCTAGAGATTTTGCTGAGCCAACTAGAGTAGGGGTGCAGTTTAGTGCTGTTATCATATTGGACCATTCCTTCACTTCTGTGTGTTTCTTTGGTGGAGATATTAGCAAGAATTCAGTTTTTTGTGCGTTTAGTTTCAGATGGTTGATCGATAGCCATTGCAATGTCAGTTTTAAGGTCTCATTCATTCTCATGATGTCTTCCCTGGATGTGGTCTTGATGTAAATCTGGGTATCGTCCGCGTACATGTGGTAGGAAATATTAGATTTTCGAAGGATTTCAGTGAGAGGTTCGATGTAAAGGTTGAACAGTGATGGAGATAAAGAAGAGCCTTGAGGGACTCCAATTGAATTAGGGCATGCTGGTGAGAGTGTTTGATTGACCAGGAATCTTTGCGTTCTATTCTGCAGGAAAGATTCAAACCATTTTAGGATGTTTCCAGTTATTCCCATCCTATCATGAAGCCTGATTAGTAATTTTTCATGATTTACCGTGTCGAATGCTGATGATAGGTCCAGGAGGATAAGTAGACATGTTTGATTGCTGTCTAGTGCCTGTAGTGCATCATCGACAATATGTAGGATCGCTGTTTCTGTGCTATGTCCTGTCCTGAATCCTGATTGGCAGTCGTCTAGTAGTGAGAACTTCGTGATGTGTTGACTTAGTTGATTTTGTACGCATTTCTCTATTAGTTTGGCAAGCATAGGGATGTTGGTCACAGGGTGAAAGTTATTTGGATCTGCTGGGTCCGCCGTTGGTTTTTTGATGATAGGGACGACTTGACCTGTTTTTAGGCAATCTGGAAGGATCCCTTGTGATAGGGAGGCGTTTATTATTTTCGTCCAAATGGGAATCACAATATGGTTTATGTCTCTGACGCATTTAGCAGGTAGAGAATCACTATAGTGGTTGTTGGGTTTGATGTCTGATAGTGTTTTGGTTATGGTATTTTGATCCAGTAGTTCGAAGTTAACCCATAGAGCCTTGTTTTTTGTCCTATTGTGGGCGTTTTCTATGGTGCTGTTGAGGTTTTGTCTGACCATATTGCCAATGTTATCAGCCTCTTTCCCGAGCTCTCTTTCTAGTTTGTTTGCCTTGTCTGTGAAGAATGTTGCGAATTCATCACAGCTTATTTGTGTTGTCGTGGTTTCTTGGTCGGTTTTAGCTAATTTATTGGATTGCTGTTTCAGGATCTCAAATAATTTCCGTGGTCTATTTTTGGCGTTATCTAGCTCAGATCTGATAAATTCTTTTTTGGAGTGTAGTAAGTCAAAGTCAAAAAGAAACTTTATTTTGATTGATTTTACAATCATAAAAGTACATTATAGAAAATATTTGCAACAATTTTATAAAAATTTTCATAAGTACAATATTGACTAGTACATAAGGAAAACATTAAATTAATCTTTAAAAAGAATCGTCTATACAATAATGCCATAATTGGCAGTTGGATATAAATTATATACATAGAAATTATGCACATAAAATTTACAATGCGGAAACCGCTAATTGAGATCGAATTTTCAGACATGCCTTTAAAAAGCAAGCTATACATTTTGCGACAAATTGGGTGTCTAAAAACTGTAGTGCCAAAAGAGCAGGTCTGCATCTTCTCAATCCTGTTTGTCGGAGGAGTGGGACCAGCCAGCGTTTACGCGGGATCTCGTAGAAACTACAGAATAAAATTACGTGCAATGTAGACTGAGGAGTACAGTCATCACAGGGACATCTAATTAATTCACGTTGCCAATCTAAGGGCTCAGGAAACGAGACAAGACGATAAAAAGAATCAAAACTAAATCTTGTTAAAACATATCTGTCATAATTTGACAAATAAAAAGACAGATAAGGTTGTATGCCAGAGAAGGATTGAATCGCCATTAATTGGGTATTTGATTGTTTACCAATTTCTGAGCACATGCGAAGGTCTCTTAAATGGGTGACACATAGATTCTTCAAGGTCTTTCTGGGTATGTCCCTTAGTGAGGGAGGATTGGTGAATAAAGCTAGACAGTTCAAATCATTCAGAAAATTAAAAACATAAAATAACCATGGAATCTTTTTCCAGTGGGTTAATGACAGACAGTCGGTTATTAGCGACCGGGAAAGCTGACATTGCTCTTTGGTCCATATACGGTGCCAAAGGAGGATCGTTGGTATCTAATGGTGTCGGATAGATAATCCAAACCGAGCTCGATATGACTGCCGTAATTAGGAGCACTTCGAGGAAGAGCTAATACATATTTCAAGAAGTCGTTTTCGGTTACTTGGAGCTCTCCAGCAGGAGCATAGCCCCATACGCCCGCTCCATAAGTAGCCACACTTAAACATTTGGCTTGGTAGATTTTAAGTATCTCAGCAGGAGCGGGCTTGCCCAACTTCCTGGAAAAAGAAGTCAACGCTGCTGTTGTGCGCTGAAACTGCATTTTTTTACTGGTGATGGCAGGTTTCCAGGAGATCTGATCATCGATAAGGATCCCCAAATAAGGGTATTTCCTGGCGTTTTCTAATCTATTATTGTCAATATAGAGAGGTTTGCATTTCTGAGCTTTCTTGCCAATATGCATAACGAAAGTCTTGGATTTATTTACTTTTAAGCCAAGAGAAAGCATATATTGACAATACTTGTCCAGTTGGAATTGGAGCTGATTTGGTGTTCTCGCTAGAATGACGGAATCGTGAGCATATAATAGTGCTGGGATTGGTCGGGTGTTAATGCAGGGGAGATCCTTGTTGTCTACCAGCATAGCTTGCTCCAGTCCATTTGTGTAGATGTTAAATAAGAATGGAGCAAGGGCGCACCCCTGTCTGACGCCTTTTGCAATGCTGAATGAGTCCGATAGCTCTCCATTAATGCCATACCTCACACATGCTTTGGCATCCGTGTAGAGCTCTCGAAGAAATTTCAAAAGTGGAGGATCTACTCCCAGGTTGCTCAAAATCTCCCATAACTTGGAATGGATTACGCAGTCAAATGCGAAACTTAGGTCCACATAGACCAGATAAAGGTTTCCGCCTTTAGCCCTAGCATATTTACCCATAAGTAGTGTCAAATTAAGGGCCTGTTCTACAGTACCCAATCCCTCCTGGAACCCGAACTGGAGGTCGGTTATGATCTTCTTCTCTTTGGCCCAATCCTGGAGACGCTCCAGGATTACCCTCCCGGCGACCTTACCCAGCGAGTCCAAGAGGGAGATGGGTCTGTAGCAGGCTGGATTGTCGCGTTCTCCCTTTTTAAAAATGGGTAGAAGCACAGATGTAGACCAGGAGTCAATTAAGCCGGCCTGTGAAGCTGCGGACATAACTCGCATCACAATTGGGGACCATAAGTCTAGGTTACTCACGAAGATGTCAAGTGGAACTCCATCTGGGCCGGGAGCTTTTCCGGTCTTCGAGGAAGTCAGTGCAGCAATGACCTCTGTGAGGTCGAAGTGGAGGTCAATAGGATAGATATTATCCGTGGTAAGGACCTCCTCACCGGTTCGTGAGGCCAAAGTTGCAGAGAAGAAATCCCCGAAGATCTGTGAGTAGTGAGCAACCCATTTTTCAGCAGGTACAGCCACATCAAGGTGTCAAACAGCTGTAGCGTCCGTTAAAAAGGGGGACTTGACTGTTCGCCAAAATAGCGAGCTATCCTTACTTCTTGTGCTTTCATGGAGTTGGGCCCAAAGATTGTTTTTTATTTCCCTTTTACGGTTTTTTGGGCCAGTTTGTAATTCCTTCTTAATGAGGCTATTAAGGCCGTGTCCCTATCTTGACTATGGAGTGCTCTTTTTAGCGCGCTAAGGGCTTTGCGGCAACGGGAGTCGAACCATCCCCGGGAGTCCTTATCATATGCCTTATGTTGGCGAGTGAGCTCCTGCCGGATAGCATCTAGGATATTACCAAAAGTAGAAAGGATCATATGAGGAGGTGAGGTCTCCTCTAAACAGATGTATATTAGGGGAAGGATTTTTTGGATAATCTTACTGGTAACCTCCTTGGGGTTGATCTTTGACCATTTTACTGTATAGCCATTGGTTTTATCCATCGCCAGAGATTGCTGGGTTAAAAGACTGGGCTTACTATTGGTTAAAAGAACTGTGTTAAATGTGATGGTAATACTATTAGAGTAGTGATCACTTGAAGGATCAGTACCTGTTATGAAGTGTTTTAAACGATTCTTTAGGGTTTGCGAACACAGGATGTAGTCAATGGTGGTGGAGAGGCCTCTACCATGAAAGGTCGGCTTGAACTCGACAACTGGACACACTGATTCGTTCGCAAACTCTTTTTTGGAGTGTAGTATTTTTTTGTTATATTCGCTTCTAATTCTTCTAAGTGATTTCAGTTCGGGCGATGCTGGGTGTTGTCTCCATCTTCTTTCTGCTAGTCTTAGTTTCCTCCTTTCTTCATTTAGAGTCTCACTGAACCATGGTTTTTTTATCTTCTCTGTGACTCTTTTCAGTTTCAGAGGCATCGTATTGTTGACTATATTCGTTACTGTTTCAGTGTAGTGATCTGTAAGTTCCTCCACACTTTGCAAGTTGTTCGGTGGAGTCAGTTTTTCCTCACAGCTTTCCACTAATAATGATATATTCAGATTTCTAGTATCTCGCAGCCATTTCTTGTGTCTCTTAGGTTGTATCGTCTTGTTCTTATTCATATTGTTTATCAGGAAAGTTATGGCATGGTGATCTGACCAGTCGCATGGTTCAATTGCTATAATTGAGGTATTGTTAGTTTTTGATATTATCCAATCCAGCGTGGCTCCTTTTTCATGTGTTGGCTCTGTGCAAACTTGGTTAAGATTTAACTCCGTTAGGAGGTCTTTCAGAGCGTTGACTTGTTTGTCTTGGTTGTCATCCCAGTGTAAGTTGAAGTCTCCCAGGATAATGTTGTTATTTTCAGAGTTGGAGTCCGTGGTGATGATTTCCATTAAATTGTCTATGAAGGTTGAATTATTGCCTGGCGGGTGGTAAAGTGCATGTAGATTGCATATTTGATTATCTGCTGATCTAATCTTGAGATTTAGGTGTTCACAGAATTCGCGATGTTCTGATGGCACATGTTTGACTTCTAATTCCGATCGGTAAATGCAGGCAACCCCACCCCCTGTCTTTTTTTGTCTGTCGAGTCTCACAATATTATACTGTGGGGGTACTAGTAGGTCCATACTAGGAGACGAGGATTCCGATAACCATGTTTCCGTTAGGATTGACACATCGATTTCTTTGTTTAATATGAGATCAGCTATGTCAGATGCATGTTTTGCTGCCGACCGACAGTTAAGGAGTAGGCATTTTAAAGGTTTCGCTGCTATCCTTGTGTTCATGATGTGTGGTTCCATGATTAGTTGTATTTGTTTTAGGTTGTTATGATTGGTTTTCCTTTCGTTTTGTTTTGAAGTTCTGTTAGCATCGATCTGGACTGTTCTGATTCTTTCGCCTTCAGTAGGGTCAGTAGACTCATATTCTTGAAGTAACGATAGCGTTTCTTCTTCCGTAAGATGGTAGAGGTTCCTGTCTGGTCGATTTTGTCTGTTTGATAGTGGTAACGCCATCTTATTTCCTTCTTCTTGAGATTTAAGAAGAACTTCTCTGATGTACTCGACTTTGTTATGGGTGCTAACAGTGATTTCCAGCATCTTTTTCATTTCTTGTACCGTAGTTAGAATACTAACCATCTGAGTTTGAAGCTCTTTGATTCTTCTTCGAGTTAGGGATGATGTGTTAAGGGCGTTCGTCTTCCTTTTTCTATAGCCTTGTTTTGCGTTCACGCTTTTGAATTTTGACCTCATCATCGGACCTCTTCCCTTTCTGTCACTA
This sequence comes from Lissotriton helveticus, assembly GCF_964261635.1. Lineage (NCBI taxonomy): Eukaryota > Metazoa > Chordata > Amphibia > Caudata > Salamandridae > Lissotriton > Lissotriton helveticus. The sequence continues at coordinate 2,115,871,065 of NC_136059.1, forward strand.
CTTTGGTAGTCTGCTCCTTCTCTGTTCATGTCGCGGACAGCCGTGTTGTCTTCTATGTTGGCATTATTTTAGTTGTCTCCTCCTCCTCTGTTTTTGTCGTGTGCAGCCATGTTTCCTTCTATATTGTCCTTAGTTTGGTAGTCTTCTCCGCCTCCGCCCATGTCGTGAACATCCGAGTTATTGTCCATCTCATTCGTTTCCGAGTTCTCCTTTGGTGTATTACTCAACTGTGATGACCTGTCAGTGACGATAGATGTCGAGTTTTTCCTCTGATATGTTTTCCGGGTGGCATTTGCATTTTGTGTATCCAATTCAACTCTTCCTGTGTCCTTTCTGGTCTTGAGAGGTTGTGTTGAAACTTCCATCTGAGAGATTTTCGGGGCTGTGTTAGCACCTTTAGTGTCCAAGATGGTTTTTACTGTGATATTCCTTGTTTGGGGTCCTCTTGTTCCGCTTAAGTCACTTTGGTGTAAAGGAGGTAGTGGATCCCGCTGGTTAGTGTCCAGTATGCGGTCTGAGTTGGAAACTCTGTGATGATCTATGGTATTGTCTTGTGTAGTCAAGTGTATTTGGGGTCTTGCCATTTTTACGCATTCTTTTAAGGTTGGGAACATCTTGTCAAATTTGTTTAATTCGCTATCCGTTGCTTGTATGAGTACTATACCATTCTTAAATATCGTTATGCATAGTCCCGCTCTACATCTATTGGATGGTTGGCTCATCAGTTTTGTGCCATGTGGAATGTTCTTTGTACTCTTTATGTTAAGCATTTCTGTGAAGGTGTTACGCCAATCGCTGTTCTTCTAGTGAAGAATATCAAATCATTCACTATAGTACCTTTCTCATCGCTGTAGGATGGGTCCAGGATTAGCGTGTCCGTTTTTTTTCTTAGAAGATTATGTTTGAACTTTTTGGCTGCGTTCTTAGACAGATTGGCAGGGTATTTAATAGTATGGGCGTTCGAGCCTTCCCGTTCTAAGTAGTGGTCCGTCATATTTTTTTCTTGGATGTTGACCTTATAGTAACCTTCAGTCTTCCAAAATCTTTATTTGTTATTTATGGATGTTTCCGTAATGGTATCTGATTATCTTTTATAGCTTGAGGGCTGTATACCCTTCTCCCCTTTTCAGATTCAGATTTTTTTTGGCAGCACTTTCAAGATGTCTGCCACATTAGCATTCTTTTTGTGTTGAGGAGACTTTCTCTCTTTCTAGTGTAGCACTAGTCCTCATTCCCTGGTCTGTGAGCTCCCTTTTCCTTTTCTATTTTTCTATTGTCCTTTTTACCTTTCATTTCCGGTTTTTGCTTTCTGCCATTATCAGGTGATATTTTCTTCTAATGCAGATTATCCTCAAATGGCTCTCGATTTTCTATGCTAGGTGTCCTGTATCATCTCCATTTTGAGGTCAGGCAGGCCGATTAGGTTCTTTTATTCTCTTCAAAATGGCCCTCGATTTTTCTTTCTACTTGTCCTTTCTGGCCGCCATTTTGAGGTCAGGCAGGCCGATAATTGAATTCCTTTATTCCCCGTAGCTATTCTTTCCCAATGTCTGGCATCCGCTTTACCCCCATTCGGCACCGGTGGCCCAGCGGCTGTCCTATAGAGGCTGTCCTCCGCTTCGAGACGAAAATCGGACTCACCTCCTCCTTCCCCGACGTCTTCCGCCACCATGCATTACCGTGCAACACCGTTGCTCGTTCTCACTGTCCCCGCCGTGGGTCGATGCCTCGGCTCCTCCGTTCCCCTTCTCCTCTCCGATCTACTCCTCCGTCTCCTGCAGTATCTCCGGCGTGCTCCTGTACCTTATCGCACCTCCGTCTCTTCAGACCGCATTCCTGCTCTCCTGGATACCGTAGCACTGCTCTTGAATACCGCCGTCTCCCTCCGGTGTGTCCGCAGTGGTATTCTTTGACGTTCCTTCGGGATAACCACCACTCCTTCTTCTTATTACATCCCCAGGCTCCTTGACATTCCGATGATTTCTCCGACAATTCACCTTTTTGGATGTCTCCGCCCGGCTGTGTTTTCGGTGAGTGTTGTTTCCTTTTTCTCTTAAGCTTTTATTTTCTTCTTCTTCTTTTCGCCTTGTGTTTCCTGCTGTTTCCTGGTGTTGTTGGTCACTGTGGCTGATTGCTGGTGGGTGGCAGGGTTAAAACCGGGATTTTTACGATAAAAGTTATCCCTAACCCTAGAGCACCCGAGTGGGGCTCCTACCTTGCGGCCATGTGTTATGTTGATATTTTTATATACGCTAGTCGCTAATGGATGCATAATATCAGTATGCGATTTTGTTGCCTTTGAGACACGCATTCCGTCACGTAAACCCTGATATGTCACGGACGCATGTACTTAAATGGCATAGGTAGGGGCTGATACCTCTACACAGGAAAGCACTACAGTTATGGTGCATGCTCACAAAAGTGGCACACGTTCACATCCACTTATATCACTACAGAAAACAGTTTTCTGCATATAAGTATATTATGTTGTTTGTTCGTGTTTCTCTTCCCAGACGCAGCCTGGCAGTTGATGACACACACAGCACATTCTATACTTTGAGGAGCAGCTACTCTGCCCTCACTACATTGTTAGGATAGGGAATCCCATCCTTATTTTCCTCACTTAGGGGGCTTTCATTGCCCCGAAGAAAGTCCCGGACCTTCATGGCCACTGTGGACTGAAACATGTTGGCACTAGGGTCATAGGACCATAATACCCTGACATGACCCAATTGTATAAATAATTTCTATACAGTATTTTAACTTCTCAGATAGACCCCAAAATAAAGGGACACCGGGGATCTATCTGGGTGATTTTATCTTACGTAAAGCCCCCTCCTTGAATATATCAGAAGAGCTTCCCAACACTGTGGTCGAGCCCACCCCGACTTGTAGGGGTCGGGGTGACCCGATGATGAAGCATGACACCACTAGGGTGTGTGAGGGTAATATAAACAAGCTAGTTTTTTCCCCCACATACATGGTTGCGCTAGACACAACCTTATAGTATCACTATCCGTGTCGCTCCTACTTCTCTGTTCTCTAGACCACAGGTACAGTTTTTTACATATTACTCAACTGACCACCACGTGGTCCACTCGATTATTTTTTCGTGTTATACCATCCTAACATATCTTGGCATGACATTAGGCATAAAACACATTAGGCCTAAAAACCATAGCATAACCATATGAATCACCTTGGGTTAGATCACATTAGCATGCCCACAGTGTGCCCCAATCAGGGGCACCACACACTGGAACTGGCCCCAAGCCAACTGGCCACCCTCAGGGGCTCCAAGCCCTATGTCCAACAATGTCAGGTCTGGCTGCAAAAGCAGCAAAAGCAACGTGCGTAATCGCGCAGGCCTAAATGTGGCAGCTGCCCACTACTTGCTGGGCAGCTGGGAAATCAAAAGGATGGGCATTCACTGTGCCCTCTGTCCCCCACTGGGACTCTAACAGAAAAGATGGCCCACACGTTGCAGCTGCTGGTATCTGCTGTCCAGCTGTGGTGACAACAAATTGCCCTGGCACTCTCCTTGCCTCTGGTGTCCAAAAAAATGCCCCACAAGCACTGAGGATGGGCACTCAATGTGCCCTCTGGAGTTCCACTCTGGGGCCCTGTAGATAAATATTTTCCTCCACGGTGCAGCTTCCCGCTCTCTCGCGGTACTACTGATGTCATAAATGAGCCCGGGCTACGCAGTGTCTTGCTAAGTACCCCTCCGGGACTTCTGACCAACTTGCACCCTTGCGGCAGCGGCCCGTAATGTGCGGTGCAGCTGGGGGAAAAAGCATGCACTGCCCCAACTGTGCAGTGGGAGCACAAGACCACCGCTCCCACCTCAGCCCCCATTCACCGGGGACAACTCTGCAGGGCTCCGTCTCTCTTCCCTGGGAAACCGGGAGCCTCTTGTCCCACTCCACCCAGGGCGTGTGGTTGTCTTCTACGGGTTCCTCTCGACTTCACGGGACTCCGTCTAGCAGTGACATTCCCCGCTCGACCAGTTCCTCTTCAGGAGGCTTCACGAGGGCGCGGACTCCACCCGCTCACGGGAGTCCCGCTTGATCGCAGGCTTTCTTGGGCAACATCCAGTGCAGGCTGGGCTTCCGCCTGGATTCTTCTTCCGGCTCGGGGGAAGCAGGCCACGCCCCCAACCAGGCACGGCCGCCTGACTTTCTCCGGGACGATGACAGTGGCTCCTATTTCTCTGTGAGGATGTGGAGTGGGCACCTGCCTGGAATTAATGATTTTAAGTGGGCTGGGCACCCGCAACCAGTACTAAACGCAGGGTGTGCACCCGCCGTATCCGGTCACCACAGTGCGGGGTGGGCTCACACTAGGTATGGAAAGGAACCGGTTTTGCTTACCTTTAGGAAGCTCTTAAAGACCTATCTTTTTAGAGAGTCACTGACATCGGTTTAAGTTCTGCCTTCGTTGCCGCTAGTTTTTCTACTCTAGCGACCTGTTCATTTTCTCTAGAAGCGCATAGAGACCGGTGGGTGATTTGCACTATATAAAAATAATATAACATAACATAACATATGCACTAATGCGGGGTGGTCACCCACAAGGTAAAACAGCACGCAGAGGCAGGGTGGGCACCCGTTCTCAACACACAACTGCGGGGTGGGCACCCGCTTGGTGCACACCAATGCAGTGTGGGCTCCTGCTTCAATAAGGAGCTCAGGGGGGATCCCACAGGCCGGGATTCCCTTGCAGCCTTGAGCTGCAGCAGGGCCAGCTACTCTCTCCTCAGGAAATTAACATACAGCGCTCACGAGGCGCTAGGGAGCACTTAAGTCCTTAAAAGGCAGATCTAAGGGAGTCTTTGGCGCTGGGGAGAACCCAGCAAAGCGCAGCCAGGCAGGCCAGCATGCAGGGACCGCCAGGAAATAACAGCTGGGTCCCGCGGTGGTTCCTCCTGGCAGAATGTAAGCACATGGCTGGTGAAACCAGATGCAACTGGTTTTGGAGCACTCGATTTACCTGGCTCCTCTTTCCGCATTAATTGGTGAGGGCTCAGTGATCAGACACACCACAGGGGGGGCAGAGCCAGCATTCACTAGGGCAGGCACACTCCTATTCAGGGGCCAGGGACTTTTCCCCCCACTACTTGAAATGTAGATGTCCCATTCAGCCTAGTGCTGACTCATCCTGCCCCTCCTGGAGCCACCCACACCATCCAGCCCCTGTCAATCACAAGTCAGATATGCAATTTACATCAGGCAGGCAGACACATAGCACACAGAAATGCCAACTTCTAAAAGTGGCATTTCTCCACCAGTCACCATAAATTTGCGCACACCATTGTGCAGCATTTATTCTCACGAGTTCCTACATACTAAACTCGCCCCTGCACTCCTCTCATACCAAGAATTACCATGGACACACAAATCCCCCATGCATTCCTATGGGAGGGCAGGCCAATCTTACCACACACACTCAGAGTGTGCACGCACTATACACTGGGCCACAGTGCTAAAGTGCGCAGAGGCCAAAAACTACTAATATCACGTGAGTGATCGTTGAGAACAAGGGGGTCCCAGACTGAAGAGAGGAAATCAGTTTCAAGTATACAAGTTTTCAAAACAACTCGAATCAACAAATCAAGGAAGTGTAGTGTTTTTATTTTCACCACACCTGTATTGCCATTTTATGGTTATACGATATGTATCAAAGAGAAAAGCATTCCATATATTTCACAAGTCAGTGTGCCCATATAAGAAAAAGGGAAGGGGAGTGCAAAGAACAGTTAGAGATAGTTGTGATTCACTATTCATTACTTTGTGACATAAACAACATACATTTAAATTCATGTATATGTTCTACTGTCGGGTGGTCCCCAGCAGGGAGGGGCCAGATATACTTATGCAATAGTCATAAACATTTCACAATCAGGCTGTGCGTATCATGCTGATGGTAGGAGTTGATAAGGTAAGTGGCGGTCTACGTTTCGACCCAGGGGTTGGTAGGATGATTGATCCTTACATCGCGGGTCTTCATCAGGACGTGCAGGGGAGGGGGGAGGGCTAGAACTCCTAGGGTTAAGAAGGAAAACTAATTTAATCAAAAATGGTCTCCGAATGAGTCCCAATATAATCCGTAGCGGAAATAACCACTCGGTATGTTAGTAAAAACTAAAAGACATTAAAAACTAAATGAAATACACTGAGGACTATACAGGTAATGGAAGGCATCTTTACCTGCCGCAATTAGTAGGTCGGGAGGTATCTGATGCGACCAAGTTATATCGTGGGCAATTTGAGGGAGCGAGAGAAATGTGGGTCAGTTTTAGAGACGAATGATCGTGCATTAACAAAAATGATTATCATCTCATTACATCCAAGTAAGGAAAAGGATAGTGAGGCAAGGTGGTTACCTGTTTTTAGTGGAGCATACCGGAAAATTCATACAGCTGCTCGTGTCTGCAAAAATGGAAAATATGGGAAGCCCAGTCAGTACTCGTAAAAGTACTTGGGAACAATTAATGCACTGCGCGTGAAATGCCCGCGAGTCTTACCCGTTCAATCAGGGTTCTTAAAATCTCAGGAGGGCTCGTGGCTGCGACCGATCGCGGCTCCTGTAACCAGGAAGTGAAACGAGAGTCGGAGGCGTTGTATACTAATTGGCTTGGTAATGGAAAGTGAAAAGGTACTATTCTCGGATGGTTGCTAGGGAACCTCCCATGTTTACACCGAAACGAGATCGTCACGTTAGGTAGGAAAGTTGATAAATCAAACTTGCAACACGTTTAGTAAAGATCCCCATACTGCGTGAACCTACACACACGGTGGTTTAGACGCATAACATTTGGCAATATAAAATTACATTACAAGCATATTTTTCGGGCGGTTGCTAAGGAACCTTCATTGTTTACACAGGAGCGAGATCGTAACGTTGAAGTGGATATATTATTCCTTATCAAGGCGGTAAAGGTACCGTGATGATACCGTCCACCACGTTGAGAGTGTTGTTAAATTAAACTTGCAATATGCTATTGTAGGGATCCCCCTACTGCGTGAACCTACGCACATGGTGGTTTAGACGCATAACTTTTGGCAATATGAGATTACATTACATGCACATTTTTGAACGTAAGCCTACTGGGTGGTTGAACGCACCTCATTGCACAGGGTGACAAGATTGTACACAATGACAGCAAATGAGATTCAAAGAATGGCCAATTGGGCAAAACTGCTTTCAGATTCATTCAGGCCATTGCGCACAGAGTCAAAGAAAGAATCCATTTTAGTTCCCTTACATTGAGAATAGGTGCTACACTCCCCCCTCTGGGGCCCACTTTGACCTGTTCCAGTGCAATCCACCTAAGACTTTCAGGTAAATGATTGTTCTTGATGCAATGGTCCACTAAGGGGGCTCCTTGGACCTTGCACCTGACACGGCTACAGTGTTGTAGGAATCGCATTTTTGCTCGTTGCTGTGTTTGTCCAACATAGATTAAGTCACATGGACAGATTATACAGTATACCACATTTGTGGTGTTGCAGTTTGTATGTGATTTAAGTGAGATCCGTTGTTGCTTGTGTACAAATTCATTAGTCTGGATCGTCGATGGGCATGCCTTGCAGTTGCCACATCGAAAATGGCCCACAATTGGTGGAAGTTTCCACATGGAAGTAATAGTTGGTACATGGTTGTGATCTAGAAAAGAGCACACGACGTGGTCTCGAATATTCTTGGCCTTCTTGAAAGAATGTAGTGGTAGGTTATTGATGTCGAGATCCTCTGAAATCAAGCTCCAGTATTTATTTATGGCTTTTTTTATCGCATTACTTTGGGTCGAAAAATTTGTCACACAGACCAGGCACTGATCGTCGCTACTCATTCATTCGTTAGGTTGTAGCAAGACCTCTCGGGGGTAGAACCAAGCTCTCTTCCTGGCTCTCTTAATCAGGCGTTTTGGATAGCCGCGTTCCATCAGTCGTTCCATGAGGTTCTCAGATTGCTCCATGTAGTCCTGTTTCATGCTACAATTGCGACGGATTCGCAGAAATTGTCCAAAGGGCAAATTATCCCTGAGGCCCCTCGGGTGATGACTTGAGTATAGAAGTAAAGAATTTCTCTCTGCAGGCTTTCTGAACAAAGTTGTATGTAATGCCTCATCTTCAGCTATGATGGAGAGGTCCAAAAAGTCAATGGCTCTTTTGTCAAAGTGAATGGTGAATTGGATATCCTTTGACCTCCCATTCATGTGTGTGTGAAACTTGCACTTAAAAAAACATTTCAAAGGTGCAGGGGGGGGTCCTTTGGACCCCCCTCAGCACCCTTGAAATGCATCAACAAATTGTCATTCGCAAAATAAAATTCGCAAAAAGCTAATGCCTTTCCATTGATTCCTATGGGCCTCTAGGCCCATAGGAATCAATGTAATGCCATTCCTTAATTGCGATTCGCAATTAAGGAATCGCAAACAGAAAATTAAGAAATCGTAAAAAAACTTCAGATTTCTTGATGCATAGGATTTTGCAATTCCTAAATTGCGATTCCTTAATTTTCGCAATTTAGGAATTGCAAAATCCTACAATGATGCATGTGGCCGCAGGTCTCTTCTAGTCTAGGAATATACCCTAATATAGCACTGTCTACACTGTCTTGAAATAAGTATTAAGGGCCCGATTCACAGAATAAACTTAAGACTCAATCCTAAACTTACTACTATTTTGGTATTCACAGAATGAACTGACTACTTTTGGTATTCACAGAAGTTAGGATTTTGTCTTAAGTTTGTTTTAAGACAGACTTAAGACAGACTTAAGACAAAATCCTAACTTCTGTGAATACCAAAAGTAGTAAGTGCATTCTGTGAATACCGAAATAGTAGTAAATTTAGGATTGAGTCTTTAGTTCATTCTGTGAATCGGGCCCCTTGTGTTGCATGTAAAATTACTAAGAACATTTTACAAGTCATGGTTTGGTTCCAAATTGTTCCTACTCAGTAAAATACAAGGAGCTGAGGGTTAGGTCTGTCATTCCACAAATGAAATCATCTCTTTCTCACATATTCTAACTTACATATCTTGTTCATGATTACATCTATCTATATATATAAAAACGAATGTATGTCTGTCTGTCTGTCTGTCCTTTATTTATTACTACACCATTCATCTGATCGCCATGAAATATTGGGAAGTTGTTGAGTACCGTCCCGCGAAGGTTTCTGGCATAACGTGTTTCCTTGAATTTCCTTTCTTCGGAGATCGCAGCAACGCACGACGGGTAAGCTAGTATCTTATACAAATGATTAAACATTTAACTCAAGTTTCTGACTAAATTTTTAACACACTATTGTATTCTATGAAAAATATCACCATGGGAAGGTCGAAAACTATCTTTTCTATTCAATCGTGTTGATTCATCACATTTTAGTGTTCAGCTTTGGTGGAAATAGAGGACGAGTAGAAACGTCTCACCTTGACATCCCTGCGGATAGTGACAACCGGAACTAAGTTATTAAGAGTGTCTCTCAGAGGCTTAGTGGGCCTTGCCCTCTCCCGCACCAGACAGACAGGACCAAGACTTACCCTCCAGATCCACTGGGACACTGACCAATAAGCGTCACAGTGAAAGCACGCTTAATTTAGACTGGGAAGGTTACAAGTTTTAGTTGATCATTGTTTATTGTTCACACTTACACATACTGAGCACTGTACCTTAGACATGCGTGATATGTAGAGATTGATGAGCCATTCCCCTTTGGACTTTTAGGATGACCCTACATAGATTTGGGAGGCATAACCATTCCCATGGATCGACTGAGGAGCTGACACACCATACTGTCACATAATACTCCTTGCTCGTCATGCATTTTGTATTTTATTGCCTGAATGTTGCTATGGACTATGTGGAATGATGTTATTGAGAAACAAAATTTTTTTTTAAAAAGTTTAGAAAAAATACCTGTTGCAGCTAATTTCCAACCCTGGAGCAGGACACAAAACTATTCCTGACAAAAGAAAGAACGACCCTCGTACTACATGATCCTTTAGGGTAAGGGTTTTCTCATGAAGCAATATATTTCACCTTCGCAATAAAAGAATTGCTTATGTATCTGTACATTAGCCTTACGTTTACGGAAGAAGATGTTTTTATCTGTTGAAAAATTCGCAGGTTTACGCTTTGCGCAAGTGAATGCTCAAACACATATTACTGCTATCAGTTCCTTGAGTGCTCTTGTGATATTTCATTAATTCCTGCTAATTTTGATAATTGCTCCAAATGCAGGGCTAATACTCTGAGTGCAAATTTCCGAATTTATATATTTGTGAAATCTGACTCGAAATCAGGGGCTGTCTTTGTGTTTGCGGTGATATGGTTGCTTTGTAATAAAATACGTTTACCTTTTTGTCTCAAGTAATTACATTTTGCTTTGATATGCCACCTCTAAAGACATTAAAATAGCGCATATATATGAATATACGGATGTAAGGTATTTTTATAACAGAAATACGGTAAATATATTGGGAAATAAATGAGAATTCACACATTTATTTCAAGATCTTTTGCAGTACAGCTTCCATCTTCCTGCTCTTCTAAAACGTAATCCCCATACTCTATATCAGTACAATCAGGTTATGCCTGAGCCCATCCTTCCCTTAGCCTCAGAGCAAGCTCTTTCATGCGTTCAACACTCGTCGGTGCTAAAGATTTTAGTCTGTCCCTAAACAGCAATTCAGGCCGACTGCAATGTATTCCAGCTGATTCACAGTGATGGAAATGTTCTAAAGAGGTCCAAGGAGAAGGAGCTCATTCCAAGTGTGCAGCAAATCACCAGATATAATAAATAAAGTCGCATAAACATAGCTCTGTCCACTCATCTGTAGACAACTTGTTACACAGTGATGGCTTTAAGACTGTGCCTCATTTAGGGAACAATTAAATAATTATTCACCGTGAGGAACTGCAAGCTCTAGGAAATATTTTGCCTTCACAACACAGTCCGTACAGTTTTTATACACCACCTCCACACACACACACGCACGGACCCGGACACACACATACAAGCAGGCACACAAAGATAGACAGATAGCTAGCTAGCTAGCTAGCTAGCTAGCTAGCTAGATAGATAGATAGATAGATAGCTAGATAGATAGATAGATAGATAGATAGATAGATAGATAGATAGATAGATAGATAGATAGATAGATAGATAGATAGATAGATAGATAGATAGATAGATAGATTGATAGATAGATAGATAGATATCTATCACGTATACATACACACACACACACACACACACACTTTTTTTGCCTTCAGTCTTTCACGGGGAAAGAGTCTACCTTAGGACCAGCAGATTTAAAGACGGAAGAAAGCAGATTCGGAATGGTGGATTTATCTGAAATGGTGAAAACTCGTAATTCAGAATGCAGTAAATGATCATTATTTAGTTTAGCTCTGCAAAAAAATACTACAACCAAAAAAACATTGCGTCGGTAATAAGCTACCTAACATCGTTTTTCCTCGACACCAGACCTTAGAGTACTATTATTTTTTTAATTAAATTTCATTAAAAAAATAAAAAACATGTTTCGATGAATACTATGAATTAAATTGTTTGATTAAAATGTGATAAAATTAAATACAAGAAAATACATAAAATACAGAGTGTTCATGTGATTAAAGACCAATTACAGTTGGCCTGCTCTTATCATATAATGGGATGTTTCTCTCAATAAATGGCAAAAGTATGAAAGAGCAAGACTGTTACTTTGTTCTCTGTAATAAATAACCCTTACATATAAACGGTGCAAGTGAACAAAAAAATGTATATTTCGCTTCTTACAAGCAGTTGTATTTAAAGTTAGAAGGGAAATCAACATGGTAGCTAGATTTATGTGCCAAAACCAATGTAAGCCTTCGCGGTCACATATTCAATTATCAAGCACATTGCTGTAAGTATGTAAACTGGCTAATCCTTCTGAGCAATGTGTGAACTTCATTATGAGAAATTCAATTTCCATTACAGAGGCCGCAATGTCTAATCAAATACAAATATTTGATGGGAAAAGAGAGGCATATGCGCCTCGCTGCCAAAAAACGATTATTCATCTTAGTCTGAATGCCATAGTAGAACCGTGTTCTAAATGTCATCTGTAATTAACTCAAAGTGTGATTCTGAAGTTTAAATATTGATGTTGCTAACAAAATTACATGTTGTATTTATTTAACACGTAAAAGATGAACAAATGCAAGGAAAAGAGTTAGAAGGGTGTGTCTATTGTGAGCACTTGGTATTTATGAAATATATGTGAAATATCTGTTACAGGATCATGATATAGGAAAGAGGGAATTCTAATCATTTATAATTTTCCAGCATAGCAAACCGATAGCCAAATATATTACAGCAGTTCACATGCGCTTGTTATTTTAACAGAGAATAACTTCTATTCATGAGAAACATACTAAAAATAGAGACACATTTAATGACACAGTACGAATAATAATGTAGAGAAGTGTCATATTTTTATAATCTAAAATCATGCAGTTGGGCAATAATGTAATATAGCCAGAGGCTATGAATGATACGCAGACTTGCAGGTGGTTTGTGTGCTCTGGTCACGTGCTCAATAAGAGAAGCATCTCATGACAGACCCTCCAGGGTGTGGGACGCACAGGGAGATCTATGCGTCTTCATTCTCATTGCCGGAGTTGAATAGGTGTGAGTTGGAGTCTTCGCTGGAGCTTGTAAAACTAAGGAAATAGAACCATTGGGTACACCCAGGCAAGACTGAGTTGTCAGAGCAAGTGGGCAGAACATGGGGCTTAGAGGGGCGTGGCTTGCGCGCCGCACAAGATGGCGGCGTAGTTGCGGAGCTCCGACGCCGACTTCCAAACCTGGACTCTATATGTCGGCATTTTTGGGCAATTTCGACTCACAAGCCCAATTTCTCACTTCTGACCATGTGGTGAGCAAAACACACTGCTTTTTGTTGTTTTATGGAAGCTCCTAAGCCCTAAACTCAGCGCGACCCGGCTCACTGATACACGGCTGCCATTTTGTCTCCAAGCCTTTCTCGCAATGCTGCTCTTCATGCATCTCTCCCCCTCGTGGCCGCGCTGAATTGTTTTTCCACAAGAGAATTGTTTTTTCACCGGAGAATTACTACACAGGCTGTCTATCACCTATTAAATGCAGTCATGTGAGTTTTTTCTCCCCAATGTTTCCCCCTTTTTCACCGCAATTCACCACGGCCACCATTTTGAGCTTTCTTTCTATGTCCTTGCTCATTTCACAGATTTAATATAATTTTGGCACTATTTTGAGGATTATAGTCTCTCACATACTTTTCTCTGACGATTTTTGAGACCATTTTTGACTCCTCATTGGCTAACTCAATTCCTAGGATACTTTTTGCCTTCTGTTACTTCTATGCGTCAGTGTGAGACTGGTTTTATTTTTTACACCATTTCACCCTATCTTTATGGGGAAATTGAGGAACTTCAAACTGTCTGCCTCTACTAAAACTCCTACTTTTTCAGACTCAGATTCTAATTTACAAGATATGGAGGAAGTTCATACACAGAACTCTGATTCTCCATCCGGTGCAATTCCTAAGCTGCATTCCTCAAGTAAACTTCCAACAACAGCAGCCACCAAGCGCTTGAAAGATCCTCCTTCTCCTGGAACCTCTTTGGCCTCGGTCTTAAACCTTTCATGGAAGAGACTACTAAGACTTTACAATTTTTGCATGACAAATGGTCCTCACTGAATTCCCGCTTTCTTCTTGTGGAACAATCTACAGTCTCTTCAAGCTTCATGTTCCCGAATATCTTCAATGGAAGTGGATATATCCCAAATCAAGAGACAGGCAGAGGATTTGGAAAATTGAAACCGCAGGAATAATCTCCGACCTTATGGCCTTCCGGAAAACACAGAAGGATCAAATCCTACTGTCTTTTTTCAATCCTTCCTTGCAAAAATGTTGGTCTTGCCTGCTTCTTCTTCCTTCAATATTGAAAGAGCACCTAGACTTGGTCCTAAGTTATCCAACAAACCTCGAGGCATCATTTTGCTGTTTCTACAATGTACTGATCTTCTGCAAGTTCTTTCGGCAGCTAAATCTAAAAAACAAATCATATGGGAAGGTCATCATTTATTCCTTTCACAGGATGTAGCTAAAGCAACAGCTGACCATCGGAAGAGGTTTCTGGACCTGCGTCCTCAGTTACGCGCTCTTAATGCCAGATTTGGATTGCTTCATCCTTGTCTTTTCAAGGTTACCTACAAAGAAAAGACTACGAGCTTTGAAGATCCAGCGACTTTACAAGTTCCTTCGTCATCATGGAGCAGATATTATGGACACCTCAATAAATGTTTAATCTGTTTTATATATCTTAATCTTGGAGTCGTTTTCTTCTCCTATCTTCTTCCATGGATCATTATTATGTTTTCCCCTTGTACTGTTGTATAACATATGTTTTATGTTTATATCTAACTCCAGCTTTTTCTCTTTTTCCACTTGTTCATGCATTCTTATTAATTTTTCTTTTCTCTTTATACAGGATTACTCTCCATCTACCCATCCCGATGTGTCCCCTTTGTATGTGAAGTACTGATGTTATGGATGTTCGGTGATCTTTGCTCTCGCTGTTGTCGTCGTCGTCTTCTGGCGCCATCACCCTCACTTGTTATTTTGTATTTGTAGGTATGTTTTTCAGTCGTCTGTATTTGACTTGTACTGTCTTCTTTCTCTCTATCTTCCTCTCTTCTCGTTTGCTCTCCTTGTCTTCTTTCCCTCTTTTTGTTTTTCTTTCTTCTTTCCTTCTCTTCTCATTTATTCTACCTTTTTCTCTTTGCATTTTTTCTCTACAATTTTCTTGTTTGTTCTAGTAAGCATCATTTTTGCTCATACTTTCTTAATGAATCACATTTCGGGTTACTACCTGGAATGTTAAGGGTTTAAATACCCCAATTAAAAGGCAGCGGGTGTTGTCTCATCTAGCCAAGCTTAAAACTGATGTTGCCCTACTCCAAGAATCCCATCTTTCAGAGACTGAAGCCTCGAAACTCAAACGATGTTGGGTGGGACATGTATTCAACTCCCCTGCTGCAGGTAAGAAAAATGGCGTTGCAAATCTGTGCCATAAAAAGTTAAGTGTTTCTACTGTTTCTCCATTCAAGATCCCACTGGTGTTTCTTTATTTAAAGACAAGGATATTCTAAATGAGTTTGTCGCTTTCTACAAAAATCTCTATACTCCTGAAACTACTCAAGTCTCGGATGATATTCTTTCCTATTTTCAATCTATACCCTCACCTCCTTCCAACCATGTTGATTTTGGACCCTTGGAATCTGACATCTCGCTTGCAGAAATCTCTCATGCGGTTTCGGTTTTACGTCGTGGAAAAGCACCTGGTCCTGATGGATTTACCATTGAATTTTACAATCATTTGGTTTCACTATTCCTCTTTCCAAATCTTTTACTTTTATTTCAATCCTTTATTGACTTAGGTTCTTCATGTGGTACGTTTCAAGAAGCCTTGATTTGTTTAACCCCTAAAGAAGATAAAGATCATTCTTTATGCAAGAATTATCGTCCTATTTCTTTGGTAAATACTGACTATAAGATTTTCGCCAAAATTCTGGCTCTCAGGATGGATCCTCTTTTACCTGACTTAATTGGCCCTGAACAATCAGGTTTTGTTAAAGGAAGACTTTCTTCTGATAATTCACGCGTCTTTTTTAATGTTCTAAGTAAAGCTTCTTCACTAAATCATCCTCTGGCCACTATCTCTTTGGATGCGGATCGTAATCTCCTTATCTCTTTAATGTCCTCCTCTTATCCCTTTGTCAATTCCACTCCTCTACAGCCTATTTAACATAATAAACATCTCCGAATCCGTAATCGTCCCATATACTGGAAGCCTTGGTATTCCAAAGGCTTGCAGTTGATTTCTCAACTTCTTTCTAATAATCAACCTCTTCCCTTCTCTGATCTCCAATCTCAATTTTCCTTATCTTTGTCTTCTCGTTTGCAGTATAATTTGCTTTGTCCCATTCTTGTTCAATACCTTTAATCCTTACCCATTACTAATGATATGCCCACAATATCTCAAACTGTATCCTCTGCATTGGATCACTTTCCCTCTGCTTCTTTTCTCTATAAATCCTTTCAACTTTCCTTAGATAGACCCAAAACTAAAATTGAGATAGCCTGGGAAAAAGATCTTTCTCAGGATTGGACTGTTCCTCTTTGGGACAAGCTTTGGTCAAAGATTCATAAGACCTCTAGAGCCGCCAATATCACACAAACCCTTTTTTTCATTTATAATCTGATTTTATTTACTCCATTGATTCTGTCGACTTTTCCATCAGACACTCCCTCTACTTATTGGTCTTGCTCGTGCTCTACTGCTGATTTAAAACATATGCTATTTGAATTCCCTCCTATACTCCAGTTTTGGAAACTTGTTTGATCCCAAATTCAGAAATTTTTAAAAGTCCAAATTCCTTTCTCCGTTACTCACATCTTCCTGGGTACTCTTTCTCCTTTTTGGCCTCAATCTTCACAACAATATAAGCTCCTAGACCTTTTGATAGCTATTGCCTTTCATCTCATCATCTCCAATTGGAAACAAGCTAACAATGTCACTTTTCGCTCTTGGTGGAATGTGGTTTGTTTCCATCATCGGCTAGACACTAATTATGTTTCTCCCATTTCCCTGGCAATCAAAAGAGATCTCCTCTGGCTCTCTCTAGCCAATTATTTATCTTTAGTTGCTTCCTCGACCTCTACTTCTAAGACTAGATCAGATGAAGTACAGAAACCACCTTGAGTTCCCCCATTGCCTTTTAACATTTCTCTGGCTTATTACCAATTGTCTTTTGATTAATATATTATATAATTTCCTCATTTCAGGTATTGTTATGCTTACAATGTTAATGCTACTCGTATAATTTGATTGAATTTCTTCTTTATTCTTATATATTCTGCAATACTTTTATCGGTTTATATTTTTATCATATAACATGTATGGTTTTATCATTTTAACTGTTTCTTCATTTCGGTTCTGTTTGTTTTTCAATAAACTAAAACTTAAAAAAAAGAACATGGGGCTAAGAACCAACAAAAGGAGTGATTACATAAGGGGATAGCACCAACCGTAATACATAAGTGACACATGATTCTTGTAACAACTCCTTTCATTAGTCACACAACATTGACTCATTGTTTCTACAGTAGAAAGGAAAAGCGGGTTAAACTCATGACAATAGAAACATTTTGAACTAAAGACATGCTACACTTTTATACATCAGTGAAGTGAATGAAGTTTGAGGAAAAGTGCAGTTCCTATGAACTCTCATCAAGCTCCCACCAGAGCGCAATATGGAAATGTACACATCAGTATAGTTTTGCAGCCAAATCTAAACCTGGTCGGACTTCATGTAGTGGCGCAACGCGGAACTCTGCGAATCGGTAAACAAACTCTGCAGTGTCACATGGGGTTCCGCGAGCGGGCAAAGTTGTTTGTTCCGCATATTCATGAGATGGTTCTGACGATCGGCAATGCAGATTGAGTGTTCCGTGAGAAATATCGCACAAGCTTCACCACGAGGTCGCACATGGGCGCAGCCATCTTGTTTTTCTTGTCTGTTATGGTTCTGGGCCGGTTTTTGGAATCCTCATTAAATCTTTGCATTCCTTTGTTCCTAAAACTTTTTTTCTGATCTTTTTAATTTATTATCTATCCCTCTCTCTTCTTAAGTGTATATTTTTCATTTTTTCTACTTTTTGTGTTTTTAGTGCATTTTTGGACGGTTATTCTATTACTTGCTTTTTGTTTTTTTTACTTCCTTTCTTCTTCTCCTCTCTTAATTTTATACTTTCTAAATTTTCTTTTCCGCCCCCCATTGCCCCAGAATCATAGCTAAGACTCAGTGTCAGAGTGCAACCTGGGGAAAGAGGAGCCGCCTTCCTTGCAGAAGGGGTCGTCCAGATGGGGTGCAGCCCTCGGCCTTGTTTTCAAAGGTTGAGTTGGCTGCCCTTGTTTTGTTTTGTGCACCGCCACCTTCCCTCCCCCTCACTCTGGCAGCAGGTGGCA
This sequence comes from Lissotriton helveticus, assembly GCF_964261635.1. Lineage (NCBI taxonomy): Eukaryota > Metazoa > Chordata > Amphibia > Caudata > Salamandridae > Lissotriton > Lissotriton helveticus. Next base: position 2,115,889,134 of record NC_136059.1, read on the forward strand.
GGACTGAGTCCAGGTATGGGATCCGGGAGTGCCAGCAGCAGGGGGCAATTAAGCGCCGGGCAGTTTGTCGCTACTCTGTGATCCGGCGCACTCATAACCAATTGACGCACTGGTGGTCCGACATCCTGGACCGAGAGCGAGACCTGCTGGTCCTGCTAGGTGATGAGGTCTCGGAGCTTGGTGAGTTGCAGCTAATAATACAAAATATTTTTGTGTTTCGTGTTATTGCAACTATTAATTTTTTCCCACATAGCAAGAATGCTGCTGCTCACATGCATGTAAGTTACGTTCAAAAATCTTGTAATATGTGATCGTTATTCTAAACAGGTTCTTGGCGCTACCTAATCTTACTTGTTTGCAACTTTGCGACCGCTTGGGCTGATTATGTAAGAAAACGTAAGTTAGGTAATGCAAACTAGAGAGACACCCTTCCTTTGTCCTGTCACTAGGATAGTGGTAGTTAGTAAGTCAGTTACTTAGTATTAGTTGGTAATTTAGTGGCCCGCATGAGGCGTCCTCTCACGTAGCTTCAGTCCTTCACTCCTTAGTTATTTTAGCAGAACCTATTTTAGTTAGAGAGTTAATAGCAAACAACCAATTTGGTGTATGCAATTATGCACGCGTCCATCTACGCATTTAAGAAGACTAAATGCAGACTTAGTGAATTAACCCATCAAAGGGGGTTGAGTATGATAACTGTGAATGAGATCAAAATTTGAAACTTAGAAGCAAATATAATTTTTTTGTTATTCCTTCCAAAGTCTTTGGAATAGGTGGGCTAGGTAGGTTTAGGATTCAGGGATAGGAATTGAACAGAGGAATGAAAAAGATAGGACTGTCCGCTTCCGCGATACTAGTCTACTACTAGTCGATCTTATTCAGGAAAGATGAATGTTATTGCAATTGACATTTCCTGTCAAACAATCATTTTGGAGCATTTAATTTACATTTATTTAAAACCAATCACTTTTTTGTCTCTTTAATTATGTCTTTTATGATCAGTATCCAGGGGCAAGAGGAAGACTGTGTCTTCCAAGGCGGGTGCGGGGCTGGAGGTGCCTACCAGCAGGAACAGCGTTCCTCTGCAGATGGCTCTACTGGCCAACGCGAGTCCTCCTGTTGTTAATATTAATATATATTTTTCTAGCTTTTACCACTCCTTATTTTTTTTAACTATTATTTCCGTTTCCTAGTTTGATTTTTCCCTAAATCCTCCTCGATCTATCCGTTTCTAAATTCATGTTTTCCCAGCATTACAAAACCAACTTATTTGTTTATATATTTCTAGTGTCAGTTTTTTTTGTTACATCAAATCAAACTGGCTCTGCTCTGACTCTTATGGTCTGTCTTTAGCTTGCTTTCTTCTGGTTTTTCAGTCAGCAGTCCCTCTCTCCTTATATATTTTGTGGACTGCTGGTACTGTAAGACTCTGAGAACCCATTGGTCCTCACTAATACTAGTATTAGTACTACTACTCCGCTGTGCAGATTGCATGCCCAGGTAAGGTATTCTACACATGTTTCTTTTACTTACTCATGCTCAATCAGTAAATAATGGTCACGCTCACGTTGGACACCCCAAAGTTGTGTATTTTACTTTTTCTCCTCTAGGCCTACTACTATTTTTATTAGCAGCAGTTGATGGTAAACATATGATTACTGTGCACCATGGCTGGAGGGAAGTATGAGGAGGAGGAGGATGGAACCATTATATTTTCCAACCAAGAGACCTCATGTCCGATTGTCCGCCCTCTTGGCCACTCTTTTTTTTTCATAAACTCAGATTTACCAATAGCTCTAGCCACTGATTCCAGTCTTTTGGGGTATCCACTTCTTGAGGGGCTTTTCAAAAATTGCCAATAACAAAATGCCCAAACGGATATTTTATTATTTTAATAGGACATACTTGTCTACTCTACTCTAGTACCCAAATTGTAGTGAAGTGTGTGGTGTATGTATTGTATTTTGCTAGTGACAAAAATAAATAGGGGGAGGCGTATATGGCATCTAAAAAATTTGAAATGATTTTGCTAGGTGTACCGACCACCAGTGCCGGGGCCAGTGCAAAGGTGATGCCAGCCAGGAGGGAGCGGATGCTGCAGCTGCAGGGGGTGAGCCAGCAGCAGTGGTGGGCAATGGTAAGTCATATTCCTTACTTATTGACATTACACTCGCTGCACGGGTGTACACTGTACAGTTGAGGCTAAGAGGCTGATTATAATCCTGTTCGGAAGGGCTCAGAATCAGATGCTGCCTTGTTTCTGACCGAATCGTACACAGTTCCCAATGACCGATTACGATGCCCTTAAACTACTAGGGCTGTCTGAATCTGTTCCGAAAGGCATTTGGACAGGTTGCGTCTTTTGGAGCCAATTTGCACAGCTCTATGGACTCGATTTCTGAACAAGAGATTGTGATGACTGATTCAGACAAACGTTCTGAATCGTTTTCTACGGAATGAATCAGCTGCTGGAATCTGTCTTTTGGGGCCCATTGCAGGCCCCACTTCACCCAGGGTCTTCCGAGTCAGGTCCCTGGGGGTACACAGGGGACCCCCCTTGCAACCATACTCAATGTGGCAGGCACCAAGTGGTGCCTGCCACAGGGTGCACGATTTTCCCCAATCACCCCTTTCTTCAATGGAAGCCTGTGTTCTCGTTTGGAACACAGGCTCCCATTAAAGTCAATGGTAGTCCAAGGATATGGATGCATCCAAATTGCTGGGTCAGACTCCCCTGATCTGAGTCATCCAGAAAGCATCCGAAACCAATTAGGTAGGAATGCTTTCTGAACAGGATCGTAATTGGACCCTAAGTTGTTGTAAATAGTTGAAGAAGACACCCTTTACTTAGCATTAGCACTAGCGAGAGTTGAGTAACTAATGGCCTTTTCTATCTTCATCTCAGCATAGATCAGATGACCTTTCTGAGTTGATGGAATAGAGAAAGAACAATAGAAGGAGGAAGGACGGGTACATTGTAATATATGACTGGCAGAGAAGGATGCTTGGGTGAATGAAAGGGGCCTGGGATGCAAATAGGTGGCTGATAGGGTGCATTGGTGGTTGAAGGATGGGTGAAAGGTAAAAGAAATGATGCCTGCCTGGGTGGGTGGGTGAAACTGTGTGGGTGAAAGGAATCCTCCAGGGGATTTGATGGTTCAAACTCGGAGGAAAACAAGCAAGGACGCCTGGGTGGGTAAATGACAAATATATTTAATTGGTGAAAGTGGTTTGTTGAGAATAATAGCCAGGATTGGATGAATTGATGCCTGGATGGAATCATAGGTGAAGACTGGATGAAGAGAATGTAAAAGAAAATTAAACCATGCTTGAGTAGCAACGACAAGGGTGAAGAATAAAAATAATGCTAGAAGAGCAATGCAATAATAAATGGGAAAATCCCTAGGAAGAAGAATAAACAAGGACTGTTTTTATTTTACATTCTGTGTGGCCTATCGCCATTGGCTGCATGGTTACAAGCAAACTATAGTAGTTTATTACATATTAGTAATCATATCATCTGCCTTGTTGTAGTAATCAGGATGAAAGTGAAATTGAGCATTTGCCATTGATTTAATAGAGTATGGCCATAATAGAAATATTGTTAATTGTGTAGTACAGCTGCCCCACCTGCATACAGTAGTAAAGTAACACAAGTCTGTGACACAAGTATGTCTGTCTAGGGCGCCTGATGACTGAGCTGGCATGCCTACAAGATAAATTTAGGTACAAAAGAGAGAGAAGAAGAATACCTATCTACTACATAGTGCCTAATGCCTAAAACTCTAATCACATCCGTATCGTACGGGCTGAGGAAGTGAGGATACCACAAATGTTATGTACTGCTAGTTCTACTGTGCCACTAAAATGTTATGTGTATAATTTTGTGTTACTGTTTTGCTAATTGGCTACATATGTCTTTTTTTCTTTCTTGATAAGCTACTCCTTCCCAACCCAACAGGCAGTCGTTAGCAGCCCAGACCTGGCAACGGAAGCTGGAGGCCAACAGGGATGAATATTGGTGGCTGGTGGCTCTGACGGAGGAGAAGGAGGAGGCATCAGCTGCAGCCTCCAATGCCCCAGGCCCCAGACAGGCCTCCCCAGTGCCTCTGATTGTACAGCACCATGGTGTGACAGCCGCCCACTGCAAATCAACCACTGCTGCCCACCCCTGTTGTTCCTGTAAAAACTCTCAGCGCCACAAGCTCCTCCGCATGGCACTCCTAGAGCCCAGGATGGAGGAGTGCCTCCACCTTCTTGAGCGCAAGATCCTGTTCGTCCACTGGTAGACCTCAGTCTCTTGACTCTTGAGCCTTTTTTAATCTTTTTTTTGGTGGGTGAGACTTGTTGGAGAGAGGGTGGGAATGTGAGAGTTGCGGAAAACTTGGGTGTTCTGTTTTTTGCGGAAGGTTGCTTTAATGGACTATTTTTTGGGACTTGCGTTGCTTTACTGTTTCCAGCAGTTACCTCCAACACCAGGAACTAGCCTTCCCACCCAACCTCCACTTAACATCAAATTTGAGCCAGACAGTATGGTGAGCACACACATACACACAGCAACACAGGATTTTACAAATTAAGTAAAAAAATCAATGCACAACTGTCAGTCACACAACACTCACCACCACTGCTACACAGACATGTAGGTCTGGTGTTGTTCATGCGCTGAGTTATTCCATCAATCATCACTGGTCCTCCTCCTGACTCTGACTGTAAGTATGGTATGGAGTCCAACTCCGTACCAACAGTGTTCCAACTCCCGAAAGAGTCCCAGACTCGTCCCAACTCAAAAATGCAATGGATCGTCCTGCAGTAGTATCATTTTTTTTATTGAACAACAATAAAGGAAAGACTGACTTGAGTTACTGTTTTGTGTGTAGACGAATAGTAGACATTATTCACAACAAACATTAATCACTCAACGTGCAATGCATGCAATCATTTACCCACTCCTCCGGGGCAGTCCCTCTAGGCTAGGAAAGGATATTTATATATATATATTTAGTCAGGGCCCAGGTCTGGAGGCAGGCACACATTTTACATTTGTGGTATTCTCCATCCAATGTCTGGCTTGAGGGAAATGGCTTTAGGGAGAGTCAGGAGGAGTGGAATTACTTCTTCACTGACTGCACACAGTTGCAACTCCAATCTGCATTAAAAGAGTAAGATGGTGGGGATAACGTTGTTGTGAACCAGAAAGACAGAGACACACACAATTAATAAAGTAAATACAGTTCCTTAGATATATCTTTTTTGGGTGCTTTCTTTTGGGCTTCAAAGGAAGAAAGAAAGTAAATCAAAAGCCTAATTGTCAGGGAAGTAGAGCTTATCCTCAAAACTCTGGTGACCATCCTTCTGTGGTACTTCAGGTATGGTGTAATGCAGTGGTATAAAGTGCTGATTTATTTTGATCATGGTTAACTTCTTCTCATTTTTGGGGAAGAAACTGGTCCTTCTCTCTGTCAGAATGGCACCAGCAGCACTGAAAACATGCTCAGCAGAGACAATTCCTACAGGGCAAGTCAGATAGTTTATCGCCAGCCTGCTGAGCACTGGCCATTGCCGTCTTTTTTTCTATACAAATACAACAGTGGGTTTTGATCAAAGTAGACCTCTCTTGGGTCATCCAGATAGGCCTGAACCATCCACTCAATGGTCATGGTGGCTCTGCTTTGCTTAGCCTCTTTTGCCTTTGCCTCAGCACTGTACTTAAGCCCTGCCTGTAGAAACCATTCATGTGCCAATTTTGCGGATGATTCTCCTGTTCTTCTTGTTTTTGATGTGGTTCTTGGTGTTGTTGGTGGTTTTGGATGCTGTGAGCCAACTGCACTTCCCTCAGGCTTTGACGTTGAACTTGAAGGCTGCCCTGGAGTACTTGCTGTGCCCTGGAGGAGTGGGCTTCTACTCCGCGGTCGTTCCTTTTCTAGCTGATGCGCTTGTACAGCTATCCATGTTTTTTAGTTGGCAACATCCCCGTCTAAAATAGGAATGAAAGTGTGCAGTAATGGTTTGTACTGTGGATCAAGAGTTGTGGCACAAATATAATGGTTGGATGATACAATGCCTCTTTGCACCCTTGTATTTTCAGATAAATGAAGAGTTAAGCTCTCCGCCAACGCATATGCTTCTTTTTTCCTCCACAACTGCGTACACTGCAGATACCTACTTTAGCTGTTCCTGTAGCATGTGCAGCAATGGGATAGCTTGGCCCATAGTACAGTCCTCCTTGCTGACTTCACATGTGAATACCTCAAAAGAAGCAACATCTGTGTCAAGCATTTAACTAGGCTATTGGTCTATCTCAATATTCATGCCTTTCACAGTAGCATCCCCACTTTACATGTACTTCTCAAACAGATGTTCAAGCATGTAATAAGTTGAGTTCAAACGTGTTGGCACCTCCTGGATGAGTGTTTTAACTGTCATTCTATTATCACATTAAATAATCCTCAGCACTACCGGGCTTTAAAAGAATGGCTGAAATGTGTGCAAATTCTTCTGTTGGTGGTCAATATGTTGCTGACTTGGGCTCCTTTTTTTATGAAAGTCTTGAACAATGATGTTAATGCAGTGCGCTAAACACAGGACCCTGAAATAGCCACCATCGGCCGTGGCCTTGACTATATGACTGCAATTGTCCGTGACAACAAAACCAATGTTAAGCCCTCTTGGTTGCAGCCATTCGAAGACCTTGTTTTCAAAGTCTTCCAAAATGTGTGTAGCACTATGAGATTTCTCCATGGCAAACATGGCTACTATTGCCTGTTTCTGAGTGGCATTAAAAATATCAGCAGTGTCAACACCTCCAGATATCTTTTCTCTAACGCCCCACAAAAGTGATCCACTGTGCAGTGATGCACATGTAATCAGTGGCTTGGCAACTGGTCCACATTTCTGTTGTCAGGTGGATGGTGTGAACAGCACTCTATTGCAAAGCTTGTCCAAGCAATTCCAGCATGTTGTGATATAGTGCTGAAACAGCAACTCTGGTGAAATAGGACCAGCCCGGAACCTTCCATTTTGGGTAGATGGCTGCCACAAATTCAAGCAAACCCACCCCTTCCACGAAAGAAAAAGGAGGAGGGCCAGCGCTAGCATTTTTAGCCAGCTCTTCATTGTACAAATGTGCCATTGGGTGGTTGCGTTCGTACTGCCCCACTGACCTAAGCATGCAGAGATTTGTAGCCTGGATTTTTTTTTCTGGTGCCACTGATGCAGGTGACTTCTTGACACCAGATGTTAGTCTCAATGCACGTTTTTTCATTGTGGTATTCCCTTGCCTCGGACCTCTTGGTGCCTGAGCCTGACTCTTGTGCCATTGCGATGTTGCTGATGATGTTGTGGGCAGTACCACTGCACTGCTGGGGACAGGGCTACTTTATGAACCGGAAAAATTGCCTTCCTCTTGTTCACCTTCCACCGTGATCAAATCTTTTTCATCCCTCCACCAACAACACATGCCGTTTTTTGGCCCCTAAGGTGCGCCTTCCACTGGATAAAGTGGTGTTTTCTCAGATGGGTTGCTTGGCCTCCGGTACCATAGTTTGTACCAAGCTTACCCCGACTAACACCTACTCCACATATGGAGCATGTAGCAATGTTCACTCCCTTCCTGCTAACCGAAAGAAGTCCCAAACTGGGTGTTGGACTTGGCCCTTTTTGCAGGCTCATCCCAGAACTTTTTGCCTTTCTCCTGCATTTTGTCTGACCTGTTTGTGGTGGTTTTATGGCTCTGGGCACTTTAACACTGCCGATCAATGCTAAAGTGCATATGCTCTCCCTTTAAATTGTTGTTATGGATTAGTGATTCCATGATTGGCATATTTTATTTACTAGTCAGACCCTAGTACAGTGCACTATGTGTGCCCATGGCTCGTAAATCAAATGCTGCTAGTGGGCTGCGGCACTGATTGGCCACCCACAGAAGCAACCTGTAAAATGTAACTCTAGCCTGCCATTGCAGAGCCTGTGTGCAGTCTGGGACTGCCATGTCAACTAGGCTAGTGCACCCACTTGCCAGGTCCTAACCTTCCCTTTTCTTACATATCAGTCACTCCTAAGGTAGGGTCAAGGTACCCCTGTGAGCAGGGTAGAGAGTATGTGAAAGGCAGGACATGCCCTTTTGTGTGTGGCATGTCCTGATAGTGAATTGCTGCCAATTTAATTTTTCACTATTGCAACGCTACCTGTTCCCATAGGACAGAATGGGTAGTTTGTTTATAACATCTTATAAACATAACTGGCCCTGGGAACAAGGTAGGAAAATAAAGTTTAGTATGCTTGAACTCAGAATATTAAGAGGCATGTTTTAGCAAGGGTGATCTTTACATTCTGTGTTTGAAAATACTACTTTTAGAAAGTAGGTATTTTCTTTCCTAACCCTCCAGTGTGCCTCTGCTAGGTTTGTGTATTGCATGTCTGATTTTTGGATGACATGGGCAGGAGAGGGGCAGTGGCTCCAGAAGTCTGTTGAGTCAGGGCTGGGCTAAATAGACCTGGACTGCATTTAGAGTAGGGGGAGGATGTTTCCTTTCACGTATTTTTGAGGATATCTTGATAACTTTATTGTGAATTGTTGTCGTTTGGTCTTGTTTTGGTTTAGATAAAGATTAATTATTTTTCTAAACTGGTGTGGTATCCAGTTGTAGTGTTTTCACTATCTTACTGTATGTGTTCCCAAATGCTTTACTCTGAGAAAAGGCTGTCTGCTTGTGCTAAACTACCAAGGGGTTGAACAGGGGTTATTTTAGAAGCGTATCCCCATTACCCTGACTAGAAGCAAGGACCCCTATTTATTTATTTATTTAGTGTATTTTGTATAGCGCACGGCTACCCCAACGGGGTGTACCGGCGCTCCTGTGTGAGTATATACTGGTTCTGACTCAGGTGAATAGAAATGATTTCAGGGCTTTTTGGAAAGGAAGCTCTTCTTGGATCATTCGGATGGAGGGAGGGAGTTTGTTCCAAAGGGAGGTAGCACATACTTGGAACGTTTTACCTCTGGAGGGTACTTTTTTAAATCTGGGGTGACAAAAAATTGTTTTGAACTGGAGCGGAGAGGTCTGTTGTTACTGTAGGGACGAAGGCAGGAGGAAAGGTATGCAGAACCCTTCCCCTAACTGCCCGATGGGCCAGAGTTAAGGCCTTAAATTCTGCTCTTTTTTGGATTGGAAGCCAGTGAAGTTGTCGTCTATGAGAGGAAATGTGTTCACGCAAGGAAATGCCACAGACCAGCCGGACTGCAGCATTTTGAACCATCTGAAGTCGATGACAGAGGCCAGAGGCAAGTCCAATATAGAGGCAGTTTGCGTAATCCAGGTGGGACGTAATCAGTGCCTGGACAATGGTTCTTCTGGTGTTATTAGGTAAAAAATTTATACATTTTTTTACCATCCTAATTTTGGAGAAACATGCAGCAGACACCGTCTGGATTTGTTTATGAAATGAGAGGGTGGTGTCCCATCTAACCCTAAGGTTTTTCACTGATTCCTTGGGTAAGGGGGAATACTTAAATCATGGGGCCACCAAAGATTGGAGTCAAGAGGGGAGGGCTGGTGGAAGAAGAGGACCTCAGTTTTTCCAGCATTGAGCCGGAGGAAGTTGTCGTCCATCCAACGGGTGATGTTATTAAGGCAGTTCTTTAGGGGGTCGAAGGTGGACTGAGTGGGGTTATTATAAGCAAACAAAAGCTGAATGTCGTCAGCGTAAGTGGTAGCTTTTATACCTGATTGGGCAATGATTTCGGCCAAAGGAGAGAAGTAAACATTAAATAAGAGAGGGCTTAGTGAGGAGCACTGCGGGACTCCCCACTTAAGCGGGCGGCTGTCAGAGGTGAAGGAAGGGGTGAATACCGCCTGAGTCCTGTTTTTTAAAAAGGAAGCAAGCCATTCCAATGCCTTACCTTGGATGCCCTTAGATCGGAGACGGTCAAGAAGGACTGGGTGAGAGACGGTGTCAAATGCTGCCGACAAGTCGAGCAGCACCAACACCGCTCTGGACCCCTCATCCAGTCTCCATCTCACAGAGTCGGCCATTTCTATTAAAGCCGACTCGGTACTATAACCGGTTCTAAACCCATGTTGAGAGTCATGAAAAGCGCCGTTGGATTCTAGAACGTTGGCAAGTTGCTGATGGGCTAGTTTTTCGAGCACTTTTGCAGGGGCGGGTAATAGCGAGATGGGCCTATAGTTAGATGGTTCATTGGGGTCAGCATTGGGTTTTTTAAGGATGGGGACCAGTCGGGCGTGCTTCCAGGAATCAGGAAATTGCCTGTCCGAAAGGACTCATTCCAGATTTCATTCAGAATTGAGTTAAGAAGAGAGGCTAGAGATTTGTATTGTTTGGCCGGCCAGGGGTCTGTGGGTGACCCTGATCTGCATTTTGATAATTCCGCCAAAGAGCGTTCAAGAGTGATTTCCGCAAAGTTAGTGAAGACAGGGGCGGAGTTTAAGTTGATTGAGCAGTTGTCTGTGGAACCTTGGTTGTTATTACATGGGAAGGAGTCATATATGGCAGCAATTTTGTCTTCAAAGTAGTCCGAGAGACGGTTGCAAAGAGATTGGGACACTGGGGATTGTCGTTTAAGGGCCATAGGATCGGTAAAGGCTCTAACAGTATTAAAAATTTCCCTTGAGGAACCTTGTGCCCGGTTAATTTTCTCCTCCAGGTATATTCTCTTGTGGTCGATTATCCTCTTCCTATAATCTTTAAGGGCTGATTTGTAATTAAGTTTACTGCCAGGAGAGTATGATTGTCTCCAGCGTCTCTCCAAAATTTTACAGGCTGATTTGCATTTACGCAGATCGTCAGAATACCAAGGTGCAGTGGGAGCAGCTCAAAAGGTTTTGATGGGTTTAATAGGAGCAAATATATTCATAGCAGACGAGATTCTGTTGTTAAAATCAGTTAGCTTAGAATCTAGGTCTGTGGCTTCTGTTGGGGCAGCCGGAATGAGATGAGCTGCTAGGCTGTCAAGGGTAATCTTACTCCAGTTGCGACCTACTGTTTTGGCCGGGAGTCTAGGCCTGTCTTGGTGATATAGGCAGATGGAAAAAGGGATGAAGAAGTGATCCGACCGGATCACTGGAAAGGGTTCACTGATACAGATATCTGCCAAATTGGAGCAGATCAGGTCAAGGGTATGTCCGGCCTTATGGGTCGGATTAGAGACCAATTGATTTAAACCGCCATCAGAGAGGGTGGACAAAGCTACCTACCTCAGCCAACTGCAGACCCCCATCTCTAACACTGGGGAGGTCAACTTTCTGACTCTGCTGGTGCCTTTTGCAATGTCAGATGAACTGGTAGGTGGGTGTGATGTTTGACTCTCTGCAGTACCTATGTGCACTGAGGTGGTTGTGGTGGATGTAGGTCGCTGCAGGGATTTTGTAAATATGTCAAGTGGAGGTGGTGTTGGTGGTATCTGTATTGGTGGTATCTGTGCCACATCCCCACAGCAATTTGGGATGGGGTAATGTTGGTTTCCACTGGGGAGGTGCTAATGTCCATGATGACTGGCTCATCATCATCATCCTCTTCTACATCTACCTCCATAAGGCTTTCTGAAACCTTCCTTTTTCCTAGCGTTGTCTCGTGGTGTGTCTCACTCACAGACTGAGGTGGGATCCCAGTGTCATCTAGATCATCAGAAGGGGGGCTTGCAGAAGAAGTGAATGGACTAACCCTCTTTTTTCATTCCGGGTGATCTGAAAGACAATGGATCTTCTGAAAGAGTGGCTTGCTCTTATTTTTCCTCAGCAGAACTGTCCCTACTTCAGGAGGAACTACTACTATTATATATTGGTAGCAGCTGTTGTTGCCCACTTATCTGAGTTTCCTGCAGTGATATGGTACTACTTTGCGATAACGATAATTAATTTCAACATCACTGCTCGTCGGTGTTGTAGTGATTAGACTGGCTGCTTCTGCGACAGACATGGGCTTAGGCCTAGGTTAGTGGGGGGGGTCCACTGATGCAGGAGTGCTACTCCAAGCTTGCTCCCCAGACACCGCTGCTGCAGGCAAAATTTCTGGCTTCCCCAAAAATGTCTTGGACAACATACCGGTGGTGGTAAGTGCCCAAGTTTAGACCCAGCCATATGTAAATCAGTCTTTACCCTGTGCCTCATGGGAACAGTCCAGACCGTACTGCCAAGCCAGGTCCTCCATGGACCGGAAATAAGCATCTTGGGACCGGTTTCTGGGTCCCAGGAAAAACAATAGATTTAGACCCATATCTTTGTACTGTGGTGTATGTATAACATTGTTCTGCATTTTGTCCATCAATTTGTTCTTTTTGCATTTGTCACCCAGAGTGGGACGGGTATGCCCAGACGTGGGTCCCGTGCTCTCCATGACATTCGCGTCAAGCTTTCCTGGCAGATGAGGGGTGAAACCCCGAAACAACAATGGATTTCGGCCTCTGAGATGCCTAGCGCCAGGATGCCTGCAAGGTGATAGCGCGCTTTATAAGTTTATTATATAAATAAATAGGCCCAGATCTTTGAACTGGGGTGAATGTATGACATTGATCTGCATTCTGTCCATCAATTTGTTCTTTTTGCATTTGTAACCACGAGTGGGATGGGTATGCCCAGACGTGGGTCCCGTGCTCTCCATGACACTTGACTCAAGCTAACTTGGCTGATGAGGGGTGAAACCCGGAAACTGGCCCTAGGATGCTTGTTTCCAGTCTAGGGAGGACATGGCCTGGCAGTTCGGACTGGACTGTTCCCATTGGGTGCAGGGTCACAAATGATTTGCATTTGGCTAGGTCCAAACGGGTATGGCATGGTGAGCAAATAAATGAGGGACTTAGGCCCAGATCTTTGTACTGGAGTGAATTATGACATTGTTCTGCATTCTGTCCATCAATTTGTTCTTTTACATTTGTCGCCCCGAGTGGGACGGGTATGCCCAGACGTTGGTCCCGTGCTCTCCATGCCACTGGAGTCAAGCAATCCTGACTGATGTGGGGTGAAACTCTGAAACCGGTCCTTGGATGCTTGTTTCCAGTCCAGGGAGCCCATGGACTGGTATTTCAGCCAGACTGTTCCCATTGGGTGCAGGGTCACGACTGATTTGCATATGGCTGGTCCAAACTGGTATGGCATGGTGAGCAAAAAAATGATGGAATTAGGCCCGGATCTTTGTACTAGGGTGAATGTAGGACATCGCTCTGCATTCTGTCCATCAATTTGTTCTGTTTGTATTTGTCACCCCGAGTGGGATGGGTATGCCCAGACATGGGTCCCATGCTCTCCATGCCACTGGAGTCAAGCGAGCCTCTGTGAGCTTATGAAGTTATTGACATCTCTCCTTAGTAAGGAGGGTAGAAGGGGCAAACACCTAAAAAAAACTACCAGAGTGGTATAAGCGTGAATGCAGACATGAGAAAAAACATTCAAGAAATAGCTAAAAGAGGCACCATAGACCGTTAAGGGATTTCAGAAGAGAATATAGGATTATCCTGACGAAGGCGAAAAGGTTGTGGGAGAAAGACCAGTGGGATGAACTAGCAGACTCCCTACAGAAGGGGCATGTAAAGATATTCTGGAAGATGATTGCATTTTGTTCACGCATGGTAGATAACCACATCGGGGTGATGGACCAGCCAGAATAATGGACAGCCCACTTTGGTGAAATGCATGGGGGATGGCCCTGTGATGAAACCCAGATGATGACTAGCTACACAACTTTCAATCTTTTATTTGAGGGTTTGACCATTGGCAGAATCCCCAGTGGCACATTCTAGACACTAATTGGCTTTGTAATAGACAATTCAACACACATTGGCAGGACTACTAATGGACGGTCAAAGTACATATCTCAGAATGAACACTATACCACCGCCTGTCAATATAGCACACAAAGCAGGGGGTTACTCCATTGCCCAAACTGCATTAGAAGTCTATATACCCTAACTAGACCTGTGTAGAGAGCATGGAGGTCTGCAACATTTAAAGCTCCTAAGTTAAGGTATGGTGTATAATCAGCTGAGACAGGTCACCCCATTAGTGCTGAGGTGTTCCAGTCTAACATTGTTTAGTGAATATAATAGGGTACCTTGAAACCAGTTTCAATGTTCCTGATATGTTATTGGTATTTGAAAATCTTCATAAGCTCTATATTGACCTAGTATTGCAGCTTGCGTTTATGTGTCAAATGCCTGTAAAGTGGCATTGTTTGCAGGAAAGTAAACCCAATATTAAAATATTTTGTGGTTATATGCTTCATGGCCCCCAACCACAAAGGTACTATCTCCACCCCCTACAGGGTGCCCTTGTGCTATTAACTGTTCTGGTTGTATGATTATCTTTAGAACTGTTTCCCTGCTAGAGCCATTATCCTAATTTGTGGATTTCTTCCTGAGACCTATAGTATGGGAAATGCTGACATTCTCACAAAATCCCAAAGATATACAGCGCCTGATATCAGACATCCAATTTGATTTGGAAACTGATTTCCTTGTATCCTTTGATGTGGAATCTCTCTACACCTGTATCCAGCAGGTTCAGACTCTGCCAATCGTGGAAAGTCTATTAAAATCCAGGGACCTGGACACTTTGACACCGGTACCTTTTACAATGCAATGTGCCACTCTAGCAATGAGAGTGACCTATACTTACAAATATCAGGGACTTCAATGGGCAGTGCCTTTGCCCCTAGTCTGTTGATTCTCTACATGCATTCATTTGAAATAGAAGAGTTCCTGAGATTGAATAATCAATTTTATTCCAACATCCTTAAAAGGAAGCTGTATATTGAAAAATTCTAGGCATATTGCAAGGTAATTCCATTATCACCTACCACGAGGGGCTGAATTAGTGTAACCCTTTTCTGAAAGGAACTTATGAATACAGGGAAGAGCACCTCCATTTCTTAGATCTGTGTATATAATCTACCTCGACAGGAACTCTGCAAACTGAGTTATACAGGATACCAATGGCCAGAAATGCCCTGCTTGCATACTCAAGCTATTACCCCAAGTCCCTCAGGGACAATCTCCCTTTTGGACATGGCTTAAGGGAACAGTGGAACTGCTCCGATATCCAGGGATATAAAACCCATGCAGCCAACAGTATTCAGTCAAAATACTGAGTTGGAAAACTTGACTTACGAACAGGATGGAAGGAGGAATCAAAATGGCGCCTGTGTAGGACACGGGATCGCGTCGCTCCCATTTGTGAATCTCCCCAGTGTCTAAAAAGACACAAGCATGCTCTTCGGTCCTTACCTCTATGAGCAGCTTAGGCGTGGCGCACCCGGAGATGTGGTGTGGACCAAGCAGAGACCTCAGACACCGGCCGGCTATACCTTTGACGCTGCATAGCTGTTGACGCTGGTTACATGGCTACCTCTCTCTGCTATGGTGTTGCAGTGCAGCTGCCAAACAACGCAGAATGCCTGGCCACGTGTTTCGGAAAAGCAGCCCAGCTGCTGGATCATCAGGCAGACTCCCCCCCCCTCTCTGTATTGTGGTAAGGGGGCAAGGTGAGGGAAAGATCAAGAAGGGAATTTGGAGAAAGGAAATTCCAAGCTCAGCGCTATGGAGAGCGGAGCTAGGAACCGACTGGGGAAAGTTAGTGCACACGGAGATTGCAAAGGGGCTCAACCCCTAATTTCCACTTTGTTTTCTGGTAACAGCAAAGATATACCTGTGTATCAGAGACTAAGTAAGGGGCAGGGGTAAATGCTGCCAGCAGGCAGGTGGAGGGCAAAGTGGAGGGAAAGGTGGATGTCCCCTCTGTAGGGGAACAAAAGGACATGGCAGTACTGAACATCTCCAGCCTACCTCAGAGTGAGATACCATCCCCAAATGATGATTCCCAAATGACCTCTATAACCAGTGTAGGGATATCCGCAGATGTAGCTCCAATCCCGGCGGTTCAAGAAGGCATATGGGGAGATGGCTCCAATAAGGAGAGTAAAAATGCGGGCCAGGGTCAGGACAGGGACAAACAGATGCAACCAAGTGAGGGGTATACGGAAGCTGCTTGACCCAGTCTGTAACTGCTGCTCATCAAGAGGCCCACACTAAAGGTATTGCAGGCTTTCTCTGGAGGTGGTACGAGACCTGGGGAGGGCCGCAAACGAGTTGTCTCAATATGTACAGTTAGGTCTCCTTATGCCAGAGATACATTTTTCTCATTAACGGATGAGTCAGATCTCGCTAATATTGGGGAGACAACATCTTCCCTAACCAACACACCAGTCTCAGATTCTTCCTCTAATGATACCCTGGAAGAAATCACTTACGCAACCGAACATAAATTGTCTGAGAGAGGCTCTTAGGGAAGGAAGAAGAGGGATAAGAAAAGGGGAGCTGGCAGTGGAGCCTCTAAACCCAGTAGTGGGGATGGCTCCATGGGTAATCTTCACACTATTCTGCAACTCTGCAGGAGTTCCCTGGTGAGGAACATCTTCAAAAGAACGTACTATTGTACATCTGGTATGCATCCGCAATCTTCTTCCATGGAGGGATCTCTGGCAACAATTCTCCAAATGATGAAACAGGTCCAGGAAGAAACCAGGAGCTTGAGTCATTGGGGGAGGATTGCCACTAAAAGAATTACATGGGACCATTAAAAAAAATCAATAAAACCTGTTCAGACATTGCCGGCAGAAGGACAATGGTCAAGGAACAGGCTTAACATCTGGAATCCGATGTCAAAGCTTTAAAACTCCAAGAAGCATGTCAGACAGCAACAATGGCCGATGTCCTTTCGAAGCTCAAAGAATACGAAAATAGATGGAAGCATAACAACTTGAGAGTCCTGGGAGTATCCGAGGGAGTGGAAGGCTCCGATACACAAACATATATCATATCTCTCTTCAATGGTGCTTTCCCAGAGAAACCAATTAGGGCTAGGGTAAAGAGATCCAACGTGCCCACAGGTTCCCTCTAATGTTTAAGAAATCTCGATCCAATGAAGTTGAAAGAACTAGGGCGATCGCGGTTTATTTTGGGATTTTCCTGTTGCGCCAAGAAATCTATGATCAAGCACGTCCCAACGCAAAGAAGGACTTTGGGGGTATCTTGTTTTTTGTAAGACCTGATTTTGCCCGTAGAGATGTGATGGCGGATGCGGCAGTTGGTTAAACCTTTTCCAGCAACTTGAAGTGGAAGTTTATCTCCAAAACCACGCCCACCAAAAAGTGACTTATAAAGGGCAAACACGTAGTTTCACCTCTGAAATTGTAGCTTGGGAGTACCTGAAAAAAATTGGTGTGGGAAAGTAGTTAAAATAAAGTGCATTAAAATTTTTTGTGGTAGTTGCTCCCTTTTGCCGGATTAATTATTTTAGTTAGCTTGAATCACTCTTGGGGCTTGAAGGATAGTCTAGAATCCTTTCGTGATGGATATAATATGTCTTCCTGAAACCCATTTAGAGGGAGCGCAGTTCTGGCCAAAAGGGATTCGATTCAGTTTTTTAAACATTTTTGCACTGATAGACTAGGGAGATGGGTTATTCTAGAATTTCGGGCAAATGTTTATACTCTCATGCTGTGCTCTATATATGGACCAATTCTAGATGATGTAGGGCTGTATGATTGATTGAATAATGAATTGGTGTCCTGGCCTTCTCCCATTGTTTTATGCTGATACCTAAACATTAATTTATCTCATAGTTGATCTTGTGAGGAGCAGTATATGTTCTACAGCAGGAACCCCAGGGTATTCCAGTCTCTTCAAAGTCTCTGTAAAGATCACACCCTGATGGATGTGTGGCAGACTAGGAGACCAACCGAACATGGCTTTACTTTTTTATCTTCACCCTATCAGTCACATGCCCGTTTGGAGTTTTTTTGTCTCACATTATATAATCCAAGACGGCGATATTGAAATTTTCCCATGGGTCATATCTGGTCATAACCCTCTAATTTTAGTAAACATGATGGTTGGGCCCTATAGAAAGAGCAGTCAATGGAGCTTTGTGCGGGCATTACTGGTTAACAATGAATATCTAACCCACATGATCACCTGGATAGCAACATTCCTCAGAGAAAAGCTTGGTAGTAGTTCCCTGGAAA
This sequence comes from Lissotriton helveticus, assembly GCF_964261635.1. Lineage (NCBI taxonomy): Eukaryota > Metazoa > Chordata > Amphibia > Caudata > Salamandridae > Lissotriton > Lissotriton helveticus. The sequence goes on from NC_136059.1 coordinate 2,115,907,167, forward strand.
CAGTTTGGATACATTAAAAGCTGGGAAGCGGGGGGGAACCCTGCAGTTCTCGTAAACTAGGCTAAGGAAGGAAAAGCAAAAGATGCGCGAGCTATATGCCCTAGTAGCTCTGGAAGAAACAACATTAATACCTGCTACACAACAGGGGGGGCAATAGTAAAGAGGCGCAGATAGAGATTATGATTGCTAAAGCAACTATAAATGACGTCGCAATAGCAAAGACAGCAGCAAAGTTTTTAGTTTATAGGGAGCAAGCCTTCGAATATGGAGAACAAGTTGGGCATACACATGCTATATGGACCAGGCAAAAGAGTAGCCAGATTGAAGTTAGGAAGATAAGGGATCCAGTCCTGGGCATGATTTCAGATCCAGTTGAAATAAAATTAGCGTTTAAAAGATTCTATCAGACATTGTATCTGGAAACTGGAATGGGAGGGTATGATGACATCCATTACTATTTAGATCTAACTTTAACTACCAAATTTAATGAAGAAGAGCAGGCAGGCTTAGAAGGGACCCTCCCTGGGAGGAGATTTTAACAGCCATCTCCTCATTGGCGATGGGGAAGGCCGCTGGTGAAATTGCATTCTATAGAACATTTGCACCGGAACTTAGGGACTGCCTATTGAGACTGTTCACGCATATATTAGACGGTAATAAACCTCCTCCTTCATGGTCTCAAGCAAAGAGTGTGGTCTTCTCCCCAAAAAACAAATCTGTAAGGGAGCTCGGGTCGAATAGACCAATTCTGCTCATTAATGGGGACTCTAAAATATATTCTAAAATTCTAGCTTCCCGTCTGTCCCCTATCATTAGTAAGGTAGTAACCAGGCGGCAACATGGATTTTTACCCGGGATAAGCACTACGGACCATATTAGGCGGGTAATCACATTGTTCGATGCTGCCCAGGCAGCAGGAGACCCTATGGCCTTAATTTTGCTAGATGCAGAGAAGGCATTAGATAGGGTCTCCTGGGGCTACCTGTGGAAAGTGCTTGAAAAGGTAAACATAGTGCCCGCTATTTGGCACGCACTTAAGGCACTATACTTCCAACCAGAGGCCAGGGTGTCATAATGCAGGACATATGACAAAAATATGTACGATATCAGCCTCCCTAAGTTGACATCTGAGTCATCGAGTGCCTTTACCGTCCCGCCATTTAATAATCTTCCTAGGAATATAGTATAAAGTAAAACACATTATATAATACTGTACCTGCAGTTTGGAAGATAGGAGTGATGACTGAGCCAGAGAAAAGTATTCCCAGAAACAGGAGTCAGAGATGGCCAGTTGGCTTGCCATTTCAGAGAATGTTTATTTAAATCATCCTTCATGTGTTTGTTAAGGAGGGAATAGATACATCCAAATGAGGGTTTGCATTCAGCTAGCAAAGCATCAGCTAGATCACACTTGTCCTGTGTCAAAGGCTTACACCCACTTTGAGGGGCGTTGCTTGGCCTACGAAGATGGGTGACGCATGAGGCTGTCACTCTGCTCCGGCCTTTTTTTATATAGCTGACTCTAGCATCATGGGCCTTTACTTTGAGCAGTGAATGAAGATCAGCATGGTGCCTACACAAATGTACACCTTGTTTGCACTTGAAAGGGCGCAGAGAGTTACATCAAAGCCTTTAACCCCAAGATGACCACTATGGCCAGTGGTGGCCAAGTTGCTCCATTATAGGTACTGTGACACATTGCTTCAGAGGGCAAGTACAGAGAGTGCCTTTCATTTTAAGAACACAGCAGCGACCATTTTCCCTGACTTCACTATGGCTGTACAGGCTAAGAGGGCCTGAATTACAAAAGTCAAGAGGGGACTCCTCAAAGCAGGGCTGCGATATTTGCTTTTATTCCCGGCAAAGTTGTGGGTGCTTCTTGATGGTGTGCTGCACATCATCCTAACTCCTCGTGATGCATGGGAATAGTTTGAGAGGCATTTATCAAAAGAAGAGGGGGCGGACCAAGGAGCTAATGAAGGTCCAGTGTCCGTGCTCCTAATTTCAATGTTTAACCAACAAGGAGGACAAAGTTCCTGTGCCAGGGTGCACAAAGTCACCCATGCATTGTGGTGCACAAAGTCACCCATACTTGAAAAAATGGAAGGAAAGGAAAGGAAAAGGAGAAAAGGGGATTCCTAGGTGTGAAGGACCCAGACTTATGAGAGGGAAAGACACTGTGTTTCCTCTGTTGCCCTCACACACCCCGAAGAGTGTCATGCTTCATCATCGGGCGTTTGCTCCTCGTAGGGCCGGCGCTGCAATTCCCTACGGGACCCCCGAAGGGTCACTTTATCGGAGATCTGTTAGAGGAATGCCGGATGTTGCATGCGGGTGTGCGGGTTATGGGTCAAGAGGAGGGTAATGAAAATACGTGCCAGTGTGATAGATTAAAATTAAAGCAAGGGTAAACATGCAGCGATAGGTTTAAAAGTATACCCTTGGCAGTCAATACTGCTGAAAAATATTGATCCACGAGGCATATTTTGCCTAGGTGTCAATTATCAAGGTCAACATGTTCCGCGCTTTCCGTTGCCCATAGGTCGTTAGCGCTTCGTCAGGACCGTCAAGTAAAAAATATATATAAAGTGCATGTGATATAGTGAGTGTAAAAATTAGCCTCTTATCTCAATCAGGGCGGCGTAGGACCTGTATACCCTTATCATAGTCACAGCTAAATAGGTAGAAGCCACTTCTGAATGAAGCCTAGGAAATTGAAAAAGAAAAAAACAAAGTAATAAGACAGCATCGATGCCAACTTGATGCCGCAAAAATGTACCACAGTGTGTACATCAATTACACATAACCAATTATGTAGAAAGGCACACAAGACAGGTTATTCGTAACTGGTCAAAAAGGGGGAGGGGGGTTATTTTGTGAGGTTCTGGCCCCTACCCTAAATAATTATTGTATTGGAAAAGTGTTTCTCAAGCCTAGAGAGGTACATAATATATGCCCTATGTAACAAAGCATTTCGTCCTGGTTTATTTACTTAATACAAGCGTCCAAACTGTAAAATTAAAAGTGCTCAAAGAAATTGCTCACCAAGCACTGCGTGTAGTAGTCGTACGTGGTCAGAATTATGGATGCCCGCAAGTAACCGGGCTGTGAAAACAATAAACACAGAGACAGGAGCATCGAGGCACATTAGCCAATCGTCAGAAGTGCCGGGCCGAGTGCTCACAGTGCAGAATATTACATCTGTAAATTACTTACAAATAAGTGCGGGTGCTGCCTCCTTGCAACCTACCCAAGACCATGCTTCTGCCGAAAGGAAACTAAAATCGGCAAAACCGCTAGTTTAAATACATGGACCGGGTCAGGTGTGAGGCGGTATCCTATTCCGGGAGGGGATCCCAGTGAGAAGCAACTGAATGCGCATGTGTGAGCGCCGGAGGTGAACGCGCATGAGCTTCACTCGGGTACACTACTCCCCCGCTCAAGCGCAACGGCTCACTACATAATCAAGGAACGGCAATTGTCGCTAAAAATGCCCAGTAACGTGCAGGCAATTTACAGAAAAATTATTTACGTACAATGCCCTCCATCGCCATGTGATTTACCATAATGGAGTTATCTTAATGTCATAACTGGACCGCACCTCGTCCCATAAGTAATATAGTCCTGAGATACTGCTACGTAATAGTGAACACTCTAATGGACTCAAGCAATTTCATAAAATTAAAAAATAAATGTTATATTATTATCTTTAGGGGTTATTTATCGCGTGCCTTACACACATCTACAGTTACGAAAGTGGGGCAATTAACCACTGCTGCAATGGCAATGAGGTCCAGGTGTACTGCGGAACCAAATCCCACTGATAAAGTAATCCTGTCTCCTGTGCCTCATGAAAAGAAAAGAAAGAAAAGAAAGGATAAAATTAACGGTCCCTCGGCTAAACAGCCGTGCTAAATATATTTATCAAAAGAGGAGAGGTGGGGACCAAGGAGCTAATGAAGGTCCAGTGTCCGTGCTCCTAATTTCAATGTCTAACCAACAAGGAGGACAAAGTTCCTGTGCCAGGGTGCAAAAAGTCACCCATGCATTGTGGTGCAAAAAGTCACCCATACTTAAAAAAATGGAAGGAAAGGAAAGGAAAAGGAGAAAAGGGGATTCCTAGGTGTGAAGGACCCAAACTTATGAGAGGGAAAGACACTGTGTTTCCTCTGTTGCCCTCACACACCCCGAAGAGTGTCATGCTTCATCATCTGGCGTTTGCTCCTCGTAGGGCCGGCGCTGCAATTCCCTACGGGTCCCCCGAAGGGTCACTTTATCGGAGATCTTTTAGAGGAATGCCGGATGTTGCATGCGGGTGTGCGGGTTATGGGTCAAGAGGAGGGTAATGAAAATACGTGCCAGTGTGAAAGATTTAAATTAAAGCAAGGGTAAACATGCAGCGATAGGTTTCAAAGTATACCCTTGGCAGGTACGCATACACCTAATGTGAACCCCCATGCACAATGAAGGATGATATACTTACATTATGTATTTTTTATTTTTACAGAATTGCCCCTGATGAAGGCACCACAAGGTGCCGAAATGCATTGGGCTCCTCAAGAGACAACTAGTTATATATGCTATGTACAATGTTGAAATGCTCTAAAAGATAACATGATAATTGTATAATGAAATGTGCAAATGAATATTGTTATGAATATGAATAACAAGATGAAATGAAAAAGAGAAAAATTATGATTAAAAGTTAAACCGAGAATTATGGTGAATAACTTGTTTGAAAAGTGGTGATAACAAACAAAAATATAAGGTGCGGAGCACCAGGTGAACAGTGCACGATTAGGTGGGTACCACAACCCATCATAACCAATTTATAACTCAAGGATTGACAACCCTTTATAATCGCAGCACCAGTGGATAACCAAATAAATACAGCTCATAACGGAGTGCTCCTTACAACCCCAACTCATTGATATTAGAATTCAGTCATCCCAGTAAGGAGGCACCCAAAGAATTGATAATGCAGTTCGAAACAATAACAGGATTAACGGACAACAGGGCCAGCACATTGGCATACACAAATGATCAGGCAGATCAAATTTATTCATTAATAAAAGAAGTCAAAAATATGGAAGTTCATGGGGGTTCAATAACCCAACAACTCAAACAGCTCGAATACCTAACGCGACGACAAGTGAATCAAAGGATGCACGCCTCAAAGCTTATACAGTACCACAAATCAAAACGCATCCCAAGAGGTCTTCGTTTATCAATAAAACCTATGCTATTCCGTTTCAACCTTAATTCAAAGTTCATGGATAAGTGGTATAGTATTCTCAACAAATGCTCCTTGGACCTCATTCTACTTATAATAGAGGAATTGGCCAAAACCATACGAGATTTAGAGGAAGAGATTTATAATCTGAAATCAGAATTGGAATCAAGGATGGAAACTGACACGTGGAAGATTAGCTTGGAAGGTATTAATCTGAAATTAGACAAATATGAGAAAGAGCTACAGGAAGGGAAGTTACGCAAATACAAACGTGACACTATAGATTATAAACTTAATGAGGTGTACACCTGGGCAGACATATATGCCCGACGACAATTCATCCCCAGGAAAACCACGCAACCTACACACTCTTCTGAAGAAAGTCTAGTAACAGAGAAGGAAACATCTATACGAAGAGGACCCGTAAGAACTACACCAGAAGGAACAGTTTTAAGCACTGATGGAAGCCAGCAAGCAACTACAAGTAGAGATGCAGCTTTTTTATCACAGGGACAGGATCAAGGACAACCACCTACGATACAAACAGAGACACTGGCCACAAGCGAAAAACAAGGCGAGGAAGTGGCAGGCAAATCTCTACGGAGCGGACGGACAGTAGTCTGATTATCAATATTTCCTCTACGACATTAACAAAACAAGAAACAACAGTTCTGAATAAAGGTCTTTCATTTGTACCGACTACGGCAACAAATGAGATGGAAATAGAGGGCGCGTTTTTTAAGTTCATGCGAACATTAAAACTAAGGCATTACTTTGAAAATGTAGCAGAGCCAACAGACGACATGAAGGATAAGACAGAAAGACAATTCAAACCTAAAAGTGTATATCAGGCTCCAGTATCTCACAAAATGCTAGACACATTTGAAATAATGGTGAAAAAAGACCTTAAATCACTGGATTACAAAACAACACGACATAACAATCTGACCAAGATGGAACAAAACATCATAAATAATTTTGCAAACAATAAAACGTTGACTATACAACCGGCAGATAAAGGAGGAGCGCTAGTAATTATGGACACACATTTTTATGAACACAAGATTAATGAACATGTGGCGGATACAAACACCTACTTACTGTTACCATCAGACCCCACAACCATGCTCCAAACAATGCTAAACGGAATTTTGCAAATAGCCAAAGCAAAAGAATGGATAGATGACCAAACACTGACATATTTAACAGTAAAAAATTCCAGACGACCAAAACTGTATATGATCCCGAAGATCCACAAACATCCCACCAACCCACCATTTAGACCTATTGTCTCGGGGTGTGGGTCAATCTTTGACCCCCTCGGACAATATATTGATCACTTAGTACAACAATGGGGGTCTTACATAAGGGACACCACGGATTTTTTGAATCAATTGACATGGATACAAGAAGGTTTCCAAAATCATTGGATTATGTGCACCATAGATGTGGAAGCGCTCTACACCTCAATACCACACCAAGCAGGATTGGAATCAGTTGAATGGGCACTACTCAAAATGGAAGATCTATCTACCAACAAGATCTTTTTGTTACAGCTACTTAAATTCTGTCTTTACAACAGTTATTTTACTTGGAAGCAAAATATTATGCACAACTCAATGGAACTTCCATGGGCTTTGCAGGGGCCCCTGCCTACGCTAATACATTTATGGCTCAATTCGAGGCTCAAAATGTGATGAGTTCAAGCAAATGGTTGCATGTGAAAATGTACTGTCGATTCATCGATGACATTTTTCTAATTTGGGATGATACTCAAGAAACACTTGAACAACTAATCAGAACATTAAACCAAGCTGATGCAAGAATCCAATTCACTCACACAATAAATAAAGAAGTCATTGATTTTTTAGACGTGAGGATTACCAAAACAGACAGTGGATTTGAAACAGAATTATTCACAAAACCCACTGATCGAAACAATGCTTTAAATTACAAAAGTTTTCATCCAAGAAGTTTAATTAGAAATCTTCCGTTGTCACAGTTTATACGGATTAAACGCATCTGCTCGGAAACATTGAAGTGTGAAAACGCCCTAACTAAGCACGTACAGAAATACAGGGACAGAGGATACCCACCAGAGATACTACAGGAGCAACTGAATAAGGCATCGCAAATGAACAGAATGGAATTACTGAAACCGAAGACAAGAACAAAACAAGACAGAATGGTATTTGTAACTAAATACACAACCCAATCACAAAAAATCAAAAACATCATTAATAAAAGATGGGAATTATTATCAATGGAACGAGATTTCAATGGATTATTCAATGAACTGCCATTACATGCATACACAAGAGGACTAAATTTAAGAGAGAGATTGAAATACAGGCAACAACCAGTACCGATAACAACGCACAAAGGGACCATCCGATGTCTTAATTGCACAAACTGCAATAATGTCGTAACAGGAAACATGTGCACTCACCGGAGCACAGGAAAGCAACTACAATTAAGACATAGTAGCGATTGCAACACGCAGAATGTTGTTTATGCCATCAAATGCCCCTGTGGCAAAATGTACATCGGTAAAACTGAACGCAAAATATAAACGAGAATAACGGAACACAAAAGTCGGATTCGTAATGAAAATATGACTTCACCGTTGGTGCAACATTGGAAACAAGAAAAACACAGCATTGCCCAGTTAAGATTTTTTGTCATCGAACAAGTACAAATCAGACTAGGAATTGACAACCACCAAAGGTTGTTACAGCGAGAATTGTTCTGGATCAAATAGCTTAATACAATGGCACCAATAGGTCTCAATGATAAATATGATCTAGCATGTTACTTATAAATACTACAAGCAAACAGCAGACAGATGTATATAATGATCATTCAATTCATTAGGAACGTAACTAACTGTCAGATGGAAATGTTGTAATTCATAGAATTAGCATGCAATTGATATAAGCTGGGTTAAACCAAACCAATCAGATTGTAAATACACACACATCGCTTAATATATACATCAAGTTGGTTTAATAGATTTGTAATGTAACTGACTGTCAGATGAAAATGACGTGAATTGCTGTATTAGAAAGTAATCTATATATGCTTGGTTTAAGCAAACTAACCTGATAGTAAACACAAACATACTACCCAACATGCAACATCCAAATGCAGTATTATAACACGATAAATCCTCAGTGTGGACAATACAGGCTCATTGAAAACTTGGATATCTAGCAGGAAGGTAAGATCAGATAAATGCTACTTCGGACGTTGAGGAACAAGCACAAGTGAGAGGGGTGCACGTTTGATACAGGTTCTTAATTGCACCGTAAAATAGAGTAGTAGTAAGTAAGTATCAGGAGATGCAATGCACAGCGGTTTGATAACTTCATCCAGATTGAGAACAGTAGAAACGTAAACTATTTAGCCACAACAAACGCAACTAGTAGGCTAATGATATTTACCACACCCAGATGGCGCTTAGCAAACTAAGTTTGAAGTATTAGGTTTCTTAGATAGTCCGTTTTTTATTTTCATAACGTCGCTAGTCAGCGGAGGACGCGGAGTTTATGTAATACACGAAGGTCGAGTGGTGGAAAATAGAAGCAAGCACAGGGCTGCGGATTTTTGTCGAAGGAGAAGAGCAAGAAATATCAGGTACGGGCAGAATATGGAACAAGGAAAGCAAACGGGAAGAACTAGGGACATGGTAGTAATCACGTGGCATTGTCTTTGATTTTTTAAGATTCGAGAAGCATAGTGAAGATAAGGTACGTTGTGGACTTAGTAGTAAACAGCTGAGTGTATATTGGTGACAGTAGTAGATCACTAAGAATGTTAACGTTTGTTGTTTCAGAGTTTTTTTGACGATCAACACGAGGTACGTAATTTGATCAGGACGGGTACATTAGGTTCATATAACGCCATACACGGTCCATTACAGATGGGTTTTCATTTTGTTTGAACAGAGTATTTGCGGTTGAGGAGGATACACACACAGATACATCATTCTATGACAGGAGTCATAAGGTACGCATACACTTAACGTGAACCCCCATGCACAATGAAGAATGATATACTTACATTATGTATTTTTTATTTTTACAGAATTGCCCCTGATGAAGGCACCACAAGGTGCCGAAATGCATTGGGCTCCTCAAGAGACAACTAGTTATATATGCTTTGTACAATGTTGAAATGCTCTAAAAGATAACATGATAATTGTATAATGAAATGTGCAAATGAATATTGTTATGAATATGAATAACAAGATGAAATGAAAAAGAGAAAAATTATGATTAAAAGTTAAACCGAGAATTATGGTGAATAACTTGTTTGAAAAGTGGTGATAACAAACAAAAATATAAGGTGCGGAGCACCAGGTGAACAGAACCGTTGTATTCTTAGGCCATCCAACTGCTGGGATTGACCCATGGTGTCCCCCCTTCCTTCTTTACAGTGGCAAAAATGGCAACATGGATGGAGATGGGGTTTATCACTGTGGGGGACTGCTATGAGGCTTTGGTGTTAGTACACCTGGTCACTCTGATAGACTCCCTGGGACAGCTCCTTTAGTATGACACACTTGTTTGGACTTTTATGGCTCTTAGGGCAAAATGAAAAGAGGAACTGAAGCCACATGCAGTTCTCCAACTGTTATTGTCCATGGGTGAAGGGCATAATCTAGCAAAGGGGTTTTATACTGCCCTCAACAGGATGATTAGGAATCCCCTATTGGCATTGCAAATGAAATGGGAGGGGGACTTAGGCAAATACATACCTGACTGAGAATAGGCGAAAAATGTTGCCTAGCCACAGAAGGTCATGTACAATACGTGCCTTAAATACATTAAATTCAATTACCATCATCAAAAGTTCCTGACACCCAAGAAACTCAATGCAATCTTCCCAGGGAGGCCAAGCATTGTCCTAGTTGTGCATTTGTAGAAGCAGTTTTCTGCCATAAGACCTGGTCTTATATGTATGTCCAAGAGTTCTGGGGAATGCGGTCCAGAGGTTAAATTGCATGCTCCACCGTACTATGCCTTGTACCCTGGAAATGCTTATGATGGGGTCTTTTCCCAAGCTGAAATCGAAAAAACTGGGGAACAGGTTTGTCAATTTGGCTCTAATATTGAGATATGAAATCTAGCTGGGAGGCTGCCAGTAAGAATGGGCTAGGGCAGAAGAATAAACACTCTGAAAAGAGGATTTCAGCGGGATGAGGAGGCGGCCCACAGCGCCTCTTTGGACAGTGGTGCTGGACACCTTTGAGAGTCCAGAAGGATGTAGCAGGTCCTTAGCCAGTGAATTTGGGTCAGAGCAGGAAGGTGGCAACGCTATATTATATTGCCCATCATATTACCTTCATTACTGTCAGGACCTCTAGGCTGAGGAACAGACAGATGAATTATGGGGTGGCTCAATGTCTGGTAGCTACAGCACAGAGCAGACATGCTTCGGTTAAGGAAAATGTGTAAAATATTTATTGTTACCAAAACAATTAAATAATTAAAACACAATAGAATAAAATTCACTACCAATTCTAAAAGAGAAATGTTATAGGAAAAATGACGCCAAATGATTTAAATCCAAACAGCGTAGCCAGAGATAGGAATTTTGAAATCACTAAGTAAAGAAATAAGTGCCAATCAGAAATCACTATTTTCTGTTGACCCTGACCTCGGAGCTAATTCATTGCAACCACAATGGAGCAGAGGTCGGATACACTAAGTAGGCCATCTCAGTCAAAGATTTTACCCGCTAACTCAATCTTCAGAAGTTGAAAGGGGCAAGGTTGTAAGTTGCATCTGAAAAAGTTCACTAAAAGTTGTATACCAATTGGTCGAGTTACAGCTCAAACCAATTTTGGTGAGAGACGTCGTAGTGAGAAAATTCTAATTTTCTTCTCTCTGAAGTCCTTATATCAACTGGATACTATTCACACCATTGCCAGGGCAACATTTCTACCTTTGGTCTTTTTTGGCTTTAAACCCTTTAGTGGGACTGTAGGAAATTACCATCTTTGGTGTGATTTCCCTCCATCTTTTGCCAAGACTGTTTTTCTGAACTTTGAACTCAGTATACATTACCCTAGCTAAAATGCCTTTATTTTCCCTCTAAACATGCCTGAATTGCCTTGCACCTAAATGACAAATTTAACTTGTCCACAAATTCCTAGTATATGGTGTAGAAAATGCACCCAGTGCCTGGAAGTTAAGTCAATATGTGGACTCCTGGACCTATTATGCCATCCACAGAGTGGACATCTAAAATATGGCTTCAGGCCTACCATCTGTAGCCTGCCTGCACCAGCCCAAAAATCTGCTATCACCAAACCATGATTTTACATATTTCAATTCACAGCCAAGTACACCTTGTTTCACACAAGGTAGGATGCCGATATTTAAAGGGGAAACATGCCAAATGAATGTTGGCAAATTCCTCCAGTGATTAGTCCCCAAAAACTATTTTCACTGTAAAAGAAGTAGCTAGAATCATGGAAAATGACAAAATACAGATTATACATTTTAACAGGAAACCGCTTTATTATATTTATTATTCTCATTATCCATTAGTGAAGTTTGCTTTTTAATAATTATTTGGGAGTAGAAACTTTTAGAAAATTACACTTTTACTGCCTGAGCCCCAGTTAGGCTAATAAACATTAGTCTTGGGCAGATGGCCTGTCAGTGCCTCTCTCATATTGAGGTGTGAAAACTGCTCCAACTGCAGAGACAATATGAGTGTGTGGGGTGGTGGTTTTCTTTTCTTGAAGGAATGACAGCAGAGGTGAGCTCAGAAACTCCATTTACAAGTAAAGTCTAAACCCTGGCTATTCACAAGCAAATGTACGATGAGTCTCTGTTCACCAGGCTCCCACTAGCTCCAAATCTAATAGGAGAGAAGCTGCCATCAAACCAATTTGGAATGAACACAGGGGAGAGTACTGCCAATTTCCCAGACCACATCCCTAGGTGGACACAAGGGCTCTAAAAAAAAGGAAGGGTTCTCCTATCTTGAATTTTAAGAGTAAGGTGTACAATGGGATTAATTGTAGTAGGGAAAATAGGAACTGCTGGAAAAGGAGATAGGGATTCCCTGGGAACGTTTACCGCAATGATTAGAGAGTACCATGAAGAAACCACCACCCAATGACTTCTGCTAACCATAAATGTGGTACCCGAAAGGAAACTTCCTTACACTATTTTCTTGACCCATGGAAGATTAGAAGATGACTGCACCCTGCTTGCTGTAACTGGAGAAGAGCGCTCGAGCACTGAATTTGCTCCTTGTTGTACTAAGGACAAAAAAGTGGACTCCAAGGATCAGTTAGCTTACCTCCTCTATGGCTAGAGGAACATAAAAAGTGAAAAATCACTTTGCTTCTGTATTCCCAGTTGCCCAGTACTAAGTTGCCCAGGCTCAACTGGACCTGCACTGGACCCTGCACAAGGCTTTTGATGGACCATTCCCTAAAATCCTAAGAGCCTCCCCTAAGGTTGGAGCTTTAGGTGAAGAGCTGAGGAAAAAGGGACTTACTCCTGCAAAGATTTTGGACATAGAAAAATGCTGATTTCTAGACACTGGGGGACTGTGCCCATACACCAAAGCCAACCCTGCAAAAGCACAACTTCTCTGAGCTAAAGAATCAGATTTGTCTCTTTTGAAGCTTCTCCACAGCAGAAATTATGTTTCATCGGGCCCTCCATGACAAGGTATCTAATATTGTGGAGCCCTTGTTGGATATAGCATGATGCCTTAACCCACTAGAGAAAAATTACTTCATAGACTGAGTCCCAACGAGGTAATCTTGACTGGCTGCAGGAGCAAAAAGTGTCAGAGTGATGACTGGACCTCTGCAGGAAGGAATTTCAAATTTCTCCAGCTCCAACTTTTTCTGGATGTATGACGTTACAACGCATACTTTTACCACGCCTACCATTACCACGCAATTTTTACAACGCAGGATCCATTACAACGAAGTACCATTACCACGCATGTATTTACAACGCATATACCTTTACAACGCATACAAATACAACGTAAGTATTGGTAAGTATATAATATTTTTTTAAATTTAATTTAATTAAAATTAATATAATGTAATTTAATTTAATTTAATTAATTTAATTTAATTTAATTTAATTTAATTTAATTTAATCAATTTATTTAATTTAATTTAAATTTAATTATATTTAATCTTTACCCTGTACCCTTTTACCCAAAAACCCAAAACTGACCCTGAACCCTAAAAATACCCCTTTACCCAAAAACCCAAAACTGACCCTGAACCCTAAAAATACCCCTTTACCCAAAAACCCAAAACTGACCCTGAACCCTAAAAATACCCCTTTATCCAAAAACCCAAAACTAATCCTGAACCCTAAAAATACCCCTTTACCCAAAAACCCAAAAGTGACCCTGAACCCTAAAAATACCCCTTTATCCAAAAACCCAAAACTAATCCTGAACCCTAAAAATACCCCTTTACCCAAAAACCCAAAACTGACCCTGAACCCTAAAAATACCCCTTTACCCAAAAACTGAAAACTGACCCTGAACCCTAAAAATACCCTTTTACCCAAAAACTGAAAACTGACCCTAAACCCTAAAAATACCCCTTTACCCAAAAACTGAAAACTGACCCTGAACCCTAAAAATACCCCTTTACCCAAAAACTGAAAACTGACCCTAAACCCTTAAAATACCCCTTTACCCAAAAACTGAAAACTGACCCTAAACCCTAAAAATACCCCTTAACCCAAAAACTGAAAACTGACCCTGAACCCTAAAAATACCCCTTTACCCAAAAACTGAAAACTGACCCTAAACCCTAAAAATACCCCTTTACCCAAAAACTGAAAACTGACCCTGAACCCTAAAAATACCCCTTAACCCAAAAACTGAAAACTGACCCTAAACCCTAAAAATACCCCTTTACCCAAAAACTGAAAACTGACCCTAAACCCTAAAAATACCCCTTTACCCAAAAACTGAAAACTGACCCTGAACCCTAAAAATACCCCTTTACCCAAAAACCCAAAACTGACCCTGAACCCTAAAAATACCCCTTTACCAAAAAACCCAAATAATATTTTTAATAAAATAATATACTTACCAATACTTACGTTGTAATGGTATGCGTTGTAAAAGTACCTGCGTTGTAAATACATGCGTGGTAATGGTATGCGTTGTAATGGATCCTGCGTTGTAAAAAATGCGTGGTAATGGTAGGTCGTGGTAAAAGTTGCGTTGTAAAGGTTGTATACCACTTTTTCTCCTCTAAATCAACACCTTCAATAGGCTTTTGTACAATGGATATCCGGCTTTGTACCAACTTTACCAGATACAGTCTATTGCTTTGCCCATCTAAAATATTTTTTTCTGCATTTTGAAGAATTAGGTCCTGATTACAACTTTGACGCTCCTGCACCAGATCTCCACCATCATGGCAGCACCAAAGATGCGCAAAAACCGCCAGCCTGATTACAGGTTGAACTCGTGCAGGAAGACAGTTGTTTTGCCGGTTCGACATCAGTGACCTGAAAAAGGGCACCGCAAGAGGAATTTCACAGTCATGCCGGTCCATGCCATGTCCTCTTTGTTTCCCCACCACCATCCTTTTTGTGGCAGACTCTCTGCCCATAAAAGACTGGCAGTGAAGCAACTTGAAATATGCTCGGTGGGACTGCACCAGTCCCGCTCAGCATATTGTATTGGGCCTCCATCATGCCACCGCCAGCGAACCCCAGTTCCCTAGCACAGCCAGCAGTCCACCGTAGGACTGACGCAGAAAGTCACTTGTAATAAGGTGTATGGTATATCCTTCATGTTGTGTTATTATAACATTATTCATAGAGCTCATGTTCACCGAATGGCTTCTTGGTGCTTAGTCTAGGATAAGCTGAGGCTGTGTTAATCTGTTCTGCACTTGAAATAATCGTAGGCTTGAGCAAATAGCCAGGACTTAAGAAGCTTCCTGAACTTCATGAGTTCAGTGCCTGCTCTGATGTTAATTGGCAGGGAATTCCAGAAGCCAGGCGCCAACACTGCAAATTTACAACCACCTTGTCTCTTCAGTTTATAAGCGGGTATGGTTAGCAGGTTCATATGAGACGAGTGCAGGTTGCGCATGGGTATGTGACTTTGAATGAGGTTGGAGATGAATTTGGAGCTTGGGCCACGTAGGGACTTAAAAATCAAGCAGCCCACTTTGAAAGCAGAGCGTTGTAGAATGGGTAGCCCGTGCAACTTCCTCATAAGGGGGAAGACGTGTTCCCACCTGGGTTGCTGAAAGATCAGCCTAGCTGCCTGATTTTGAACAAACTGCAGTCTCCTAGAGATACAGTGGTATGTCAAAGTATAACAAATTGGAATAGTGGGAGATCACCATGGCTAGAACAGCCGGTATTAGTGCTTCTCTTGTGAGCAGTCTGCTAATTTTCCTAATTTTCCTAAGTTGGTGGTGGCAGGTCAAAGTTACTGATGTGATTTGGGTTTTCATGCTTGTGATAGAGTAACCCGTTGGGATTAAAATCAGGCCCCAAGGCAGAACATAAAATCCATGTCCGGACTGTCCCACATCCCATTTGGTGTATATCTGACCTCGGGTTGGCCTAAAAGTTCAGCAAGGTCCCTGTCTACCAATACCATAGACTATCATTGCTGCTTATCACATTTTTGGGCTATTTTCATATAAACCAATGAAAACCTATGTTTTTGTTTCCTTTATTGGAATTTTGCCATTTTAATGTCATTCTGTTAATTAGGTTTTACTCTATTTTTACAAATTGGATTGTTTTTATCGTTTGATGTTTTGACTTCATTACTGATCCTCTCCCTCACCAACGAACCCACAACCGCCAGAAACAACTTCCACAGCTGGATGAAGGCTTTTGCCACTTGGATGAAAAACAGTTTTCTTAAACTTCATTTCGGACAAGACCCAAATCCTCATCCTGGGACCAACCCCTTCAGCTTAGAATGCATTGCGGACCCCCTGCCCCCAAGGACCATGCATGAAACCTCAGCATCATATTGGACTACTCGCTCTCAATGAACTGTCGGAACAACGGTGTCTCCTCATCCTCCACCTTCCACACACGTTGCATGCTTCAAAAGACATTTAGATGGATCCCCACCAAATCCACGTACTCATCAGCAGCAGACTCAACTATGGCAACACACTCTACGCTGGCGTCGACCAGAAACTCATCAGGAAACGACAGAATTTTCAAAATGCTGCAGCCAGACAGATCCTCAACACCCCCCACCGCAGCCATATCATCAGACATCTCTGAGAACTCTGCTGGCTCCCAGTCAACAAAATATTCACATTCAAGGTCCTCATGCATGCCAACAAAGCCATCCACAACGAAGTACCAGCATACCTGAACCACCACCTCTCATTCCACGTACCCACCAGACTCCTCCACTCCGCCAAACTGGCACTGATCCCCGTCCCATGGATCCACAAACTAGAGCAGGAGGGAAATCCTTCTATCTCGCTGCCAAGACCTGAAATACCCTGCCTCTCCTCCTCAGACAATTCACGTCACTGACCCAATTTAGGAAGGATCTCCAGACCTGGCTCTTCGACTGAACCTCAGTGCACAGACAGATCAGTAGCCCATCTGCGCCTTAATATCCTCACGGATGAGTAGCCACACATTACAAATGCTGATTGATTTGTTACTGTTTTGATACTGCATTAATACTTCACTCCTTGGACTAGGTTAAGCCTGTCTGCTCTGTGCATAACTACCAGCTGAGCTCAGGTAAATTTTAGAGTTCACCCTGACATGTTACTGTTATTATTCATTGAATTAGGTGACTGCCAACTCTAAATAATAATTCACTTCTTAAAGGGACACACATGGAAGCTATAGTTTGATAGCTTGCACCAAACCTTAGCTACTAAAGTCTTCTTTAATGCAGCCAAAGACTCCAAATGGAGCACAACTGATTTGATTGCCGTGGGTGGTTATTCTTGGTGCTCCATAGGTTCCAACCTTTCCTGCTTTTGAGAGTAGCTCCTCTTAGTCACTTTCAAGGCTTACAGGACATCAGTGACAGAACATAAAGTCTATTTCTCATTCCAATAGAGGCCATCAGTAAAGTCAATGCCAATTCCACATCCTACTGACCAAATGGCCACTCCAGGAAAATGCATGCTAAAACTTTTTATGCCCCTGTTGCCACTGACTCTTGCAGTCCACTTCTAAGCCCTGGGCACATGTGGGAGCTGGTACACCCGCAAGGTCCCTCAAACAGCTGACAATAGGTTAAAAGTCTTCTATTATTATGTTTATCTGGAAGCGAGATTCATCTTTTGTAGAAATCACTAGCCAGTAAGTGGGGGTGACTCCTGGATATTGCCTGACCAATGGGTAAAAAGTTGCAAACAGGCAAACTTCCAGCAATTTCACTTCATCCTGTTTGCCATGCCGGAAACTATCCTTTGCGAATTATTCTTACTAAAACCTTTTTGCTCCTTTAGGAGTGTGTGTGGTTGGAAAACACTGGTGTGGTTCTGTGAACCACACCAAACTGGTTCTGGTACTCTTTCCCTTCCCATTGGAACAGAACCAGTCTGTCTACACTTGGTCCTGGTATCAAATAACTCAAATTCCCCTAATTTAAATTTACCGTCAAATATGAATGGGCAAGTGTGAGAAATTGGATTAATGGTTGACTGGGGTGTGAGTCCTGGTGAAGAAGCAGCCGCAATCCTTGTCAGGGTCAGGAACTAGCAAACCTCAAATTAACCTGTCCTTAACCCCCTTGTAGCTACGCACACATCAGTCAGATTTATCTTGAGTTAATGTGTAAAGTATTTCTGCAACATTTTAAACATTAAAACATTGAAAACACTACACAAAAAGGATCCCACACCAAGTTAGAAAACGAGAGCAGAATTTAGTAAATAAAACAATACCGAAATGACAAAACTCTAATCAGTAGAACTGGAGACATGAATTTGTAAACATTTAGGGTACACAGACAAAATATTGAGTTTTAAATTTCGATATACAATTATATCGAAGTTTAAATATCGAAGGGACATAATATAGAAGGTAAGTAATATCGACACTCTTAATATCGATATAAGTAATATCGAAGTTTTAAATATCGATGTCAGTAATATCGAAGTAAATAATTTCGATGTTACTAATATCGATTTTTAAATAAATTTTGTGTATATTATATTGTATTTATTATGTTTAATAATTAATTTTTAATGTAATTTAATTAAATGTTGTCTTTTAGTACTTTAGCGGGTTGTGGGATTGTAGGGGAATAGGGTGGGAAGTAATTTAATTATGTTAAATTAATTATTAATTAGTAGGAATTATTAATTAATTAATTGAGAATTCTTTTTAATTAATTTTAATTAATTGATTAATTGATAAATATGTTCTGTAGCTGGTTATGGGTTTATAGGGGAATAGGGTGGGAAGTAATTTAATTATGTAGAATTAATTATTAATTAGTAGGAAGCATACATTAATTGTTATTAATTGGTAAATAATTATAATTAATTGGTAATTAATTTTAAATAATTCATTAATTGATAAATGTGTTCTGTTGCGGGTTGTGTGTTTATAGGGGAATATGGTGGGAACTAATTTTAATGTAATTAAGTAATAATTAATTCTTTTTTATAAGTATGTTATTTCAACCCCTACGCTATCCAACACTTTCCCTACTGTTGCACTCTCTGGAGTGGGAATAGTAATTTTTACCCCTACGCTATCCAACACTTTCCCTACTGTTGCACTCTCTGGAGTTGGAATAGTAATTGTTACCCCATGCGATCCGACACTTTCCTTACTGTTGCACTCTCTGGAGTTGGAATAGTATTTGTTACCCCTACGCTATCCAACACTTTCCCTACTGTTGCACTCTCTGGAGTTGGAATAGTAATTGTTACCCCTACGCTATCCAACACTTTCCCTACTGTTGCACTCTCTGGAGTTGGGATTGTAATTTTTAATCCTACGCTATCCAACACTTTCCCTACTGTTGCACTCTCTGGAGTTGGAATAGTAATTGTTACCCCTACGCTATCCAACACTTTCCCTACTGTTGCACTCTCTGGAGTTGGAATAGTAATTGTTACCCCTACGCTATCCAACACTTTCCCTACTGTTGCACTCTCTGGAGTTGGAATAGTATTTGTTACCCCTACGCTATCCAACACTTTCCCTACTGTTGCACTCTCTGGAGTTGGAATAGTAATTGTTACCCCTACGCTATCCAACACTTTCCCTACTGTTGCACTCTCTGGAGTTGGAATAGTAATTTTTAATCCTACGCTATCCAACACTTTCCCTACTGTTGCACTCTCTGGAGTTGGAATAGTAATTGTTACCCCTACGCTATCCTACACTTTCCCTACTGTTGCACTCTCTGGAGTGGGAATAGTAATTTTTACTCATACACTATCTAAAATGTATTTAGCTTTTTTATTAGTATTATGTTGTTATTAATTGTTATTTATGTGATTATTTTATGTATATAAATGTATTAGTAATTTATTATATATTTTTTTTTTATAAGTTATGAAAATAATTAATTTAGAGTTAATATTAATGAAAAATATATTATGTATTATATATTTATTAATATTAATTTGTATTACATTATGTATTAATTTTAAATATTATAGTACATTTTTAAATATGTTTATTACACTTATAAGTATTATTTTGTTAATATTAGATTTTTATTTAATAAAAAAAAACGATATTTTACAAAAAACGATATTTTTGTCATTCTATTTATTTTTTTCGATATATTTGTACTTACCTTGTTAGGGATAGGATTCCTATATTTTTGACTTCGATATTTTTGTTCTGATATTTTTGTATATCGATATTTGTGTTATCGATATTTTGTCAGACATTCAACATTTAGCAAATATGGTGCCAAAAAGGACAAATCACCAACTCAGAATATCTGGCTCAGGTGGACCGGATCAAAATCACACTTTCAGGATGACCATGATGGAGTGCAGTTCGGATACAGTCACCAGGTTAGGCACTCTGAAATTTACCTTCTCAAGTTCATGTCAAAAGATCTGTTTGCATTGAAGAGGTCCGTAAGGAAAAGGAAGAGTTCCACAGGAGGCTGTTGGTGAAGTGCTAGGAGCCGGTCGGCATCGCAGTCGGCACTGCTGAACCTTAACAGTGGTGGTCCCTGCGAGCAGTTGATGCTGCCGCGCATCGAGTTTTGTGATGGGGCTTGCCCTTAATTTGCAGTGTGAGCAACACAATCTAAGTGAAAATGGGCATGTTCGCAATCACGTGGAGCCCAAAACCTTGATTTAATCACCCATGAGCCACACCAAGGGTCCAGAGCCTGAGAAGCACGACTTGGGGGGTCAGGAACTCACTGCAGCTGCTTACAGGGCCTGGTGCAGAATGTTGCAGAACCTTTATGGCCCTGAGTCTTAGATCAGTAGGCCAGCAGACTAGTCCTTGGAGTCACTCTGGGATCCTGGGTTCAAGATGAGGTTGCATGTCCAGTTCTTCCTTATGCAAGAGGGCATTGGGCAACATGTCAGCACAGTAGGACAGCAGTTCCTTTAGAACAGAAGTTCAGCGGCGTGACAGTCAATGTAGCAGTACAGTCGTCCTTCTTCCTGGCAGAGAATCCCCAGTTCCAGAGTGTACTGAAGAGTTGGCAACTGAGGTCCATAATTTATACACAGTTTGCCTTTGAAGAGGGGAGAAGCTCTTAGAGGCAGACCCGTAAAGTGCACAAATGCCCTGCTTTCCTGGCTCTAGACTAATTATAGGGGCTATGGTCTGGTGGCTTATTGGATTAATACGTTCACTGTAGGGTCCTGTGGTTGACCTCATGGTCACAAGTTCAGATCCCTGTGAGTCCACTCAGCCTTTCATCCTTCTTAGGTCGATAAAATGAGTACCATTGAGTTGGGTAACCATAAACATCTGGTATTCAGCAATAAGATGCCCTTCTGGATGTACATGCACTTTACAAATTCACGTGTTATGTTATGTATGCAACCCTTTGTGTGAAGACAGGACACTGCCTATTCAAGTGTAAGTGGGGTTGGGCCTGGCAATAGATGTCCATATAGTTACACCTAAACTCCCCATTGTGTGCGGCTATCAAGGAGGAATACACATAGCCCAACTGTCAGCTAGCTACACTACCAAGTCTTGTGACTCAGACACAGAATGTAGGCTTCAAATGGCTAAGGAGAGAAAATTCCAACTTTTTAAATGTGGCATTTTCAAAATGTTATTTGAAATTCGACTTCACCATGAATTAGGAATATAAATTCCAATTCCATAGACACCAAATGTGACAGGTCATCTATTCCCATTTAGAAATGACACTTATAAATGCAATAATGCAACTCCAATTGTATCCCATGGGAGAGAAAGGCCCTGCAGTTGTAAAAAAACCAGATTACATTGTTTTTCACTGTAAGTACATGTGAAACTTAGAAGTACATACCCCACTTTTTAAATGCCTTACACCTGGCCTCTGGGCTGTCCAGGGTCCACCCTAGGGGTGACAATTATGTATTAAGAAGGAATGTTGAGATAACAATTTAAAACTGCACACCCAGGCTCTCGAATGGCATGCGTGAAACATATTTAAATTGCTACTTTATTGGGTGGCACAATCAGAGCTGCACACTCGCTATTAGCATTTAATTTACAGGCATTGGGCATAGGTAGTACCTCTTTACCAGGGACTTACAAGTAAATTCAATATGTCAATTGGGTGTAAGCCAATCTAACATGTTTTAAGGGGAGAGTACAAGCACTTTTGGTTAGCGTGCTAAGGCCAGCACAAACAAAGTCAGGAGATACGAAGGCAAGCGTTAGGGGAAAACCATGCCAAGGATGCGAGGTATGACACGGATCTCACTGTGATCCTGTGAACCCTCCATATTTGTCAGTAGAGAGCATGAGTTACATTCCTACAACTTAGATTCCTGCCCAAAGACCCACAATCCTTTCAAAAAGGGTTCTTGACACAGGTTTACTTGCAGGTTTAATAACTGTAGCAGCCAGACTTTACAACTAGGCTTGAATCAATGTTTCCTTGCCAGCCTAGTGGATGCACAATATGTTCATCTGTCTACAGGCAATATTTAGCCTTCCAAGCCATGGAAGCATTTCCTGCACCATTATTGTAAATTTAAATATGTCAAGTAGGGATTTGACAATTATACCAGGTTTTAAAGGTCAGAGCACATGGGACATGAATTATAGTTCCTAGAGATAACTATACACGGTGAATTAATATTTTTTAAAGTCTAAAACATTATATATATATATATATTCACTGAAAAAACCATAGGTTATAGACCATATATAGTTAGGAATTAGCATTTACAAAACCTTGAAAATTCACTGAAAAAACCATAGGTTATAGACCATATATAGTTAGGAATTAGCATTTAAAAAACCTTATTTTACTCACACAAAACCATTGAAATTCCATATATAGTTAGTTGCACTAACTATATATCGCGCACCCGCAATCCACTGCTGATGATGTCACATATTACATCATTCATGACATGGTCAGTGACATCACTGATGACATCACTGATGACATCTCAAATGACATCACTGATGACATCACTGATAACAACATCCAGTGATTTTATGTTTCTGTAAAGTTTAAATATGTCTTACATATTGAAGAATGAGTGGATGTATAAGTGTCTGGACGAAGGATTTAGTAGGTGCATGACTGACTGTATGAGTGAGTGATTAAATGTGTCTCACTGAGTGCATGGGTTAGTGACTAAACTGTCTTAATTTGTGCATCATTATGTCTGTTGTTCTGTAAACTGCTGCATGTGTTGATCAGTAGCTATATGAGTAACTATATGGGTTATTGATTGATTGTCCAAGTATTTGTATGGGAGACTGAGTGTGTGTGTGGCTGGCTGGGAGGTGTGTGACTCTGTGCAGATCAATGTGTACTTATATCAATGATTGTATAACAAGGTAAGTATGTGTTAGTATATGTTTGAAAATGTAAGGTGCTCTATGTTTAACTGTATAGACAAGAAAATGGAAGTGTGATTGATTCTTTACAGGACTGACTAGGTGTGTGAGTAACTCCATGGATGAGTGGCAGAGTGTGAGTGTCTGTATAGGTGTATGAGTGCCTATGATAGTGTTGTAAAGATGAGTGATTGTATGTATGAATGATTGTATGGGTGAATGAGTGAATGTGTGTGTAGACGTAGGAATCAGTGAGTACATATGTAGTAACTAGTATTGGTGTGTCAATGGTTTCAAAAAATATACTCTGTATTTAACACTGGGTGAAACAGAGGTTATATTAAAATGTGAGGAGATGCATTGTATTGTCACATGAATGATATCATCAGTGATGTGGTCATTGATGTCAAATGAGATGTCATCAGTGATGTCATTTGAGATGTCATCAGTGATGTCATCAGTGATGTCACTGACCATGTCATGAATGATGTAATATGTGACATCATCAGCAGTGGATTGCGGGTGCGCGATATATAGTTAGTGCAACTAACTATATATGGAATTTCAATGGTTTTGTGTGAGTAAAATAAGGTTTTTTTAAATGCTAATTCCTAACTATATATGGTCTATAACCTATGGTTTTTTCAGTGAATTTTCAAGGTTTTGTAAATGCTAATTCCTAACTATATATGGTCTATAACCTATGGTTTTTTCAGTGAATTTCAATGGTTTTTTAATAGCAAATATCATAAGCTGTCGAATGTCAAGTACGTGGTAAGTGAAAACATTTTCGTGTTTATGCACACTGATCTGCTTTGAATGGTCCCCCCCCTCATTTCTATTAGGAGTACTCTCTCTTTGCACATAGTGAAGGGTAGTTAACGCAGGCCTTTGCCCCCGTTGTAATACGTCGTGCCTGCTTCTCTCTCCATTTGATTGATTGTTATCCAAGTATTTACTGTTTTAGAATTGGTTCTCTTTGGTTCATTCTCTATTTACAAACAAACACAGAGTCGCAATACTCTGTTTAGTCTTTGCAGATAACGAAAAATCGTGTCAAAAAAAAGAAAAGGAATCGAGCAAAATCAGTAGGCCACTAATGGGATCTCTTTTTGACCTCGCTAAAATAGAAACATTAGGAACAACCCCTCATGACAAATACAAAACTAGTGAAATGAACTGAACTCCACACAATGATGGCTGCAAAACAGCTCGGCTCCGCCACCCACCCCGCCCAAAATAACGATAAAGAGCGGCTGCCATGATTGGTTGCGGAATGGCCACGAAGGAGCTACGAAATGGTACTGCTCTCATGCTAACCCCAGCTTCAGTCTGAAACATCCAGAAACACTGTAGACTACCAATTCGATCAGTTCCGGTAGCGCCCCAATGTAACCCGGTAGAGAAGAACTAGCCCTCCCCTCTTTGACTGATGGTTCTTGTTGCCTGTCCCTTCTGTTGTCATTTAACAGAACTATTTAGCCTGCTGAAAGGGGTTGTGTCCCGACCGCTGGTTGGTGGAGACATTTTGACTATATTCTAGACCTGCGTTGTCGCGTAATGCGTCATATGACGCGCCGCGTTAGCGCATCCGGAAGTCATCCGGGGCGCGCAGCGCGTAACGTAAGCATAACAAGTCATGTGACTTGTTAATAAAACTTTTCATTGGTTCATTTTACTTTTCTTATTCTAATGATGAAAGGCTTGATCATATGACCTAAAAATTACGCTTTTTATTACTTCCGAACATTATTTTTTCTTAAATATATGTTATAATGTTCCAGGCTAATGTACTTTCCCGGAAAATTTACAACTGTCCTGCAAGTAAAATATATTCTTTTTTCGAGAAAAAGAGCGTTTCTTCGTCCCATGACGGAGCCGTTGAGCAAAAGAGGGTCGACCTGCTGTCTTAGCCGCCGATACGCCTGAATATGAGATTCTTATCGATCACTTTATGTTGCAGGAATAGAAAACACAACAGCCCTTGACCATTTATCTTTACTGCGTTCCTTCGTATTATACCTTTTACCCTTCATGTAATTGGTCTGCTTTATTTCACTTGCCTTTTAATGATTCTAAAACAGTGACTATTATTAAAAACTTTACCAATGTATATACTACTACCATGTTTTCTTTTAAAAACCTTAATTGTGAAAATTTCATTATACAAATACGAGCCTATAACCATGTGGGCCGGCCACGGAGCAAACTGTAATCGTATATGATGAGTAGACATTTACACTGTAGAGGAACGTAACGGGCGGGCCATTAGGTTGCAAGAACTAAGGTGTCTAACAGTTACGGAATCGGTGGACGTACATTTTATAATTAAAATACGACAGGGCCAGTTACAATAAAATTATCTAGATATACATTTGCGGGCAAGTACCATGGGTGACGTTAATTCGAACTTTCAATAGTACAGTAATCAATAACACATCAGAACTTAATATCAATAGGGATGTCGAAATATTCAATCAGTTCTCGTCCCCGCCCGCCATGTGCTTCAAAACTGCATACGTATCTCGTGATTTCAAGGTTCTGCAACCAGTACACAACAAGGAGTTACGAGTCCCATTTATTCCGGCGCCATTTTGGGCGAGGACGGGCAGGTCCAGGATATAGTCAAAATGTCTCTACCAACCATCGACTATGATGATGTTCATATGCTGTATTTATTAGAGTAACACTCATCTGTCCACATGAAATTAATTTGCCACAATCTAAACATGTCATTTTAATCTTTCCAAAGTTCTTCTAAATATTTGGGACCGTTTCCCTTGCCTCTGATGCTGTCAGTGCCACTTCTTTGATGAATGTACTAGCAGGTCAGGGGTTCTCCTCCAAATCTCTCTTTTATGCAGCACTATAATTAATTGGTGCCACCTCTCCATATGACGATGCATGGTATAGTTACCATAACTATATTTTTTTTCGGTTCCTCTGGAGAGTTCATCGTGGCAGATGAAGCGTGTAACGTACCGGGCATTTACCTTTTTTTGCATGTACAGGAAAGGAGAAAAAAAATCGAGCGTCCGAGTTCTAAGGTGTCCCAGGGCCATTTTAGTGGACCAGGCCCAAATCCAAAGAACAGGCCGCCATTTTGAGAGTCCTGTTGCAGCCGCCTGTCGCTGTAGCATCAAGAGCAGCCGAAACTCAGCTGAATGGCAACTGAAACGGTAAAGGGGCGCCCCACTACAGCAGACGAGCCTCCACCTAGGAAGGCCCGTTCACGCCGCCTCCCCCCCCCCTTCGGGCACCCCACGCCGTTATTCGGAGCAGTATTGTAGGATGGCCACACCAGTGCGGCAACTTGCTAGACATCACCTAGGTGGTAACCGAATCTCAACGCCTTGTGGTGTCTTCTATTCAGAAAACATTGTTATGCTGCCTTCGACCTATTCGCCGCAAGTGCGCACGCAACTCAGCTGCATAGCTTGCTAGATACCACCTCGGTGCTAACCGAATCTCAGCGCCTTGTGGTCTCTTCTATTCCCAAAAAATTGTTGCGCTGCCTTTGGCCCCATTCGCACATCGGTCCGCTACTGACGCCATCTCACAGGCTAATGGGGCGCCCCACGCCGAGTTTCAGCATTGTAGGATGACCACACCAGTACAGCAACTTGCTAGACATCACCTCGGTGCCATCCGGATCTCGGCGCCCCACTGCAGATGAAGTGCCTCTCAACTATGAAACCACCACGGTGACATCCGGATCTTGGCGTGTTGTGCTGCCTTCGGCCTATTCGCACATCGGTCCGCTACTGACGCCATCTCACAGGCTAATGGGGCGCCCCACGCCGAGTTTCAGCTTTGTAGGATGACCACACCAGTACAGCAACTTGCTAGACATCACCTCGGTGCCATCCGGATCTCGGCGCCCCACTGCAGATGAAGTGCCTCTCAACTATGAAACCACCACTGTGACATCCGGATCTTGGCGCTTTGTGCTGCCTTCGGCCTATTCGCACATCGGTCCGCTACTGACGCCATCTCACAGACTAATGGGGCGCCCCACGCCGAGTTTCAGCATTATAGTATGACCACACCAGTGCACCTTACTAGACACCACCTCGGTGCCATCCGGATCTTGGCATCTCAGCGCCTTGTGGTGTCTTCTATTCAGAAAATATTCTTGCGCTACCTTTGCCCCATTCACACATCGGTCCGCTACTGACGCCATCTCACAGGCTAATAGGGCGCCCCACGCCGAGTTTCAGCATTGTAGGATGACCACACCAGTACAGCAACTTGCTAGACATCACCTCGGAGCCATCCGGATCTCGGCGCCCCACTGCAGATGAAGTGCCTCTCAACTATGAAACCACCACGGTGACATCCGGATCTTGGCGCCTTGTGCTGGTTCCGGCCTATTCACACATCGGTCCGCTACTGACGCCATCTCACAGGCTAATGGGGCGCCCCACGCCGAGTTTCAGCATTGTAGGATGACCACACCAGTACAGCAACTTGCTAGACATCACCTCGGTGCCATCCGGATCTTGGCATCTCAACACCTAGTGGTATCTTCCATACAGAAAATATTGCTGCGCTGCCTTTGGCCCCATTCGCACATCGGTTCGCAACTGACACCATCTCACAGGCCAACAGGGCGCCCCACGCCGACTTTTACCATTGTAGGATGGCCACACCAGTACAGCAACTTGCTAGACATCACCTCGGTGCCATCCGGATCTTGCCATCTCAGCGCCTTGTGGTGTCAGTCAGAAAATATTGTTGCGCTGCCTTTGGCCCCATTCGCACATCAGTCCGCTACTGACACCATCTCACAGGCCAACAGGGCGCCCCACGCCGACTTTTACCATTGTAGGATGGCCACACCAGTGCCACAACTTGCTAGACACCACCTCGGTGCCATCCGGATCTTGGCATCTCAGCGCCTTGTGGTGTCTTCTATTCCGAAAATATTGTTGCGCTGCCTTTGGCCCCATTCGCACATCGGTCCGCTACTGCCGCCATCTCACAGGCCAACGGGGCGCCCCACGCCGACTTTCAACATTGTAGGATGGCCACACCAGTGCGGCAACTTACTAGACACCACCTCGGTGCCATCCGGATCTTGGCGCGTTGTGCTGCCTTCGGCCTATTCGCACATCGGTCCGCTACTGACGCAAACTCAGAGGCCAACGGGGCGCCCCACGCCGACTTTCAGCATTGTAGGATGGCCACACCAGTGCTGCAACTTGCTGGACACCACCTCGGTGCCATCCGGATCTTGGCGCGTTGTATTGCCTTCGGCCTATTCGCACATCGGTCCGCTACTGACGCCGCCTCACGTGCCAACGTATTTTCTCCGCATTTTATACCCTATGCCGCCTAACAGGTCATGTGACTTGTTTATAAAACTTTTCATTGGTTCATTTTACTTTTGGTTTCCTAATGATGGAAGGCTTGATCATATGACCTAAAAACAACACTTTTCATTGGATGAAAACTTTTTTTTTTCCCAAACGATGAAAGCCCCACCTTGTTTCTGGATGTTTCAGACTGAAGCTGGCGTCAGCATGAGAGCACCACCATCTCGTGGCTCCGTCGTGGTCATTCGGCGAGCAATCATGGCAGCCGCTCCCCACCGGAAGCCTACAGGAGTCGGGGGCCCCCAAAACTTTTGATGAATCCTCAAGGCGGAGGGGACGCTTTCGAGAATGGGGTCCAAGACCTAGCAGACAAGCGTCCGATTTCCAAGGTGTCCCAGGGCCATTTCAGTGGACCAGGCCCAAAAAGGAAACAGCCTGCCGCCATTTTGAGAGTCCTGTGACAGCCGCCTATCGCTGCACCGCAAGAGTGGGCGCAACTCAGCTGAATTGCGGCTTTTGACACAGTGGACCAAAAACGGACAGAATGGCAACTGAAACGGTAAAGGGGCGCCCCACTACAACAGATGACACTCCACCTGGAGAGGCCCGTTCACGCCGCCTCCCCCGGGGCGCCCCACGCCGTTATTCGGAGCGGCATTGTAGGATACCAAAACCAGTGCGGCAACTTACTGGACATCACCTTGGTGCCATCGTTCTGCTGCCTTGGAACTATTCGCACAACAGTTTGCTACTGATGACCCACCCCCCGCGACGCCCCACGCCGGAAATCTGGACGTTGTGCTGCGTTGGGACTATTCGCACAGCCGACCGCTACTTCGTTGTTTTTCCCTAAAAATGTTTATATGTTATTACTGTTTTTGTTTTCTTGTATATATTTATAAGTTATTAAAGTTTTATAATCTTACTACTTTGTTGGAGTGCTATATATTTTTAATGTGACACATAATTGTAAAAACTTTGATGTACAAAGAGTCATCCCTGGAATCTTCCGCTTCAGGCTCGGTCCCCTCCCCAATCACAATACAGGATGGTTTTCAGATAATAGGAACGCGTCTGCTGTGACGGATCTCATCGAGTGTGGGCCTTGATCTACTATAACTCCTTTGAAGAGGGGTGATTCTTTACAGCTGGGGCCATAAACTACATCTGCAGGGCTAGCTGATACCCTAGGACCGGCCTGGACAATCGGACACAGAGGAAAAGGAGTGTCAGAGGGTGCGGTAGTGAATAGGGCGAAAGGGAGGTGTCGGGCGGGCACAGGGTGTGATTCTCAGGGAAGAGCAGCGCAGATGGGGGGAGGTTTATTACCCATGCATAAGACAGAGAGCGGGGGTAACCACTGCCTGGGGGAGATGCTTGCGAGGGTGGGGAGCCATGCTAAGGATCGACAGCGTGCACAGAGTGGGTCTGGTCAAGGCATCTAAAATGGCTGCCGTGCACGACAAAAGTGTGGCATTTGAAAAAAGACAAGATGGCGCAGACAATGTTTTTCAACACTTCCTGATTTCCTTCGAATCGAACGTTAACAGACGTTGGGGCATATTACCAAAGTTAAGCGATATTTATCCCTAACGATGCTTAGCAACGATTTTTTTACCGCTAAGCATCGTCAGAAATTATCCCAGATAAACCTTGCTATTATCAAGGTTTATCGCAAATACGATAAAAAACGACCGCAATGCATTAATATCGCTGAAAACTCAGCGATATTCATGCATTACCGAGCTAATGCTCTTAGCCATGTTATCCACCTCCCATTGGATAACATGGATAAGAACTGCTCAGGGCAGGTGCTAGCTTTTAGAGATATTCGCGCTTATCGCGAATATTTCCAAAAGTTGATAATAGGATATAGCGATGTTAGCGACTGTTTCCAGTCGCTAACATCTTGGCATGCCCACTTTGCATGTCATTAGTGATAAATATCACTCACATGCAAAGTGGGGCCCAAGATGGTCGCTATCTCCTACTAGCCGTCGCTAACTGGTGTTAGCAACAGCTAGGTAATACAGATATAATTTTATCTCCGCGAAGCGGAGCGCTGTTACAGATATATATCTTGTTTTTGAACGTTAATTTCTCAAAATCCACTGAAGCACATATATTGAGACCTAGCAAAGGCACATCGAGCTACCACTCCCTACAATTTTGCCAAGTTTCGTGCAAATCCATTCAGCCGTTCGATTATTATTATTTTTTATTTTTTTGCCCCGCGGGGCCCTTTTAAAACCTCCACATCAAACCTAAGAGGTCAAGGAGGATCTACTATGCCCCCTTATGGTCATTTGCCCCTTCGCTTTGGCCTCCTCTTGTCTCTCGATCCTACCGAGAGACAAGATGGCGGCCGCTACGGACTGTTTGCAATGTTTACAGACGCCGGAGAACCAATCAGCTTCGCAAACCTCCGTTACGCGAAGCGGAGCACTGTTACAGATATATATCTTTTTTTGAACGTTAATTTCTCAAAATCCACTGGAGCACATATATTGAGACCTAGCAAAGGCACATCGGGCTACCAGTCCCTAATATTTTACCAAGTTTCGTGCAAATCCATTCAGCCGTTCGATTATTAATATTATTATTTTTTTTTGCCCCGCGGGACCCTTTTAAAACCTCCACATCAAACCTAGGGGGTCAGCGAGGATCTACTATGCCCCCTTATGGTCATTTGCCCCTTCGCTTTGGCCTCCTCTTGTCTTTCGATCCTACCGAGAGACAAGATGGCGGCCGCTACGGACTGTTTGGAATGTTCACAGACGCCGGAGAACCAATCAGCTTCGCTTCACAAAGCTCCGTACCGCGAAAAGTCCGCGAACCGGAGCGCTTCCCGGTCCGCTGTTACAGATATATATCTTTTTTTGAACGTTAATTTCTCAAAATCCACTGGAGCACATATATTGAGACCTAGCAAAGGCACATCGGGCTACCAGTCCCTACAATTTTGCCAAGTTTCGTGCAAATCCATTCAGCCATTCGGGCTAAAAGTGAGGCCAACCGCCCTATGGAAAACTCAATGTTAAAAACACGTTTTGGGACCCCCCTTTTTTCTCGGCCCCCCCTTGACAAACCCCCCCCAAATTTTCAAGGGCTGCTCAGAAACAAAATGTGCCATTTTCCTGAAAATTTCAGCCAATTCCGTCCACAAACGCCAAAGTTATTAGACATAGAATTTTCAAAAATCCCATAGAGAAAAAATCCTAACTATATATACCTACTGGCGACCGCCAGTAGGTAATAGGTAGGGCAGTAGGTTGTTATAGTTAGGACCTACTTTCCATAGGAAATCCACAACATTCTATTTGGAATAACTTTGGCGCTGGTGGACGAATCTTGCGAATTTCTCCAAGAAAATGGCCTGCTCCGCTCCGCTCCTTCCCTGAAAGTTTGGGGGTGATTCGTCAAGTGGGGGCTGAGAAAAAAAGGGGGTTCCAAAACATGTTTTCCCCATGCAATTTTCCATAGGGACCTTTAGCCAGGGCTACAGCCCGAACGACTGAACGGAATTACACCGAATTTGGCAGAGAGGTAGAGTTCGGTTCGCAGATTGTGCTTTTTGTTAAATGGTGTAAATCTGTTCAGTAGTTCCTGAGAAAATCTAAAGTAAAATCAAAGTGATATCTATAGACGAAGTAATGCTCGCGTACGGAAATCCGTTAAATTACGAGCACGAGCTGCCTGCTGATTGGATGTCAACTGTCTGTCAACACTCCAAACCAGGAAGTGTTGGCAGCTGTCTTGTGCCTCGGTAGAACCGAGTCACAAGAAAACAGTAAAACAAAGTTGAAAATAAGGAAAGGGGGCAGGGTAGAAACATCCTGACCCTCTTGGCCTGCTCAGGGGGTCCCACATGGATCTTTAGGCCCAACAAAAAAAATAGAAGTCCATTTTATTCTTAATTAGCCCCCGGAGGTTTTTTTTCCATAATGGGGGGCTTGTAAGGCCCCCCGAGACCTGGGGAAAGCCATCCCCCGGGTTTTTATTTTGAAGTATGTCACGCCCCCCCTCCCCGCAGCCTCGGGGACCGGCACTCCCTCAAGTTTTAAAAAAATATATCTTTATTTAAAAAGAATGTTTTCAGCTCCGCCCATACACGTCCCGGGGACCGCCACCTTCCTGGGCAGTAATATGTAAAATGATCTTTCAGCCCCAGGGACCTGCACTCCCCGGGGCTTTTTAATGTTGGGAAGGGGTCGCGCGGCCCGCCTCCTGGAGCCCTTGAGGCCCTGGGGACTACCCACCTCCCAGGGCCGGGTCTTGCAGTGTCTTGGGGTGCCTATATTTCTATGATAGTATCTAAAACTTTCCGTTTTTTTTTTGTGCACCAGTTGTACTCTCTACGCATGCGCAGTCTCGTTTCCAAGCCCACGTTTCTTTCTGTTTCTTCAAGTTTGCTAAGCAAACCTCTCCTCGTTTCAGGTATTAAATTTGCCACTTTCTTTTCCCGGGCCATGTGTGTCATCCGCTGCTATTCTTTTGTAATATATTAATAATTATATTCTATCTATATTTATTTGAAACATATTGCGGAGGTGCCAAACGTTGATTACATACTCCGTCCACCGCCATTTTAGTAGTTTTCCTCCGTTATTTTTATTGTACCTGTTACTTTCATTTTACCCTCCGCCTATCTTCTCTGTGATCAATGAGATATCCTGCCACAGACACCACGGTGTTTGTCCTTGGCCTCTGATGTTATCAGACTTGGCCACATGCATACCTAAAAACGAATTTGAATCACGTAAGCCACAGCCATTACAGCGCGTGTCCGTCTCCACAAAGCAATTATCATGCTTATGGCTTTATCATGCGTGGTAAATGTATACTAGTTGTAAAAGCATGCATGGTAAAGGCATGCGTGGTAAAGCCATATGCGTGCTAATGAATTTGTGGTGACGATCACACGTGGCTATGACTGCGTTGTAATGGCTGTTTTTCCCCAGGACAAACAAAGTAAAGGAGGCCCCCTTCTGTTGTAGGTCTGGGACCGGGGTAAATATTCTAAAAAGGGGCAAGAGGTCCCTACAAGAGCCCCAAAGGTGGTCTCGAATGCACACAGATGCCCAACAATAACCTGTTGTTTGCAATAATACCAATCTCACAATAATCAAAACCTCCAAGTTTCAAAGAACATAGAAACATATTGTAGGTATATCAACTATGTATTTATAACTCGTAATCCCAAATTGACATTATACAAAATGCATCTTATAATAAGTAGTAGACAGAGAGAAGGGGTTATTTTAAAATTTGGACAAATACATATTTATTCAACGGTATTACAGTTTAATCACAATCGCAAAGACTAGAGAAATGCATACATTCATAGAAAATACATGTTATATAAAAACAAAATCATAAAAATCAAAAAACAATATACGGCGATAGATAAAATGTTCGGGAGGAACAGGTGTCGACGCGGCGTTTCAGTTGAAATGTGAATTAAAAACCTTCTTCAGGACCGTTTTTATGAAGAAACAAACAATTACTATTTCATGTATATACTGCAATTCTTGTACACATAAACATACTTTATTGCTATTACTAATATTTTAGTCTCTGCTGGCCACTTTTAACTCTACCCAAATTTGAGCTCTTACAGTTAATCACTAAACATATTGACTTAGCACTAATTGTTTCTTTTGGTAGGTCATATTATTGGTATTATCGAAAAAGTCGGTGGGGCTCACTGAATGACAAACAGAAGTTATAGCTCTGGCATTGTGCATTAATATATATACACACCTGCTCTACAAATGAACACTAATGTCTTGTTACCTGAGGTTTATTATTTCCTCGGAGTTAGATAAAAAAGAAGAACCGTTCCCTGATCTGGATAGGACGGAATTCAGACTTTTATATTACGAATAAGTCTGAGTGTTCTGATATCTGTACATAAAAAAATTGAACATAAAAAAGAAGGCGCCTTTATTAGTAGTGTACCTTTAAGCGGTTATATTCAGGTTCACGCTATTTTAATAGGAGCCACCGATGTCTGGTTCTATGTCCACTTGCGGATTGCTAAAGAATAAACCAAATGCATGGAATTTACCTTGTTGTCTTAAAGGTATTTTGTCTCATTAATCTATAAGCAAGTGGTACTTTCACTTACCACACTTCACTGTATGGCAAATCGCTGTAGTAGTAGCCCTTTCAATTGGCTTTTCATATCAACTGTGCTAGTCTGGGGGTTGTCCTCCCACTAGTTCGGTGATTTCTGAAGATAAAAAGACTGGTATTGAGATACACATATTAATATCTCCCATGGTATTAACAAATTTTCGGGTATACTTTTGTTACAGAGACTATTATTGCATGCTTTAATGTTAAGCTCACAAACCCATACGGTGGATTCAAGGGAATATTTATATACTTTGTACATATTGTTTCTTGCTGATAAATATACTCACAAAAAGTTCTATTATGCCTGTCACGGTCAGAGGTTGTGTGTGTAGATAACTAAGGTCACTTGCCTGGGTGTTATCGTTTATGGGCCACCCGAATGGTTGTGTGCGTTTAAGTTATAAACAGACCAAAACGCGCCCATAAGACCGCTAGCTTATCGTTTCACTCTTGTGGTTGTTTACACATAGCGGTTCTTCGCAGCTATGTTCAAAAGCTGTCTCTATTGTTAATTTTATGCCGACTCGAGATTAATTAAATTCAATAAGGAGCTTCCGTTACGAGTCATAGCAAAACCATGGCAAAAACGAGTCCCCTTGACAAAGCTCTCCTTACCTCATCGCATAGAGCCCGCCTCCCTGCTCCTATTAAGACGGCGTTTCGGGGGTTCTGTGTATATAGATTGTTCGTGGAAAGCACCAAATTGTACCTTGTATGTAAGAATGATCCTCATTGTTTGTTTCAAAGCGCCTTGTGATAGGACGGCTTCAGGTCACATGATCGGGTGTTCCAACAAAATAACTTTACGCAATTGTTCAGGCAACAATGAACACTATAATATTAGTGTTGATATTGCGAAATGATTGATAATGTATTGGCGAGTCAGAATAGCATTTTCGCGATGTCAAAGATTATATTAAAGCAAACATAAGCCTCAAAACGATCACGGATATTATATGATGTGAAGACAGCTGTTATGACTGGCCAGAGATTCCTACAGGAGTCCTCCCTACATATCGTCATGGGTTGACATTATTTCTAGGAGCCTATTAATCATAGACAGAGGCAGAAAATTCTGCCTTTTTATTGAGTACTTTGCATGAAACTTTATTGCACAATTGGTTACATTCGGTAACTGTTGCTAGTTTGAATTCAGGATTACGGTTTCTAATGTTGGGGGGAAACATCACATATTCTAGATTTTATACAGTGCTAGGTTGTATGTAATGCTAAATTATACGCTCCCAGTCTTCTCTACTGTTAAGGCCCGTACGAACCTATAAGATAAATTACATTTCTGGCTCGGCAGTTCATAAACCTTCTGGGTTTCATGACTACATCTTTTATGGTAATTATATTGCCACGGATTATATCCTTACAGTTACAACACCCGGAACAGGGGAATGTTCCAGTTGGTAAGGGGGCATTATCTATGCAGGGCTGGTTGTTTATTCTCGCCTCCCTGTATGTGTGTACAAGGCTGTTGCGAATCGTGCGATTTCTCCTGAAGTAGAACATGGGTTTGGGTACAATTTCTGTTGTTTGTCATTAATCAGATGCCAATTCCCATAAGTTGTCGGTGCGACCTCATCTATATCGGGGAAACATCGAGAGAGGTACGCATCCGGATAAATGAACACAAATCGGCCTTACGAACTGACAAAAGAGGCGTGCCGCTGACTGAGCATTGGAGGACAGCGAAACATGACATCAAAGATCTGTGATGGTGCTGCTTAGAAACAGTAACCATCAACGCTAGAGGAGGTGACCTGAACCAAAAAAGGAAAAAACGTGAATAGTTCTATATCTCAAAATTTAATAGTGTCCGTACGGGCCTTAACAGTAGAGAAGACCGCACGGTGCCTGTCATGTTGTGCTGTGAAACACACCACATGCATGTGCTGTGAAACGCACCACATGCATTTTTCACCTTGTGGCGGCCGGCGCTTTAAGCACCGTCCGCCGCAATGTTAAAAATGTGGGATGCACCCGCCACTGTGGCGGGTGCATCCTAATTGGGGGCACGGTTCCTCCGCCCTTGTGGCGGACGGTACCTGCCCCTGACAGGATGGCGGACGGACCCCTAAGTTTTCTATGGGAGGGCGGGAGCCGCAAGCCTGTTCATAGCAAACAGGAGTATCCCGGGGGGTAGGCACCCCGGGACTCTGCAGGAACCGGCTCTGGGCATGGAGGTCTCCAGTGCTCTCGAGGGCACCAGGCAGAGGGCCACCGAGCCCGTGTCATACAATACAGAAATCTCCGGGGGTGGTCGTTCCCGGTGTTTGAGGTGCACCCACTTTAAATTTTTTAGGGGGGTCGTGGACGCGCAAGTGGCGCAAGAGGGTTGTAAATGTGGTACAGTGATTTATTTTAGTTTGCTTTCCTGATCCAGGGTAAATGTAATGGTTTTTGTACAGCCAGTACCTTTATGCCTGTTAACATAGTAACAGTTCATGGAACACTTGCGTGAGCACAGAGGTTAGAAGTTCACCACAATATGTTGCTAATTAAAATAGTTACTGTGCTGGAGATTTATATTTTTTTCATAGGAACCGTACAAGAAGTCAGTGGAAAAGTTTTGTTAGGGATTCCTTCCTGTTCGGGGAGTATTAGGGTAACCTGCTCCAAGCAGGACTTTACGAAGCCTAATGTTCATTTGCTGTGAAGTATTAAAAGTAGAAGGTTTGGCAATCATTCCTTGCTCGTCTGTGGAACAACATGGACATTTTATTGGCTAAAGTGTTCCGAGCACAAGTTTGCTCCTTATTGGGTGGGAATAGTACACTAGTGTCAGTGATATTGTGATGCATTTTCCAAAAGAGTATGGGGAAAGAAAGTAGTAGAGGGCAGGTTAGGAACACTATTAACTCTGTAAAGTGCCTATAAGGTGGTGGAGATTGATTATGAGGGAAACAATTTTTTTATATGTTTCAAGGGCTATTTATATAATTGTCGTGTGGTGTATAAATTACGGCCGAAAAATGAGTGTCTTGCGCTGTTTGTATCAAGTTTGTAGGTGACATACTTCTTAGGAGTACTATTTACTTATAATGTGGTGTTTACTTTCCTGATGGGGAGGTGTGGTTGTGCAGCAAAAAATTCAGTCTAGGTTTGAAACAGTTTTTATTAAGCAAATACAAATAAACTTTCTTCAGAAACGGTTGCTGTATATTTGAAAGGGGTGACAATTAAAAATGGAATTTAATAAAATATCTTTTAAGCGTGGCTATATACATCTTTTTTGTGCTACAGTATGTAAAAGTGTTGCCCCACATTCTTGATGATGTAAGAGGGCATCAGTTACTTTTAGATGTAGTAGAATAGAAGTGCTACAACAAACACTCCGCACTACATTATCTCAGATTAAGAGAACATGTAAAAAACAGTTAAATACATATATTTCATATTACATAGAAATGCATGCATTATTATTTTTCAAATTTGTATTCTGTACAATTCAAGAACGTGCTGTCGTAGTGCTTAGAGGTTGCAGACTGTTCTGCTAATAAATCACATACTCACTAAAGAATATATAGAATGGTAATCTTATAATATAAAGTACAGGTCCTATATATTCTTTAGGGCGAAGGTGAATAGGAACTGCAAATAAGAATAGAAAGTAGAAAATAACATTCAGAAATGCAGGGTTTATTAAATATTTAAAGTAACAAAGTATGCATGATAGCTATATTTTTGTGTTCTACTGTATCGTAAAATATCTGATCAAGTACTTTTTAATATTTGAAAGATATATTATAGATGGCGCTGAAAAATCCCATTCCTCTTCTGTAGCAATAGGACAATCTATTATAATATTACGATTGATACCATTGTTACAGTAAAAAGAAAAGGAAATGAAAGTTATGTATTTAACAGAACATCCACAATCAAATACTTTTGAGTGGTAATTATTTACCGAACTTCTTCTCTGCGGGAGGTGAAAAACTTTGATCTTCGTGGTGATGGTGAGAATAATAATATGTATATATTCTCACTGCACATGATCACAAGGGGAAAATAGATTGAAAACCGCAAGACGGTAATGTTGCTTACTTATCGTTACTCTTTGTGACGACGGATCGTGAACTCCACTAAGATCACCAAGACTGTTAGTGTTATTGACAGTATGTGATCTGTAGGGGAAAACACATAAACAAGTGGAAGATGGTGACTTTGATTGTAAAATGTTTAGGGTTTGCGTCGACGGGTCACCAACACCTCTCAAGCAAAGTTTAGTGTCAATATTATACTATAAAAAGTCACTATATATAAGGTGAAAGGAGCCAGAAAAGGAGCAATGTTTGTTATAATCTATCTGTTTCTGAAAATAAGCTGCTGACGTTACAGAGAAACAGCGAAAAACATGCAATAAAATTTTTTTCTAGATATAAATGTTTAAATATTGACCAATAACCGCAAAATATACCTAAGTACTATATTGAAACAACTTACAACTCCGGAATATGTTTGTTGACGCAAAAAGAGAATCCGATGCTAGAAAACGGAAACAGAAAACGGAACCTGCAACATAGATTGGCGACTCAGAAATAATTCGCGAAAACTAAACTAATTGCACAGTAGGTGTGGTTTATATAGTTTTTGGTTGTTTAGTAGTCTACGGAAGGAAGCTGTGGGACTGCCTATTTAGATGTCACATTTAGCAGTTTACACGTGCTCACGTTTTAACTGTTTTTCTTCTGCACGTGTTCGGAAAAGTTGCAAACTGTGAAGCTGTAAAGGTTTCAATTTCGATCGTAACACGTATAAGGTATTATTATCTACATACGTTGGAGAGTTTAAAAAGTGTTACTCGGTAAACTGTGTTCTTTGCATTTTCATGATTAAAAACATCTAAATAGAAGACATAAAAAAATATTGTTATTATTAGAAGAACAAAAAGTATTAATATTTGGTATTATTATACTTCTTAATTTAAATAATGCTAGCATTTGTAAATCGAAAACCTATCCTCGGAAAGGTATGCTGGTGCTTGGGGCGTTGGGAAGATTAATAAATAATAAATTCCCTTTTCTATGCACCTGTAAACTTGGCTTTTAAACTTTCAATTGCCCAGTCTGTATCTTTACACTTCCACCAAACACTCTGTCACTGCTGTTTTAGTTTTGTAGTGACTCATTCATCGGTATGTAGTAATCGGTTTACTACATTAAAACACTAATTGGAACATATACAATAACTGGCATATCCCCAGGAATATGCCAGTTATTGTGCACCGTGACACCACTACCATGGATGTGCCATATTTCCAATGCGGTGCACCATGGGATAAAAACGGCACATGGCTTTGCGTGCGCTTACGGTGTACTTACGGTGCTTTTACGATGCGAGTACGTATGACGTCCCGCCGCGATATGCGTAATTGCTTTTAAAAGTAACATACGCTTATTAAAAATTAAAAAAACTATTTTCATAATTATCTAGATAATATCTTCTCCTAGTATGTACATTAAATACTTAAACAATTAAAAACGGGGCGCTGTACATGATGTCACACGGAAGCGTTGATGCGACGCGTAATGTCAAAGCGTATACGTAACGT
This sequence comes from Lissotriton helveticus, assembly GCF_964261635.1. Lineage (NCBI taxonomy): Eukaryota > Metazoa > Chordata > Amphibia > Caudata > Salamandridae > Lissotriton > Lissotriton helveticus. The sequence continues at coordinate 2,115,947,406 of NC_136059.1, forward strand.
ATGCACGGGTATGCACAGAGTACGATTTGCCGTAGAGTACGATTATCCCCCCAAAAAACTATGGAAAATGAATTCAATAGAATGTAATTTTAATATATTGAAAAAATAGTAATTAATAAAAAAATATTTTTCAATTTACTTTTGTTATTATTTTACATTAAGAATATGAAATATAACTTACAAAATAAAATAAATATAAATATTTATAAGAAAAATGTAGAAAATTAGTATAAAAAGAAATAAATAAAACATTTATCAATTTAAAAATTATCATTTACAAAACCTTTGAAATTTATTGAAACAACCAGAGGTTTACATACGTTATAGTTCGGAATTAGCATTTAAAAAAACATGCAAATTCACTGAAAAAACCATAGGTTTCACACATGTTATAGTTAGCTGGACATTTCACTCATACAAAACCATTGAAATTCCCCCGTTATAGTTACTTTAGCTAACTATAACTTGACGTCACATATTACATCACTCATGAAATGGCCAGTGACATCACTCATGACATTACTGATGACATCTCAAATGACAGCCCGGCTGCGAAAAGAAGCCCATCGCATGTCAGCGGGCCCCTTGTTGGCGGTAGTGAGGTGTCAGCGCGATGATGGGAGGCACTTTTCTAGGTTTCCACTGCAAAGCGGGGCAGGCTGCAAGACTGTGCACCAACCCACTGAGGTGTTTTAATGCGATGAATTGCTGTCTGCAAGATTGACTCACAAGAGACTTAATATCTCCGACACTACAACAACCACAAGCCGTTGCATATGGCCACGCCCACTGGGGCTGGAATTTGGAACTGAAAAGTGCTCGGAGAACCCTGTCTTCCATTTCAGCAACCGAGCCATTGAGAAAGGGAACGGAGCTTCCTGAAACGCGTCTGGCCTGAATGCGGTTGCATTTTCTTGCTGCTGCCTGCTTGCAAGTATATATATTTTCTCTCCACAATCCCCGGTAAAGTTATGAAGCTGTCATCGGGCGGTCCGAGCCTGGATACCGGAAATCCAAACATGTCCTTAAATGATCTTTTAGTGTAGCAAAAGATGCTCCGACACCTTCCTTCTGCAAAAAGTGATTTATTGCGGCAACAAACAACGCGTTTCGGCGGTTAAGCCTTGATCACGTTCGAGAGCCTCTTTGCATTCTCTTTATGTCAGAGAGAAGTGTTTTGCTGGATATATATATATATATATATATATATTCACTGAAAAAAACCATAGGTTATAGACCATATATAGTTAGGAATTTGCATTTACAAAACCTTGAAAATTCACTGAAAAAACCATAGGTTAGAGACCATATATAGTTAGCTGGACATTTTATTGACATAAAACCAATGAAATTCCATATATAGTTAGTTGCACTAACTATATATCGCGCACCCGCAATCCACTGCTGATGATGTCACATATTACATCATTCATGACATGGTCAGTGACATCACTGATGACATCACTGATGACATCTCAAATGACATCACTGATGACATCACTGATTTCATCTCAAATGACATCACTGATGACATCACTGATGAACTACTGAATAGGTTGTTGTAACTGGTATTGGTATCTCCATTGTTTTGAAATATTTAGTTTCAATTTTTGAATGTGTGTATCAAAGGTTATATTATGCTGAGAGGAGGTCTGCCACTCTTTCACAGGGATGATGTCATCAGTGATGTCATCAGTGATGTAATTTGAGATGCCATCAGTGATGTCACTGACCATGTCCTGAATGATGTAATATGTGACGTCATCAGCAGTGCATTGCGGGCGTGCGAGTTATAGTTAGCTGAACTAACTATAACGGGGGAATTTCAAAGGTTTTGTATGAGTGAAAAATCCAGCTAACTATAACATGTGTGAAACCTATGGTTTTTTCAGTGAATTTCTAAGGTTTTTTAAATGCTAATTCCGAACTATAACGTGGCTGAAATCTATGGTTTTTTCAGTGAATTTCAAAGGTTTTGTAAATGATAGTTTTTAAATGTATTAATTGTTATATTTTTTATTCTAATTTACTACATTGTTTTAAAGTATTTATTTTTAGATATTTTATTTTTTAAATTACATTATATATTTTTTATATAAATTAAATAAAATGTTTTAAAAAGTATTGAAATTGTAATATTTTTATTTTTATTTTATATTTTTTTAATTTATATATATTTTATATAGCAGGGAATGATATCCTATGGAAAGAAATTCAAGTTACTGTTAGTTCAGTTAAATTTACTTTTCAGGAAAAGTAGTGAGCTGAAAGATGCAGCACTGAGGTCTCTCCAGATAACAGGTGATTAAATCGGAATTTGTAGTTCGACTGATTTTTGAGGAATTTTTTTTTAAGTTCCAAAATTCCACACTTAGACAAATGTCCAAGTGAAACCAGTCAATGTTAGCCTATGAAAGGAAATTCAAGTTACTGTAACTAAGATTAGAATTACTTTTCAGGATCAGTAGTGGGCTAAAAGATGCAGCACTGAGGTCTCTCCTGATAACAGGTGAGTAAATCGGAATTCCTAGGTTCGGCTGATTTTTGAGGAATTGTTTTCAGTTCCAAAACTCCACACTAAGAAAAATTTCCAAGTGAAACCAGTCAATGTTAGCCTATAGAAGGAAATTCAAGTTACTGTAAGTATGGTTAGAATTACTTTTCAGGATCAGTAGTGGGCTGAAAGATGCAGCACTGAGGTCTCTCCTGATAACAGGTGAGTAAATTGGAATTCGTAGTTCAGCTGATTTTAGAGGAATTTTTTAAAGTTCCAAACCTCCACACTTAGAAAGATTTCCAAGTGAAACCAGTCAATGTTAGCCTTTCGAAGGAAATTCAAGTTACTGTAAGTATGGCTAGAATTACTTTTCAGGATCAGTAGTGGGCTGAAAGATGCAGCACTGAGGTCCCTCCTGATAACAGGTGAGTAAATCGGAATTTGTTTTTCGGCAGATTTTTGAGGATTTTTTTAAAGTTCCAAAACTCCAGACTTAAAAAAAATTCCAAGTGAAACCAGTCAATGTTAGCCTATGGAAGGAAATTCAAGTTACTGTAAGTATGGTTAGAATTACTTTTCAGGATCAGTAGTGGGCTGAAAGATGCAGCACTGAGGTCTCTCCTGATAACAGGTGAGTAAATCGGAATTAGTAGTTCGGCTGATTTTAGAGGAATATTTCGTTCAATAGTGAAGGAAGGGGGTGGGGCCTGAGGTGACATCTGTGCAAACACGCCCTGTGGCGCGTTTTAGATTGGGGAATTAATTCCTCTTCAATCCTGATGTCCCCTGTGAGCCAGCTAGCCCACCAGATACCTCCAGTATGTGCCAGGGAGCTGTGTTGCACAGAGGGGTTCAAAGGGCATGTCCTCTTTTTACAACACTCTGCAACGCAGCTCCGTGGCGCTTACTGGAGGTACCTGTTGGACTAGTTGGCCCCTAGGGGACCTCTGGATTGAAGAGGAATTAATTCGCCAAATTAAAACACGCCACAGGGCATGTTTGCACACATATCACCTCAAGCCCCACCCCCTACCTTCACCACTGTGCAAAAACGCCCTGTAGCGCGTTCTAAATTGGGGTATTAAGTCCCCTTGCATAATTGGGGTCCCTGGGGGCTAACTAGGCCACCAGGAACCTCCAGTATGCGCCAGTGTGCTGCGTTGCAGGGAGGTGAAATGAGGCCGCGCCCCTTTTTACACCGCTCTGCAATGCAGCCCCCTGGCACATTTGCAGAGGAGAAACTTACTCTCCTTGCATACTGGGGGTCCCTGGGGGTCAACTAGCCCACCAGAAACCTCCAGTATACCCCAGGGGGCTGCGTTGCAGAGAGGTGTAATGAGGCCACGCCCCTTTTTACACCTCTCCGCAACGCAACCCCCTGGCACGTTTGCACAGGGGGAACTAATTCCCCTTGCATACTGAGGTCCCTGGGGGCCAACTAGCCCACCAGGAACCTCCAGTATGCGCCAGGGGACTGCATTGCAGAGAGGTGTAATGAGGCCATGGCCCTTTTTACACCTCTCTGCAACGCAGCCCCCTGGGGCATTTGAAGAGGGGGTACTAATTGCCCTTGCATACTGGAGGTCCCTGCGGGCCAACTAGCCCACCAGGAACCTCCAGTATGCGCTCAGGAAGGTACATAGCACAGTACAAAGTACCGTACAGAGTACTGTACAGAGTACTGTACAGAGTACTGTACTTCATACCCCATGATTTTAATTTTTTTATTTTAAAATGTTTGGTCCTTGGGGGTCCTGGTGGGACCCCCTGGGCAGGCCTAGGGGGTCAGGGTGTGTCTACCCTTCCCCCTTTGTTTTCTGCTTTCTTGTAGAACCGAGGCACAAGATGGCTGCCAACACTTCCTGGTTTGGAGTGTTGACAGACAGTTGACATCCAATCAGCATGCAGCTCGTGCTCGGGAAGGTAAGCGTACTGTACAGAGTACAGTACAGAGTATGGTAAGCTACTATAGATATACTTATGATTTTACTTTTACACCATTCAACAAAAAGCGTGATCTGTGAACAGAACTCTACCCTTTTGCCAAATTTGGTATATTCCGTTCATCCGTTCGGGCTGTAGCCCTGGCTGATGGTCCTCTGGAAAATTGCATGGGGAAAACACGTTTTGGGACCCCCCTTTTTTCTCATCCCCTGCTTCACGAAACACCCCCAAACTTTCAGGGAAGGAGCCGAGCAGAGCAGGCCATTTTCTTGGGGAAATTCGCAAAGATTCTTCCACCGGCGCCAAAGTTATTATAAATAGAATGTTGCGGATTTCCTATGGAAAGTAGGTCCTAACTATAACTACCTACTGGCGACCACCAGTAGGTAATATATATATATATATATATGCAGCCTTGCAATATAAAAGTGCATACACATCTTCCGAGTCACTTAAAAGTCCCTAATTTTAAAATAGTATCATTAAGGTAGACAATGTATATATATATATATTGTCTACCTTAATGATACTATTTTAAAATTAGGGACTTTTAAGTGACTCGGAAGATGTGTATGCTAAGTAAACAGATGTCGACAGGGGATGTTGTGTTTATACAGATCTCTCTCTTTGCATAGAACCCTCACATTTTTAAAATCTCAATGCTCATTTACTTCACACTGCTCTTCGGGAAATACTTTAAATTCAACAGCTCTTATTCCAACAAAGTAGTGTACAGGAGTGCCTCACTTTTATCTTGAATACAAAAGGTTAGCACTCTAGTTGTTCATTTGAACTCTGTGGTGACGCTGCAGTTGAGTAATAAGGAATGTACTGACAGACTGCTTTTGGTATTGAGAGTATGTTTGACTCTGCATGTTGGAATGTTTGATTCTTCATGTCAGAATGTTTTACTGTAAAAGATTAGGAAGTTATTAGAGAACTCATAGAGAATGTGACCTAATTTTAGCTTTCTAGTGCACAAACCATATTTTGCTTGATAAAAAAAGCAAATTTCTTCATCTGCTGCTCAATCTCTGTAGGAACTGCTTACAGTTTTACAGTTCTTATTCCATCAAGATGGCATTCTGGTGTGCCACACTTTTGTCATAGGTTCAGAATGTGAGCACTCTGGTTGTCCATTAGACATTTGTAGTAAAGCTGCAGTTGATTAGTGCTGTGTATATTGATATGCTGGTGTTGAAATGTGTTTCTGTCTGCATTTCAGAATGCTTTACTGACGTATATGACGAAGATCATTGAGAATTCACAGCAAATGTGCCCTCATTTATGCTTTCTAGGTCTCTAATCATTGTTTTTAAAAAAAACTTGAATTTTGTAATTTCCTAAAACAAAATTTGCAATTTATATCTTTGATTCCATCAAGATTGTTTTTACCTTTTGACATAAGGACATATGTATCACAAAGTAACGCAGCGCAGCATGTCACCTTGTTCCACTGCATCAAAGGAAAAGATCATGAATATGTCATATGTATCCCAAACCAGCGCATTCAATTTTTTTCCAGCGCTGGCACACAGTGGACTCCCTAACTCAATCACCCTTGCACCATGGTTCCAAGGGACCCATGTTGCATGTAGTATTGTTTTTGTGCAGGGAGGGCCTCTTCCTGCACAAAAACAATCCAGTGAGGCATTTTCCTCGCTCTATGTGTGCTGCAGAATGCACCACAAGTAAAGAGGAAGTAACAACGAGAACTAATGCTATTTCTCCTTGTTAAGCCTTCCCTGGACAAGTGTAGCATTTTGGTGCATTTCCAGGTGTACCGGTAATGGTAAATTTGTGAATACGTCATAATGTATGGGTTTTGTGTGGGAACATCCATGCAACACCCTTGGAATGCCTCCGTGGGGCAGAGTGTGCAAAACATCGATTTACGCTGTGTTGCATTACTCTGGATTTGTCAAGCCATTCAGGTTTAGGCAAAGTGGTCTTGGGTGGCTTGATTATTTGCATCATGAATCCATATGTGCAAAAGTTAGCCAACCCTTACATAAATATGGCCGTCAGTCTCTAAAATGGAAGGCAAAATACCTAAGCAGGGCAAGGTGGCATGACATATCTGAGATGTGCTCCCCGAGGCTGGGTAGCCATCGGATGAAGTCTGGGTGAAGCTGTTGACTGTTGGTGGGAATGCTCCGACTGGGTGAAATAGAAATATTACATCTTAGGAAGGACCCTCATAAAATAAGATACTTTTAGCGCCTTCGTCCAGTGAAAAGACCTACCTTTGGAATTAGCCATCATTTTGGAGCTCTGTTTACTCCACTATGGGAAGGCTGCAAGTTGGAGCCGAATAGAGTTCCACAAGGCCAGACACCTTCTCCATGAGGTCCTGCTAAAATGGATTTGCTGTTGTAGAAAAGCTCAGAGTGAGAGCAACCTGAATCTTTAGCCTAGCAGCAACAAACCTTCATTGGATTGATTTTGCAGATTTTCCCGGTCTTCTGTCGGTTCACCAGGCAAAAATTCTTGAAATCGTTCCTAGGTCCCAAGTTTTAGGGTTTAACAGGAGTTATCTAAGCAGGCACAGTCCTTAGGCCTCTCCTTGCCAGTCACAGCTATTCTTCTTCTGTACTAAGGGTGCCACATATGCGACCAGTGCCAGTCTGTGGGTGGCAAAAACTCTTGGCCACTTCCAAGGCAATAGGGTAAAAGTTCAAGAGGTGACCCTAACCACTTATGCAGCATGTCCTGTGTGTTTTACTGTAAAGTAGCCCACAGTGTCCCTCACTACCTAAACCAATATGGTTAAAGCATTGTTCCCCGTGCAGAGCCCACTGTGCCCACCAAGAGGTGTGACTATGATATCTGCACACCCTCCCTTGTCAATCAAACCCGGTTCTAAGAGGAGCTCATCTCCCACTGGGATTGGTGTCTAACTGGTAAAAGGACATTAGAGTTGGTAGTTCCCGGTGTGAGCTACTTCTGCCTATGACAGTGGAAGCCTCCTTTGAAGATAATTAGTTTTCTGGAAACCGACACTGCACAGATCACAATTCTTTCACTGAAAAGTCAGCCCCTCTCCATTTGTCTCAACTCTGGAAGCTACTTCACACCTAATTAAAGAGTCATTAGGCTTCCGGGTGACCATTAACAATGACAAAAAGGCACATAAGGCTCAGGCAGAAAAATTACAACTTTCTAAAAGGGAATTCAGATTTGGCCATTATGTTACATATAAAATTGCAATTCAAATGATTCCTTGAAACCTTTTTCTAGCTATTCCCAAATTAAAGTTAGGCACTAGAAGGTGTTATACTGTGACCCAATGCACTCCCATGGGAGTGTCAGCCCCAATGTAGTAACCGTGACTTTGGAATTTTCACTGACATACACATAGAATATAGATGTCCTACTTTTTAAGTACCTGGGATCCTGTCCTATGGGCATTTAGGGCCTACTTTTAGGGTGAATTATAAGTGGACAAAAAGGAGAGTAGTTGGCCTAATGGCTAGAGCGGTCATCCTCGGATCTGGGGAACTAGGTTTGAGTCTTGGCAATGACGCTGAACATCCTGTGATTCTGGGCAAATCACTTAATCTCCCCGTCCCTAAAAAAAATTAAAAAAATGAATATGTCCTCATGTAACACAACTGGTGCTATGTAAAGTGCTCTGATACCCGATTCGGGTCAAGTTTGATCTATATACAACTCTGTAAAGTAAATAAAAAAGGAAGGTTTAGGCCCACCAACAGGTTTATTTTGCCAGGATGAATTGTCAGTTTTATGTATGCATACTTAGGCTGCGGGAGTGGGCCTGAAGACATGCTTTGCATTGTGACTGTAGTGGTGGCTCCATATGGGCAGCAGCTCACTAGTTGTATTTAACATGCGGGCCCAGGGTACACTTTGTACCATATACTGAGGACGTATCAGTAAGTGAAGTATACTAACTGGGAGTATAGCCAGTTTCATCAGATTTGAGGACTCAGGTTACACCTCCTGAGCTCTTGCCAGCAGTGCCCCAGTTGGCAGAGTCCAAAAACCAGCAAATAAACTAGCAAAAACCTGGGTGACCACTTAAAAATGATCATTTCCTACAAGCTATTTTTTGTGACCCACGCAAACACTCTTTCACTACAGGCATTTCAGTGGAAACAATAATAAGTCCTCTAAAGGCTGTGACAACATGTTGTGGCAGGCCAATCAAGGGGTGCAATCCATTTGAGACCCCACATGCCACTTGGAGTCAAGATGTGGTCACCCTGCCCACTTCTATATAGATATTTTATTAAATTCATGATGCAGCGACCATGCCCCTGAGTCCTATTATGGATGCTACAACATACCTTTTAAGTTTTGCCATACAATCAGGATTGACTAGTCCCCGTTAAAGTGGCAAATCAGAGCATATCTGGACACCAACAATCCAGATATTCCTGCTTTTCAAACTCCTTCAAGCCCCTCTTTAAACACTAATGTCTAAAAACAGCAAATGGATTTATACCAAATTACCAAAATCACACTTTCCAAGTAAAGTTTTAACGTTTTTGCCAAATTTGGTGTAATTCTGTTCAGCATTTTTTTTGTAGTTGTGACAGAATCTTCTTTGGGGAATTAACAAGAACAGTAAATGTTTTTGATCCCCCCTTTTTCTTGGGAATACCTCAACCCTAAAAAATCACTTAAAACCCTTACTATCCAGTTCTGAGTCATACTGTTACCCATCACTGAACACTATAAAACCCTTTCTAACCCATACCATTAGGCAGCATTGAACCATAAAACCCCTTCCTAAAACATATCCTTACGCACCCTTGAAATATAAAAGTGCCTTACTACGCAGTACCCTTACTCATCCTTGAATCCTAAAAATAAATTGAATCTCTTGCTTTCTGGCACCCGTACCTAGCCATGAGTCCTAATATTCCCTTGCTACTCCACATTCATACAAATCCCTGAACCCTAACAAAACCTCAAAACCCTTACTACCCCTTACTCTTTTCCACCCATGAACGTCTTATAACCCTTTGTTAACACATGCACTTACCCATCGCAAAACCCTAAACCCTCTGCAAACACTCACTATGGTGTACCCTTAGTCACCTCTGAGCTCTAAAAGCTCTTTATTAGCCATACTCTCACCTATCTCTGAGCCCTAAAAGAATTCTAACAACCCTTACTACCCCATACCCTTATGCACCTCTGAACCCTAAAAAATATTTTTGAGACTTACTGCCCTGAACCCTTTGCTAACCTAAAACCTTTAAATCTTTCTTTTTAATGACATAAGAATGATGTATTTACAAAAAGTACTAACCTGTACTAAAGTATAAAACAAAGTGTGTGTGACTTTGGTACGCACCTGTGTGGTAAAGTCATGTGTGGTAACGTCCTGTGGAATTAAAAAAGTTTGTATACCTCACACACTGTTTTTGTGGGACTTTAGCGCCCCTATAATCACACTGTATCTCTGTGTTGAATTGCAAAACACCATTATAATCACACCTTATTTATATGGAGAAGTGAACATGTCTACAATCGGTGCCTGAACATATTTATCTTCACATACTCTCTGTCATTAACATTATCTTCGCTCACATCATGTGCATATCCCTATAAACACACACTGGGGCCTCAAACATTCCTATAACCACGAACTATCTCTGTGGGAACTAGAACATTATTATCTTTACACTGTATGCTTGTGAGGGCTTGAGCTTTGTCTTTATACACTATTTCAATGGACACTGGAACAGAATTATCTTTATACACTATCTCAGGGAGGACTTGAATACAATCATCTTCACACACTATCTTTGTGTGGACTTGAAAATAATTACCTTCCCACACCATATATGTGGGGACTTAAACATTCCTATAATTGCACACAATCTTTGTTTGGACATCATTATTATTTTCACACTCTGTGTGAGGATTCAAGAATTGTCTTTACATTTTATATCAGTGGGCCATTGAACAACATCATCTTCACACACTGTCTCTGTGGGGACCTGAACATCCCTATAACAACACACGCTATCTTTTTGGGAACTTGGACATTTACCTTCACATATTATCTCGGTGAGGACTTAAACACTTATATAATTGTACACCGTCTTTTTAGAGACATGAACATTATCTTAACCCACATTATCTGAACATCTCCATAGTCACACACTGTCTTAAACATCCCTACAATCACAACCAGGATCTGTGGGGACATTAATATCTTAGGGCCAGATGTATGACCAGCAATTTTGCAACTCACAAGTTGCGTCGTAATTGCGACTCACAATTTGCGAGTTGCAAAACTGGATGTACAACAGTGTGTTTAACACTGTTTGTGACTCCCAATTGCAAGGCTCATTAATAATAATGCGTCTCTCGCACTTTGGGAGCCCATTGAGAATGGCAGGCCCTCCCCAGTATGGTGGCCTGCTGGGCTCAGTAGACCACCATGTCTGGAACTGCTTTTAAATAAAGGAGTGTTTTTTCAATGCAGCCCGTTTTCCTTAAAGGAAAAAGGGATACATTTAAAAAGAAATGAAACATTTTCATCGTATTCTTTAAGGGCAGGTAGTGGTCCCTGGGACCACTGCCTGCCCTTAAAAAATATTTTCAGACCCTGTAACAAAGGAGAAGGGGTTCCCTGGGGACCCCTTTCCATTTGCGACTCCATTACCACCCTCTTGAAGAGGGTGGTAATTTGCGAGCGTTTTGCAACTGCATTCGGGGTTGCAAAACATTTGTACATAGGTTAGATCGTCGCTATTTGGAAGGGAATGCCCCTTCCAAATAGCGAGTCTCTAAACACTTTTTTGTAAGTCGCAATGCATTTGCGACTCACAAAATTGTGTTAGTACAAGGCCATTGCCAATTTTCGCATGCGCAAACAGGTAGCTAACCCGTTTGCGCATGCTAAAATTGTTCGTACATTTGGCCCTTAATCTTAACACCCAATGTGTATGGGAACATTGTCATTAGACACTAAATCAGTACGCACTTGAACAAAATTATCTTTTTTTTTTTTTCCTCATCTCCACCATGGTTGTAATCTGTCGAGCTTCTGAACAGGAAAGAAAGACATATTGTGGTACTGACATGCTGACTCAGTCAAGAACTGGTACGGGTGCGGCCGGTTCAGAGGATTGCCAAAACCCTGAAGCTATGTCATTCGCCCTGTCGATCTTACCCCCAGTAGCTTGTTAGACAGATGCTAACCATAAGCCAGTTACCATTTTTGCTTATATCAACCTATACACCAAACAAGGAAGGTGGGATTGGAAAGCAGAGAAAGTATATCATGGCTTCGTAATCATCGGACGTGGGGGAAAAAAAAAAACGAAAAAAAACCCCACACAACTAGTGAGACCAATCGAGTAAGTGCCAAAAAGCTCTTTTGTCTGGTTATCCCGCCCTGGCGAGATCTAATTTTGATACTTGTAGCATTGAAGTGCACCAATCATGTAAAGAAGAAGGAGATGCCTCTTTCCACCGCTTACAGATTTCTCTGTGGGCCACCAAGATGGAATAAAACATGAGGTTTTTGGCAGCACTTCGCTTCTGGTCTACAACATCGAAGATTACTTGCGGAAGATCGATAACCACTGTACAACCGGTGGAAGATGTAAGTTTGTTGCTAATTAGACCCCAAAAAGACCTCAGTCAGGGGCAGTCAAAAAACATGTGTGCATCAGAGGCTGCCACTACGCCACATCGAGCACATGCCACCAAGCCCCCTGTTGAAAATTTGGACAACATCTGAGGGGAATAGTAAGCCCTGTGAAGGGTGAAAAGGTGGTTCCTACGGAGCCAGGCTGGTTTAACTAGGTCCCACAAGACTTTACAAGACATTAGCCATATTTCATTCAAGTTCAGGGATGGCATCCATGGGCTGATTTTGCGGATCCACGATCCGCGGATTTTGCGGATTTGCGGATTTATTCGGCCCGAAGGGCGCAGGGGTCCCTAGGGTGAGCTGTCCATCATAGTGGGTCAATGGCGGGAAGACGGTGCACACCGCGAGTGTGTGGGCGGGGCTTCCATGCGAGTGCACATGCCTCTTGTGTGTATAAAAGGTATGAGACCAATCAGAGCAGTAGATGAAGAGACAGAAGCTCCTGGTCACAGGAACAGCACGAGGATTGCGCTCGTGAAAGTCAAGGATGCAAAGGCCTCTGTCCAGCATCACAGCTGATTTTCGACGGTAGATTTAGGAAGAAGGCACACCTGCCCAACCTCGATGGCGCGCACGATTGTTTTTGGCCTGATGAATGAGTCACTATGCAATCGCGCCGAAGGGCGCAGGGGTCCCCTCAGTGAGCTGTGCTGGCTGGCCTGGCTTCCATGCGAGTGCACATTAGGGCCTCTTGTGTGTATGAAAGGTATGAGACCGATCAGAGCAGTAGATGAAGAGACAGAAGCTCCTGGTCACAGGAACAGCACGAGGATTGCGCTCGTGAAAGTCAAGTATGCAAAGGCCTCTGTCCAGCATCACAGCTGATTTTCGACGGTTGATTTAGGAAGAAGGCACACCTAAGCGCATGGTGTAACTATTTTACGATGGCGCCGGCAAGCTGCCGGCGCCATCCTAAAATAGTTACTAAGTTAGCTTCAACAGGAAGCTCTAATAGATAAAATAAAGCAGGTGCTCGGTGCTCGAGCACCTGCTTTATTTTATCTATTAGAGCTTCCTGTTGAAGCTAACTTAGTAACTATTTTAGGATGGCGCTGGAAGCTTGCCGGCGCCATCGTAAAATAGTTACAACAGGCCAGGCTTGAACTTTTGCCCCCCGAATCCGCCGCTCGCGGATTCGCGGATTTTTGGCAAATTCGCGGGAGTTCGCGGATTGCGGATTTGCCGAAAATCCGCGAAATCCGCGAGCGGAACGGATTTTACGCCCATGCTTAAAGGAACCCCATAGTATTTCTGGGAGGTGGAATTCCCCATCGATCTCCTCCAAGATTAAATTATACCATAGGGAAACTTCTTTAGGTACTGATGGTTTGTCGAGCAAGAAGGATTCCAGTTGACTGCCTCCTCTTAAAGGCCTGTTGTGAAGACGAGGGGGTCTGCGCTTGGGCCCAACTTGAGATTTGCAGATTCTTCAATCTAGAGAGGTTTGGGCCCACCTTGCTCGCTAGATGTTCCCAGGAAAGCATGGTCCCTTCCACAAAGAAGTCACCCATGTTGAAATTCCGGCAACTTTTAGTGGAATTACCAATACATCCGTTGTCCAGCCAGGAGCAGCAGGAAGATCCCATATTGGAGATCTGTTTGAGTAATATCCTAGTTTGGTTGCAGCTCTGAGATTGTACCAAGTTCTTGCTAGGCCCTGCAGCACCTTTAATTTGATCTTCTTGAAAAATTTAGGGTCACCAAACTTAAAAAGGAAACCCGACTGCCCAACTCCTTCACCCTGTAATAATGCTGTAAACATCAACCCTATGCATTGGTCTGATGGGGTTTTTAACAACATTCGAGCATGTGTCATCTGAAAGGCCCACGCATGTATCTGAAGATCAGGACCGGCCAAGCCATCTTTCTCCCTCCGCCGCCTTATTTTCTTCGAAGCTATTCTTACACTTTTATTTTTCCAAATAAATGAAGAAATATTGCTTTGCATCTTCGCCACGAGTGATGTGTCAAAGAATAATGGTATAGTATTAAAAATAAAAGTCAACTTAGGTAAAATAGACATTTTCACCAAATTTGCACGACCCAGAACTGTCAAGGGGAGATGCTTCCAAGACGCCATTAATTTCCCGCAATCTTTGGCAACTATTGCAAAGTTTGTAGATGCAATCAGATTAATATCTTTAACAATTCTTAGACCGAGATATCTCAAGTTACTACTTAGTTGCACATTGAAACCTGTATGCCGCTGTTCCATGCCATAATTTCGGTTTTAGAAGCATTTACCTCATACCCTGAGATTTTCCCGAATTCCCGTGCTAGATTTATAGCTGCCGGGAACGCGGTACTAATCTCTGACGTCATGATCATAATATCGTCTGCGTACAGTGACACCTTTTTTTCCCAATCTCTGTACTTAAAAGGCTTGATGTTATTAGCCTGGTGAATTTTTTGAGCAAAGGGCTCAATGTAAAGATCGAAAAGCAGAGGGGATAAAGGGCACCCCTGCCGTGTGCCCCTTGTGATGGTAAATGGCTCGGAGAGACCTCCGTTAACCAAGACCGATGCAGTTGGATTGTGGTATAGGAGTTCCACCGCTCTGCGGAAAGGCCGACCCGCGCTGAATTTTTCCAAGGCCCCCGACAGGTATAACCAATTGACCCTGTCAAAGGCCTTGGTAGCGTCCAACGTGAGGATTGCTAAAGGCATAGAAGAGCTTGTCGCCATGTCGATTGCTCCTATGAGGTCATACGTCAGCTCAAAGAGCTGGCAACCCTTCACGAAGCCCTTCTGGTTGGAATGTAGGACTGCGGGAGCAACCCGGCCCAGCCTCTTAGCCAAGAGGGATGGAAAAAGATTTTGTAGTACGCATTAAGTATTGAAATGGGGCGGTATGAACCGCAGTCGGTGGCGACCTTACCTGGTTTCAGAATTAGTGTGATGGAAGCATTATTCCAGGAGGTAGGAGGTAGAACTTCTTCCTGCAAAATTTGGTTAAATATTACGGCAAGGAAGGGAGCGATTTCAGCTGTCAGGTGTTTATATACCTCGGCCGGCAAGCCGCCAGACCCCGCCGCCTTACCCCCCTTGCTGTTTTGTATTGCATTCATCACCTCTTCATCCGTGATCGTCTTGTCTAAAGATGAACTTTGTTCTGGGGATAGTGAAGGTAATGAGATACCATCCAGCCACTCCTTTATATTGTCAGGGGAAATATTCATGTCCTCCTGATAGATATTCTGGAAAAAATCTTTGAAGGCAGATCTTATCTCTGATTCCGAAGATACGGTCCCAGCCCTAGTTGTTATGGTATCTACATTGTTCCGACTCCGATCTGTTCCGGACTTCCAGGCTAGTAATTTGCCTGCCCCTTCCCCAAATTCAAAATGGGCTAATTTACTAGCTTCCCATTTCTGGAGAATACGCTGATTAAGAATAGAAGCCAGTTGACCTTTGAGTTCCAGCAGCTTCTCCTGCTTAGCCAATGCAGTTAGGTTAGAAACATTACTGCAGGCCTATAGTTCGGTTTGGATCAGTGATAGGTTAGTTTCTATAGATACAACTTCTTGGGTGTATTGCCTCCTGCAGAATACAGTTTTGTTCTTGATAATCCCTCGCAGGAAACACTTAAAAGCGTCCCATACAGTACTAGCACTTGCAGAGCCAATGTTAATTCGAAAGAATTCCTGTGCTTCAACTTTAATGCATGCGAGATCATCTGGAGATGAGAGAAGGGAATGATCAAAAGACCATGTCCTGACAGGAGATCTAGTCAAACCAACAAGCTCTAAAGAAACTGCAGAGTGGTCCGACAGGTGCGATGGTAAGTAAGTGATATTTTTTAGAGTCGAGCAAAGCTCTACTTATAAAAAAAAAAAAAGAAAAAATCCATCCTGGATTGATGATGATATTTGAAGTTTCAAAAGGAGAAAACGGATTTCTGGCCTGCTCTTATTCTGCAGATATCTATGATTCCGTATTGACTCATGGACTTGAGTAGAAAAGCTCTGGATTTAGACAATGTTTGTTGTCGACTAGACGGGGCCTTGTCTAGCAGGGGGTGAAGTACGATATTAAAATCTCCTGCCATTATGACTGGTTCTGGGAAGTGCAAAAGATCAGAGAATAATGATTCTAGGGCTGACGGGTCGTCCCGATTAGGCCCATAATATCCTACTATAGTGAAATGTGAGCCATCTATAACCACTGTGGCAATAACCCACCTGCCTGCGGAGTCCACCTTCTGCATTATAAGTTTTGTATTGATAGATTTTTTTAAAAGAATAGTGACCCCTCTAGTGGTAGTTGTTTGCGAAGTGGAAACAGACAGATCTATCCATCTGTTCTTTTTTATCAAGTTAAGCAGCTCAGCTTCAACCAGGTGTTTCTCCTGGAGTATAATGACCTGCGCATCAGAATCCCGTAAGTATTGTAAAATCCTATTTGATCTAGGGTTGGTGCACAGGCCATTGATATTCCAGGAGAGAATCCTAAGCATGCTCATGGCAGGTAAGGCATACAGTCTTTAACCACCAACTGAAATACGATGCCTGTCCATACTATAAAAGTAGAAATAAGATAGTCAACAACCAAATCGGAAATGAGGAACATTTTATGCTTTTTTCCCAAACCCTCCACACCCAAGTGAAACCCATCCACCCACCCTTGAGGAACTCTTGTTCTATCTAACTGGAACATGTCCGGTGTTTGGTACCCCTAACCCTTTTCTGAGCCCCTGCAAAGCATATTAACTTATAATGTTGAGATCTGAGTAATGCTGCCATGTCTTTCCTGGACCGGCCATGTCTGAACTGGGGTGGTGTGGAGTGCAAAAAAACGATGGATTTAGGTCCAGATCTCTGTACTGGGGTGAATGTATGACATTGTTCTGCATTCTGTCCATCAATTGTTGTTTTTGCATTTGTCAGCCCGAGTGGGATGGGTATGCTCAGACGTGAGTCCCATGCTCTCCACACCACTGGAGTCAAGCTATCCTGGCTGAAGACGGCTGATAGCCAGAAACCGGTCCTAGGATGCTTGATTCCGCTCCAGGAAAGACATGGCTTGGCAGTTCGGGCTGGACTGTTCCCATGAGGCACAGGGTCAAGGCTGATTTGCATATGGCCATGTCTGAACTGGGGTGGTGTGGAGTGCAAAAAAACGACGGATTTAGGCCCAGATCTATGTACTGGGGTGAATGTATGACATTGTTCTGCATTCTGTCCATCAATTGTTGTTTTTTTCAAATCTCTGGATTGAGCATCATTATCTTCACACTCTCTGTGTATTTGAGCATTGTCATTACACACTATTTCTGTGGGACCTTCAACATAATCATCTTCACACAATATCTCTGTGTGGATGTGAACTTCCCACCAATCACCCACTATCTTTGTTGGGACTTGAACATGATTACCTTCACATTATCTCTGTAAGAACTTGAACACTCCTATAACTGTACACCATCTCTGTGGGGGCTTGAATATAATTATATTCACACTTTCCTTCCGGGGGGACTTGCATCATGGCTCTGGACAGCATTGCTTTAGAGACCACTGTGATACTGTGATCAAATACTACATCTAAGGGCATCATCATCACTTACCATCCCAATTGAGTAATCACATACAACTTCTGTGGACTTCATCACACATCATCCCTATGCACACGTTAACACTACATGTATTCCTAGGGAGATGTATGATAGCTACTTTGATTAAAAAAAATCAACTAATAAAATCCTGGGTTCCAGTTGACCATAATGATTGTTTACGTCTGTTATTTTCTTCAAGTGCTAGTTCCCGCTTCACCTACAATTTAGTGCACTAAGCAATGCATTAAATACAGTTTTATGTGCCTTTCACTGTTTTCAATCACAAATGGGAATTATGGGGTAGATCCTCACAAGGATGGTACCACAAGTTTAAGTCCAAGCAAGGATGGTACTGCGCACAAAGTAAAAGAACAATATATTTGCAAATTTGAAGCTGGAATCTGAATCATGAATATGTTCTTAACTTTTTTCTGTTACTAGGATAATTTGAAAACATTGGGAAAGGTTAGTCCACACAAGGCAGGTATTGTAACATATGTATGTGTGTGTGTGTTTGTGTATGTGTAAGTGTGAATGTGTGTAAAGTGCTCTAATGCCCTCACACCCAACATTGGAATATCTAAGGCTATTAAATATATTATACAAATAAATTAGTAAGTGCCATATAAAGGGGTATTTGTGTAAATACTCTTACATCTGACATTCTTCCAGTGCATGCATATCTCTTATAAATGAATGCTGGAGAAGCCAGAAATCTGACTTCCAATCACTGTTTGTCACTTAAGCACTTGTGAAGTGACAATAGAGAATAGTGGTGTCTGTACTTTTATGACATTAGCATCAAAGCATTAAGAACCAGGACGCCCTCAGCCAAAATGAGATGTAACCTAAAGGAGTGCTGTTGCCCTTTGAGTGAGGCATTTTGTTTGGCCCAAATGGAAATTAAATAGGAAAACTCCCTCCCCCCTGCAGGTTGCTGTTCAAAACTCAAAGCAGACAAAGTGTGGGTGCTGCTGAATGTGTCTTAGTGACAGCAAGTACCCTTGGTAATATGCCCCATTGTTCTTAAAGTGTCATGCCTCTTTCTCACATTTGTTAATCTCCTTTCTTTTTTAACAGATGTTTCACTAATGGCTCTGCATTCAAGATGCCTTATTGCACTATGGAAGATGTCACATTACTGGCCTTGGAGTACTGTTTCAGTTCAGAAATTGTATGACTTTATGCACAAGGTCTTTCCTCCTGCTAATTCTGCCTTCAATGTTCCTTTACCTATTACCTAGTTTCTCTGGTGTGTCTTGCCTCTTTCAAAATTAGTATATTTTTCTTGAACTGGTCCTACCTTTGCTTATAGAACAGTAAGAATGCAGGAAATGTAACCTTAAGAATTCATGTTTCTAGGTGAAAAATGCATCTGAACTTAATCCTATGACACATATGATGAAGTGCCAAGCACTCACTTGAAAGTCCATTCTCAACACCAGTTTGTGGAAGTTGCATCAGATAGTGGAGCTTCTTTATTTATTCAGAGCCATGGTGGCACACTGAGGCTTAGAATAGTCTGTGTGTTGTGTTTATACTCAAAATGTGTTATTGAAAAGAGTACATGTGCAGGCAGGTAGATTTAGAAGTATTTCTTAATGAGTTAGCCCAGAAGATTTGTTTATTCTTTCACTATGCATTGATTTCTCACTGTGACTAGTTTGAAAGCTAAGCTCTCTAAAATCACTGGTGACATTTCACCAATGGATATTAGGAGTACCTGCTCCATTGCATTGATAAACTCTTCCACATGCATGTGGAAAAGGGTCTTGTTCCCCCAAGAAAATATACAGTTGAGTGACATTATGGAACATGTGCCCCATGTTCTTCTCTTTGTCCTTGGTAACAGTCCTTGCCTTCCAACTCTTATGATAAATCTCCTATGAACCTCACATTTATGAAAATGTAAAGGAATTCTTAGTAAATTGAGTTGAGGAAATGCTGGTATTTGTCTTTTAGGAAAAATCTTAAAATGCATATGAACAGGATTTATATGCCCTATTGTATAGAAATAGTGGAAGCGCCAATTATACTTTGAATTGTTTGATTCAGTATTTACATTTGGTTTGAAGATTCAGATGTCAGAGTGGTGCTTAGTCATTCCACTATGAAGCATTTGGCTATGTCAGCCCCTGCTATAGTATACTTAAGGGATAATATTTGCACATTGCAGCATAGTTACTAAGACTTGAATGTACAATACAACACAAGTAGGAATCCAGAAAGATGGTCTGAACAGTTTATCTCCTTACACAATCATAGGCTACCTTTACACGGAAGTACTGAAGTACAAAAGTCAAAAGTATTGACTCAGTGTAGAATGTAATATGTTTGATATTGTCTTCTCATACTAAATTTGTTGTATACTGTTAAGCAACTTTCCTTCACTTTATGGCAAAAACTTGAAATCTGATGCTTTAAAAACCTGTAAAATCTGTTTCTGCTAAAATTTTTATACTTACCTCTTCTAATCCATTTTTACCACATGACAACACTATGGAGGGATTGTTTAACACATGCCAAGACTCTTCTTCTACCTCTGTTAATTGTACCCCTTCCATATCTACTAAAACTGCTCCAACTAATAAGCAACTTTAAAAAGATCCTCAATCTCCCATGAAAACGCTCTCCACTATTTTGATGGAACTTTTGCAAGATTAAATGTGTGCACATAAACCTTGTATGGAAGAAACATATAAAAAAAACTCCAACATCTGGATGCTAAATGGTCTCTCATGAAGGACAGAGTTACTCATGTGGAGCAACGTGTTAGCAATTTCCAAAATACTGTGCAAGCTGTTCATCTTTCATAAGTGTTGTGTCTGAAAAAAACGCAGAGGACCCAGAAAATCAAAACAGAAAAAATAACTCTTGCATTTATGGACTGATGGAGGGCCTAGAGTGTTTGGACCCTATATCTTTTTTTCAGTTCCTTCTTCCTAAAATCCTGGATTTGGCTCCCACCCATCTCTTAAATATAGAAAAGGTGCACAGACTTGGTTATTCTTCTCGGCATCCATCACCATCTCAAAAACTCACAGGATTCATTAGTTTCTTCTTAGAGTATGTTGATCTTCTCTAAGTAACAAGAACAGTTAAAACCAGGGGTCGTGTTTCATGATCTGGCTCAAACATCTTTTTTATACAAGATTTTACTAATCCTCCAGCACAACAACAAAGCAATTTTTTTTATATGCAATCAGATCTTCAGTATTTGAATGCTAGATTTGGTCTCTCTCATCCTTATTTGTTCAAAGTGTCTTATAAGATCAAAACTGCTATTTATGAGGATCCTGCTCTTCCGGAACAATTTATAGACAGCTGAAGGGGAGAGCTGATGGACACTTCCTGACATAATACAACTTAATTTTCCTAATTTCTGATCACTTTTTTTTATTTTTTTATAGTTATTTCAGAGTCACAACATATGCATTGCATTTTTCACTCCTAATGTATGGTCCTGTTTGTTAATTTTAGGGGTAGGTGGTGTTTGCGGAATTTCACTCTGCGAACTTTTGCAGAGTTAGAAGAAAACTCTGAAAACACCTCCTAACACTGCGTGAGTGGGTGGAGTTGTGCTAAGCTACCCTTTCGCTCTGATTGGTGTGATTTGCCCTTGACCATGTAGCAATGCACACGTGAACAGCACCATGCCTACTTCTGAATCTTATCTTTATCTTTGCCATCCTAACCTATTTAACGTATCTACTCCTGTTTAACCTTTATTGTCTTAGTGTGTATTTGTGTATTTTATGTTTTTGTCTCTTTTTCATTTATTTTCAATGGCTTTTTGTCGTTTTAATACTTTTCTTGTAACTCCCACAAACTACCCAATTTTATTTCTCCATAGTCTATTCCTTCTCCTCCTTCGGTCTTTCTTATTTTCTTCCACCCAATGCCATGCCAGAGCTTGGCTATGTGCTGCCAGTGCGGGGTGCATAAAATCACACATCCTGTGGCGCCATTCATAGCGAGGAGGAGACGCCGTGCTAGTTTTTTTGTGCAGCACCACCTACTCTCCATGCTGGGGCAGGCCTGGGAGTGAGTAAGCTATGCAGGAGTGTTAGCTGCTGCTGATGCATTACTGGCTGACAACCTAGACCAGTAGAGTGACCTGCCCGATCTGATGCATGTCCAGATTGTGGGGCTTAGTTTGCTGTGTCCTATCCTATCATGCTGATTTCTTTCCAAAGAGCATGCTGCTACTCACACTCAGACATAAGTTAAATTCACATACCAGTAGATTATGAATATTATTTGATTCCATTTAGAAGAGCCAGGTACTCAGTACTACCTCGTTCTGCTCATTGCGATAGGCACTCACTTGGGCTGATTATGTAAGAAGTTATGCTGAGTCTTGCTGACTCCTCTGTCCTCCTGTCACTGAGATAGTGGTACTGTGGTAGTATCAGTAATATATTGGTGAGTTACCATTCTCTGTATCTTTCTTTTTATGTAGCTTGTACAGTCCCAAGCACTCATCCAGTGACGTAGTATGAAAAATATGCATCTATGCTTTGAAAAGGGAAACAGAGTGAGTTGGCCCATCAATGATTTGTAAAGCAAAGATCAAGTATTTCTACATGTAGTATAGAACATTCAGAATAGGACTTAGGTAAGGTTTCATAAATTTGGAATAGGTCAACTGGATAATAGGCATTCCGTTTTAGAACAGTATACTGTCAATAATGTGACTGAGTTTGCCTTTGCTGTCAAATGATTATTAATACATTTTTTTATTTAAACCCATAAAAATTCCAATTATGGAAAACATTCTGCTTGGAGCAAGAAGAGATCATCAAGATTACATTATGGCAGCAATTCTTACAAATTAATACAGTTCACACCTACAACAGTCATCACAGCGAGAGAGTAGATGAAGGCAAAAAAGGCTCAGACTTAATTCAAAATTCATGTGATCTAATATTGACCCCAAATCCTTACACCTAGTTTGTGTTAACTTGGCCTTTTGAGAGAATATAAGCTATACTCAAGATTACAAATGGCATACAATCTTCCTCTCCACATTTCGTATGACGGGGTTTGTTCTGTAGCCAAAATGAGGCTACGCGTAACTGGGCTGGCGCAGTTGCCATAAAGATCAGATGCCTGCCATGCTGTGCCATCCTATTAGTCAAAGATCTAACAGACCCAAAAGCATAGTTGTTGGTGTAATGGTAATTTCTACAGCAATTATATCGGTCAAAAAATCCTCCATTCCCCCCATTAATTGTCTTTGCTTAGGACACATTAAAAACATATGGAGAACGTCAGTTCAATCGGCCCCTCTGTGAGTGCATTTACCATCATTTATCCTTCTGCATTTCAATATTTTTGCTGGAGTATTATAGAGATTAAAAATGGTTTGAAAAATCTCTGCCTTCAGATCAGAAGAAATCAAAATCTTCTCCGCCATAGCAATAGATTCCTGCAACATTTTGCTGTCTTGGCTCAATCTAACATTCCATTTAGGGTTATGAGCCTCCAGATATCAGTCTGAGTTTTAACAAACCACTTATAAAAGGCTACCAATCCTATCTCTCTGTGTAATTTCCTTGATCAAATATTTTTTAGCTAATGTGTCCTGATTTAGCTTTCTCAGCAGGAAATCCCGGATCCGTAAAAACTTTCAAAAATCTCTTTTTGGCAGTGAATATTTTCCTGTCAATGTGGAGAATGGGAAAATGTCATCTTTATTATCACCTATTATCATTATTCCTTTTGTCTCAATCGAGCCATAATGATATCCTAAAAGATAAAAATGAATAATAGTGGTACAGAAGTGGGTGTATATGTATAGCCAGGGTCTTTGCATAGATTTTATCATCCTAAAACAATAAGGAAATGGGTCTATATGACCCCTGTAATGTAGATGGTTTATCTCTTTTTTAAAAAGAACAATATTCATGGAATCTCAAGATAGTGGAGCCTGACCATTCTCTGCCTCCTGAAAAGTTATCAGCATGTCTGGTTTTAACTTTAGTGAGAAGGTTTTATAAAATTCTAGAGGCAACTTGTCGGGACAGACAGCCTTACCTATAGCTAATTAGTTCATAGCTTCTGCAAGCTGATCTAGTGTAATATGAGCATCCAAATGTTCAGAGACCTCACTGCTAAGACTCTTTATACATAAATCCTGTGAGTTGTACCCAGAGTTCCTGTTTTTTGCGCCTTCTGTATATACATCTTCATAAAAGGTCCTAAACACTGGTAGAATCTTGTAAAGTGTCTCAATTAGCCTACCAGAAGGATCTTCAATGGAGGATATCACACTCTCAACATCCTTACACCTAATGCATTTTGCCAAACATTTTCCTGTGGCCTCAACAAATTTGTAACATTCCCTTTTATACAAATGGTACATACAGTCATTCTCCAGAGATCAGTGTAGGTTAATCCGGCCCTACAACGGGCAACCTCAGTTTGTGTCAAAGTAATTGTCAAATTTCCCTGCAAACGTTGTACTAAATTCTGCTTAGCCTTCCTAAGATCATCATACAAGCCCTGAATCAAGGGCTTATGCTGTCTCTGTATATGCAGACTGAAGCTGAGGACTTCCCCCTAAGACCTGCCTTTAAGGCATCCCATACCTCCGCACAAGCAGCAGTATTGCAGTTGATTTCCAGGAATTGTATTATCCACTGCCTGATATGACTGACAAACAAAGTATCTAACAGAAGTTTTCTGTCAAGAAGGAAAAACTGTTGGACCTCTGCTGCATAAAATAAAATAAAAATACAAAATAAAAAATAAAAATAATCTAATCTAACAAGTTTCCTATGTGGGCAGGGATAGTATGTAAAACCAGGATCGGGATGCCTACATTTGAACCAAACATCTATTAGACAGTGATCAGATAAAAGCCGCAGTAATGCCCTAAATAACTCAGGTTTCCTCCACCTATACCTGTTATTGCCTATTCAAGCCACAAAACCACCTTAATGAATAATAAAATCCCTATGTAAAACCTGTAGTGTAGGCCAAGTTGCAAGTTCTGTGTTGAGGAAATTTAAGATCTGTGTCAGTGTTGGATCTTTAGACTGAGCACATTACAAATTTAGCGAAGCCTGCAGCACTTTCTACAATCTCCCAGCGCCTATATTTCTCCACGGGTGTCCTGCCAGCAAGACGTTCTGTTTGCTTTGCAAAGATGGTTGTAATGCCCTGCTGCATGCAAGCTAGTAGACTATAGCCCAATTCAAAATTATTCTACGCTTATCCCAGGGGCTATGAGTCTATTGAACACAAGCCACATCAGGTTGTATTACTCTTAGTACCTGAGCAACTCTTTGTCTTTTGGCCTTATGAAACTGTCTTGCTCCAACCTCATCACAACATGGCGTATTCCCCCCACCCCAATGAAAACCCCCTATCCCCTACCCTAGTGACTCGATCACCACCCTTATAATGCCCACCGATTCACCCAATACCGCAACCCTTTTGCGGGCCCCACCAAGCATCGCATTTTTTAAGTGGCTTTCTCAGCATTACATGCACCCACTGTCCCAGCACGCTGCTCTCAGCTGTCAACCTTCATTGACCCTGAAGCGTCTGCCGAGCCATGAGCCATGAGGCTCCTCTTGCGGTCTTCTGCAGCATTAGGATTATGGAGGAGGCTGCACTGCACCAGGATGTATTGGACGGAGACTGAAAACTACAGGGGAGGTAGCAGGTAAGCCAGGATAATGGGAGCAAATGCTGGGGAAGAGAGGCGCTGTAGACAGTCCAGATCATCTAGAAAAATTCAAAGTTGCAAGGTAGACCGTCTAATTTCAGCAACAGTTTAAAACATGGCACGGGGATGACCGGGTGAGAGAACTTACACAGCTGACTGCTCTGCTGCCATCTTGCCTCCCAAAACCATAACTCTCCTGCCACATTATTTTCTATGAGATTAACAGTACTACTAATATGTCTTTGTATTCTTTTTTATTTCTTCAGCACTGAAGGGCAATGAAAGGGCATTAGAGGGTTGGGCCAAGGATGGTGCCCATTCCAGTGCTGCAACGGGTGTAAGCTCGACCGCCGCTACCAGCGCCACGGCAGATGGCTCTGCTGGCCCAAGCAAGTTCTCCTTAATAATTGATATTTCTCTAACCTTTCAGCTTTGGATAAATGTTTCCTCCTATCTGTTATACTGTGACTTTTATTTTATGCTCATTGTTGAATTTCATGTTTATTCTTGTTACTTATCCTTCCCTGCATTATCCTTTTTTCTATATTTCTTATTTCTGTAGCTGACTTTATCCTGTGTCTGAACTAATCTGTAGCTTAAGCTTTCTTCTGCTTGTTATGCTGTCCCTCTCCCCTAACTTAATACCTTGTGGACTGGTACTGTAAGACTAAGACACTAGGGGCCTCATTTATGAGGCCTTGCGTCAGTTTTGCGCTTCCGATGCATCACTTTTTGTGACGCATCGGTGGCGTAAAACATGCCTCCTGTTGCAAACTATTTACAAAGTGACGCATCTAAGCAGATGCGTCACTTTGTAAACCCCTGTGCTACATTATACCTGCGTCAGGTATAATGTATGCAGAGGGGGCGTTCCCCCGCAAAAAGCCTCGTAATAGTGAAGCAGTGAAATCTATGAGATTTCACTGCGTCACTTTTAGGATGCTGTTGCATCAAAATCTTGCGCCTGCATCACAGCAGGCGTAAGACTGACGCAAGCCCTTTCACATGGGGCTTTCCCCCATGTGAAAGGAAGCATTGATGGAGTTGCGTCACTTTTGTGACACACTCCAGCAATGCATCACTTTTGCGCTTACAGATACGTCAGAAATACTGACATATCTATAACACCTTGCGACATGATGCGTCATACATTAAATATGACGCATCAGGTATGTCGCAAGGAGTGCGCACTGAGAAGTGACGCATTGCTGCTTTCACGCAGCGATGCGTCATTTCTCATAAATAAGGCCCTATATTAGGTCTACTGGAAAGATTGCAGACACAAGCAAGCTCTACTGCGGATGTTTGTTGGGAACACATTCCATTTGTTATGTTATGTTATATTATGTTAATTAATGTGTAGAGCACATGGCTGCCCCAGCAACGGGGAGTCTCAGTGCTAGACTGGAATGAGCCAGGTCTTCACAGCCTTTCTAAAGGCTCAGTGATTCTGAATGTTCCTGAAGGTCACTGGGAGGGTGTTCCAAAGGGCCGACACCATTGTACGGAATGAGTGCCCTCCCACTCTTGCTCTTCTGACTCGAGGAACGCACATCAGGTGAAGGTCGCCGAGCACAATGCTCAAATGATTAGAGAGCAACCATGGTTATGATGATCCCCCCTGCAGTTTTGATGACAATGCAGCATGGCAAGAGAGTAGCATGAGGATGGCCCCATTGCATTTGCCAACCCAAACCATGTGTTGTTTATTTACCAATGTATTCTACCCCTTCTTTGCACTTTAAATGACTCACAGTCATCATATATGTGGCCCTCTATTACAGATGGCTTGACTACTGCTCTAGCATTGTAAAACAGCAAAATACCAAAAGTGATATTTTATATGGGAGAGGAGCTACTGAAAACTGAACTATAGTCATGTGTTGCTGTTACTTTTCTATTCTGTTTAAAAAAACAAAAAGGGGAGCTGTATCTGGCATCTAAAATGCATAATATTTTTCTAGCCACAAGCAATGGGGCCAGCGCTGGTGCACCAGTGCCAGCAACAGTTGAAGGGGGAGTCTCTGCAGCTGGAGTGATGGGTGATGGTAAGTCCAATGCTTGGTTATTGACAATTACTGGTATACCCACTGTATTTGGTAAATCAGGCAGATCTCATCCATCATCATTCATCTGTCTATGACCTCCCTCCCTACCCATGGCATTTTGAAATAGCAAGTCAGGAATTCACATCCTTTGGACCATTACACGTCACCCCACCCAACTGCAGCATTGGTCAATCCGGCACTGTAGTGGTGGCTTTGCAATGTGCGTCTGATTCTGTTATGTAGCATTTACAAAGCTTACAATGGATTGCAAACTAAACCGGAAACAAGGTGTCTTTTTCTTCCCTCCCAATGCCCACTCAGTCACCCACCACCTAGTATCGTTCTCCTTTATTCATTCCTAAATTCTTCTGTCCCAGACTACCAGAAACATTGGGAAAACATTTATGGCATACGTCACGCCGCATGTTACAGAACAAGTGGTTCATATGGCTTCCATAATGGATTTATGCATGTTCAAATTTAATATCCATCAACTTTCAGTTTCACCTACAGTGACTAACTAAGAATAAGCCAAGTGAATCACCTCCAACACTGTTCTGTAGATAAACCTAATCCTTAATTACCTGAGGTTTTTCCTGTACCTTACCCTACTGCAGTAGGCTAAGGGGAGGAATGATTTTTAGAGTTTAGTGGAGGGAATGACTCCATCACAAACATAAGGTATATCCTTCCACTTGCAAATCGTAATACAGTGGACAGGATATCTGTAGCACTAGTGATGGAGTAACCCTTCTGCCAAGGTCTAGTCTATATCAGTCCCTAATTCAAGATTCCTTCCTTTACTGCCAAGGGAATGTATGTGCTGTGAATAATTTGTGTTTTAGGATGAGGCCAGGAATTAAGGTGGGATTGAGTATCTATAATTTTGTGTTTTTTTGTGGACGGGATACTCTGGGAAGAGTGTGCCCAACTAAATCTATATATCCTTTTCATTTTCCTGTACTGCTGTGTGTCACTTTTTCCACCATGTGCTT
This sequence comes from Lissotriton helveticus, assembly GCF_964261635.1. Taxonomy (NCBI): domain Eukaryota; kingdom Metazoa; phylum Chordata; class Amphibia; order Caudata; family Salamandridae; genus Lissotriton; species Lissotriton helveticus. The sequence goes on from NC_136059.1 coordinate 2,115,975,761, forward strand.
ATGGCAGACAGGATATGTATTATCCACATATTGTTATATATGACGTGTGTGACATATTATTAATTTGCCTCTTTGAATTCAGGGTACAATTTGGCATTTGGAGAAGTGCAGGGCAATTGCAATCAAAGATAATTTTTGTTCCTTGTAGCTGCCCTTGCTGCAGACACCAGAGGGTAGCAAATTTGTATCAAACGTGCTAACTATCAGGCTTTCAGTCATGTAGCACAAGTAAAGAATACTAGTACCCCATATAGTGGCCAGGGCCGAACTGGCTACTGGGCAGTTGTGTGTGCTGCCAAGCTAGGGGCTAATTTCTCTGTGGTGGGGGCTTATTTCGTTGATGGGGACCTGCGTGCGATTTGAAATTTAAAAAGCAAAACGAATTTCGTTTTGCACACGCAGGTCCCCATCAACCAAATTAGCTCCCAGCACGGCAGCACACACAACTGCCCGGTAGCCAGACCGGCCCTGATAGTGGCTGATGCCTTACTCATTAAACAGAGTTATTTCTCTTTTTTCTAGCAAGATAGATGTGTAATGCATTGCAGTTAAGGAACAAGTAGAGAAACAAAATTGCATTATTTGTGTTTGTTAACTAAAGTAAATCATCTCGTCTTTGGAAAAACCTGAAAAAAGGAGTGGACCCTGCAAGTAAATCTCGCTAAGGGTGAAAGGGTCAATCACCTTCAGGACAAATGATCAACCATCAGGCCCCAAACATTGCAATTCATTGAAATAAAGTTTTTAAATTAGTTGAACACCCTTCCTCACTGTCTGCCACCACATAAATAATCATTCTTCAATCACAATCACTCAATAATATGTTACACATTGGTGCAATAGTTTCCTGTTCCAATCCAAGCACAGTAGTAGGTATAGGTACACAATTGTATCTCATCTGTGATGAAAGCAACACATTGGAATTTGGCACAGTCTTGTAAATCAAATGATGTTCTGAGTCAGCCATTCTCTGTGATGAAAAAAAGAATGATATCAGTGGACCAATTAGGTAAACTTTCGCTAAATAGGTTTGCAAAGGCCAAACACTTTCAGGAAAAATTATCACCCATCTGGCACCATACAGTACGATTCATCAAAATCAAGTTTAGAATCAACATCCTCATCACTGATTGCCGCCACATAAATCATTAATCGTCACTCACAATCATTCACTCATTGGTGCAATAGTTGTACTTACCGCTTACAATCCAAGCAAGGGTAAGTTAGTGGATATGCAATTGTATCTTTAATGCAGGCAGCACACTTGAATTTTGCATTGACACTATTGTACATTAACAATCTACTGGGGCAGCCCTGCTCAATGGTGCAAAACAAGAAAGGCATGCGAGTGAGGCAAGCATTGTCTCAATTTTATGAAGAAATTGTGGAGACTTCTTCACTGCAAACTGGTTCAATTGCAATCCGGCCATGTAATTTAAAAAAACGGTGGGCAGTATAAATGTAACATAAACAATGTCCTATGGTGGCACTGGCATACTCAGTCAGGAAAGTAGAGTTTGTCTTGAAACTCAGGTGGTTGACCGAGAAGTTGGTCAGCTTACACACTTGATTCTGACCAATCCTCCTCCTTTTGTGGGATTCAGGAACCTCTGAAATTGTGTGATATGAAACACTGAAAGGTTAGTTCATTGTAATTAAGGTCAATGTCTCCAAGTTTTGAGGAGAGAAAATGGTCTTTCTCACTGTAACACCTGTACCCGCTGCACTGAATACTCGGTAGCAGACCCACTGGCTACAAGACAAGCCAATTTGTTGCCAGGCTGCTGAGCTCTAGTCATTGGCGGATCTTTCCATACCCATAAGTTAATGGGTTCTAATTCACATAGATCTTTTGTGGATCATCCATATACGCCTGGAACATCCTCTGAGTAGTGATTGGTGCTGCCACTTGCTTGACCTCTTTTGCCATCACCTCTGCACTGGAATTAAGCCTTTCCATTTTATACTAATATAACGCAGAGGTTATGTCTGATCCTTCTGTTGCTGTTATTGTCGATGTTGCGGTTGCTGGTGATGGCTGCTGTGAGACAAGACTTGGAATGAAATGAAATGGAATGAAAGTAGGAAGAATTGTTTTGTACTGTGGATTAATTAGTGTGGCACAGATGTACTCTTTTGACAAGATAATGTCATTTTGCAGCCTTGCATTATGAGCCAAGTGAAGGATTAAAGCTGTATCCAATGCATGCACTTCTGTGTTTTCGTTCACATCTCCCAGAGCAGACCTTTTATATACTTTCTGTAGCTGGTCCTGTAGCAAATGCAACAATGGGCTAGCTTTCCCCATCGTACTGTCCTCCTTCCTAACGTCCGGTGTGAAAACCTCAAAAGGGAATAGGCATTGTGTCAGGCATTTGACTAGGCTACACCCATGGTCATAGCTTTCTTACTGATCCCCTCTTCCTTGAATGACATAGTCATTGATCTGTTTGGACCCCTTAAGCAGACATTACAACATGTAATAGATTGAGTTACAACATGTTGACAACTCCTGTATTGAGCTTTAACTGGTATTCAATTAGCACGCTGAATAATCCACAACTGCTTCCTGGCTTTTAAAAGAAGGCTGAAAATTGTACAGAGTCTTCTGCAGGTGGTCAGTATGTTGCTGACTAATTTTTCTTTTTTGAGAAAGTCTTGCAAAGCCAGGTTGATGCAAAGGGGCAAACAAAGGACCCTGAAATACCCACCATCTGCCATGGCCTTGACTATGTTACTGCCATTGTCCATGGCAACAAATTAAGTTCTGAGACCTCTGGGTCGCAGCCATTCAGACACCTTGTAATTAAATCTGATCAAGTTGTTTGCAGCTGTTTGTAATTTCTCAATGGCGAACATTGCCACTGTTAGAAAAACACAAAAAAGCCCCAGGTCAATAATCAATATTTTGGGCACTAATCTCTGTATTAAAGAGTATGCCTAAATATGGATCATGTGCTATAACAGGACATAGACTTTTCAGCAGAACTATAAACTCAATATCACTATCAGTATCATAAGGTATGTCAGAGTGCAGTAAATTATTTCAACAAGTTACATTCACGATATTACCAATATATCAGTAAAAAATGTTCATTTATAAAAACATCTGTGCAGAAGAGTGAGACATTACAATTCTCACAAGATTAAAAACATCTCATTCGAGAAGTTACAATACATATGTTCTAGGCAGATATGATTTCACATTACATTTTAAGAAATATTTTACAAAGGTGTCGATGTGGCATTTCGGTGAACTGAAATTCCATCACCTTGTTCAGGTCAAAGTTTTCATAAAAAATCTATTAGAGTTCAAGAAAATCAAGACTTCTCTAAGACTTAAGTAACTTGATTACTTTATAGCGGAAGGCAATACTCATCCAAAAATGATAACAGAAAAAGTTGACCTTTATGTTAATACACACTACTTTTTGTTTATTCGATAGAGCCACCGGCAGTTCTAGTGAAAATTCTAGGGTGTTGAGGATGTGAGCCCTTTATAAATTAGATTGCTTATAGCTAATCAGATGCACTGTGAGTTTCAGCTTTATTTCGAAATATCGAAGTTTTCAGCATTGGCAATATGTTTTCAGTCGCTTGAGATTTAAAAATTGGTGCAGGCACGTCCTAACTCAGATGTGTTCGATAGAGCAGGGAGGCCATCTGTCTTTTATCTGATTTTAATTTAGGTTTGCCTGCACCGATTTGAAATGTCAAGCGACTGAAATAGTCTCGCCAATGCTGAAAACGTCAATATTTCTAAGTAAAGCTGAAACTTCCTAGTTATTTTTATTTATTTAAGTGTTTGGTCTTTGAAAAAAACCATTACACCAAGCAACATTAGCAGCACTAATAAAAAACATTGATAGAATTTTAAAAAAGTTACTCTTTGTTCTACATCTAAAGTGCAATTAAAAAAACTTCTATTAAAATTGAAAAAATGGTGGGCCATATTATCAAGAAAGGGCAATACATTATCGCCGCTTTTATCAGCAGTAAACTGCCACTAAAGCGGTGATAATAGGCTTGATAATATGCCCTTGTGAATTCCCATAGAAGCCCAGATTAACACCAGAACCTGGGCTTCTATGGGAATTTTCAAAAACCCATATATAAAACAGCTTATTTTTTGTATTGCTCCAGTAATTCTAAGAATCTGTTTGGGTTTCTAGAGGATTTTGACCAATTTCCTTTAAATACAGGTTTACAAGTTTTACCCCCCTGCAACCTAGGGGGATTGAGGACCCACCAAGCCAGGTGGTTACTGCTTCTTTACTTGTTCGAATGTTCATGTTGGTAAATATTTCTTTTAATAAAATCTTCCTTTCTTTTAGTAACTTTGGGCATGCGCAGAACATATGTTGAAGTGATTCATATTTATAGCCACACAGTCTGCAGTCTCGGTTATGCCTTTGATCTTTCCATGAAGGGATAAGATCCTTTGTTTCCCACATGCTTAAACTCAGTCTCATGAATTGATGTTTTAAGGATAAAGAGAAATGAACTGATACATTTTCCTGAGGCTTCCTTGAGCCATATGAGCTGTTTGTTAAAGGCCTTTTTCCTAAAGCTTGCATTCCAAATGTCTTCAGCATGCAGGTCCTCTTCCGCCTGGTTTAGATAGCAGCCCCAAGATCCTTGAATTTTGTTGCTTTTTGATTATCTATTTCTTTCCAGCACAGATGGTCAATGGACCCGATTTCAGATGCACGCAGCCTCCAACATAGTTTGATCAATGCACCTTTACTCCAGAATATTTGGTTTGGCAGTCCGAACTCAAGACGCACTTGGGCAGGTGATGCACTTTGCTGGATGTGGAAGACGTTTTTATAAACTTTTGTTTGTATCTTATTTAAGGCTGGAATTTCACGACCCCTCATTATTTCTGTGCCATTGGTTACTGTTGGCATTAACTGAGCGAGCATGATAGATAGTAGGTTGCCATGGGATGGACAACTTAGTTTCTTTTTTAGTAGTTTAAAGGCATATATGAGATTTTGGGTTTTGGTCCTCATTGCGGTGAGCTGTGATTCATAACTCAATTTTTGTTCCACAATGAATCCAAGATGTTTGTATGAGGCAACTGCCTCTACTTTGTTTCTCTCAAGGTGACATATGTATTTCTTATATTTAGCGTCCACTATTCGTACAACCTTTGTTTTAGATGGATTTAACTCTAGCTCTTGCACGTCCATGTATTTGGCTAATGCGCTCATTCCGCGTTGTAAACCGATTTAGTAATACAATGTCATCTGCGTACTGAAGGCACATGATTTCCCTATTGACTAGCAATGGTTCCTTCCTATTGGAATTTCTTTTTTTTAAATGGCTTCTCGCACTACACTAAAAAACAACTCATTTGAGTAGTAAATCCACTTGAAAAACCTCTTTTGAAGATTTAGCTGCTTCTCGAGCACAAAAGCTACTCAAGTGGTATGTTCGCGATCGGCACTACATTAGCACTGTCGCAGCCGGAAGCTGTGCATGCGGGCACAAAGTCTATCACCCTCTCGCTAGCGGCTCAGGAATATTGTAGTGCTCACGATCACAAGCATGCAAATGGAAAAAACTGCACTTTGCACATGGATGGAGGAATCCAGGAACTCCATGCTCCGCTGTTAAGCATGTAGTGACGGAATTCCACAAACTGTGCAAGCAGAGTAGTGATTACCACTAGGGCCTAGTTAATATACTCTTCCTTTCATTTTTATGCATTCCGTCTATGTCTTATAGGCTACGTTGCTACTGTGTTATTTTGTCTGGCAACCTCTTGTTGTTGGCTGTTTCAGGTGCATCATCTTCCTTACGTGGCTTTACCACCCTCAAATATTTGTATGTCTTGTAGGTATGTTTTCTTTGTTTTTCAGTCATATATGCTATTTTTTTCTTTGTTTTGTCTTTTTCTTCCTGGATCCTCCTTCTTTACGCTTTCCTTTTCTTTTTTCCTTCCCTTTTATTCATTCAGTTATCTTTTGTATATGTCTTTGCTGCTATACTTCATTGCTTATTCTTTATAAACACACATAATGTTTACTTTTTTATGGATTATTGCTGTTGTTGTTATGTATCATAAACGTTATTGTTTCTTAAATGACATTAAGAGTTATTTCATTGACTGTTAATGAATTGGGGTCTCCCCTAAAAACACAAAGAGTTACAAGAAACAAATTTATTAGAAGGAACTCACTAAACTTAAGAGGACTTGGGTGGCCATACCTTTGCCTCACCAGGTATAGATAAACTCAACAGAGTGGTCATACTGTGCAACAAAAACTTAGAAATCTATGTCATTTCTCAAGATTCAGACTCAATGGGAAGTTAGGAATCTATTTCACTTACTATAAATAACATGAATGTAGTTATTTTTAATGTGTATGCCCCTACACACCCTGATAAAACATTTTGGAGCCATATCCTTTCTAAATGAATGTATATTTCTGATGACAATTTAATTTTTGGTTGTGAATGCAACATGGTTCTAGATGTTTTTCATGAGTGAAAGTCCAAATCTACTTTTATTCCTTACTCACAATTTATTCCCACCATAACTCAGAGATCTTTAATTGGCAATTGGAGACTAAGCAACCCTACTTGACTGGAATATACTTTTCTCTTTCTTCTACTTTTCTCACAATCCAGGATTGATTGTTTATTTCCAAGCCTTTATCGTTCCATCTTATAGAAGTAGAAATTGGTACTATTTTGATATCTGATCATGCCCCCATCACATTGGATGTAGCCCTTCTCTCTGTAGGTAAATATAATAATCAATGCCGATACTAAACTTTACTACTGCTTGATCATGTTTTTACCCATAGACTTCAAGAATTTATGACTACCTACTTTCAGATTAATGAAATGCCAGATGTTTACCCACAAACTGTTTGAGAATCCTTCAAAGAAGCCTCCAGAGATTCTATTCTCTCTTTTGTCTATCACAAGAGAACACTTTCTTTTAGAAAATTGGTCCATCATTAGAATCGTATTCAAAAGTTGGAGCAGATGTATTATATTTCCAAATCGACAAAATTGTTGGATGAATTAATTAAAGCCAAATATGAAGTCAATAAGTTCTACTTGGAAGATGCTTCATCTTACCGTGTTACATCCATTGGTAAGTACTACAGAGATCAAACCAAAGCCAGAAAACGTCTTGCTAACTATCATAAAATCAAGAAAGATTGAGTCAAAGTGGATTCCAGTTTGTTTGACAGTGGCACTTTGTCCTCAAATGTGAGTATATCTTAACTGGATTTACTTATTACTAGCAAAATCTTAATACCACCAACTCCAACCCTTGCCAAGAAAAAGTTTTACATCATGTATCCTCTATTAGAAAACTTTTTATTACTAAGATGGAATTTTTGCCTCTAGAGGTTGATTTAACTTTTCAAGATAACCTTACTGCCATCCAACACATTAGGAAATGTAAAGTTTCGAGTCTTGGTGGCTTTCCTATTGATTTTTATCTCTACTTCGCTAAATTCCTAATTCTCAAACTGCATCAACTTTTTACTTATTTCACAACCGCTGATTCAGCTGGAGGTTCTTTTTAAGATCCAAAATGTGCTTGATACTTAAAGAAAACAAAGGCCGTAAACGTTGCCAAAACTATAGACCACCTTATCCAGTTAACTCAGATTGGAAATTGTTTTCTAAGATTCTGGCCCTTCAACTTAATCATATCTTCCCTAAATTATTTGAGAGAGAAGAATCTGGATTCATAAAAGGTTGTCACCTTTCTGATAATACTAGATTATTTTTCATCATTCTGAGTAAATCCAAATCTTATAAAGACTTGTAAGCAGCTATTTCTTTGGATGCCAAAAAGGCGTTTGACTGTATGCAGTAGCCTCTTATTCTGACCGCTCTTTCTTGGTTTGTTTCAGTCCTGAAAATGTTCAATAAGTATCTCTATTATATTCCTTTCCAAAAGCCTCTCGTTTTGTCAATGGTTTATCATCCTCACCTTTTTTAATATGATGTGGCACCAGACAGGGTTGCCCACAAAGTCATTGTTTCTATTAATATGGAAGGGGTTATTCTGACTCTATCATCTCGTACATCTTGATGGAATCCCTTATTTTTATCATGGAGGGAAAGATTGAGTACTTTAAAAATATTGGTACGAATAATCCTATTTTATCTCTCTAACTTTCCTAAGAATATTCCTTCTCTTTATTTTAAAATAAATTACTCTACCCTCTCAGCATTCTTATGGAGTAACAAAAATCTCTGCATGTCTCTTTTAAAATTTAGACGATCTAGGTTATTGGGAGGGGTTAATTTTCTGAACCTCTGCTTTTACCACACTGCATTTTTTCTGAAACAATCCATTTTTTTTATAGCTGATGGTGACTAATCATGGTGGATCTTGAACACCTTTTTATTCACCTCGTTTCCTTTACAAAATTCTTATTGCTTACACAACACCTTCCTTCTATGTACCTCTCTATACTCAAAATGGCTTGTAAACTTTTACATCCTTTATTCATATCATATATTCCATATCGAAAGCATTTTCCTTGCTCTGCCATTTGGTTCAACAAATACATTAAGATAAAGAATAGAGCTATTTTGTGGAAGTCTTGGCATAGAAGAGGTATACTCTGGCCCATCAAATCTGTGACCATGATTCCTATCTATCTTTAGCTCAAACTAAATCATGTTTTTCTTATCCTCCTTCATATAATACCAAATATCTTTTCTTGATATGTGTGATTTCCATAGCATTTCCCAATTTTCTGCTACACACTTACATAAAAATACTATTCCTCCAATAGCAACAGTTGCATTATTCTTATCTTCCACATCAGATATTTATCATACAGGGAGCGACCCTTGACCCTGTCCCAGGCATGTCACTCCCAACCCCCTACAGCACCACCTGTTGTGCCCGTGTCCCTGAGCTTGCTGTTGCTGCCACTGCAGCGAGTTCGAGGCCCTCCTCCACCCACAGGCTACCACCTGCCCCTCATCCCTGGTGGCCTAGTGGTAGGCCGTAGGTATCTGTGTGCTAGCTCTGCCCCTTGTTTTTATTCTTGTCTGCCCTGCTCTGATATTCCAATCGGTTGTTGTAATGTAATCTGTTTTATTCCTCCTTCATTCCTTTTTGTATTGTTATTGTGCCCTTCTGTTAATTACGACTGCTCTGCTCTCCTGGTTCTCGCCGCTGCATCCCCTAAGGCTCCCCTGCTTGCCCATTCATCCCGCTCCCGCCTCCCAGCTGCTCCTCCCTCCCACCTCCCCTTCTTATGGCGGCCGCTGCGTCGCTGCACCGCTGGCGTGCCGAAGGCCTACGGCAAGCCTGTCTGCACCCGTCTGCACCTGGACCACCCCCAGCGCCAGACCCACAGGCCCCCATGAACACCACGACACCCGACACCTCTATGATGCCAGCACCCTCCATGCACTCAACACCGGCAGATCACACACCTGCTTCCGGGCAGCCCCGAAGCGCACCCAAGGACTCTTCTCCTGCACCAGCCTCCAAACCACCACCACGTCCACCAGGGTAGGACATATCAACCTCCGATGCATTCTACTTAACACCCGCTCCGCCCACAAAAATGACATCGAACTCTGGGACCTACTTGACTCCTCCTCCTGACGGGGATCTGGATGAACCCCTCCTCGGCACATGACATCGCCATAGCCATCCCTGACGGCTACAAGATCACCCGCAGGGACCGCACTAATGGAACAGGAGGAGGAATTGTCATCGTCCACAGAAACACCCTCAGAATCTTGACCAGCACTGACGACACCCTCAGCGCCGCCAAACACCACCCTCAGAGGAACCCTCATCTACAGACCCCCCGGATCCCGGCCGCAGTTCACTAACTCCATTGCTGACTTCGTCAGCACACACGCCCTTGCATCCACAAACTACATCCTCCTCAGAGACCTGAACTTCCACCTTGAGAACACCAGCAACAGCAACTCCACCACCCTGCTCGACAACCTTGCCAACCTCGGACTCAAACAGCTCATCACGACTCCCACCCACTCCGCCGGACACACGCTCGCCCCCATCTTCTCCCCCAGCAACCACGTCACCTTCTGCCACACCACCGAACTCCACTGGACCGACCATCGCTGCGTCCTCTTCACCTTCCAGAAGCCTACCACACACCACTGCACACAACGGGCCCCCGCTGCAGTTGGAGCAAAGTCACCGAAGACCAGCTAGTCACCACCCTCACTCGAAACCCACCAATGGACACGACCGACACCGACTCCGCTGCCCACAACCTCAGGCAATGGATTGACGACTGCACCAAAACCCTCACCCCGACCAAGAAGCTCTCGAACAGACGCACCAACAGAAAAGCCATCTGGTTCACCGCCGGCCTCCAGGAATAAAAGCAGGCCTGCCGTAGGCTAGAGAAGAAGTGGCACCACGATCTGACACCAAACAGTAACACAGCCTACAAAAGTGCCATCCGCAGACACCACCAGCTCATCCAACCCGCCAAAAGGACCTCCTTCAAAGAGCGCATTGACAACAACGCACACAACAGCAAAGAGCTCTTCAACATTGTGAAGGAACTCTCCTACCCCAGCTCCAACGACATCTCACCAGCACAAGACCTATGCTACTCCCTAGCCACCTTCTTCCATCACAGACATCCATGACAGCTTCAACAACCAGGCCCCCTCGATAGACACCAACACCTCGGACTCACCACCCCCCAGCCACATTGACCCCCTTTTTCCTGGACCCATGTCAACGCCATCAAAATCATGAACACCATCTACTTAAGCTCATCAGCCGACCCCTGCCAGCACCACATCTTCAACAGAGCAAGCTCCATCATCGCACCCCATCTCTGCAAGATCATCAACAGCTCCTTCGAGACCGCCACCTTCCCAGAGAGCTGGAAGCACACCGAGATCCAAGCCTTACTCAAGAAACCCAAGGCAGACCCCAAGGACCTCAAGAACTTCCGTCCCATCTCCCTACTCCTCCTTCCTCGAAAAGAACAACATCCTGAACCCATCCCAATCTGGATTCCGCAGAAACCACAGCATCGAAACAGCCCTCATTGCTGCCACCGATGACATCAGGGCCATGCTGGACAATGGAGAAACCGTGGCCCTTATCCTCCTGGACCTTTCAGCCGCCTTCGACACCGTCTGCCACCACACCCTCTGCACACGCCTCCACAATGCAGGGATCTAAGACAAAACCCTGGACTGGACCACCTCCTTCCTCGATGGCAGAACCAAGAGTGTCCTCCTCCCCCCCCTTCAGTTCTAAAGACACCAATATCATCTGCGGCATACTCCAAGTATCGTCCCTCAGCCTGACACTCTTCAACGTCTACATGGCACCGCTCGCCAACATCGTCCGATCGAACGACCTCAACATCATCTCATATGCTGACAACATCCAGCTGATCCTCATCCTCACCAAGGCCCCCACCACTGCCAAATCCAACCTCCACGAAGGAATAAAGGCCATCGCCGAATGGATGATGAACAGCCGCCTTAAACTGAACTTGGTCAAGATGGAGGTCCTCATCATCGGATCCACCCCCTCCACCTGGGATGACTCATGGTGGCCGGCCGCACTGGGAGCTGCACCAACGCCCACTGACCATGCACGCAACATGGGGGTCATCCTAGGCTCATCATTGTCAATGACCCAGCAAGTAAACGCCATCCCCTCCTCCTTCTTCAACACCCTCCACATGCTCCGCAAGATCTACAGATGGAACCCCACTGGAACCAGAAGGACTGTCAACCAGGCCCTCGTCAGCAGCAGACTGGACTACGGCAATGCTCTCTATGCAGGAACCTCAGCCAAACTCCAGAAATGACTACAACGCATACAGAATGCTTCTGCACACCTAATCCTTGACATCCCTGACCACAGCCACATCACAGCCCACCTGAATGACTTGCACTGGCTTCCAGTCAACAAGAGGATCACCTTCAAACTCCTCACCCACGCTTACAAAGCACTCCACAACACCAACCAGCATACCTCAACGAACGACTCACCTTCTACACCCCGAACTGCCATCTGCTACGCTAACCTCACCCACGCCACCATCCCCTGCATCCGACGAGCGACCGCTGGCGGCAGGTAATTCTCCTACCTCGCCGCAAAAACCTGGAACACCCTCCCTAATTCGCCTGCGACAGACCCAGGACCTGCTGGCCTTCAGGAGACTCCTCAAGACCTGGCTGTTTGAGCAGTAGCAACGTTTGCTTGTGCTTGTTGTAATGTTATTAATTTCTCCTTTTTATTCCTACTCTGGCTGCCTTGGTGTAGCCGTGTGACTGTTTGCAAAGCGTTTTAAGGGGGCAGCACCGCTGCAGGAGACGCGCAGCAGAGCGGCCAGCCCCGGGAGTAGCAGAGCCTGGGAAGGAGCGGACTGAAGGGACGGAGGAGGTAGCGAGGCTGAGATCCGGGTGGAGCGGCACGTACCTTGGGCTGGTGCTGCTCTGGGCTTCTTCGGCGGGAGCAGCAGAGCCGGTGAAGGATTGGAGTGAAGGGACGTAGGAGGTAGCGCGGCTGAGAGCCGGGGGCAGCAGCACGTACCTGGGGCTGGTGCTGCTCTGGGCTTCTTCGGCACGTACCTGGGGCTGGTGCTGCTCTGGGCTTCTTTGGCACGTACCTGGGGCTGGTGCTGCTCCCGGCTTCCTGTCCCCCAAGGTGACGGAGGAGTCAGGGGCCCCTGTGGCTGTAGCACACATTGCGCTCCGGTTTACTTTATCAAAATGTCCGACCCCGTCACTGTTATGTGATGTCAGCACGCCTACTGGATTCAAAGTCGTTAACGCACACGCCCACCTCCAAGATGGCGCTACTTCCAAGGGACTACTTTGGCAAAGAACGTACTTTGCCCTTGCCACATATATTTTTTGATGCTATATAGCCTATGTCCATCCGCTTACCCTGCCCTTTCCAACGCTGTATTGGGTGTTTTGATTGGCACTGTGGTTCCTGAGTTTACCCGCCTCAAAGGTTCACAGTTCTCTCTTTATAATCGTAGTATAGATTTGTCTTCTGCTTCAGTAAAGGTTCATATTCAAGATTTATTAATTGTAGCTGCCTTCCAACTAATCACAAAAACTTTAAAGCATTCCGCTAAAATTTAGTTTCAATCCTGGTGGTATGGTGTTTGTTATAACGATAGTCGTTAGAAGAGCATACGCCAATCCTCTTTCCCTTGCAATTCTTTGTTTGCCCGTGATTATTTTTCTACATTCTTGTGTTCACTCGACCACAAATTGAAGAAGTGCCCAAACCCCTTGATTTTGTACCACAGATTGTTTCACTGTTAGTATTTGCATACTGTTAATATTCACACAGTTAATATATATTTTGTTTTGAATTCTTACCACTATATGGGGATGGGTCCATACTTTCTTTGCATGTACGAGCTTTCAGCAATTTTGGGACGATGTGTTTGAGGTTGTTAGTCTTTGCATGTTTACTTTGATTTGTCCATCACCTATGTAGGTCTTATTTGGTTCCTCACATGAGGTGTATCAGCTAAAGAAATACCAACAATACTTTATTTCAATATCAGTAGCGGTGGCTAGGTCATTAATGTTGCAGAATTGGAAAACAACAACAATACCGACGATAGGGCCACGGCTGAATATTATGGCTAGGACCCGTGCCTTTGAGTAGGCATATGCCAGACAAATGGGTGCTCTTCGGACGTTTAAGTCAACCTGGTCATGTTACTCTTCATTATCAATGAGTGTGAAATGGTTTGTATATGACCTAGTTGTACAATTTTTGATATGGTTGACCTCCTATGTGTTAGCATAATGCTTTTCACATATTTTAGTAGAGTAAGTGTTGCTACATAATAAGAGCTTTTTTTACTGTGACATGTTGAAATACATCGAAGATTAGATCTGTAAACTTTTATATTAATATAGCTACTATGAAAAAATTAAGCAGCATCTTTAGGAAGGCTGTTTTATTTATATATTATGGAACAGCGTGTTAGGCTTGATGAATTGATTTTGAGGATGTCATACTTGATATGGATTTGATTGATAAATAATGTATGAACTATTTTTCTGTATTAGCTGTTTTTCATCCTACTCAAATAAAAATTATTTAAAAAAATTAATTCTTTCCCCTATAAGCAATGAGGTTCACTTATGTAATAATTGTAACTTTTTTTATTTTTATTTTTTATTGACAACTGATGAGGGCACAAAAGTAAAGAAACAAAGTAATACTGTACATTTAAACAAGATAAAATAAGATATAATATATGGCAGAAGAAACATACAAACACTCATATAATTCATAGTTCAAATTTAAATATACGAGAGTAACATCAGAAAATAATATTACAAAAAAAAGCAGGTTATTGCAGAGTATTGAGATGAAACTGCCCCATATTCTTTCAAATTTCATTAATGATCGTATACCTCTGAATTTAGCAAGGGCCAACTCCATAATATATATTTAATTTACCAGTGACCACCATTCCAAAATATGTGGAGGTTTGGGAGAAATCCAAGCTCTGGCTATGATTAGTTTTGCACAAGATAATAATATCGTAACCAACCATTGCTGATGTAGTGTAATGGGGTGTATATCTAACAATACTGTTAAGGCCATAAGGGAAAGTGATTGTATACGTTTAATTTGCATTACTTTATCTAAGGCAGACCTAAACTTATTCAGCATCGGACAGGACAACAGCATATGTTCGAGATCTGCTGCTATTAAGTCACACTTGGGACATTTGGTACGATCACTAAAGGATATATCAGAGGCCCATTTATAGATATTTTCAGGTTTATGGTATAGCATACATGTGGTTTTAAATTGTTGAAGTCTTAGACTGGAGGATTGGACAAGTCTATTGATATTGCTAAGAGAAGTGGATATCTGACTAGAAGTTATAATAAGGTGATGTAATCATTTTTACAATTGCTTTTCTTTTTCTTTCCTATTCTTTCTACCTCATAATTTATTTTTATTGTTGCAATCACTTGTTATATGATACTTAGTCAGTACAATATTTTAAGTGATGTATAATGATTGGTTGTGTTATTAAGATTGTTTTCAATACAGTTCTTTGCTGAAACTCAAAATACTGTTATGGGATTTACACACATCCTAGGGAGCACTGCAGGGATAGCACTAGTCAGAGGTCCCCTAGGGGTGTTCATCAAAGCAAGATAATTAAGCTATGTGAATAAAAAAACCCTGGAGCCAAATCACAGAACTTATCTGAGATAAAATCCTAAAATGACTACTTTTGGCATTCACAGAAGGCATTTAGTAGTAGTAAAGTTAGCAGTCCTGACTTTACTACTACTAAACTGATATAAAATCCTAAACTTATTACTTTTGGTATTCACAGAAGGCATTTAGTAGTAGTAACGTTAGGACTCCTAACTTTACTACTACTAAACTGAGATACAATACTAAACTTACTACTTTTGATATTCACAGAAGGCATTTAGTACAGTAAAGTTAGGACTCATAACTTTATTACTACTAAATGCATTTTGTGAATACCGAAAGTCATAAAGTTAGGATTTTGTCTCAGTTCAGTAGTAGTAAAGTTAGGAGTCCTCACTCTACTACTACTAAAAGCCTTCTGTGAATACCAAAAGTAATACGTTTAGGATTTTATCTTAAAATAGTTCTGTGCATCAGCCCCCCCCCCACCCCCCCCACGTGGCTAAACCTCATTCAGTGTACCCACATGATATACTTTGTTCTGTTTTGCTGCATGCTGATGGTAACTTTATTTATGCTTTCAAGTTGAATACAGATACAAAAAATATTTGAACAGCGCCTATAGACCAGACCGATTGTAGAGTGTTATATCTAAGTGTATTCATTTGTATTTGTCAATATTTAAAACATTTGGGTGTTGCATACAGTTTCTATGGGTAAGCCTCAGCAATCCCCTTGTCCCTCACCTGATACAAAAATTAAAATGCCAGAAACGTCCACCAGTCTTGCCGAATGTATACTAAGGTAACAGTCAATTACCCTCTTTACTTATCCAGGTGTCCTGATGCTGTGGCTTGTGGTGTGCAATTTATAATCTTAACTGAATTTTTTGTTCACCAAAGTGATACAAAATCCGGACCGAGTATTAGGTAAAAGTTGCAAGGAAGCACATTCATTAAAAGCAGTACCGTGCCTGTTGAAGAATTCAAATGCTTACTATTTCACATAATACAAATTCGAACTAAAATTGTACGTCTAATCCACAGCTGCACAATTTTGAGCAAAAATGACTGAAAAATACATCACTTTTACATGCAAGCCGCTTATTGTAATACATCTGTTTTCATTTAGTCTGGAATCAAGTGTGCACTGCTAACACATGGAACTTGTTTTTTGTTTACATTGGAAGCAATGCAGATGAGCTGCAAATCAATGCCCTCGCATGACCCAGACAGCATTTTACAAAATCCAGGGTTCTCCTCAGGGAATCCGGATTTTCTAGTTTCTACATGGCTTGCGGAACAGAAACCACTGATTAAAAGCAGATGAAATACTTTATAGTTGATTAAAGTAAGACTTTAAGTAAGCACGTCTTTCATGTCAGATACATCTTTATTAACAAAAAGTAGAAAACACAGGCATTGAAGCACGATGTTCTGGTAATCTCTTCAGATTTAGCCTCGACATGGATCTACTAAGGTCTGTTCTCTTGTGACTCTAGTGTTGATAAGGGCTTTACTCTTTTTAACTACTACGATATGTACTATGAATCAGTTTCTTTGCTATTTGTGTTCGACCTATAATTTATAGTTTAAATTATGATATAAATAGATTTAGTACATGCATCTCATCATTCTGTCCTCAAATCTTGACATATCTTACCTGTTGAGTTCTTATTCTTACCAATAGTTGCCTACCCCACACGGTGCTGGTGATGTCCTTTTTTCACCATGTTGTGGATGTTTCCTAAAATATTTAGCAAAAACCACTCCAGTGATTTATAAGGTGCACATGAGTGGGGCAAAACTCTCTATGTTCGCCCCCTGTTGGCTCTGCTCACTCGATGAACATATGTATCCATGTTTGACTTCATTGGATGTGAACAGCAATGTTTCCTTCTTGTACATCGTTATATGTGATCTAAATCTGCAGTGTAACGGCCAAATCCTCAAGTAATTGTATTTTTTTATTTACTTATTTTGACATTTTTTATTGTCTATGGTGCTACTATCTATCGCCTTACATCTGAGCTCTAAAACAAATGACAATATCCACTTTTATACGAAACAGCAAACATGATGTAAGGTTATTTGGAGTCATGTGTTGCGATCTTTAATCATTGAGTGATTTGGCTTGAGTGCAGGTCTGAAATGTTTAGTCTCTAAGGGGCATAAGAATGACTTTGTGCCCTGGCAGCACAGTAAGTCACGTTGATGCGCTTCCCTGGCCTGCCTCACAGGGAAAGGGTAGGAATGTGCTGTTTTTTTATTCAATGCTGCGTGTTGCTGTCCTTTTCCCTTGCACCCTTTTTTCCCTTGCATCCTTTTGGCAGCCAAGTGTCAACGCAGGCACCCTTGCATGTAGCACACCCTTGCCTATGTGGTAGGCAGGATTGTGTTTGTGCATCAAAAAACCCTGAGAGGCTTTATTTCCTCTTTTTATGTGTGCTGCAGAATACAGAACACACACAAAAGAGGAAAAAATAGGAAGCAAAAAATATATTTCTCCTTGTTACACCTCTCCTGGGAAGGTATAACATTTGCACACATACACAGGTTTACACAATTTTGTAAATCTGGGAATGTATCAAAATCCATGGGAGTTGCATGAGAACAACCTGCGCAGTGCACCATGGAATGCCTACCCAAAGTAGAAAAGGGCAATGCAGCAATTTGCGTTGCTTTGCGCTACTCCAGATTTATGTGGCCACTCAGAGCAATGTGATTTAGAGGTTTCCGTAGCACATGTACCACATGGTGTGGTGGAAGCATAACACACCTCTCATAAATATGCCTCGAAGAGTTTCCTGAAAAGTATGTAGTGCATAAGATTCAATGCTGACATCCACTGGGTGCCAATGGAGGAGCTTCAGGGAATGCTTGCTATGGTCAAGTTTGTAGAAATAACGCAGAGCTTTGCTCTGGAGTTCTTTGCAAGTCTTTAAAATACTGTCTATTATTAGAATGTTGGACTAATTAGACAAATCAATCTTATTATGAGGATCACATATTTGTCCCATTTCATGCACATGATGCGCCTCTTCATTCAGTGAAATATATGGCATAAGAAAGAGGCACTGTTGGTGAGAATTACCCAGTAATTTTTCTAACTATCTGGAGGTGAATTTATGTGAGTCATCACAAATATTTGGATGTTGACTTGGTAGTATTTGAGCAGCTTGGCCAGCAGATGAGCGTAATTGCAAGGGCAAAAGGGATGAACGTTGAGGGATAATGCATGTCACCAGGAGAAATGAAAATTTCAATGACTCTATCTTGATAGTTAGACTGTAGTTATTAGAATAAAATAAAATCCTAGAAAGAACACAGCATGATATTCCTCAAAGTTCTAGCTTTTCCACCAGTTTTGGTCGACAGTAACATAGATCACAGACAGGTTTAATATACCTGCTTCTTTTTTGTCTTTGCAATAGGAGAGGAGGTTGCCTTCCCTTGTACTTGGTAATGCTGATTGAGTGCATTTAATGGGCCTAAATATAGGTTAATCGTTTAGGAGTAGCCAGTTGTCCTCAATGTGCTCTTAGAGTTGTTTTGTCACTTCACTTTCCATGGTCCTGCTGGAAACTTGAAGGAGAACTTGATCAGCTATTCAACTGGATGCTAGAGACAGCTGGTGCTTTTCTTCCTAAGTGGGATGTTATAGTGTGTTTAGGTGTGGATGCAATAGCATGATTCAGTGGGTTGAGCATAACTACCATGCAATGGGATGCATGCATCATGTTATATGTGTGTGATACAAGAGAAGGTAGAAATTGCTTATACAAGAGAAGGTAGGAATTGCTTAAAAGAAACAGCTATCCATGAGATAAGTTACTAATCTGCTGCTTACATCTAATCACCTAAGTTGTCTCCAATAGTGCTAATGATTTTTCAGAGGTGAGAGGATATGTGGAAAGAGAGATAGATGTGGAGTATTGGCGAATATTCATACATGTTTGAAATTTTGAATTCTTCACACCATCAGATTCGTTTTAGCTTATCAAATATGTAAATGTAAATGTGTTGTATTTGTAAAGCACAAGGCTGCCCACGTGACGGGGCGTCCTGGTGCTGCACTCATACCGCTGTGGAACCCTTCCTGGCTTTTCCATGTAAAATGTCCACTCCTGGGCACCCCCAAGTTGAAGCCAGGCATCCAAGCGCTGCTGGGGCTGTTATGGAGAGGCGAGAATTATCAGGTCCAGGGAGATTGAGTCCAAGAGCCGCCGAGGCGGGAATTGAACCCCGGTCCCGGGCTAGACCTCTGCATCAGCGTCTGCTGCTCTAACCATTGAGCAACACTTCTCCACAGCAAATTAGTTTGCTGTACTCTTTTGGTTTTGTTAGATCTATCATTGATGTATTTAGTGCAAAGTCCATTTCAGTGCTTAAGTTTAGTTAGACTTAGGACCTAGTTTCCATAGGATTTTTTGACTTGCCTTTAACTTTGACGTCATTTGATTAATCTGCATGAAATGTTGCCAAAGAAGTGTCATGTGGGTACTATTTATTGTGATCGTTTGGGGGTGATCCATGCATTGGGGACAGAGAATTTGGGGCATGAAATAAAATTGTGTTTGTAATGTTATTCCCATAGGAACCTTAAGCCACACCTACAGCCCGAACGGCTGAATGGACTTACACCAATTTTGGCAGGGATGTAGATGTCAATTCAAGAAAGGGCCTTTTTGTTTATTTGGTGTAAAGCATTAAGTAGTTTTTGAGTAATTTAAGCTGACAATTAAAGTGATATCTCTGGCTGCGAAGACTTTGCGAACAAAGATAAGCCTGTGCAGGGAAATTCACTGCTCTGATTTGCCGCCAACACTTCAATCAGGAAGTGAAACTGCTTGGTAGGTGGTTCTATAGGGTATTGGCGCTCCTGGACAATATGCAGGTAAGTATACTCTGGTACAGAGTGAGGATTGCAGTACAAAAGGGTAGGGACCTGTCAGCCGCCTTCGACGCGGTCTGCCACCACACACTAAAGACACGCCTCCAAGAAGCCGGAATCCGAAAAAAGGCCCTGGACTCGACCACGTCCTTCTTCTCCGGCAGAACAAAGAGAGTCTGCCTCCCACCCTTCCGTTCTAAAGCCAACAACATCATCTGCGGCGTACCCCAGGGCTCATCCCTCAGCCCGACCCTGTTCAACATCTACATGGCCTCCCCTTGCACAAGTGGCCCGCCAGCACGACCTCAACATCATCTCCTATGCCGACGACACTCAGCTCATTCTCTTCCTCAGCAAGGACCCGCACACTGCCAAAACCAACCTCCATGAGGGAATGAAGGCCGTCACTGAGTGGATGAGGAGCTGCCGTCTGACACAGAACTCAGACAAGACAGAGGTCCTCATTCTCAGCCCCACCCCCTCTGCCTGGGACGACTCCTGGTGGCCGACCACACTGGGAACAGCACCGACACCCACGGACCACGCACACAACCTAGGATTCATTCTCCACTCCCCCCTCTCCATGTCGAAGCAGGTCAACGCCATCTCATCTGCCTGGTACAACACCCTCCGCATGCTCTGCAGGATCTACAAATGGATCCCGACCGAAACAAGAGAACGGTGACCCAAGCCCTCGTCAGCAGCAGACTGGACTACGGCAATGCACTCTATGCAGGAATTCCTGCCAAACACCTACGACGACTATAACGCATCCAAAACGCTTCCGCCCGACTGATCCTCAACATCCCTCGTCGCAGCCACATCACCCCTCACCTGAGACACCTGCAATGGCTCCCCGTCAACAATAGGATCATCTTCAATCTCCACACCCATGCACACAAAGCATGCCACAACACCGGACCAGCCTACTTGAACAGCAGACTCAGCTTCTACACCCCAACCCGCCAGCACTGCTCTGCCAGCCTCGCCCTCGCAGCCGTCCCCCGCATCCAGCGAACAACTTCCTGTGGCAGATCCTTCTCCTTCCTCGCCGCCAAGACCTGGAACACCCTCCCTACCCACCTGCGACAGACCCAAGACCTGCTCACCTTCAGAAGACTCCCCAAGACCTGGCTTTTCGAGCAGTAGCAGTAGCAGCACCCCCCTCCCCTCAGTGCCTTGAGACCCTCACGGATAAGTAGTGTGCTTTACAAGTGACTGATTGATTGATTGATTCAGGAGAGCCACCTTCTTCCCCAACGTGTGAATATGCACTGGTAAAACTGTACAACAGTCTCCTGCACACGTTAACAGTATATCAATTATATCAATAATAGTGTGACAAACGCTTGAGTCGTTGCTGGAACATGCGCTTCAATTTATTCACAACAGCCTTAGCCAACACGTCGCGCATACGGTTGTGCACAGTGACTTCTTCAGGGCTAAGTAACAAACAATAGTACAGAATTCTGAATGAAAGGTATGCAACAATAACATCCAATGTCAGTTTCCCATTGTGAGAGACTAACTTTCAAGGATCAGCTCATGTAGCCTGTGGAAACTTATTCTGTTTTAAACCTCGGTTGTTTGGTGACAAACTAGTGTAATTTAAGAAAATATATTAATAACACTGTTAAATAAAATAAACTGGTAAAAAGTTAAGGCATGCTTGTTCCTCGGGAGTCCAGTTGTGACATATGAACCTAAACAGTCAACAGTGACTTTGCTAAAGTGAATTTAGCATAATGACACAACCTTAATGTTGCCTGGTACCTGAAGGTATGTAATAAAAAACAAAATACCTATACTCAATACATGAAGATCCAAGGGGAAAAGAGACGGGTGAAAAAGAAAGAAAAAACATGCTAGGTATACAAGCCCTGTAAGAGCAAGTTTATTGTGCTAAGGTGACTAAATATGACTGGGAAACCAACCTTACATCTGCTTGTACTTCCGTCCCGAATAGGATTTAATAGGGTCCAACGTTAGACACACAGTTAAGACTAATGTCTCCTATTCACAGTAAATGTATCATGAATGTGTTTCCCAATCAGGAGTTCCTGAGGATGGGTAAATAAAGGAACATGGATTAATTACATATAAGAATACACCCAAAGAACAAATGGCAGGGGCATATTCTATATGCTATAATATGGTAATGTGGTCCCACGTACCTTAAACGAGGATTTGGTGGCAGTGCAAGTTTATTAAGTAATGAATAAATTAAATCTGTGGTGCACTGCACCCTCTCGATGCAGGTTGTGTTAAAGAAATTAACCGGCAGCCATATCCTTGCTGTTATTAATATGAAACCTTTGCCTAATTAAAAGGATCAAAGGAAAGTGTCAGAACAAGCGAGTAGACAGACCACACGGTGAGTATTTGAAAGATGCCCCCAAACACAGATGCTTGTATCTAGTGTAATTGGCACTGGACGGAACATTCAGTTAGTTATGGGTGCTTACCTCTGTGATGAACAGAGCTCCTTCCAGCGTGTACGCTGGAGACCCAATGGCCCGCAGGGGAACACAGGTTTATATAGATCTGGAAGCGGGAACAGTTGTAGGACTGTATCCGCTCCAAAGACGTTGACCATCTTGGAATGGTAAATTCAGTACCCTGCTTATCAATCGAGGTTTAAAGTGAGCAATTCATTAGCCCCCGAGGTGTGTTGACGTAGAGTTCAAAGGTCATGGGGTATTGATCAACATTATGCATGATGGGTTAATGCATAGTAGTAAAACAAATACCATCGGCCATCTTGGAGTGTCTAATCTCCGCATCCAGTTTAGTAACGGATATAGTGATAGTGAACATATCAAATTAACGTGATTGCAGTGGTGTGCATCCAATAAAGATCTGAAAATATAATTTTGATTATCGCTGTGTGCATATAGAAAAAAGGTTTATAGAAGAAAAACAATGCTTATGCCCCCATATAATGGTGTGTCCACAGCAAGTTTAGGAATGTAAAGGAGAAACATGTAATAAAACGTAATAGACGGAATGTGGGTGAACCATCCCAAGGGTAACAAATCCATATGGATATAAGTTACCTGAAACAATAATATTTTTAATATTTGAATCCAAGAAAAAAGGGGGCCTCTAATAGTAGAGTTCTAAGGCAACATTAATGGCGAGTCAAGGGAAAGGATTTCCCGAGTTCAGTGTGTGCTGCAACTGTCTAAGTAGAATCGTACAGAATAATAGTTATCATAAATCTAAATAACACATATTGTATGACCACTGGATCTACAAACACAATCCTGTGGGCCACTTTAAGATAGGTAAACATACACAGTGAGTACATCAGTGCCAGAGTAAGCATATTGGTTCCAGAGTAAAGAAGAGAGTTAGAATCCTAAATCCGAGGGGATAGGAGAACAGGTATAGGCAGCATGACAGGTGGTTAATGGACAAATGAGCTCCCAAATGACAGCCTATAGAGCTGAGGAAATCAAAACCATGTTAGGACGTCCTGTCCTAGGTAAGCTTGCACTTAAGCTTGTGGAAGCAGACTTCAAAACTTCAGTTCAAACTCAACAGAAGTAGTAAGATAGAGATTACATCACAACCAAGTCAGAAGACCACATTGAGATTGTGGTACTAAGTAAATGGATACTATTTCAACTTGGTAACATTACACCTCATGTGGGGACCGTGAACACTAGTCCCCCAAAAAGTAGTGTAATTTGTGGTGTGTGTTTAGCTCCATTTTCACACTTCTTAATCGTATCCAAGTCGCCTTCCTTCTTCTCAACGTTAGTTCCCTATTGCCACCTCTCACGTCTCTGGGGATGGAGTCAAAGCCATAAAAGGAGAAGTTTTTGTGGCTATCCTGAGCAGGACAATCCAATATGTGCTTGGCTATGGGGTACCTGGTGCCAGCCTGTGTAACCACCCTGATGTGTTCTAATTTGCGGTCTTTCAAAGATCTGGTTGTGCTGCCAATGTAGCTACGTTGACATTTGCATACAACTGCGTAGACCTCATAGTTGGTCTGACAGTAGATGTTAGTATTTATCTTATAAGACTGGCCATTCGGACCGGAAAATTCTTTCTTTTTGTCAGTGGCCTATCTGCGCGCGGTGCAGTGTCCACATTTGAAAAAAACAAGTCTGTGAGTTGAGAGCCAATATACCTGATTGCCCATGCTAGGATAACTAGGGCTAGGTAAGTTTCTAAGGCTCTTCCCCTTGCAGAAAGTCATTTCTGGTCTGGAAGAAATTAAAGGTTCTAACGTTTTGCAGTGATGTTCTCAGGTTCAGTATGTGTCTTTCGTTAGAAGTTTTCCCTCCTGGATCCAGGGTAAGTTTGATATTGATTAGCGCCTGTGCCACGCTGTGCAGCAGATCTGGCCGCCATCGTCTGCGTCCTCTATCCTGCAGTGTTGAGCGTAAGACTGCCCTTGTGTGATTAAAGACATAATGCGTCTTCTCGTACATGTTGTACATTGTTGCAAAGACCAACAACCATAAAAGACCACACTTAGATACTAAGCCCTGAGGAAGTCCATGTAAGTTGGACGAAACGTGTTGGCTGTTGGGCTGTTTTTTATGAAAAGAAGCATAAAGAAATTGTGTGATACAAATAATGGATGGACCTAATTACTCTTGAACATAGAATTGGTGGTGCAATCCACATTTGTGATTAAAGAAACCTCAACTTAGCATGACACAGGGATATGGGGTCAATGCAACTCTCTCAAACTCAAAAAAGTGGAAAATTCCTTTCTCAGCTCTCTTTTGACACTCACCCAGCTCTCTACTATGCTACCAATTCGACTAGACTAGGCCTCAAATTCTATAGTAGATCATGTGAAATTGCAACCAATTTTGTACTAAGTTTGAATTTGGATGAAAGAAAATGTCTCACCTTTCTGAGAGAGTTTAGTAGATGTTCTAGAGTACTCAGATGCATTTGAAATTCCTAGGTCAGGTTGTGTAAAAAAGTCCCTTAATGAGTTGGGGTATGCAGCCATTTGGCTGCACATGGACATTTGTCAATGCTAAACAAGTTGTAAAGAATAGATTTTGGTATTGTAATTGTGGAAAATGTCTTTCTTCATCTTCCCGAGATTGACTGACCAGTGATTTAATCTTAATTAAATGTGACTGCAAATTTGAGGCTTATGAGATTATATTCAACAAAGGTTAGCTAGAACCCTTTGTATGAAGTTAGGTTGGGAACTTTACAGAGAGCCTCCTTTTGCAGTAATTGGTAGACTGAGGTTCACATATCCTGCACTTTTCCATCCTGCAATTCCCAGGATCAAATAGAAGGTCACATTTTTTTTTGTAAAGCATATAGTAGAATAAAGCAGCTTTGTGAACAAATCGGGATAAGGCAGTATCATGTGGCATTAAGAATTTGTAAGACTAATACAAACCCCATGGTTCACTTTGCAGTACCCACAATTGTATGCTCTTCTTGGGTAATTTGATATAAAGTCTCAAATGTAATTCTTAGACATTTATCCTTTCAGAAATTGTTTACAGTCTTCGGTACATTGTGCAATCTCACTTTATTGATGTTCAAGAATGGTTCTCATTGAATCGACACGACAAATTGATGCTTGACAAAGTATGATGGAAAGGGAAAAATACAATCAATTTATTTTTCCTGCTTTGAATGAATTCTAAGATTTGTATGTTAGTTTCCTGTAATTTTAATGTTGCTTTTTATGTTTTTGTCAAAGGACACTGTATCTAAAATGACAATAAATACATGAAATGAAGCTATAACGCTTTTTAATGCTACTCTACTCTATGCCACTCTACTGTATGACATTACAGTGTACACCACTACACTGTATGCTAAGATACTGTATACCGCACACTCTACCCACTACACTGTACACCGCTCCACTCTACAAAACAAACATCTCTCTACAGCATTTCACTTTACAACACTCAACTCTATGCCACCAGAGTGTACGCCACTCCAGTTTAATCCATTCAACTATATGCCCCTACACTATACCATGCTCCATTCTACTCTATGCTACTCCACTCTATGCTATTCCACTCTACGCCACTCCAATCTCATCTATGCCACTCCCACCACTCAATTTTATGGTATTTCACTGTATGCCAGTCAGTGTATGCTAATCCACTCTATGCTATTATATTGTATGCCACTTTACTGCACATCACTCCACTGTACACCACTCCACTTTACCACACGCCACTCTACGCTAATCCACTGTCTATCTCTACTCTATCACACTCCAGTGTACGCCACTGCACTGTACTCCATTCCACTGTATGCTATTCGACTGTATGCTGCTCAACTGTATGACACTCCACTCTATGCCCATAAGCCTAATCTACATTATTCCACTGTATGCCACTCCACTGTATGCCACTTCATTCGTTGCCATTCTGCTCTATGCCACTCCACTCTATTCAAATCCACTCTATGCCACTCCAGTCTAAGCCACTGCACTGTATGTCACTCCACTGTGCACCACTCCACTCTACTACAATCAACTGTATGCTATTACACTGACCAGCGCTCCATTCTATGCCACTCCAGTGTATGCAATGCCATTCTACACCAATCAACTCCACCCTACTATACTCTTCCCTATATCCCTGTTCAACACTCCATTCTACGCCACTCTAATGTACGCTGTTCCACTATATGCCACTCTACTCTACGTCACTACACTGTACTCCACTAACATTCAATGTTATCCCCCTCTACATCACTCCTCTGTACACCATTCCACTGTATACCACCCTACTCTATACCACTACGATGCACGCCACTCCACTCTATGCTGTTGTACTGCATGCCACTACCCTATACCTCACTCTACTGTACACCACTCCACTGTACACCACTGCACTCTGTGCTACTCTATTGTACACAATTACACTTTACCACACTACTCTCTACATCACTCAACTGTATACCATTCTACTGTATGCCACTCCACTGCATGCTAGTTCCCTGTACACTATTCCGTTGTACTACATTCCACTCTACTCCACTTCATTCTACTCCACTTTCGACATTATACTCTATGACAGGAAACTTTACAACACTCTCATCGGCTGTACTGTGCCACACTGCACTTAATAACAATTCACTAGATGACAATAAACTGTACAATTAAAACAATACATATAAAAATTAAAATAACATTGAAATTCAATATAAAAATGTAAGTTAAACCTTTGTTATAGTTATTAAAACGTTATGTATTCTTTCTATACAAACTAAACTTGAAAAATACACATCCATTAAGAATTCTTAATTTATCTTTACACCTTAAATGTATAATGTACACACCACCCTTACATTTATATGACTTTATTTATCCTTTAGCTACAAACAAAGTGTAAAGTACACAAAATGTTAATTTCTAATCTCATACTTATATCTTTAAATTATAATTCATGCACCACTTTGGAATTATTATAATTTGCAGACCTCCTTACAAAGTATATTCAGCTCGATTTCCACACTACAATAACTATAACCCACTTGTTCTTCATGCGCTACTTATACCCTTTTTTATTATATCACCTATACCATCTAAAATGATATTAATTACATGAATAGTTATGACATTGCAAATCATGTCTTTCGTGAGAACACAATGCATGGTAGAGTGTCAAGTTATAGTTAATGTAGTGTGGCTAATGAGTTGAATACACTGTGTATGGAGGTACAACAGTTTTAATAATTTGAAGGTGTTGTTTACATTATAAATGAAAGTTATTAGTTTAGAATTGTAAATGTGGGTGTACTTTTAGTTTTATTTGTAGCTAAGGAATAAATAAAGTTATATAAATGTAAAAGTGGTTCAGAAATAATACATATAAGGTATAACAATAACTGAGGGATTTGTAATATTTGTATTTGTTAATTTGCTTTGTACAGTAGAATAGATAAAGTTCTCCTAACTATGACAAAAGTTTGACCTTTGTTTTATTTAATTGGAAAAAATATATATGTTGTAATATATTGTATTTAAAACCATTTGTACTATCTTTAAAACTGTGTTGAGTAGTAACCTGGGTTCTAACAGTCTATATATATTCCAATATGATGGGCACACAGAAGTATAGTTGATTTGGTTGTATAGACTGGTAAAAAAACAACTAAAATCATGCCCTACCCAGCAATAGAACGTCTATTTTGCAAACACAATTTGAAGGTATAACCTTCCTTAATTCTACAATCTGTTCTTTAGATTATTGGGATATCGTTTAATTAGTAAT
Organism: Lissotriton helveticus; assembly: GCF_964261635.1. Taxonomy (NCBI): domain Eukaryota; kingdom Metazoa; phylum Chordata; class Amphibia; order Caudata; family Salamandridae; genus Lissotriton; species Lissotriton helveticus. The sequence continues at coordinate 2,116,004,066 of NC_136059.1, forward strand.
AGCCTCACGAGAATTGCATATTTGATTGATATGAAATAAGATTTGAATAAGTATGCATTGTACATAGTGAATGTGACCTGATGCAGCAGGTGTGACTGGTTTTCATTACAATATAGCACAATACTTCTTTTGTAACTCAATGTTACATGTATTACATATATGTTTTCAGCGTTTTGAGTATTTTGACTGTGTGTAGTAACTTCTTAATATATATGTATTATCTATGTTTTGTAGCTGTAAAAAATTCCCTCTTTGGGGACGAAACACATTGGCTACGTCAAAATAAAAGAAGAAAGATTTTTGTAGAAAAAAGGAGATTTTGAATTAAGAAACTACTTTTTTAAGAAAATCAGGATGGAGTCTGTGCAATATGTTATAACTGTATTTAATTTACTTTTGCATTATCTATGACAATTGGTGAGTGCTGAGTCATTTTTCTCAATTCAATTTACAGTGTTTCTCCTATGCAGAAGATTAAGGCAACTAGTCTTCCAGATTCGTGCACCATTGTTCTCTACTTTTAAAACCCACTGTAGTGATAGGTGCATTTTTCTTTGCCCCAGTCTTTCCCTATGAATTACTAAATGTATAACTATATATATATTCACTGACAAACGCAAAAGTTAATATTATGTTATAATTAGGCCTCATAATAATGTAAAAACTATTGTTATTTTAAAACAAAAAATGCTGAGATTCTCCAGTGTAACTTGCAACCCACCATGCATTGCTTATGTTCTCGATTATTACAACACATGACATGTTAAATTAAATATTTTATGTCATCATTGTGTCGAGATAGCCACTCACCTGAAATCCAGGCGGTTCCACTTAGGTGAGGACTGTTCCAAAATCCCTCTGAAAGTATGGAAAGAATGGTGATTTTATTATGCATCAATCTGTTGCGATCTCCCAGGAGGAAGGGGTATATGGATGAAGAAACAAAACAAGAGAAATAAAACAAGGCTACCAGCTGCTTCAGGATAGGAACTGGAATCTTCTTGAAACTCAAACTGGTTGTTAGTGGGGTTCACAATTGTTCAATTACTGACTTCTGAAGTGTCACCAAATATGTTATAGTACCTTTTGAACAGGTTTGCTGAAGAAAAGAAACATCATTAAACACCATGAGCCTCACCCATTGTGTGCTGTTGTACAAAATATATGCATGCAACTGAGAGTCTAACAATTACCTTAACATCAAGGAATCAACATAGGTATACATGAGTTGTGCTGTTATTAGCTGGGTAGAAATCTATGAATAATGTTCAATTAATGAGAGATCTGTCAGTGAATTAATAATAATAATTAGAAGTTATGTAATTTCACTTATAACCGTTTCACTATTATATAAAGGGAAAAAAAACATTATAACATTCAATACTAGAATGATGTTAAACCACTAAAGGAAGTTATAAAATGTTTCCAAAACGTTTTTTCTCCATGGTGTCTCTTAGTCTATTTTCTTGATCTCAGAATGGTTCAACGAATGTCACAGAATTGTCTCAAAATTAAAGTTTTCAAATATTTCTCTGCGCTTTATCTCTTTTTTAATATTTCCAAGCGCTTTGTCTCAGTAACTTTTCTAAGTTCCAAAACAGTTCTCACACAGTAATAGTTTATTGAAAGCCTGGTTCAATGAAATAATGCCTCTTCAAAATGCAATGGTTCACCAATAACGTAAACTTTGCCCTCTTTTTCCTTTCTGCGGGTATCTGGCCAATGAGAGCGGCTGAGAAGAAGGAACGCCTCTGGAAAGAGATCGGCAGAGTCAGAGAGACATCGCGAGAGTCAAAGGCCACAGGAAACGCCTCTGAAGTCATAAACCCAAGCAGGAAGCAAGACAGCTCGGGATCGCAGGACCAGTGACTCCAGATAAATGAATCTCTTCTGGAAACAAAGCTAAGCATGTTCAGTTGTATGCTTGAGCTTTAAAAATGTTGAGAGCACATGCGCTGGAGACTCATTTGCTTAACCACTGACAGGTGCTTGATGGCTCCAATCACTTGTGCAGGAGGTACCTAATTAGAACTGCTTATGACCTCACATATTACCTTAATTATGACATGCTGAATGACATCAGTGACAACAACGCTGATCATGACTCAAATTATATCATCAATGACAACACCATAGTCATGTGCAGCATAGAGTAGAGTACTTAGTGTACAAGCTTGGATCCACAGCATGTAGATAACATTGCCCTGGAGGAAAAGGTGATTGTACATTTTGAAACTAATGATATTGAATGATTTATATATTCATAGTGACTTAGGGCCTGATGCACAAAATCCACCTTAAAGTAAATGTTTTAGTACTACAAAACGTACTACAAAGTTCTGTTCACAAACTACAAGGATGGCATGGAGGATTTACGCTTTTGGTTTACGTAACTTTTAATATGTGGACTTCTCCAACCTGAGTGCAGCGTCTCCACACACATAACTTTATGCTTTATTATTAAATGTAGTAGGGACTGGATGGAGTAATTACGGCTTAAGGTGGGTAAGGAAGTGTTTTAGAGAGTCTCTAACCCACAAAAGTGAATGACCATTGATATTCACAGGCTGCAATTCTGACATTACTACTGGCCAAAACAAATATCAGTAGTAAGGCAAGCACCACACAAGGCCAAACACTGGTACTGCAGCACCCTCCCTTTGAAAATAATAAAGACAGGGCATAGAAACAGCATAGCAAATAATGTTAAAGTAATAAAAAAACTGTACAATATACTGACTTTTAAATGCTTTTGTACATTAATATCTTATTTTTTTATAGAACTATCTACATCACTGCAACACATGTTGAATTCATCATTTCTTTTTATTTCATGTTTAACAAATTTCTATTTTAAACATAACTTCATGAAAGCCTCTAAATACACTCTTGAGTTATTAATACATAACATTGATTTTATCACTTGCAACACTCTTGGCAATGAAATGAGTGACGGTTCTTAACTACACAACTCAGAAGCTCATTAGATCAGCAACCAATCACAGACAGGCTGCCCACATAAAAACTGAACACACACAGCAAAACTCTTTTCCAGCCTTCACTAGGCCATGAACGTGTTTGTGTCTTTACCCTTTGATTTGATGAGAAATTATTTGAGCAGGAGCATAGAGCGAGTTTACTGGCAAAGGATCAACATCTTTCATATATACTAAGAAGCTGTCATTTTCAGATACCACTTCCTACCTGATGGGATCCTGGGCATGGATGCTGACTAGGAACAGCAAATGGAGTCGCCTATAACCTGTTTACAAGCTATCCCAGCCTATGTCAAAATATTAGATGCACTATATTTTTGTGCCACTGGCTCTTTCAGATAGTTTGCTCTGACAAGTTTGTCATCTCACTTGCAATCCAGTTCCGATGCTTGCATCTGATCCTAGGATCATAGCAGGTAGACCTCCTACCAGGATGGGAGATGACTGGGTCCCCTGGATTTGGTACAGGTGCTGGTGCCACTGGACAGTCTAGAGCGTTGCCTAAGATCTATTGCAGAGAAGATAACGCCTGGAGAACTGAAACTGGATTTCTTCACAGAGGCTGAGCGCCTGGAGCCTTTTGTTGTTGGCAGTCCCAACTACTCCAATTGGCTACAGAATCAGTCTCCTACAAATAGGTATTGGCAGGATGGAAAAACTATAAGTGCAGACTTTCTCCCAGCAAAGCAAAATTGACATGTCTGACAGAACAAGTTGTCCCAAGGGAATTGAATGTGCTGCCCACTCACTCTCTTCAAAGCATCCATTACATAGCAGAGTTTTTCCTTGAAGGTTGACTAGGAATTTCCATGCAACAATCCTACTGTTAGATTTGTGGTGCCTCTTGCAAAGAATTATAGCACTTCCAGCATTTTCATAAAGGGTGGATTTCAGGGTTTCACTATGTTGGGATCCAGTGTATCTGTTGTGATGAAAATAGCATGCTGTTCTCAGTCAGAGGTAAGTTATGTTTAGTTTACAATAAGAAGATTATTATGTGATCAAGTTTGAGCTAGGCAGGTGCTTGGAGCTATCTAATTGTACTCGTTGGTGCTTGCTTTGGCTGATTATTTAAGATTCCAATGCAGGCTCCTCTGTCCTTTTATCACCATAATTAATTAGTGATATCAGTGAGTTAGTGTTCTCTTTAACTTTCTTCATGTAGCTCTTTAGGATTAGGATTTTAGGATTTGTATGGTCAACTCATTGATAGTCGATATTAATTCTATAGGCGATCATATTTAAAGAAGTGCAATATTACTGCATTTGCCTGCCATAATGATTTTGAGGAGATTCAATGAACCACAAATCTATTTTTTAATCTTCTTTATTTCTTACACCAGCACCCAAGGGTGAGTGTCATGTAGTTCCTACTAATGAATAGGATCTGTGCATTGCTTGGACAACATAAACTAAGGGCTTGGTGCCTAGAATGGTTCTGGGCAACCCCTGCAGGATTTGTTGACCTATAGACCTGCTAGCTCACCGTGCCACTATTAGGCTCCCTAACCTACCAGGGATTAAACAATTTCTTGCATCCACTGAACATGACAACCCTGAACACTCAGGGATCGTGGAAACACTACAGAATCTTTCGCTCAGCCACTTGTGCCTACTTTCTCTCAGAGAAGTGTACAGTATATACAGTGGGACATTTTCAATATAATTATTGAACCAACGTTATTCTTGTGCTGCAGTGATTAGGAGACAGAAGTAAATAAAGGAGATTACAAGCACCAAGAGAGTGAACTGTAAGTAAATTTCTACCATAGTGCTGAAGCAATGAATATATGCAGGCATGAATGGTGTGTGGAAATCTAACATACTCTTACTATGTGATCCTTACTCTAAGTGTACCTAGAGTGTGTGTAGGTGTAGAACCAAGAATCAGCCCAAGGGATGATCCAACCCCATTACCTGATAGAAGAGAGTGAAGGACCCTGTCTTGGTATTGTGGTGGACACGGAATGTCAAACTGTTGCACTGTTTTATTCGGGAAAGTCATTTTATGTGGTATGAGGCATGGTCTAAATAAGGCCTCTTGTCCCTGAACCTGCCAATCTCTTGTCCCCCAGACAAATTTCGAGTCTAGTGTGTCTTTCCAAAAGTCGAAACCTTTTATAGACAGTTGGGAAATAAAAGAAGCAGAGTTCATTAGCTTGGAGTTTGTGAGCATATTTTTCTTTGCAGATGTAGGTGCAAGCCCATAGTAATAATAGGCTGGATCTGATATGTTGCAACCAGAAAAATATGTAAACCTCTTTGCAAATGCATTTTAACTACCTTTCGGTGGTGTTGGGTAGTGTTTCCATTGGGTGCAATTGTAAACAGCATGTGGGATAGTAGCCTTGCGTAAAAAATGGCGACCATAATGCTGGTAACAAAGCTTGTCTCTAAAATTACTTGTACCATCATACAATTCATCATTAGAAAAAGCCGCTGATTGCTCTAGATCCGAAAGCAAATGATGTACAGTTTCAATGTCCCAATTTGCAAAAGTTCAAAAGGGCCATACACATCATACAATACCTTGTACCAAACTATACTATCAGGAACTGGAATTGCTGTAATGTTCTCCAGGGACCGGTACCTCAGTTCACGGTGAGATTATGCAGGTGGTTTTAAAACCAAGTTCCCATGTTGGACTGCAGGGCGTTCTGGGAGATAATGTCCATTCAGAAGTAGAAAAAAGACGGCCACCAAACCAATCCAGAGGACCAGGAACAGTAATCCAATTATAACCCAGAGATGTATCTAGGTAGCAACAAGGTATGTCTTTTTCAGCCAAAGATAGAGAGAATAAACACGTAGCTTGAAACGCAGTGGCGACGTTGGCAGTTCAGGTTCAATTGAATCCTATGAAAAGACATCATAATGCACAAAGTACCCAGATGCTGTCTGGTCTATTTTTGGAAGCTCAGCAGGTTTCGTAGAACCAAGAGATGACTCTATCTTGCCATGTGGACATAGACATCATACATTTTTCAAATTGAGATTTCTGTACTTGTTGACTGAACAGTTTTAGTTGTTTCAAATGGGAACAAATATTATTTCATTGATGTTTATTGATACTCTTTGGAAAGTGGAGTTTTCATTTAATATTATTTTTCTATCTGAACTTCCTGCACAGTAGTAAGAGGAGATCGGTGGCTACCCAAGAGCTCACATGGCCTATTGTTGAGAATCAGCCACATAGTGTGTGATCAGATCTATGGAGACAAACCTTTTAACTCAGTGACTGGCAAGAGGTAGATGAAGTGCAGTTCTGGTACCTTCAACATCCAGGTAAGATGGCCCAAATTCTTTTTTGTCCACTCTTTTGTCTCTGACCAGGCCCAACCCAGGCAGGTCTGGCTGATACTGCTTACCCCAAACAGAAGCTCATAGGGTGTATGATCCCCACAGTGATTTGTTGGACATGTTATTCAGTGCCCTCTGGGCCCGGTCTACGTGATTGACCCAAGCCTAGTACCCTAGCTGTTAATGATTGCTTTAAGTACCGGTTCCCTTGGGATGGTTAGGGGAGGAGTACTGCATGGCCACACTCAAACGTCCCTTGGCTCCTTTGGAAGCCTGAGAGCTAAACAGCGAACCCTGGTTGGAATGTAGTGTGACAATTGCGTATGTCCGGATAAAGAGTCGCAAATCCTTTATAACAACTCGTGCGTCAGCTGAGCTCTGGGTCCAAATCCATAGGAAGCTAGAGCATGAATCCACTGCCAACAAGATGTACTTGCAAGCCCCTTCAAAGTGTAAGAGGCCGCTGTGATCAAAATAGACACAAGGGAGAGGTTTGTCTGAGATCAATAAAGCTGATTGCGGTGGACGTGCTACGGTGGAGACTTTCATCTGCTGGCGGATGTCGCATTTGAGGACCAAGTCCTTGGTCTGTTTAGTGTGACCTGGCCACCAGCAGCATAGCTTCAGTAATAAAACTGTAGCAATAATCCCTGCATTTGCTGAACCCAGACTCTCATGTGCAGCTAGTATCAATCCCAATATACGATCTGTGTGCCCGATTCACAGAACTAACTAGACAAAATCCTAAACTTACTACCATTTTGGTATTCACAGACGGCACTTACTCATTTTGGTATTCACAGAAGGCACTTACTCATTTTGGTATTCAGAGAAGTTAGGAGTCCTATCTTTAGGACTCCTAAATGCCTTCAGTGAATACCGAAGTCTTAATGTTAGGATTTTTCTCAGTTTAGGAGTAGTAAAGTTAGGAGTCCTAACTTTAGGACTCCTAAATGCCTTCTGTGAATACCAAAAGTCTTAAAGTTAGGATTTTTCTCAGTTTAGGAGTCCTAAAGTTAGGAGTCCTAACTTTACTACTCCTAAACTGAGAAAAATCCTAACTTTAAGACTTTCGGTATTCACAGAAGGCATTTAGGAGACCTAAAGTTAGGAGCCCTAACTTTCCTACTCCTAAACTGAGAACAATCCTAATTTTAGGACTTTCGGTATTCACAGAAGGCATTTAGGAGTACTAAAGTTAGGACTCCTAACTTCTATGAGTACTGAAATGAGTAAGTGCCTTCCGTGAATACCAAAATGAGTAAGTGCCTTCTTTGAATACTAAAATGGTAGTAAGTTTAGGATTTTGTTTTAAGTTAGTTCTGTAAATCGGTTCTTTGTTTGGTATTACTCTATCCCCCACTCCTGGAATCTGAGCATACAGAATAATTTGTGCATCTGATGAGTGCAGGTGAGTGCGAGGTGAAGTTCTCATGTCAAACCTGTGCATTTTAAACGCTTTTTCAAATACTGACAATCTATATTTATGTTTTAACCTCTGTATTTATATATTAACGGGTAAACATTTCAAAATCAGACAATCTGTTTTCAGGTTTTTTAATCTCTGACTATCTGTGTTTAGGTCTGTACTCTCTTATATTTTGTACATAACGTGTTAATATTTGGAACCAACGCTGGGATTAGCCTATGGTGTGATTTTTGCGATAACCTTACCGGGACGGACTCCTCTGGTCACTCATTCCCATATTTTGAGTGGGCGTGTTGACTTCAGTCGCCACTTCTTCTCTGTGCCTCCGGTCTGCTGCGGCTCTGCCGATTGTTGCAGAGAGACACAGCCCCTCCCACCTCCATCGCACTTTTGCTTCCGCCAGCAATAAAACCCAGATGCTGAGCCGGATGCGCAGCTGATGAGCGCGGGTGAGTGTGAGGGGCAGTCCTCCTGTCAAACCTGTGCATTTTAAATGAATTTTAAATGCTGACAATGTATATTTATGTTTTAACCTCCATATTTATTTACTATCGGGATAATATTTTAAAATCGGACAATATGTTTTTGGGTTTTTTAATCTTTATCTGTGTTTAGGCCTGTACTCTCTGATTTTTATGTATATAATATGTTAATATTTGGAGCCAAAGCTGGAATTAGCCTATGGTGTGGTTTTTGCAATAACCTTACTGGGGAAGGACTCCTTTGGTCACTCTCTCCCATATTCTGAGCGGGTGTGTTGACTTCAGACGCCGCTTCTGCTCTGTGCCTTACTGGGGAAGTACTCCTCTGGTCACTCTCTCCCATATTCTGAGCGGGCGTGTTGACTTCAGTCGCCGCTTCTGCTCTGTGCCTGCGGTCTGGCACAGCTCTGCCGATTGTTGCGGAGAGACACAGTCCCTCCCCCTTCTACCGCACTTCCGCATCCGGCCAGCAATAAAACCCAGATGCTGAGCAGGACCTGCAGTGAATGCTTGCAGCGGGTGCGCCAAAGGCAAGCCTGTCTGCGCCCAAACGGGACCAGGAAGCCTGCTCCCCAGGTAGGTCTGCAGAAATACATAAGAGGTCAGATCTTAGCGCTCAGGCCTCCAAATCTTTTCCCACGTGATCAGGTGCTGGATTCCACTAATCTGCATGGCTCTAGAGGTAACTGGAGCCTCTGAGGATTTAAGTTGCAGGCCTTCAAGGACCAGCATCAAACAGCTCCCAAGCCCCAAGATTCTTTCTGGAAACTTGGATTGATCAATGCCCGGTTAATCCCCAAACATCAGAAATTTGTTTTAGGAAGACACCCTTGATATACTGTTTGTCAACAAAACTTGGCTTAAGGACAGCTCTAGGCTAGACATTAATCTTGCACTCCCTCCAGGCTATCGAATTCTGAGACTAGATCGGAAAAATAAAATTGGGGGCGATATTGCCATCATTTTAAAAACTGCTTTCAAATGCTCTACATCCCCACTCTTTCTCTCGAAATGTGAAAGTGTTCAATTTCTTATCACACTCTCCCCCTCCTGTACATATTCAGGTGCTCTGGTTTATAGACCATCAGGCCTCTGTTCTACATTTTTAGAGGCATTACCAGATACTTTAGCTAGCCTATCTATAGGGAAAAATCAAACAACTATATTGGGTGACTTTAACCTCCACTTTGAAGCCCTGGACTCCCTTTCCACTAAAAGGCTACAGGATAATCTGGAGGCCCTTTAACTAATACAACTGGTTTCGACACCAACCCTTGACAAAGGGCATACATTGGAACTCTTATTTGCCAATGATTCCTAGGTCAGGGTATCCGATGTAACCCCAGTCCCCTGGTCCGACCACTGCCTTATTTGGTTCAGACTACCCAAACCTGCCAAACAGACTAAGGTTGAGGCCGAGACAATTGCCACTAGGAGCTGGTCGAAGCTCGATTCGGATAGTTGGTCGAGCGCACTGTAATACTCTATGCCCAATCTTGTTGGTAGCTTAGAGGAGTACTACAAGCAGTGGGAAAGCTGGATTGGTCAGTTGCCAGATGATTGTGCTCCAATGAAAAAAATGCCCAATCAAAAAACCCAGACCAAGAAAGCTGCATGGTACAATAACCATCTGCTGACACTGAAGAAGCAATGTAAGAGATTAGAAAGGGATTGGAGGAAGGAGTACGACCTACTCCTAAAAGTTAAATACAAAACCTCGATCAGATCCTATCACAACAAATTAAAAATGGCTCAAGCTAAATTTTATGAGGGTAAAATCACTCAGGCCCTTAACTCCCCAAAGGAACTCCTCAGAGTAGTCAAACCTCTGGCCACCCCTAAGGAAATGAATGGATCTCCTAAGGCACTAAAGAAAGATGCAACAAATCACAAGAAAGTTACAGACATTTACAGTCTCTTTCTGATCACCACTGAAACAGAACTATCACAATTACCTAAACTCAAGAAAGAGGCTATCCTCAAGCTGATTAAGTCCACTAAATATGGATCCCTGTTAGACTCAACTCCCGTGCATGCCCTTCTCAAGGTGACTGAGCTTATACTTCCCTCGCTAATGATGATTCTTAATAAGTCACCAGAGTCCGGCATTGGTCTCACAACCTTTGAAACATGCCGTAATCAGACCAATTTTGAAAAAACCTCATCTGGACCCTGACATGCTTGGCAATCTGCAGCCTATCTCACTACTGCCTCTCCTAGGGAAACTCCTAAAGAAACATGTCAATCGGTCACTATTTAACTACCTGTAAGAGAACAATAAACTCCACCCGATGCAGATGGGCTTCTGGGCCCCACACAGATCTGAAGAAGCTCTTCTGGCAGTTCAGAGGAACTTAAAGCCCTAATAGATAATGGAGAGTCTGCCGCCATTATTCTGCTTGATCTCAGCATGGCATTTGATACCGTCAACCACGCCATACTAATAGACAGATCGAGAAAAATAGGTATCCAGGACAAAGCGATAGACTGGCTTATTTCTTTTCTGGAAGATCGGTCCTTCCAAATGATGGAAAAAGACTGTTACTCAGACCGGCCCTCCAATTAAATACAGAGTGTCACAGGGCTCTTCAATCAGCCCCAGATTATTTAATATCTACGTAAAACAGCTTGCCTCTATCATGCAGGAGTTTGGCATTTCGGTGTATTGTATGCTGACGACACCCAGTTGATTGTCTCTCTGTCCAATGACCCCAACCATGCAAACCAACAGCTGGTTCCCTGCCTGAACAAATTCTCTCACTGGGTGGCAAACTGTTGCCTACAATTTAACGGAGAGAAGACAGAACTAATGATCTTAGGTAACATGGCCATTCTCAGGCCACTGAATAATTGGCCATCCTGGCTCCCGTGCAATAAATCAACAGGCAAACAACTGTCTGGTATCTGCTTCCGGCTCTTAAGAATGCTCAGGAAGATACTGGAGCTCATCCCAGAGCAGCCGTGGAAAACCGTCCTGCAGTCCCTAATAGTCTCATCCCTGAACTATGGTAAATCTCTTTACCTAGGATCTCCAAAGTACATGATAAAGAGACTTCAGACTGTGCAGAACGCGACAGCAAGGCTCTTGATCAAAATCCCTAGCCATGTATCGGTAAGAGAACCCCTTAAGAAGCTCCATTGGCTGCCGATTGCAACGAGAACCAAGTTCAAATCCCTATGCATTGCTCACAGGGCAGTAAATATCAAAGGCGTGTAAAAACTCTGATATTTGCTCAATCCCCCACCAGACTACATAGGTCCTCCCATCGACACCTCCTCCAAACTACCAGAATCAAAAGATCAAGATGGGGAGGAAGATCCTTTGCACACTTGATTACCAAACTGTGGAACGAGCTCCCTCAGGACCTAAGAGCACTGCCAAATGAACTGGCTTTCAGTAAAAAACTTAAGACCTTAAGACCTGGCTGTTTCCCATGTTTCCTCTTATCACAACACTCATCATCAGCATGGGAAAGCCCCAGGGCTGCCATTTGCTATACAAATCTCAAAATCAAATCCAATCATCTTTTTTCTAGCAGTATTTGAGTGGAAAGCCTTTCAGTGGTGCTGAGCTGTTGTGTGTGGCATTGACAGCTATCATACTTGTTCCATCTATCCTCATACAGGAAAGAGTGATTGCAGCAAAGGTGTATTAAGCCCTGGCAGTTTTATCTGCCATCAAGTCCCTTCAACATGAACACCAACACGCTGATGACTCAAGTATGAATAACATGAGCCCTTGGCAGGCCTTCTTTCAGCTTTGCCACTTGTTCCCTAAGCATCTTGTGCTTGATTGCATAACCTTTGGATTCTCGAAACACATTTTGGCCCCAACAGTGAAGGTATTCATTGTAAGACTGGACACAGTAAAATTAATCACACACGATAAGTGTGGGGAATTCGCAATCCATATTTTGTAGTTCCAATATTAGCGCTTTTAGTTCTACCAGCTGTGCTGTACAGTCCCAAAAGGACTGTGTATGTGTGTTGTCAGGAAGAAACTTTCCATCCTACATGTGCCCTTTTAAAATACATTAATATCGATCTGGTGGCATTATTTCATTTGGTAGAGGATATTCTTGTTTGTACTGCAGGAATGCTTGTGTTTGTAATGTAGTGTCAAATGTGTAGTCTACATCTGTTGCAGTGAGAGAGTTAGCCCACTGAATGCATCGTGGATGTGTCTTAGCATTCAGAATGCTTGCTTAAGTAACAGCCTCTAGGGTCGGTCCTGGGGTAATGACTATTATGAGCCAGGGCTCTCTCTCTCATTACAGCAGCCCGTACAGCTGTGTGAATTTTGTCAGTGGGTGCAAAACACATTTTAGCATTTGTGTGCAGATGTGATTTGTATGCTATAGGTTGCGTATCACCATCATTGAAAGTGATGTAGGTGTACCCGCTTGGTCTAGTGACCACACAAATTGCTAGCTTAGTTGTGTTAGCATTTGTGTTTAAATGCCTGGAAGCTAGAATGTTAGCTTGTATGAAAATGTCCAGTGTTGCACTGAAATGGTAGGTCTAATTAAGTAGTAAAATGATTTTACCCTTTCTACATAATCCAAAATGTAAATTCTGCCAAAATTAAAAAAATCTTAAAATGGATTGTAGTCTCGTCAGGGTTGTTGGAAGGTGGAGCAATACAAATTTTTCTAGAAAATGTGTCACCAGGCTTTTGCCTTCACTTGATAACTATTATCCCAGAACCAAGACACTGAAGTTGGCTATTTTTGATTTTTTTTTAAATTACATTTGTAGCCTAGGTAAGCAAACCTAACTATTATGTTGTGAACTCCAGCCAACTGTTCCATTAATTTGTCGTCCATCAGATAATTATCATTTATATAGGACACTTCCTCCTTATCAATACTTTGAAGTAACTCTGTTATCCTGGCTGAGAACAGCCCAGGGCTATTCTAATGCTGTTGTGGTAATTGACAACATTACTGTTGAGACCATAACGGAGAAACTGGGGTCAAATTTCTACTTCCAGGCAGTATATTCTGGCAGACAAAAACATTTGTGATATCTAGTGCTGTTTTTATTTTTTCCGTACAATGTTATTCATCAGTTGCATTCTGTACTGCAAATGTACATGTATATGCATTTAAATGTCTGAAATCTAAGATTAAATTATGTGAATTGTCGGGTTTCATTACGGAAACAAAGGTTTATTCATAGATGAGGTGCAATTCTGTATTACAACCCATTACTCAAGTTGATTTAGTATTTCTCTGACTAGATTCTTCACTTCATGTTTTATTGGTACTGTATCTGCAGTTGAGGCATCGTTTTTAACAGGATCTCGTGATGGGGAGATTGCGGTATAGAGCAGGTGCTAAAGCTGATGCCCACACCTGCGCTTATACATTTTTAACTGATTCTGCTACGATGTCTGAGAATGCAGGTAACATTACTGCTTCCCCATTGGGCAATCTATTAGGAACTCAGGTGGCTAATCCTTTTCAGCCAATAGAATGTTGTAACCATGTGTCAGGCCCTCCCAAAAAAGACCCTTCATCTGTCTTTGTATGTTTCCTTCTATCTGAAGCGTTATTTTGTTCAAACAATGTGGGACATGTATCAGGTGTTTCCACCTTGATTTACTCACTCAGTGCAACTAATTCTAGAAAAACCCATCAGGTTCTAGCTATTGTGACCTCTGCTGTGCTGTCCTGCATCATTACTGCCCATTCACTGTTCAGAAGCACAGTCATCAGCAGTCTGGGCATTTATGATCTTAATCCCTGCTTTTTTTTTTTTTTTGTAAATGAGGTTTTATGAATTTTTGTTATCTTCTAGTTTGATGAACTAAACTGAAATGTGATGTGTCTCCCTTTTTGGCTTGACTCACTCTTCTGATCTTTGCTCTGACCATCCTCCTCTCTCCGAGTGTTTCTCTGATTGATCCTGAAAGCAATGAGAGGACCGTGTATCTGTATCCTGATGTCTGTCAGGTTTTCTAATTTTAACATGGTTTCTTAGATTGTATCTCTTTCCATGCACTCCTGTTGAGAAGACACACCCCGTGATTGTTGCGTATTTTGTTTATTATCCAATTTCTTCTTAGAAGAATCAGGAGCTTGCTTAGGGTTGTCCTTTTTAGAATTACCCTTAACCTTTCTGTGATAATCTTAGGTAATTCCGTCTCCTGTTGTATAGGAGTTAATTTCCTCAGATGTTGGCGTATAGCTATCTCGGTTGCCTCCCCTTTTATGTTGCCTAACATAATGTTGAAACTTGGCCAAAGTTACCTTTTAGTTTCATTCCTAAATCCAGTGCAGGTTCTGCCCAATACTCATTTGGTATTTGTTTTATTACATCTGGTATTACCGCTATTGAAGTGGTACCGTGAATTCTGATGTAAATGGCAGTGAAGACTGTACCCCAAGTGGCACAATCTTCTATCGGGGCAGCCATACCTATTGTGAAGAAAATCGTTAGAATTCTTTGTTTTTCCTGTGGGCCGCATGGGGGAAAACTGCTTCAAGCTGTGCTGTTTTTTGTGCTTTCCAGAACTGTACTTGCTCCCCGCTGGTGGGTATCTTTCCCATTACGGCATTCAGAATTTGAGTGCTGATACCCCAAGTAGCCAACTGAGGTTGTGCAGCCTGAGCAGCCCTCACGGGTTGAACTATAAGTATTTGCATTATGAACTGTGTAAGAATTCTGTAGAATTTAACTAAATCTTCATATAGGTTGCACATTTCTGCTGCTGGTAACATGTGAATGTCGGAGTGTGGTGTATACGAAGCTAATACCTGCCAAGTCACTCTTTCTTTACTGAGTGGACCTAATCTCACATTTTCTATGGTGTGGGGGAGGGTGTCTTTAAACCAATGTATATGCTCTTGGTAAGTTAACAAGACTTCTATGTCCACGTATGGAAAGTATTTATCTGGTGTCTCAATCTAAGTGTGAAACAATGTTGTGCATGCATGTGCAGCTGGGAATGTAACCTAAGAATAAAATACCTCTGTCTTGAATGCTTTGTGTACCTCGACCATGAAGGTAACTTCTCTACCCAATTCCGGGAGGCCATGTTGTAATAATTTCTTACTAACTGTCTGTCTGCAATTTTCGCAAATATTAAGAGTAGATACGTGTACTTTGATGTTCGAACATTGTGAAAAAAATGAAAAAAGTGTCTTTTATGAAAATGAGATAAGGGAAAGTTGTGAGAGAGGTGTGGCGCCATGGCCAGGGCGACTGACGCTGGAAGCTGGGGATCACGGTTCGATCCCTGGCTCCGGCGGCAGGCGTCTGCCCAACACCATGCGACTCTGGGCAATAGCTCCCTTAATCTTCCCAACGGCCCCCAGCACCTTGAGACCCCTTTGGGGGTAATTTTTGCGCTATACAAGTACTGGATTTACATTTAGAATATTGAGATTCTGTTAGTAAATTATGGGCATATTCTACTCAGATTTGACCATTAAACAAGTGCCTAAGCAACATTGGTGGCACCATGTCATGTAATTTCCACTAATCCGTAGGATGTGTGCATTGTTTGGACAACATAAGCTAAGGGCTTGGTGCCTAAACAGTTTTCGGACACTCCCATAGGATTTGTTGGCCTGTAGACCAGCTAGTTCACAGTGCCACTGTAAGCCTCACTAACCTACCAGGGAATAAACAGTTTCTGGCAACCACTGAACATGACAACCCTGGACACGCTGGGATTGTGGAAACAGTACAGAATCTTTCGCTCAGTCACTCATGCTTACTTTCTCTCAGAGAAGTATACAGAATACACAGTGGGACGTTTTCAATATATTTATTGAACCGATATTATTATTCTTGTATAAAATACATGTGCTGCAATGATTAGGAGACAGAAGAAAATGAAGATCACAAGCACCAAGAGAGTAAACAGTAAATACATTTCTAACACTGTGCTGAAGTAGTGAATATATGCAGGCATATATGCAGTATGGTAATCTAACATACTCCTACTATGCAATCACTACTTTAAGTGTACCTAGAGTGTGTGTAGGTATAGAGCCAAGAATCCCCCCCCCAAGGGACCATCCAACCCCATTACCGGTTAGTAAAGAGTGAAGGACTCGAGTTAGCCACCCTTCACGGAATGTCAGACCGATGTGTGGTGATTTCTGAGCATGCTGGGACCTTTAATGTCAGCAGAAGTACCTCATCTACCAATCTATTGGGATGCCCATTATTTATAATGAAAAGCAGCCTTCGCGATATGCACATTAGATTAGTAATGTTATGGGTATGTAGATAGCATTGTCGCCCATGGATAAAGATAGGATGACTTTTATACCTAGTGCTTAGAGATGCCTAGTACATGATACTCAAGGCATTGTGATAATGTTGTGTGAATCTGGATGTGTAAACAAAGTAGTTTCAGAGAAAGTAATCCAACTTTGTCGTGCATGCAAATGTGTGCAAACGTTTACCGCTGAAATGCTATTTTCTAGGACAATGTAAGGAATAATCTGCTTTGCTACATGGTCCTACCTCGGGAATATAACACAAGAAGAAGGGCAGTGCAGTGCAGAGGTAGGTCCGGAAAGAGCAGGGGATGAGGCACCGACTGCCAGTGCCACTGCTGAGGGCTTTGCTCAGCCCCATAAGGCCTAATATTTATTATTATTATTAATTCCCTAACTTTTACCTCTGCCCACTTTTGTAATGCTTTTAATATTTGCCTTGTTTATTTTTTATACTGTCTCATTCTTTTCCCAATTTTCCTATCCAATTTTTGTTTAATTCCCATTAGTTCCACATTATGTTTTTTTTTTCCTTATTTCATTTTTTGTTTTTGGAAGCTGACATTTTCTGGTCTGTACTAGTCTGTAGTTTTCTGCTGCTTTGTTGGTAATCTTACCATTTCCCCTATATATCATGTGGTAGTGTAAGACTAAAAACAGATTGTTGGTACTCTCCTGTCTACTGTGAAGATTGCAGCCCCTAGTATGCTGGTAATATAAATCATATTCACAATGTATGTTTGTTGAGAAGACTTTCTTTTTCTTGCTCTAACAGTTAGCAAGAGAGTTGCCATGGTTAGGAACCACCACCCCAACCCCCAATGTTGTGCTGTGTAATTCATTTATACAGTATAGCAGCAGTTCTCATGACAGTGCAGCATGGCTGGAGAGTATGAGGTCCAATTGCATTTGCAGACCAACACCGTATGTCTTGCATTGGCCATTAACATCCCACACCTTCATTGTGCTTGAATCATTACCATCATAGGTTACAGCTCTGCCCCTCCATTACAACATGTTTTAGTTGGCTTGACTTCCTGGCTTTTCTAACATTGTGAAGCAACAATATGCCGGGGTGGTATTTTTGATAAAAGGTACTGCAATGCTAGCTGAATTATAGTGATGTATTGCTGTTGGCAGCATATCTGACATCTTAAAAAAATGTATAATATTTTTGCTAGCCACACAAATAGTTGTCGGCTCAAGTGCCGCTGCAGGAGGTAAAGTAGATTTGGTTGGAGGGGAAGAAGCGGCAGCAGGGACGGGCAGCGGTAAATCACATTGACCACTTATTGACAGTTACTATTATACTCACTAGCTACAAGGGTGATTGTGAACCCCATGCTTTACCAGCTATAGCAGTGGGTGAGTTCTGATCTCTTCTATATGCAACACAGCAAAAAGCTCACTTAATGAATGTTTAAAATTATGGCTTGATGGAAATGGGGAAGAATGCAAAGTTAAAAGAAAGGATGGGTGAAATGGTATATGAATGAAAGAAAAGGATGAGTGGGTAGGTGTGGCTCACTGGTTAGAGGCGGCAGACCCGGGAGCAGAGGACGGCCCGGGACCAGGGTTCAATTCCCGACACGGCAGGGTGTTGGACCAGGGTCAGCGGACTCGATAATTCTCGCCTCGGTGCCTACTCTAACTAGGGATCACACTCGGCAACTCTGGGCATTAGCTTGCCTCATCTCCACAATGGCCCCCCACATACGCCGGGGATACCTGGTTTCACCTTGGAGATATCCAGTAGGGACCATCTCACAGGGAAAGCCAGGAAAGGGTACCCCAGCGGTCTATAGCGCAGAGATACTCCTTCGGGAGTCAATTCTAGCGCGTTAGAAACACACAATTAATTAATTAATTAATTAGGTGAACGGGTGCATGGGTGGGTAAAGGGATGGCTGGGCAAAAGGATGGTTGAAAGGAAGTATGGATACTAAATGGATGGATAATGGATTGGGCTTTTTGGTGAAGACCTTGATGAGAGAAAGCAAACCTTAAATCATGGTGACTATGGGTAAATATAGAAGGATGATTGAAAAATGTTTTCATGAATAAACAAGAGAGCTCTTCTGGAGAGGGGCATGCTGCTCACCTACATCACTTACTTTGCTTTATGGTTATCAAAGCTATTGTTCAAAGTGGAAGGCATTTAAATGTTTGTTCTAATCCCTTGACCCCCAGTGAGGCAGGTATGTATGACACCCATCTTCATTCATAACCTCCCTCCCTGCCCATGGCATTTCACCAAACATGACTGAAGTGCAGTATGGTACAAAAGGGGGTGGTGATGGACGGAGCATCTGAACCAATCAAACACACACACCCAGTCAACAGATCTGGGTTTAATCCATCACCATTCTTTAGCCCACTCTGCCACCCCAGTTCAGACATGGCCATATGCAAATCAGTCTGACCCTGTGCCTCATGGGAACAGTCCAGCCCGAACTGCCAAGCCATGCCTTCCCTGGACCGGAAACAAGCAACCTAGGACCGGTTTCTGCCATTTCAGCGGTCTTCAGCCAGGCTTGCTTGAATCCAGTGGCAAAGTGAGCAAGGGACTCACGTCTGAGCATACCCTGCCAACTTATGGCAAACAAAGCGGTACAAAAGGGGGTGGTGATGGACGGAGCATCTGAACCAATCAAACACTAACACCCAGTCAACAGATCTGAGTTTAATACATACCATTCTTTAGCCCACTCTGCCACCCCAGTTGAGACATGGCCATATGCAAATCAGTCTGACCCTGTGTCTCATCGGAGCAGTCCAGCCCGAACTGCCAAGCCATGCCTTCCCTGGACTGGAAACAAGCTTCCTAGGACAGGTTTCTGGCATTTCAGCCGTCTTTAGCCAGACTTGCTTAAATCCAGTGGCAAAGTGAGCAAGGGACTCACGTCTGAGCATTCCATGCCAACTTATGGCGAACAAAGCGGTACAAAAGGGGGTGGTGATGGACGGAGCATATGAACCAATCAAACACTCACACCCAGTCAACAGATCTGAGTTTAATCCATCACCGTTCTTTAGCCCACTCTGCCACCCCACTTCAGACATGGCCATATACAAATCAGTCTGACCCTGTGCCTCATGGGAACAGTCCAACCCGAACTGCCACGACATGCCTTCCCTGGACCGGAAACAAGCTTCCTAGGACCAGTTTCTGGCATTTCAGCCGTCTTCAGCCAGGCTTGCTTGAATCCAGTGGCAAAGTGAGCAAGGGACTTACGTCTGAGCATACCCTGTCAACTTATGGCGAACAAAGCGGTACAAAGGGGTGGTGATGGACGAGGCATCTGAACCAATCAAACACTCACACCCAGTCAACAGATCTGGGTTTAATCCATCACACTTCTTTAGCCTACTCTGCCACCCAAGTTCAGACATGGCCATATGCAAATCAGTCTGACCCTGTGCCTCATGGGAACAGTCCAGCCTGAACTGCCAAGCCATGCCTTCCCTGGACCGGAAACAAGTTTCCTAGGACTGGTTTCTGGCATTTCAGCCGTCTTAAGCCAGGATTGCTTGAATCCAGTGGCACAGTGAGCAAGGGACTCACGTCTGCGCATACCCGGCCAACTTATGGCAAACAAAGCGGTACAAAAGGGGGTGGTGATGGACGGAGCATCTGAACCAATCCAACACTCACACCCAGTCAACAGATCTGCGTTTAATCCGTCACCGTTCTTTAGCCCACTCTGCCACCCCAGTTCAGACATATATGCAAATCAGTCTGACCGTGTGCCTCATGGGAACAGTCCAGCCCGAACTGCCAAGCCATGCCTTCCCTTGACCGGAAACAAGCTTTCTAAGACCGGTTTCTGTCATTTCAGGCGTCTTCAGCCAGGCTTCCTTGAATCCAGTGGCAAAGTGAGCAAGGGACTCACGTCTGAGCATACCCTGCTAACTTATGGCAAATAAAGCGGTACAAAAGGGGGTGGTGATGGACGGAGCATCTGAACCAATCAAACACTCACACCCAGTCAACAGATCTGGGTTTAATCCATCACCGTTCTTTAGTCCACTCTGCCACCCAGTACAGACATGTCCATATGCAAATCAGTCTGACCCTGTGCCTCATGGGAACAGTCCAGCCCGAACTGCCAAGACATGCCTTCCCTGGACCGGAAACAAGCTTCCTAGGACCAATTTCTGGCATTTCAGCCGTCTTTAGCCAGGCTTGCTTGAATCCAGTGGCAAAGTGAGCAAGGGACTCACGTCTGAGCATACCCTGCCAACTTATGGCAAACAAAGCGGAACAAAAGGGGGTGGTGATGGACGGAGCAACTGAACCAATCAAACATTCACACCCAGTCAACAGATCTGGGTTTAATCCATCACCGTTCTTTAGTCCACTCTGCCTCCCCAGTTCAGACATGTCCATATGAAAATCAGTCTGACCCTGTGCCTCATGGGAACAGTCCAGCCCGAACTGCCAAGCTATGCCTTCCCTGGACCGTAAACAAGCTTCCTAGGACCGGTTTCTGGCATTTCAGCCGTCTTCAGCCAGGCTTGCTTGAATCCAGTGGCAAAGTGAGCAAGGGACTCACGTCTGAGCATACCCTGCCAACTTATGGCGAACAAAGCGGTACAAAAGGGGGTGGTGATGGACGGAGCATCTGAACCAATCAAACACTAACACCCAGTCAACAGATCTGAGTTTAATACATCACCATTCTTTAGCCCACTCTGCCACCCCAGTTGAGACATGGCCATATGCAAATCAGTCTGACCCTGTGTCTCATCGGAGCAGTCCAGCCCGAACTGCCAAGCCATGCCTTCCCTGGACTGGAAACAAGCTTCCTAGGACAGGTTTCTGGCATTTCAGCCGTCTTTAGCCAGACTTGCTTAAATCCAGTGGCAAAGTGAGCAAGGGACTCACGTCTGAGCATTCCATGCCAACTTATGGCGAACAAAGCGGTACAAAAGGGGGTGGTGATGGACGGAGCATATGAACCAATCAAACACTCACACCCAGTCAACAGATCTGAGTTTAATCCATCACCGTTCTTTAGCCCACTCTGCCACCCCACTTCAGACATGGCCATATACAAATCAGTCTGACCCTGTGCCTCATGGGAACAGTCCAACCCGAACTGCCACGACATGCCTTCCCTGGACCGGAAACAAGCTTCCTAGGACCAGTTTCTGGCATTTCAGCCGTCTTCAGCCAGGCTTGCTTGAATCCAGTGGCAAAGTGAGCAAGGGACTTACGTCTGAGCATACCCTGTCAACTTATGGCGAACAAAGCGGTACAAAAGGGGTGGTGATGGACGAGGCATCTGAACCAATCAAACACTCACACCCAGTCAACAGATCTGGGTTTAATCCATCACCCTTCTTTAGCCTACTCTGCCACCCAAGTTCAGACATGGCCATATGCAAATCAGTCTGACCCTGTGCCTCATGGGAACAGTCCAGCCTGAACTGCCAAGCCATGCCTTCCCTGGACCGGAAACAAGTTTCCTAGGACTGGTTTCTTGCATTTCAGCCGTCTTAAGCCAGGATTGCTTGAATCCAGTGGCACAGTGAGCAAGGGACTCACGTCTGCGCATACCCTGCCAACTTATGGCAAACAAAGCGGTACAAAGGGGGTGGTGATGGACGGAGCATCTGAACCAATCCAACACTCACACCCAGTCAACAGATCTGGGTTTAATCCGTCACCGTTCTTTAGCCCACTCTGCCACCCCAGTTCAGACATGGCCATATGCAAATCAGTCTGACCGTGTGCCTCATGGGAACAGTCCAGCCCGAACTGCCAAGCCATGCCTTCCCTTGACCGGAAACAAGCTTTCTAAGACCGGTTTCTGTCATTTCAGGCGTCTTCAGCCAGGCTTCCTTGAATCCAGTGGCAAAGTGAGCAAGGGACTCACGTCTGAGCATACCCTGCCAACTTATGGCAAATAAAGCGGTACAAAAGGGGGTGGTGATGGACGGAGCATCTGAACCAATCAAACACTCACACCCAGTCAACAGATCTGGGTTTAATCCATCACCGTTCTTTAGTCCACTCTGCCACCCAGTACAGACATGTCCATATGCAAATCAGTCTGACCCTGTGCCTCATGGGAACAGTCCAGCCCGAACTGCCAAAACATGCCTTCCCTGGACCGGAAACAAGCTTCCTAGGACCAATTTCTGGCATTTCAGCCGTCTTTAGCCAGGCTTGCTTGAATCCAGTGGCAAAGTGAGCAAGGGACTCACGTCTGAGCATACCCTGCCAACTTATGGCAAACAAAGCGGAACAAAAGGGGGTGGTGATGGACGGAGCAACTGAACCAATCAAACATTCACACCCAGTCAACAGATCTGGGTTTAATCCATCACCGTTCTTTAGTCCACTCTGCCTCCCCAGTTCAGACATGTCCATATGAAAATCAGTCTGACCCTGTGCCTCATGGGAACAGTCCAGCCCGAACTGCCAAGCTATGCCTTCCCTGGACCGTAAACAAGCTTCCTAGGACCGGTTTCTGGCATTTCAGCCGTCTTCAGCCAGGCTTGCTTGAATCCAGTGGCAAACTGAGGAAGGGACTGCTCACTTTGTGCAGGGTAGTATGGTTCAACTTGTGACTGCTGTGTTTGCTGTGCAATGTGCGTCTGCTTCAGATAATGCATCATTTAGACAAGTTTTTAATGCATTGCAATTGGAACACACAAAGTGTGTTTCCCTTCGCACCTCTTAGTATTTCACTCCTTTATTCTTTCCTAAGTTCTTCTGTCCCAGCCTACCAAAATATTGAAATATCTGTTCTTGGCATGTGCCACATTTTTATGGCCATGTGAAGTAATCACAAAATATATTTCATGGCTTCCTATCACAGATCTATGTTACTCCTGTTCAGATTTTTCCCTTTCAACTTTTGACAACTACAGTAACTTAATAGGCGAAAGCCTAGGCACAAGGTGAAATAATGGTCAGTCACACCTATCTCTTCGATAACAGAAGCTCTGCCTACCCAACTAATCTCTCTACCTTACCCTGCAGTGGAGTAAGTTAGCTTTCCTTTCTTTACTGCCCAGCAAATTAATGCATTGGAAATAATTTGTGCTGGTGGGCAAGGCCAGTGAGTAAAGTGGGAATAAGTGCCTGATTTGATTTCAAGTTTGGCGTAAGGATACTTTGTGATGAATGAGCCAAATGCAATCCATATAGCCCATTCCTTCCCCGTTAGTGCAGTGCATTGTTTTCTCCAATATCTATTTATGTAGGAAGATAACAATATCCCATTTTATATGTGAAGTGTGAGATGTAGTATCTTATTAACTATTCATCTACCTCTTTGGAGTCAAGGTAGAAAATGAAATACGTTTGAAGAAGAGCAGGGTAATTGGAATTAAAGATAGATAATTGTTAACTACAGCTGCCCCAGCTGATGACAGCAGCAACATACCCGATGCACTGGCTAGCAAGCCTCTTTTAATTTAGCACAACAGCTTGTACTCCATATTGCATAATGCATTACTAATTAATGAGAGGTAATATATTCACTCAGAGTGTCTGTTTAGTTACTAGAAAAGCATAAAAAGAAACAAAATCAAATAACTGTTTTTTCTCAAGCGTTATTCTGCCTTACTTCTTTTCTGCCAGACACTCAGTGCTTTTTACGTGGGGCTTTTGTGGGTAAAACATTTGTATGGCCCTGTGATCAATCTTAATCACATGCAATTCCAATGGCCCTAAGGGACCAGCAGTGTCCTGCCTCTTTGCCACCCAATATTTAATTTTAAACAAGTGTTTGGATGGAGCAGTGTTTACAATTTATTTTTTAGTTTTCTCAATATAGCTAATTCTGCTGGTCCACCAGCTCCACCCACCAAGCAGGAGATAGCAGCCCAGCTGCAGTGACAGCAGCTGAAGACAATCCAGCCCAAATACCAGTGGCCGGTGGCCCTGGAGGATGAAGAGGGGAAAGTAGCTACCTCTGACCCAGGCCCCAGTTCAGCAAGCCAGCCCTGCCTCCAGCCTCCTGGACATTACATCGTTGGCAGCACTGCCAGCTGTTAGGGGCCTTGAATGTCACTGCTGCCAATCCCTCCGGCTTGAACAGGCAAATTCAGCTCAACGTACAGCAGCCACATGACCTCATTGAAC
The DNA here is from genome assembly GCF_964261635.1 of Lissotriton helveticus. Lineage (NCBI taxonomy): Eukaryota > Metazoa > Chordata > Amphibia > Caudata > Salamandridae > Lissotriton > Lissotriton helveticus. Next base: position 2,116,028,611 of record NC_136059.1, read on the forward strand.
GCAGCCTAGGGAGTATAGAGCATAGCATGGACAAGTTTTGGACCCATATGGACAATGCCCTCTTCTAAGTCCTTTTGAATTTTTCTTTTTGGTGGGAGGTGGAGCAAGAGGGATGGGAGTTGGGACTAAGTGTTTTTTTCTTGGACTTTTGCTTGGACATTGCATGGGGATGGGTTACTTTGGGGAGATGGGTGGACCTTTTGTGGGCGGAGAGGGTGTTGTTTTTGTAAAATGCTAAATGTGAAAAATATTTTACCACACCTTACGCCTGAAGTAGTTTCTTTGTGTTTTACTTTTACTTTTCACTGCTGCCTTTACCTCATTCTCTTGTTTTCATGTTTATAAAAGTGTATATCGGTTACTTATAGTTAGTTATATATCCTCATCTTATTACCATCTGTAACTTTCTTGACCATTAGGGGATGCTGTCATGACCTATATTGCCTACAACAACCTATATAGATGATTACTTGTCTGCAGTAGCTTTTAGTTGCTTACTTACTAACTTAACTAGTTTCCTTCACTCACTAGTTCACTTATATAGATGAAGCAATAACAGGGAAAGCATCTGAACTTCATAAGCGAAAGCCCACCCACAAACTAGGTGAGTTCCAACTATAGAATTAATTGGAAGGATTCTACACCACAGAAAACAAAATGGAAATGGAAACACTGAGTAAGTGGATTATAAATGATATCGCAGCTTTTCAAAGGATTTAGACCAGACAACTACATGACAAAATAAAGACTTCCTGATAGTGATACACTAACAGAAAATAGCTATAGTAACTTCTTCTGCAAAGAGAAGCTAGTATTTAATTAAAATTAAAGCTATGAAATCCTCGAGTCATGAAAAGTAGACTCATAGTCTGGAGTGAACATGGTGAAGCATTTACGCACACAAGGCCTGAATGATGATGTCAATGAATAATTTTCTTCTATATCTAAAATATGGATCACTTTTATGCATGGGATGGTAAATGGGGACAATATGGGCTTTTGCTTAGGTAATAGAAGATCCTGCAGTGAGTTGATGTTGATTTCACCACATCCGCTCCACCAAGTGTGAGATACATTATTGGGTACATTCAGTCATACCTCAAGAAATCACACAGAGGGTTAGGGTTTTGATGAATGGATGGGAAAGAGGATTTGAGGAAAGGTGTGACAAAACAAACACTACACAAGGACAATATTCATATGGGCGATGAGCAGCACATCATCGTCATCAATCTGTTGTGGAAGAAAATGAAGGAATGAGTGTTGCAAAAACTGTTCTGTCGTCTAGGTTTGAAAAAAGCTAATTATGGAGGAGTTAACCCACCCAGTTCTAGAAATATGACTGTTAAAACTAAAATGATACAGTATTGTGAAAGTAGGAGGTGCATCTGCATTCTCCTCAGGAATGTCTGGAACACTAGGGTGCCTGTCTGGACCGCTCCAGTAGATGGGCAGGAGTGCTTTCGCATTTTGTTTGTGCAGGAGACGAGAAGGCCTGCGAATTGTAAAACAGAAACTGTATTGTAGAGTCAAGTGTAAAGGAAAGAAGAAAGGTAAGCTTCATAAGAAGCATATCAAAAAGACTCAGAGGCAGAGCAAGAAACAAGACGACTCAAAATGTCACTTTTGCCACCAGTGCAGCACACACACTCAGCAGCATTTCCCAGAACAACTCACCTCTCTCCAATCCACATATCTGAGTACTAGGCCTCAGGTAATGATTTCCCTTTGAAGTGGATAACTTCTTTCTTCTAGCTGTTGATGAGGTAGCCCTACCCTGAGTTCTTCCATCCTCCTCCTAACTCTTAGTAACTTTTTCCCAGTCCCAACCCAAGCAAGATAGATGTGTAGTGCACTGCTGTGTTTCATAACTAAATTGAGTGGTCTGGTCTCTGGACCCTGCAAGTAAATCTCACTAAGTGTGAAAGGGTCAATCACTTTCAGGAAAAATGATCACACCTCATTCATGCCCCAAACAATGCAAATCATCTAAACCAAGTTTATAAATTACAGTTAAACACCCTCCCTCATTGTCTGCCACCACATGAATCATCAATCATCACTCAATAATATATTAATCATTAGTGCAATAGTTACCTGTTCCAATCCAAGCATGGTGTTAGGTACACAATTGTATCTCCTTTTTGATCCAAGCAACAGATTCAAAATTTGCAGTCTTTTAAACCAAATCACATTCTGGGGCATCCCTTCTAGGTGGTGAAAAAAAGAAGGATAGTAGTGGACTGTACAGTTAATTTTCCCTAAGTAAGTTTGTTAAGGCCAATCACCTTCAGGAACACTGAACACCCATCATTCAAGCCCTGCACATCTCAAATCTTCTCAATAAAGTTTACAAATTAGTTGAACACCCTCCCCCACTGCCTGCCCCACATGCATTTTCAATTATCACTCAAAATCACTTACTCTTTGCAATAGTTGTAGTTACCTCTTGCAATCCAAGCAGGGGTAGGTTAGGTAGTAGGTGCACAATTGGATCTTTGACGGAGGAAACACATTAGAATGTGATGTTGCCTCTCTTGCAAATTAGCAATCTTCTAAGGCAGCCCTGCTAAGTGATACAAACAAGGATATGCATGTAAGGGAGGCAGGCATAGTCTCCAATGTCAGTAAGGAATTGTAGAGGCTTCTTCATTTCACACTGCTTCGATTGTAATGTGGTCATATATTACACTAAAAATGGCGAGGCAGCATAAATCTGACACAAGCAATGTTCACTAGCTTCATATTTTTCCAAAAAAGAAGTTAAAAAAGAAATATTTAAAAACTTCTATGGTGGCAATGGCATACTCATTCATCTTGTGGAGTTGTATCTGCCTGTCCCCCTCTGGGGCAAGAGTAAGGGGCAGCAGAGCACACCCAATTCCTCTGCCTTTAAAGCTGAAATCCCAGTCTTGATGCAAACTAGGATCTCGCTGTTATTAAACTGATATTTATTTGGGTGAGAATAGAGGAATGAGAGAGGATACTGTGTTCGTCAGTGAGCATTGACACCATAAGTGGCTAGAAACTGACATGAAGTCAGTTCAGGTACTAGTATACAGGGCCGGACTGGCTACCGGGCGTTTTGGAATTCTGCCGAGCTGGGGGCTGATTTCACTGCGGTGTGCTTTGAAATAATTAAAGCAAAACGAATTTCATTCAGTACACGCAGGTCCCCATCAACGAAATCAGCCCCCAGGTCTGCAGTATTTCAAAACGCCCTGCAGCCAGTCTGGTCCTGCTAGTATAGCAGTGAACACACCTGGCATTCAATCTAGTATTTCAGTTAACTGATTTTGTTTTAGCAACTTTTTCTAATGTTAAGATCCTGTTAATGTATTTGACGGTTTGGGACAATGCTTCTTCCAAAGCCTACAAGTTATGCACAAGGCTTTGTCTCCTATCAGTTCATCCTCAGAAGGAATTATACTAACTAACACATTTCAGCATTCATAACCTATTAATGCTGTCTATTGATTGAGCAATGTAAGTGGCTACAGTTGGTCTACATAATGGAGGGTCTGGATCCATAAACTAATAATAAAAAACATGCCAGATGGTCTCAGGCTAATACCTTCATTGTATGGACAGTGGGGGTGACAACAAATTTTATAGTAGTACATTTTGAGGTACTTGATAACCATGTTGACGAGCTTTTTCCGAAATGGGTTCCCTCAGTTAAGGACAATGTTGCACAGAATAAGTGGTTTAACTATTCCTACAGGAAGGCCAAGTGCAATATTCTGAAAGTCGTATAAACCCTTGCAAAAGATCAACACTTGAAACGAACAGACTGAAGAAAGGCAGTAACCAAAAGAAAGAAGGCTTTTGCTACAAATGCTTAGCATAAATTTGGATTAATCTCTATTTCCACTTATCGCTTCTGCTTTTGGGGATATTTTGTAGCTGGCTGGCTTAGAGCATGCAAATTGGACACATCCTTTGAGGCTTCCGTTGCTGCTAATTCCTAGCTTACCCTTTACTCTTTATTGTATGGTTTTAGAAGCATCCCCGTAAAGACAACATTTCCTTTGAAGTGTTGTAACCCAGGCATCTGTTCCCCCTATAGGAAGCCATAAAGAATGGAGGAGTAGTATCACTAAAAAGAGCCCTTGGACGAAAGCGATCCTAGTTGAATTATTATAAAGCCAACATACAGTTTACCCACTTATCCTAACCAGTGTATTTAAGGTCTTTTGTAGCACCCTTCATTTTCTGTCGTTGTACAGTGTGTCGTTTATTTTTACGCTATTCAGGACGTGAGTTGGGCACCAACGGCAGAATCCACCACATTTTCCTTGTTGACGCCACAATTGAACTTCTGGGTAATAGTCTGCATTCCAGACTCCAAGATTTGACTACATTGAAAGATATTGTTTCAGAGCTCCAACTGGGGTCAGGGAAAGAAAGAACAGTGCCTGAACCTGTATTTAGTTAATTCCATATTTACCATTTATAAAGGGGGATTTAACTTGGTATTTATGGACCATTTCCTTCTCATTGCACCAAATCAGAGTTCCTCTGTTGAAACCTGCAAAAAACCAACAAAACCTCAAAACAAGCCAGCTCGTATACTCCCGAGCTCAGAACCACGAAGGGCAGCTGCTACCGATTCGAGAAGGGATGATGAGCAAACAAAACCCCCTCTGACAGAGATGCTCACATAGCAGCCCTGCAACTCAGTGAAGCAAAGAGAGCAGCCATCACTACCCACATTGATACTGCTGCCAACCACACAAAGAACTCTTCAAAATATCCACGGCCCTCCTACGAACTCTGCGACACCCTTTTGGACTGCTTCCACAACAAAACCGCCACCTTCTACAGCAACTTCGACCCCCAACTCACCTATCTCAGCCTCACCAACCTCAACCCACCAGTGAACAACTGCCAAACACTCACCACCTAGTCTAAACTACCCACTCAGACCACTGCAGCCATCATGTCATCCATCCACTCCGGAATGCCTTCTGAGCCCTGCCCCCAATATCCCTTCAACTTCAGAACAAACCCAATCAACACAAAACTCACTAGCATCCTCAACACATCCATCACCACAGCAACCTTCCCGGATAGGTGAAAACATGCGGCGGTCAGACCCCTTCTTAAGAAAACCTTGGTCGACTCTCAGCGACCTCAAAAACAATTGGTAAATATCCTTGTTCCCCTACTCAGCTGACGTACTTGAGAAAGCCATCAACCATCAGCTCATCGATTACCTATAACACAACCACCTCCTAGATGCGTCATACTTGGCATTCCTTGCCAACCACAGGACTGAGACTGCGCTGATCATTGCCATAGATGACATCAGAACTCCCCTCGAGTGTTGAGAAACAGTGGCACTAATCCTTCTTGACCTCTCTGTTTCATTCAACACCATCTTTCACCACATCCTCATCGACAGACTCTGCAACACCGTCGTACAGCAAAATGCCTTCAAGTGTATTGCCTCTTCCTTACAGGACACACACAGATCATCTGACTTCACCTCTGCACCCAAGGGAAACATATGCCTCGTACCACAAGGTACACCCTGTTCAACATCTACATGACCCCCTAGGAGATGTCGTCAGATCCTACGGACTCAACATAGGGCCAGATGTAGGAGCCCTAATACCGGTTGGAAACGGCCGAATTTGGCCGTTACCGACCGGTATTAGGGTTTTCTGATGTAGGGGGCCTATATTTTACCGATTCTGTAAATTTACCGAATCGGTAAATTTACAGAATCAGTAAAATACCGAATCGGTATATTTACCGATTCGGTAAATCCATATGTAGCTGACACTCCTAAGAGTGCCACAGCCCTTAAGAGTCGGTATTTTACCACCCAATCCTATTGGGTGGTAAAATACCGAATTCAGGTGTGCATGCACATTTGTGCATGCACACCTGTGCAATGTGACACACAGACATGCCCTTAGGGCATGTATGTGTGCCACATGTCACACAAGCAGGTACTTGGGGTGCTAGAGGGTGTCAAAGTGACACCCCCTGCACCCTTGCAGGATTCGGTATTTACCGATTCGGTAAATATCAAATCGGTATTGCCCATTGATTCCTATGGGCTTCAAGGCCCATAGGAATCAATGGGCAATACCGAATCGGTATTTACCGATTTGGTAAATACAGAATGTTACCGATTTGGTAATTAAAAGTGAAAAATTACCTACATCTCCCTCCTTCTAATTTACCGATTCATAAATACCGAATCGGTAAAATTCGGTATTTATGAGTCGGTAAATTAGAGTTACCTACATCTAGCCCATAATCTCCTCTTCAGATGACACTCAACTAATCCTCTAGCTCTCTGAGGACCCTTCAAATGCCAAAATCACATTCCGCAATGCCATGACCAACGTAGCCATTTGAATGAGAGACAAGTGCCTCAAACTCAACTCCGACAAAACCGAGGTATTGATCTTTTGGAAGAACACCTCTGCATGGGACCACAGTAGGTGGCCTGCAGAACTCGGGCCTTCACCCACACCGACCGACCATGCTCGCAACCTCGGCATCATCCTTGACAACTAACTGACCATGAAACGACAAGTCTACTCAGTCGCATCCTCCTGCTTCTACACCCTCGCATACTCTGCACAATTTTCATATGAAACCCAATCAGTACCAGAAAGATCATCAGGAAAGACTTCACCACCAGCGGATTCAACTACAGCAACGCTCTACACCAGAATCCCCAACCAGTCCTTTAGCAGAATCCAGACCATACAGAACGCTGCGTCCAGGCGCATTCTGGACCTCCCCAGACCGATCCACATCATTCCACACCTCAGAAACCTTCATTTGCTCCACATCCAGAAGAGATGCCAGTTCATGATCCTCACACAGACACACCTACAATGTCTTTCACGACTAAGGACCATCCAACATCAACCACTTTCTGAAATTCCATCCACCCTCCAGACTCCTGCACCACTTCTCACTCTCAACCCCCCCACATCCAACACAGCTGCAGCAGAGGCCGTTCCTTCTCCTACATCGTCACAAAGACTTGGAACAACCTACCCCTAGCCCTCCAACTCAGAACAGCACTCTCCCTCATGGACTTCGGAAAGAAACTCAAGACCTGGCTTTTCGACAGAGACATAGCACCCTCAAATCCCAGATACACTTAGGGTTGCTGCGCTTTACGAATACTGATTGATTGATCGTTTGACATGGTGGCCAGGTGGAAATTTTGGCACATTTTGCATTAAGTGGACATGGGAAAAATACTTTGGTGTTCAAGTTACATAATATTTTGACATGGAGTGGTAAGTGAGGATTTCTTGATGGAACCCTCTCTCCTTAAAAGGGTATCATAGAGGTGTATGCTTGCCTCTCACACAAACACCCCCCTTTTTTGGCTGAGCATTTGTGACCTCTTGTGTATACTTTAGTATATACTTATATGTGTATGTACTTTGTGGGCTCTGGATAGCCCTAGGATTTGTCTGCTTCCGATTAGGGACTTTTTTTCTGTTCAACTGCCTCTATTTCACTGCTTTGATAGAAAACGACAAGTAGAGGTCAGTAAAATACCAGAATTGCTTTCTGCTTGTTCAACTGCCTCTATTTAACTGGCTTGATAGAAAACGACCACTAGAGGACAGTACAATACCAGAAATGCTTATTGCTGGGGGACTTTCTTTTTAAAAAAGTTCCTGCAACTGCCTCTATTTAACTTTCTTGATAGAAAGCAACCAGCAGAGGTCAGTAAAATACCAGAATCACTTTAGCATTCTCTAGATTCCAGTCCATAGAAATTGTCTTCTTTGAGCACCCTTAGACAATACTTTTTTCAAATCTTGTATTTTTAGTGATATGACCACCGAAGGCCCTGATTTTATGATAAAAACAGAGCTTTCCGCTGAAAGGCAATATTTTTTTCCATGTTTTCCCATACCTGGCATGTCACGCAGTTTAGTGCTTACTTTCCCTCCATGTTAAAGAGCAGTAGATGTTTCAGCACCCAGGCTAATGTGCTGCATAGCTTGTCCCAAAGGCGGGACCAATTGCATTGGAAATGTTGTTTTTTCTGGGGCACTGATGTATTCAACTTTTGAGAAGTAGATGGAGGTAGTAGACTCAGTGCACGTGATTGGGCAGTCACTGTATGCCGCGGTGTCTCCATCAGACTCTGAGTCTTGTGCCAATGAGAAGTGGCTGTAGTGGGTGATTCTGCTGATGCACTGCTGGGGTCAGGGCTGCTTTGCCTGAGCATGTCACCCTCTTTTCCTCATAATCACCTCCCACCGTGATTGGACTTGTAGCTGATTTTCACAATTCTCGTCACCTTCACAACCACACCTACAGTCAGCAATTTCTTTAAGGTGCTCCTCCCACCTGCTTGGGAGTGTTTTTTCAGATTGGTCATTTGGCCTCCCATACCGTAATGTGATCTAGGCTTCCCTTAATGAACATGCGTGTTGCAAATGCTGCATACCCCAATATGCTTTCCCTGTGTACTAACTGTAAAAAAGTCCCAAACTGGGGAGAAGTACTTTTTTACAGGGCCATTGCCAAAGCCTGAAGAAGAATTGGAGATATAGGTGGGTGTGTCATCGACTGCCTCTCTGCAGTGCAGTGGTTTGTGCAGGCCTCAGCTGGAGCTTTGCAAGTATGGGAGCTGCCGATATTACATGCTTTACATCCCTCAGAGCAGGTTGAATAGTAATGTCAGATTTCTCTGGGTCACCTTCCACATTGACTTGCTTGTCTTCATCATCCTCCTCATCATACCCTTCCATAATTCTAAGGCTTTCAGGAACTTTTCTTTTCCCTTGCCTCTCCTGGGGTCTCTTGGACTCTGGCTAGGTTCACGCCACATCCCTCCCATTATCATGATGGTGGATAACACCCTTCCATGACCTTGCTGGAGGTCTGGAAGCCAATGATTCTAAAAGATGAGGTTCTTGCTCAGCAGGAAGCTCCTACTCCAATTCTGCTCCAACATGAGAATGATGTACTATTGCCAGCTGTGGCTACTCCCACTTTGCTCTGTTTCCTGAAATGATTGGATACTACTTTGTGAATGGGACAATTGAAATGTGGCTGCCTCACTGACAGGCATGGTCTTGGGCTTAGGCCAGGGTGGTACTGTTGATACAGTAGTGCTACTTTGAGCTTGCTCCCTGGAGGCTGGTGTGGCAGGGACACGTCATTGTCCAAAAAAGTTTTGGGCCAACAAGCCAATGGCGTTCAGCTGCTTCTCTCACTGACTAATTTCTTGACAGGAACTTTCTTTGAGGCCATCTTAAGGCTGTCAGTTGAAAGTGGCACTAAGCTTCACATGCGGAAGAGATTGGAGGACTAACGTGATGTCACTGCACAGGCTTTCTTTTTGGCAGTATTGCGGGTGTTCTCTCCTGTTGTGAACCTGTAAGCAAACAAGCAATAACAGTTTTAGTTTAGTGAAATGTGGCACTGTTGCAGTTTGAATTAGTACAAAGGCAATAATATTGTGGTTGGTTACTCAGGAAATAACCAATTTAAAATCAAAGCACACCACCATACCATAAAAGTCAATTCTCCATCAGGATAGCACACAATATACAAATAGAGCTTTTTCCTTTATGTTTATATATTCCACAGGAGACACCTGAGGCAGTTACGGAACTGCATGGGTAAATGGAACAGTAATCTTTTAAAAATGGAGGTTAGTGTGCACCTATGGCAGGCAATGGAGTCCAGGGTAAAATGGAATAATAATTAAAAAAATAATGATGCTGATGTGTCTGCAGTGCCCGGCAGCCAGGGCGTAGAGGAAATATAATTATCCCGAAAAAAACGGAATAATGTTGCTCTCCTTTGTGCCTGGATGGATGAATGGATGGATCAAGGCAAATTAGAGAACATGAAATAGCATGTTACAATTTTGTTTTAAAAACAATTAAAGTACAAAACATACAGAATTAAAATGTAAAGAAAAAAATAAAAAGATAAATTGAAAATGAAAAATTGAAATAAAAAAACAATCAATAACTGTTGATGTTTGTATGGTAGGATGAGAAATAACCTATTGTGAGGCAAGGACTTGCAAAATAAAAAAATGTAAAAATACATGTAATATATGAGCACTATTCATCAAAATTATACTCTTAATATATATATTCTACAATGATACTCAAACATAACCTGATATCACAACCATCCAAGTAAGCCTATGGCAAAGGCACAAAAGATGCAAAAAATGTCTGCCAGCCAGTGCCACATGCTCAAACAACAGCAGCGAGCAAGGATCCATCGGGAGCAAAGAACACATCTAAGCCTATAGCGCAGGCACACTGGCTAGATTCACAAAATGACTGCATGTCAGTGCCACAATGTCAACCAACAACACCAGGTAAGTAGGCATGGAGAACAAAGAACACATTGAAGCCTATGACAAAAGCACACTGGCTGGATGAATAAAATGGCTGCCAGCCACATGGCCAAATCACAACAGCAAACAAGGAAGCATGGGGAACAACTAACACATGCAAGACTATGATGAAGACACACTGGCTAAATGCACAAAATGGCTGCCAGCCACATGGTCAAACAACAATAGCAAGCAAGGTAGGAATGAGAAACTAAGGGGACGCATTCAGGCCTATTGACATAGACTACAAAAAATTCCCCTTGGCCACATGGCATTGTGACCAAAGACAAATCAATGGTGGCCCATGGTAAACACACACACACATGCACACACACACACACACTGGACAGACAAAGGAGGCATTGTAACACTGAATAAAACATTACCAATAATTCAGCACTGCCAACAATGAAAATGAACTGAGCTATAAAAAATTTATAAGAGCACATATCCTCCCAAGGCCTCAAATATTACCCCACAGTTACACCTTTTGTAGACAAAAATGATGTTACATTGAAAAAGAACACCACAATTATTTATTTAATCCAATACATTCCCAGCCCTAAATGATGATTTAAAACAACATATACCACAGAAATGTTATTTCATGCACTCATGATTAGCACTGGCCTGCGCCTACTGCATGGCCCCATGACTGGTCCACTTAGTAAAAAAAAGAAATTGCAAATTTAGCAAACATGGAGAAAATTTACAGAACTGTACAACATTGTTCCTTTACAAAAGAAGAAAAATGAAATGCAAACCTCATCACTCAGCAACTCCACCCCAACCATGGCAGAAAATGACGACCCCAACACCACAGCCCGAACCCTGCACAGATCAATCTCCAACAGTGCCAACAGCCTGTGGCAGATGTGTGGCGCAGCGTACAGGGCAGGTGGATGTTGGGGATCACGGTTCGATCCCTGGCTCCGGTGGCAGGGGTCTGCCCAGCACCATGCGACTCTGGGTAATAGCTCGCTTAATCTTCCCGACAGCCCCCAGTGCCTTGACACCTTCGGGTAATTGTTCGGGCTTTACAAATACTGGACATTTACATTTTAATTTTACATTTGCACCATAGCCCCATCAAGAAAAACAACAGCACCCATGCCAAGAAAGCCAGATGCTTTACCATCGAACTTCGAGAATCCAGACGCATTTGCCTCTGCCTAGAAAAGACTTGGAGGAACACCAAATCCACAGAAGCCTACAACAACTTCAGAACCGCCACCAACGCCCACAATCAACTCATCAGAAAACTGAGGAAAGAAGCGATTGAAGACAGAATCTCTACCCACGCACACAATAGCAAAGAACTCTTCTACATCATCAAGGAGTTCGCCCAACCCACCAGCGAGTCCTTCGACATCCCTCCCTCACAAGACCTCTGCGACAAACTCAGCACCTTTTTCTACCACAAAATCAAGAGCATCTACAACAACTTCCACAAAGACAACCACCACCTGAACCCTCACCAACCATCCGACATCCTAACGCCAGCGATCGACGACTGGAAAGCCCTCACCACCGAAGACACACTGAAGACGATGAAGTCAATCATATCTGGGGCCCCCACGGACCCCTGCCCCCACCACATTTTCAACAGAGCCGCTGACACCATCTCACCCATGCTCTGCCACACCAATAATCGCTCCCTGGCAACGACCACATTCCCTGACAACTGGAAACACGCCAAGGTCAAACCCCTCCTGAAGAAACTCTTGGCGGACCCCACCAACCTAAAAAAACTACAGACCCATCTCCCTGCTCCTATTCCCAGCTAAAGTCATCAAGCCATCAACAGCCAACTTGCCACATTCATCGAGAAGCACAACATCCTCGACTCCTCCCAATCCGGTTTCAGAAAAAAACACAGTATGGAAACCTCCCTCCTCGCTGCAACAGACAACATCCGCACCCTACTGGATTCGCTCTTTCCTCTCTGGCAGAATGCAGTGGGTCAGACTCCCCCTTTTCCTCTCCGACCCTACACCTACCACTTGCGGAGTCCCCCAGGGGTTTTCCCTCAGCCCTATACTCTTCAACGTCTACATGGCTCCGTTCGCCCCCATCGTCAGAACCTACGGACTCAGCATTTTGTCATACGCAGATGACACCCAACTCATCCTCTCCCTATCCAATGAACCCAATACCACCAGAAACTATTTTCGAGAAGGCATAGAAGCAGTCACCAGATGGATGAAAACCAGCTGCTTACAACTAAACACCAACAATACAGAAGTACTCATCATGGGCCCAAACCCCGACACATATAACGACACCTGGTGGCCCCCCACCCTCGGAAGCCTGTCCACCCCCACGGACCATGCACGAAACCTGAGAATAATCCTGGATGCAGAGCTCAAAATGAACAAACAGATCAACTCCATCTCCTCCTCCTGCTTCCACATCCTCCGCCTCCAATATAAGACCTTCAAATGGATCTCCGTCAAACACAGAAAGACCCTCACTCACGCCCTGGGCACCATCAGACTCGACTACGGCAATGCACTCTACGCCAGAATAAACAAAAACCTCACCCGCAAGCTACAGAACATCCAGAATGCCGCCGGAAGACTGGTCCTCGACCTGCCAAGACACTGCCACATCTCCTAGCACCTGCGCACACTCGACTGGCTCCCCATCGAAGCTAGAGTCACCTTCAAGATGCCCACCCACACCCACAAGGCCCTCCATGACACCGGACCAGCATACCTGAACAGCCGACTCAAATTCCATGCACCCCAGAGGACCCTACGATCAGCCCAGCTCTCCTACACTTTGGTAAGAAAGACTGGATTGGGAGGCCGCTCCTTCTGCTACCTCGCGGCTCGAGCCTGGAAAGCCCTACCGTTCCACCTCAGACAGATAATATCGCTCCCCATCTTCGCAAGAAACCTCAAAACCTGGCTCTTTGCTAGACCCCCACTTGATGGACTGGAGCCTGCTAACACTCCCCAACCCCCCCCCCCCCCTCAGTGCCTTGAGACCCTTGTGGGTGAGTAGTTGCAATTAATAAACACATGATTGATTAATTGAAATGCAAAAACATAACTTGGCCCCTACTGAAAAGGTAGTACACCCAGCACAATGACTGTGAAAATAAAAATAAAAGTACAAATAAATACAGGTGGATGCCCTCTATTAAGCACATAAAAGCTTTATAGAAGATATTTACTTGTGAAATCTCAAAGAAAAACTACTTAAATCCAATGTGGTAAATGCAGCAGGCAAGGAGAATGCTCTATTCAGCTTCAAATTCAAATAAAAGGTGACCAGGAGATGGACAAAGGACTGTAAGGAGCCTGCTGGACAGGAACAGGAAGTTAAAGTCTCTGGGGCACTTCCTTCCTCTAGGGAAAAAAAGTTTTTAAAAAAGGGCTTCTCACAAAAAAACAACTGCAACAGTCTGTTGAAGAGAATCCCCTTAAAAACCTCTTTAGCTGCTTCTCGAGCATAAAAGCTACTTGAGTGGTGCTCTTGTGGCTCAAATTACCTTCATATTTCACTATACTAATTCACCACTAATCCTTTATGGGTTCCATAATAACCTGCTACATATCGAAAAAGCACTTCAGTACCTTGTCAGGGATAGCAAGTACTAAATAAATGCAATCATTTTCCCTCTTCTATACCTTCACTATGCTTCTCAATTTAAATAACTAACATATCCACCACTCAAATTACTTTCATATTTCACTATACCAATTCACCACGAATCCTTTCTGGGTTCCGGAGTAGGTTGTTACTTGCCGAAAAAGCGCTTCAACTCCGCATCAGGGATAGCAAGCGCTATATACATGCAATTACAATACAATACAATACATTGTTGCTATTGCAGGTGGAAGCCATGTGAGCGGATGCAAAGTCTCATGCATTCTGGTTAGTGGCCCGAGAATATCATGGCGCGAGCAAGCGAGCACCAAAACAAATCAATCATGGGAATAGATATAAAATCTCTGCTTTGTGACCAGAAGGCAAAATCCAAATTCCACAAACTTCACAACTGGAGAGGATTTTACCACCCGGTCAAAATATTTAATACATCTTCATCAGTAAGGTGGTGTCATTTCGGCCACCAGGGCTAAAATAAACCCAAACTAATCATATAAAAACATAATTAACAAAACTTTACATTTATCGGAGTGGTGTGGCTCACTGGTTAGAGGCGGCAGACCCGGAAGCAGAGGACGGCCCGGGACCAGGGTTCTATCCCCGACGCGGCAGGGTCGTGGACCAGGGTCAGCGGACTCAATAATTCTCACCTCGGTGCCTACTCTAACCAGGGATCACACTCGGCAACTCTGGGCATTAGCTTGCCTCATCTCCACAACGGCCCCCCACATACGCCGGGGATGCCTGGTTTCACCTTGGAGATACCCAGTAGGGACCATCTCACAGGGAAAGCCAGGACGGGTTCCCCAGCGGTCTACAGCGCAGAGATACTCCTTCGGGAGTCGATTCTAGCGCTTTAGAAACCCACAATTAATTAATTAATGATAAGAACCCAAAACAGCAGTGTAAAAATAACATTTGGTGAATTGACCACATTGCACCGAAGAATTTTGCTACAGAAACAACCAAGAGGGTTCTGGGATCGAACCTCAACATTTGTCAAGCAGCAGAGTGGTTGTGCACTACCACATTTCTACAAGTGGGGCCAACCAGAGTCTACGTTGTTGGACATAACTAGGACAAGCAAAAAATACATGAGCAACACCCTCCACTGAGAGAGACCATCCTGGACAAATGTCTGACATCCCATTGGACCACCCTATAGTGAATAATCTCAGCGGGAGAGTGCCCGCTCTGAACTGTATAACTTCCAGTCCAGAGGGACAGACACTGAGTTCCAGTATGGCTTATAACTGCTCGTAAGCTTAAAATCAAGAAAGAAAGTCACATGTCAACCTGAAAAGAGCAGCCTTGCTGGAGTCCCCATCCAATGAGAGATCTCAGTGCATTCTTTGGCAGAATCCAGTAAGCAGGATGGTCCCATAGCTCAGAAAGCCCAAGGAAGGTGAAGAGAATTCTTTATATACACTAACCAGGGTATTTTGTGAAATTGGTCAGCATCCAAAACATCTTTTATTGCTAGAGGATAGTGGGCTAATTCTGGGGTATTCCACAACCGCCTCCAGTATAACAAAGACTCAGGCTAGATTTACCTATATTCCTTTTTAGGACTACCTCATAAAAAAGAGGGTGTGGTGGAGTACTAGAGGGTAAAAGGGCGAGGTTGCGAATACATTTGCTCTCAGTTCTGGTTAGTGGCTCTACATTTGAAGAGCCCCACAGTTCAGCTCCATAAAGGGCCTATGCTAAAGCCTTGGCCCTGTATGTACGAAGTGCTGGTGGAATTTGTTTGGTAAAAGAGACACAATGGTGCATATTAGCAGGAAATAGCGATATTTATCGCTAAATGCGCTTAACACATTTTTTTTTTATTGCTGTCTATCGCTGGATATGTTAGCGGAGAAAACCTGCTATTAGCAATGTTTTTCTCCATTGTGCTAAAATATCCAGCGATAGTGGCAAAATGCGCGAATATCGCTGGAAATCCAGCAAAATTCACGCATTAACGCCAATGTGGGCTTAACCTGAAAATCCACCTCCCATTGGATAAACAGGTAAGTCATGTTTTTAGCAGGCGTTATATTATAGCGATAATGGCGCTTAGCGCAATTCTTGTTATCGCTATGACTGCCTTGCTAATAGGCGATAGCTGTGTTAGCGACTGCTTTCAGTTCCTAACAGTTTGGGTACGTCCATTTTGCATGTCATTAGCGATAAATATTGCTGACATGCAAAGCGGGCCCCAAACCGGTCGCTATCACTTAAAAGCTGTCGCTAACAGCAGTTAGCGACAGCTTGCTAATAGGGCGATAAAAATATCGCCATTTAGCAACAAAAAGTGCCGCTAAAGCGGCGATGTGGCCCTTGCTAATATGCCCCACAATTCCTTGTGTAAATCGCCCGTTAGCTGTCTAAGCTTCATGGCAGATTTTTTTATGTGGGGCTTCCAAGACATACTCCTGCTTATTAAAATACCCAAATAGATGCAGTAATCCACCATCTCTAGGGGAGCCCCCAAACAATACTTTTTTGAATGATCTATGGGGTTTAAATGACATCAACTTATTTTTGTTTGTATTGATCTCCAAGACCCGAGCGAGACAAAACACTTCAAACCGATTGAGCAACTTCTGCATTAAAGTGCGATCAGGAGGGTGTCATCAGAAAATAGCAAGATATGAGTTTTAATTCAAGAAAACAAGGGAGCGTTAGCCTAAACTGAAGATAAAAAAGAAGCAATGTAATTAATATATAATTAACTAGCAGAGGGGCTAACAGACAGCCTTGACAAACACCTCTATATACAAAAATATCATCTGTAAATTCATCCTGTTATACCCACCTCATTTAGGCATAATTGTCCTTGTGAAGGCATATGACCAGAGATACAAAATTCAAGGGTAACTTCATGTTATACAAAACCTGCTACAACATTTGGGGGCCGATTATGATGGAGGATTTTCCGCATACTCCGGGCCGGCGGATGCCACCGCCGGCCCGGAGGATGCGTAAAATCCTCTGCGGAGCCTCAGAAGACCCACCGCCACATTAGGATGGCGGTGGGTCTTGAAATCTGTCCGCAGCTTTTCCGCCACGGTCGCCTTCCGACCGCGGCGGAAAAGCTTTAACATGGCTGGCGGTGTCTGTCAGACACCACCAGGCATATTAGGATAGCGGAAAACATATGCTTTTCCACGGCGGCTTTTCCGCCGTGGAAAAGCATACGGAGATTGCCTTCGGGGGCCCGTTGCCGGCCCCCTTGGTGAGGGGGGGTGGGGGGTGCACATGGGGGGTACCTATGGTACCCCCCTGTATTTGCGTGGACAAAGCGGCGGGCACCGCGCGGTGCCTGCAGCTTTGTGCACGCAAATGCCGTGCATGCTTTTTTTAACATTGCGGCGGGTGCAGCTTGAAGCTGCACCCGCCGCAATGTTAAAGATTGAGGATGTGACCGCCACCCTGGCGGTCACATCCTAATCTGCACGGAGGGACCTCCGCAGCCCCTGCGGACGGTCCCTCCTACTCTATGGTGGCGGACGGACTCAGGTCCGTCCGCCATCATAATCGGCCCCAGTGTGTGGGACCAATTCAAAAGTGGATCTGGGATTCACAAATGACACCTAAAAAGATCCCTTGCCAACCAATAAATCAATAAAAAACAAAAGATCTGGTCATGGGTGGAAACTTTTGTTCAAAAACCTACGTGATAATGGCTAAGAATTTCCATGTCCACAATCCTGTATTTTAGAAAGCAGGCAGTGATAAAAAGTTTTTGGATGCAGTTGATTAGGCTGATTGGTCTGTAGTTGTCGGCATGAGACGTATCACCTTTTTTGTGCATGCAAATTATGACTCACTGTTCCATGCCTTTGGAAAGTCCGCTCCTGCTGCAATGGAGTTGACAATAATTAAGATGCAACAAGCCCTAACCTTGATATCTAACAGAAATGCATCAGCCGGAACACCTTCCGATCCAACTACCCTATTTTGAGCCACAGCTCAAAGGGATGCAGTCACATCTCCGATGTAAAATGGCAACTTGTAAGGGGGAGGGCAAGGTGGTAATGACATAATGGCCATTAGATGTTGTGCTGGATCATCAGAGTACGGATTGCTAAAATGATATGACCACATATAAATCACCCCTAAGGTAGGCCCTAGACAGCCGAGAGGGCAGGGTGCAATGATTTTAAAACTTAGGACATGTTCTTTTACATGTCCTGGCAGTGAAACACTTTTAAATTCCCTTTTCACTACTGCAAGGCCTTCATCTCACATAGGTCAACATTGGAATTACCCTATTACATGTACTAAGCTGTAATTTCAAAGTGAGAGCATGTATTAAGTTCATGTTTTCTTGTCTTTGGAATTGTAATAAAAATCCTAAGTTACTTTCTTACTTACTTAAGTTGGCATTTTCCTGCCTTAGCCATTGAGTGCCTACAGCCTGCCTCTGGGTCACATAACTAGGTGTAGTTGGCAGTTGGGCTTTGTGTATTCCTCCTAGGCAGCCACACACAATAGAGAGCTTAGGTGTGCCTAGATGGGCCATCACTGGCAGAATGGGAGGATGGAGCTGGGCGCAACCCTACTTATACTTGGTTAGGCTGTGTCTTGCCTCTACACAAAGGCCTACATACCCCTGTAGTTAGTCTGTAGCCAGGACAGGGAAGGCAGAATGCCTAGGGACTTCAAATGGAAACTTCTCGAAGCTTCCATTACTACGAAGGCACAACTGGTTATAAATATTGGGCCCCAGACACAAACTCTTCAGTACACTTCTGGACCTGTGGTCACTATGCAAGGAAGAAGGACTGTTGGGCTGCGGAAAGGACTGACACTCAAGTGGACTGCTGCTCTGAAGGAATGCTGCCCTTTTCTGCTGAACTGCTTCCTGCTACCCTACTGCCTGAGTGAGAAGGAAGAATGATGGACCTGCATCTGTATGCCTAGGTCTTTAAGGGCTAGTTGGCTGGCCTCCTGACCAGAACCTCAGATACAGAAGGATCCAACCACATTGAACCCAGCACCTGGACTCTGCCAACTAAAAGTCAACCCTACCCAGTGGCTCCAACCCTGACCTGAACCCTTGTAAGTGGGCTGAAGGTGTTCTGCCAGACTCTGTGGATCAGTCACAACTAACAAATCTTGTCTGTTGCGTGTGCAACCCCAAGCTGAACAAACATATTGTAACCACTGTGCAGACCCTCACATCCATCATCAACAGAAGCCTTTATGATGACAAAGCACACCTTATCCCAGATTTGCAGCTCCTTGGAAAATGATGCAGACACTCACAGCGCTCCTTCACTGCATGTTGGAACCTGCGCAACATTTTGGCTGCAAGACCATTGCAACGCTCAGCACACCAGGATTTAAGGTACTTTGTTCAGCTGCCCTAACTGGTACCTGAAACTGGGCCGTCCTTCATCCAAGTCGGCCTGAACGTATGTCTTTGTCCTGGTCCGGCTTGACCAGGTATCCACAGTTGGCACTTTGTGTCTTTTGGCACTATTTTCCCTAAAATCTTTAAAATTGCATCTCTATGGTTTTCCTGATTGGATATTTGTCATTTTGATCTTATTTTATCTATTAAAAACAAATCTACTCTTCTAGACTGGTGTGGGATTATTTTTGTGTGGTGTTTTTTTAACTTTATTACTGTTTGAAATTTTGCACAAATACTTTACATATCTCTGAAATAAGGTGGCTTTCCAGGCGACAGTAAAGCATCCATCACTTATAAGAATGATTTGCTAAAAATGAACTGAGACATTCCACACAGCAATACTACTGTTTGTTGTGTGGTACATGTTGCACAGAATTTTAGTGCTGCTAGCAATGTTAGGAAGTTGACATGTCAATGCATCTATATTGAGTGTGATAAATAACACCTATTATAAGTATATAGGGAATAGCATGCAGATTTTGGTGTTTAATGCGCCAAAATCTGCATAATGCGGTAAATACTGTACACATTTCCAATAGTTATCATTTGCATCAAACAACTTATAACTCATGATTCAGACCTGTGCATAAACAGGGGTTTACACACACGTTAGAATTTACGAGTTACTCATAATCAGGCTCACTTGCCCTGAATATGAGTTAGGAACAAAAGGGGTTAGGTCCTTTGTGTGGTGAGGGCTAGACCTAGTAACAATAGTAAACAACACAAAATGCACAAACCACAGTGATTCAATACAATGTTTTGATATAGGGTAAGAAACACTTTATTGTTGCTTCCCTGGACACCATTATTTTGTGTCAATCATTTTATATTTTTCTATAATTTGAAAAACATTGCTGACAGAAAAAGAAACATTGATTGCAAATGTTTACAAATATTTACAAGACTGAACGAATTTGATCAAACATTAAAGGCAAAGACTATGTACACATTTAGAAAACATTTGAACACACATTAGAAAACTATTCTCACATCAGACATTGTTGAAAAGATAAATACAAACATTTCAATTACAAACAACAAAAACTTGACAAACACTGAATGAGAGAAACTGGGGGTTGGTAAGATAGATTATTAAATGTCTTATATAACTTTTAACGCTGGACCAGCTGGTCCTAACTTTAGTACAACAGTAATACTTTGTATCTCCCAACCAATACTGCCGACGCGTTTCTAGACCAGACTGGAGTCACTGGTCTGTCATCAGGGCTGTATGTATCTTGTATCTGTGGGATACAAAAGCAATGTTTTGCTTAATCTAGTGTGTGAGCTCCCTATTCTCGTAGAATAGCTGTAATGTCAGTGTGCGCTACATACCAAGGCTGCTCAGTGCAGAATTTCAGAGGGGGTCTTTTGGAGGTCCGTTTAAGTGAATAACGTGGCCAAGCAGAGAAGCCTACAAGAGTTTAAGGGATGTTTTTAGTTTTTATAATTACGTGAATGGTACAATATGTTCACTAGCTGAAACATTTTAGGAAGTTGGAAGCGTACCTTTTACTTCAAGTAGCGCCGAGTGCTGGCAGGATCCATTAGAAGCGGCGTGACCATCAGTTTGGGTTCTGAGAAAGATTAACATTCAGATGCTTAGCGATGTGTGCGTTGTGTTAAACACTCGCTTGGGGAATTTAAAAAAAGGGGGATTGCCTACCTTGAATTAATCTCTCATTTGTGCATGAATTGAGTTGTTAATTTCAGCGTTCTGTAAAGAAAAACAGAGCGCGACCTTAGTAGATTATTTTAACTAGTTCAGAGCTCAGCTAGCGCGTGTTAGTGCAAGTGGAGCAAATACCTGTGGCTGGAGCTGCTGCTCTGTGCTGCAGGATTCAGATTTCTCTCAATAAAGATGGCCGCCGCTGTTTCTTGTTTGTTATATGCAAAAGCTGTGCTGATGCATTGTGGGGCATGTAGTCCCGTGAATCGCATTTGCTTGAAGTAAGAGCTGACATGTAATGTGCTGGACAGACCTCACTATGCAGAGCACATACCTCTCCATGTTTACATATACTGCTAGTGCTTGTAGTGTTGTGGACAGTGGGCGCAACCATGTTACCTAAGGCAGTAGGGAAGATCTCGGTCATGTAGCTGTGTCCCCCCCCTGTAAGCGGAAGCGGAGTGGGCTGGTCCAACGTACGCCACTCCAGCGAGGAGTGTGAATAAATAGGCTGGGCCTCTGGGCGTGATTCACTTCTGGGAAGGCCAACAAGTCTGCCAGAGTGGTGCCCTCAACCTGCCACGAGGCCGCTACCTTGACCGCCAGCCTCCTCGACACAGGCCTCCTGCGAACCCAGTGGCACAGCACCGCAGAGTTATGTTTGTACATACTACTGCCTTCGATGTACACTGTGGACAGCAGGATTCACAATTCACGAGTCACGATTGCAGATGACGCAGTCCAGTAGGCAATAGACATTGCTCCCAGTGTGGCCTGCCCGCACCATGAATCATCACTGACTGTGCACACACTGAATGCTTCTGGTGCCTGTATCTGTGCAGCTAAACTTAACACCACGTGGCTGTGGGCCATTGCTGTTCGCTGCTTCCGACCTACACTGTGGACAGCAGGGTTCACAATTCAGATCGAGTCGTGATTGCAGATGATGCTGTCCAGTAGGCAACAGAAATTGCAACCAGTGCAGCCCTCCTGGAACACGCATCATCGCTGGCTGTGCACATGCTGAGTGCTTCAACTGCCACTAACTCAGTGCACCACAAATCACTGCCATGTAGCCTTATTAAGGCAGAATTAATTAGTCAAAATACATTGCTCCCAGTGCTGCCCGCCCAGACCACGCATAAACGCAGGCTGCGCACACGCTGAGTGCTTCTGGTGCCACTAACTGTACAGCTCAATACAACTCCACATGGCTGGGGGCCCTTGCTGACCACTCCCTCCAGCCTACATTGCGGACAGCAGGGCTCACAATTCAGATCGATTTGCGATTGCACATGACGCAGTCCAGTAGGCAACAGACATTGCTCTCAGTGTGGCCCGCCTGGACCACGCATCATTGCTGGCTGCTTCAGGTGCCACTAACTCTGTGCAGCTCAACTCAATGCCATGTGCCTTTGGGCCCTTGCTGACTACTGCCTCCGGCCTACACTGTGGTCAGCAGGGCTCACAATTCAAAGTCAGTGTTGATACATTGATTTCAGAGTCCAAAAGGCAACTAACTCTAACGTCCCTGGAAACTACATATTTCGACAATGTATTCCATGCATATTTCATCTTTTGTTCCATTCGCCTACACTGTGGTCAGCAGGGCTCACTATTCGAATTCAGTTTTGATTTATTAATTGTAGAGGTTAGTAGACAACATACATTGCATCCACTGTGGCCCGCCCAGACCATGCATCATTGCTGGCTGCGTACACGCTGAGTACTTCAGGTACCACTAACTCTGTGCAGCTCAAGTAAAATGCCATGTGGCTGTGGGCCCTTGCTGACCGCCGCTTCCGGCCTACACTGCGGTCAGCAGGGCTCGCAATTCAGATCGAGTCTCGATTGCACATGACGCAGTCTAGGAGTCAACAGACATTGCTCTCAGTGCGGCCCTCCCTGATCACGCATCATCGCTGGCTGCACACACGCTGAGTGCTTCAGGTGCTGCTAACTCTGTGCATCTCAACTCAATGCCACGTCCCTGTGGGCCCTTGCTGATCGCTGCCTACGGCCTACACTGCGGTCAGCAGGGTTCACAATTCAAATTCAGGCTTGATTCATTAATTTCAGAGTCCAATAGGCAGCTAACTACAATGTCCCTGAAACATCCATATTTTGACAATGTATTTCATACATATTTCATCTTTTGTTCCTTATGCCTACACTGCAGTCAGCAGGGCTCACAATTTGAATTCAGTCTCGATTTATTAATTGCAGAGATTAGTAGGCAACAGACATTGTATCTACTGCGGCCCACCCAGACCATGAATCATCGCTGGCTGAGTACACACTGAGTGCTTCAGGTGCCACCAACTCTATGCAGCTCAGGTCAACACCACATGGCTTTGTGCCCTTGCTGACCGCTGCCTCCGGCCTACACTGCAGTCAGCAGGGCTCACAATTCAGATCGAGTTGCTATTGCACATGACGCAGTGCTTCAGTTGCCACTAACTCAGTGCACCACAAGTCACCTCCATGTGGCATTATTGAGGCAGAATTCATTAGGCAACAGTACACCTTTTTCAGGCCCGTGGAGGGAGTGCCATGGGGCAGTGGGGCATGGCGGGAGCGGGTTAGTGTGGGGTATAGTTAACTCCGGCTCATGTCCAACCGGAGTAATGTAAAGATATGCGCGCAATGGAATTTGTTTTATTTATGTATTTCTTTACATTACTCTGGTCGGTCGTGAGCCGCAATTTACTACCCCCCCACACCCCCTGCCCCACCCCACGGCATTTCCTCCACGGGCCGCTACTGGTTCGTATGGAGCCTAAAACAGGTAAGCTGCTTCTATCAGATTCACAAAGAGGCTTAAAATGAAGAGTGGTGTACTTACCTTTAGATTTAAAAAAAAATCTTGAAACTATTGCTGTAGAGTAAGAGGAACTGAACCTGTAGTTATTCTAATTAATGGTGTTCCTATGAAGAGTCGAAAAATATGGCAAGACTTAGCAGATGTCAGCACAGTGCAAAAGGCTACGTTATATCTCACAAAAACAATGTTTACTACAAAACTCTGTATTTGGAAGAAGAAGAAATTGATTGAGTTGATGATAGCAAAATTTCAAGTGGCCAAATTGAAAAAGTAGACATCTCCAAAAGTGAAGAAATTTATGAACATTATAGTGTACATCCTTTACATTTAAAGGAAGTGATTGGAAATAATATTGAATTATTCAAAATGAAGAAAGCGAAGGGAACTCCCATGAGTGTTTGGAAAAGAAGTTTGAAAGCTCGTTGTTTTCCACAGATCTTTCCCACTGAAAAAGGTAGACTATATGACAAACAACCAGTACATATTCCAGCATCAGAATATCGTACAACAAGATTGTACTCAGAAGATCGAATATTTCAACAATGCATTCCATATTTATTTCATCTTTTGTTCCATACACCGACACTGCAGTCAGCAAGGCTCACAATTCAAATTCAGTCTTGATTCATTAATTGCAGAGTCGCTGCCTGCGCACAAGCTGAGTGCTTCAGGTGCCACTAAATCTGTGCAGCTGATGTCAACACCATGTGGCTGTGTACTCTTGCTGACCGCTGCCTGCAGCCTACACTGCGGTCAGCAGGGCTCACAATTAAAATTGAGTCTTCATTTATTAAGTGCAGAGTCCTGTAGGCAACAGACATTGCATCCAGTGCGGCCCGCCTGGACGACGCATCATCACTGGCTGCGTACATGCTGAGGTCTTCAGGTGTCACTAATTCTGTGCATCACAACTCATGGACCCTTTGAGATTCACTTTCCTGCTGTAGACACCGACGCAACAATGTCACCTCAGGCAGCAGGAATATCCCGAAGGGACATTAACAATTTCTTCATATGAGCACGCTTATCTCTGATGCCCCTACCTCACTGCACCACAAGTCATAGACCCTTTACAATACAATCCTTTTTGTGTAATTTAAGATCTGGTACCCCTACCTTAGTGCACCACAAGTCATGGACCCTTTAAGATTGAATCTCTGTGTGTGATCCGAGGATCACTGTTGTAGTTGTTGCAAGCACCAACCCTAAGGGCTGGCTTACACTGACCGCACACGCATCCACCACAGGCGTCACTGGACATTTGAACCTGGTAATAAAAAGGAACCGAGTGCACGTGCCCATAGCCAGTTTTACTATCTATCTAACTGTGTCCGTGTGTTCATTATGAATGCCTGATGGCCCTGGACCCTACAACATTACATTGTGCTGGTGACTGTGTACACAACCATGTTACCTATGGCAGTGGGGAAGACCTCTTATAAGTGCTTGTGGATTGGCCGATTGATTGGATAAGTAGCTTGGGTATTGGCAGATTGATTGGATAAGTACATATGTTGTTGGAGCCTAACACCCGAGCACGAGCTTGGTTCAAATTGGCTGCCAACCAGTGGCAACCCCGGCGGAGCGTCAGGATTGCAAACCAAGGGGTCCATTAGGATGGCGGACGGACAAAGTCCATCCGCCATCCTGTCGGGGGCAGGTACCGTCCGCCACTAGGGCGGAGGTACCGTGCCCCAATTAGGATGCACCCGCCACAGTGGCGGGTGCATCCTGCATTTTTAACATTGCGGCAGACGGTGCATAAAGCACCAGCCGCCGCAATGTGAAAAATGCTTGTTGTGCGTTTCACAGCACAACATGCCAGGCACCGCGCGGTGCCTGCCATGTTGTGCTGTGAAACACAGGGGGGTACCATAGGTACCCCATGTGCACCCCCAACCCCCTTCACGCTGGGGGCCCGCAACGGGCCCTCAAAGCAGGAACCGTATGCCTTGCCGCCACGGAAAGGCATTCCTCCCAGGCCATCCTAATATGGCTGGCGGTGTCTGATAGACACCACCACCATATCAGGCCTTTTCCGCCGCGGTCGCCTTGCAACCGCAGCGGAAAAGCGGCGGACGGTCTTCCCTTCCGCCATGGCCCCTCCGCCATTGTAATATGGCGGGGGGAAGAAAGGTGGCGGACGGGCAAGGATGGCAGATGGATCGCCACCACCCGCAACGGGCCCCAAAGCAGGAACCGTATGCCTTGCCACCACGGAAAGGCATTCCTCCAAGGCCATCATAATATGGCTGGCGGTGTCTGAGAGACACCGCCACCATATAAGGCCTTTTCCGCAGCGGTCGCCTTGCGACCACGGCGGAAATGCGGCGGACGGTCTTCCCTTCCGCCATGGTTCCCCCCGCCATTGTAATATGGCAGGGGGAAGAAAGGTGGCAGACGGGCAAGGATGGCGGATGGATCGCCACCTCCTGCATGGCGGTGGCGATCCGTCTGCCATCCTAATGGACCCCCAAGTCTCGGACAAGCCAACGCTACGCACGGAGCGTAAGTAGGCTCTGCACCAGTTCCTGAGGCACCCGCCTTCTTTGCTACGGGATCGCCAGAGCCTTTGCCCTAGTGCCCTGAGTTCCCGCCCACTAAAATCTGGCCCACTGGCTAGCAGGAATACTGCACGGATCCCTGGAAAACTGAGTCCAGGAGCTTAGAATTCTCATTGTGGAATAGTGCATTCTGATTCAGTGGATACCCTTCCAGGTCATTCATCCCTGGAACAAGGAATTCTGACTGTTGGATCTCTGGAGTCCCGTCTTCTGGAACCCCTAAAGCGAGCTTCTGGCTCCATGGAGCACGGATGATAAAAGGTCCAGAATCCTGTCTGCAAGATATTCCCAGCCCCACAACTGGATCATTGACATACGGCGGATAAAATCTACATACTTCTGTAAGCGGAAGCGGAATGGGCAGAGCCGGTGTACGTTAGTCAGGGGCACAACAAGAGCCAAATTTCAGGGAAGGCTGATAAAAATTTATGGGGGGGCCTAATTCTTCCAGTCATAGGCAGAGTGGAGAATTGCAGGGGCTCTAAGAAGGGGTAAAAACACAACATAGCCTCATTAACAGGTAATTAGTTTTAAAGACTTGTAAAGTACTCGGGTGCTGCGCTGAGAGCCGCACACCCAGCGCGTTCACAGTGGAGGGTCCCGCTGAGAGCCGTGCACCCAGCGTACTCACACTAGGGGGCAATGCTAAGCACCACATTAGGATCACCACTCCAAAATTTTCTTTAAAAAATGGTCCACTTCCATTAGTTATATTTGCCCTGAGGACCCCTATTCCCCAGGGCATGCCCAATTCTTGAATGCTTTAATTAATCATTAGGAAGGGGTGGCGTGTGGTCCCACTTTCCTTGTCCACTTCTGGCCCCGGGGACCCCATACCCCGGGGCCTGGTCTCTTTGTTAGGGACTGTGGGGGGACACCCAATGCCCCCACATTCCCACCAGCTCCCCGCCTCCTTGATTTTGGATGAGGGGAGCAGCTAACATGCAGCTCCCCTTGCCCAAAAGCAATCCTGCTTTGCTTCATTGAAGCGAGAGCAGGTTTTCCTCCTCTCGCTTCAACGAAGCAAATCAGGGTTTGCTATGACAAGACGGGCGGACGGGCAAGGATGGCGGATGGATCTCCACCGCCTGCATGGTGGTGGCAATCTGTCCGCCATCCTAATGGACCCCCAAGTCTCGGACAAGCCAACGCTACGCACTGAGCGTAAGTAGGCTCTGTACCGGTTCCTGAGGCACCCAACTTGTTTGCTACGGGATCCCCGGAGCCTTTGATCTAGTACCCTGGGTTCCCGCCCACTAAAATCTGGGCAACTGGCTAGCGGGAATACCGCACGGATCCCTGGAAAACTGAGTCCAGGAGCTTAGAATTATCATTGTGGAATATTGCATTCTGATTCAGTGGATACACTTCCAGGTCGTTCATCTCTGGAACAAGGAATTCTAACTGTTGGATCTCTGGAGTCCCGTCTTCTGGAACCCCTAACGCGAGCTTCTGGCTGCATGGAGCACGGGTGATAAAAGGCCCAGAATCCTGTCTGCAAGATATTCCCAGCCCCACAACTGGATCATTGACATACAGCGGATAAAATCTACATAATTCTGTAAGCGGAAGCGGAATGGGCAGAGCCAGTGTACGCCAGTCAGGGGCCCAACAAGAGCCAAATTTCAGGGGAGGCTGATAAAAATTTAGGGGGGGGGCCTAATTCTTCCAGTCATAGGCAGAGTGGAGATGCAGGGGCTCTAAGAAGGGGCAAAAACACAACAAAGCCTCATTAACAGGTAAATGGTCTTTAAAGACCTGTAAAGTACTCGGGTGCTGCGCTGAGAGCCGCACACCCAGCGCGTTCACAGTGGAGGGTCCCGCTGAGAGCCGCGCACCCAGTGTGCTCACACTAGGGGGCAATGCTTAGCACCACATTAGGATCACCACTCCAAACTTTTCTAAAAAAAATGGTTCATTTCCATTAGTTATATTCGCCCCGAGGACCCCTATTCCCCGGGGCATGCCCAATTCTTGAATGCTTTAATTATTCATTAGGAAGGGGTGGCGTGTGTTCCCCCTTTCCTTGTCCACTTCTGGCCCCGGGGACCCCATCCCCCGGGGCCTGGCCTCTTTGTTAGGGACTGTGGGGGGACACCCAATGCCCCCATATTCCCGCCAGCTCCCCGCCTCCTTGCTTTTGGGCGAGGGGAGCAGCTACCATGCAGCTCCCATTGCCCAAAAGCAATCCTGCCTTGCTTCCTTGAAGCGAGAGCAGGTTTTCCTCCCCTCGCTTCAACTAAGCAAAATAGGGTTTGCTATGACAAGACGGGAGACGTGCTTCAACCCTGTCATAGCAAAAACCAATCTCCCGGGGGTGGGCTCCCCGGGACATTGCAGGAGCTGGCCCTGGGGGATGGTGGTCTCCAGGGCCCACTAGGTCTCCAGGAGGGGGGTAGCATGGCCCCCACCTTCTATTTTCAAAGCCCCAGGGAAGTGGTGGTCCCGGGGGCTTCGGGGGGCCCGCAAGGAGCTGCTGCATATTTAATTAAAGCCCTGGGGGTTGGCAATCCCAGGCATATGGGGGGCCTCGGAGGCCCCCCAATAATTACAAAACAAACCCCTGGGAGGTGGCGGTCCCCGGGCCTGCGGAAGGGCTGTGTGCCCTCCCGCACCTAATTTACATAGCCCGGGAAGGTGGCGGGCCCGGGGCTGCGGAGGCCATGCATTCCCCCGCAATATAATTTTATGATTGCCCCCAGAACCTGGCCCATTTGGGGGCTCATTTAAATGAAGTGGGGGAGCCCCCGCTTCATTTTCTTTTTCCATCCGGATTCGCATGCCCATGTGCATTCAGATTTTTTTAAAAATAATAATAATAATTTTTGAGCTTGGGGGTCCTTGTGGGACTTTCTGAGCTGGACTAGGGGGTCAGTGTGTTTCTACCATGCCCCTTTTTCTTCTTTTTCAATCTTTTTTTGACTGTTTTCCTGTCACGTGGCTCTACCAAGTCACAAGATGGCTGCCAACACTTCCTGGTTTGGAGTGTTGCCAGCCAATCACAGTGAAGCTTGTGGTCGTAGCAGCCAATCACAGTGAAGCTTGTGGTTGGGAAGGTGCGCAAACCCACCGCTGCCCCAGATATCGAAACTTTTATTTTTTTAATTTCTCAGCAACTAATTAACGTCTTTTTACCATTTTTAAAAAAGCCGCTTTCGGAACCAAGCTCAACCTTTTTGCCAAATTTGGGTTAATTCCGTTCAGCAGTTCAGGCTGTAGCCTTGGCGAAAGTTTCCTATGGGAAATTGATTTTTTCACTTTCATTTTTTGAATTTCTCAACAACTACTTTAGAAAATGTACACCATTTAAAAAACAAAAGGTTGCTTTCTGAACCAAGCTCTACCTTTTTGGCAAATTTGGTGTAATTCCGTTCGGGCTGTAGCCTGTAATAAAATTTCCTATGGAAATTGACAGGGAGAAAACACTTTTTGGGACCCCCCTTTTTTCTGAGCTCCCGCTTGATGAATGGCCCCCAAACTTTCAGGATAGGAGCTGTCCTGGATAGACCTTTATTTTTAGAATGTCGCAAATACGACGCTAAAGTTATTAACAAATCAAAAAATGCTTTTCCTATGAAAACTAGCTTCTAACCATAACTACCTGCTGTTCATTCTCTTTTTGTACACCCCTGCACTTTGCTGTTGCAGGTTTCGTAACCACGAGGCTTGCTGTAATAACTAAATAAAGCCCTTCGTTGCCAGGACCTGTTTGTCCCATTCTTCTGTTTTGCCATGAGATTGTGTGGAGGTTTTGAGTAAAGGGCAGCAGTTAAGGGAAGACTGTGTTGATATATATATATATATATATATATATATATATATATATATATATATATATATATATATATTTTTTTTAATATATATATATAAAACGCGTTGATCGTTTATCTTTGTTTCCATGCTGAAATAATTAATAACAATATTGTGGAGAGACAGCGCGAGTGCGCCCATTACTTTCGTGAATTCGGAGGTGCTTTGATATTTGGAACGGCGAGGTTCCGCCGTAGGGAAACGCACCCACACTGAGCGCTCGAAGGGCTGGGAAACCAGGAACCGGCGTGTGAATATATATATATTCACTGAAAAAACCATAGGTTATAGACCATATATAGTTAGGAATTAGCATTTAGAAAACCTTATTTTACTCACACAAAACCATTGAAATTCCATATATAGTTAGTTGCACTAACTATATATCGCGCACCCGCAATCCACTGCTGATGATGTCACATATTACATCATTCATGACATGGTCAGTGACATCACTGATGACATCACTGATGACATCTCAAATGACATCACTGATGACATCACTGATGACATCTCAAATGACATCACTGATGACATCATGACACACCAATACCAGTTACTACATACACACTCACTGATTCCTACGTCTACACACACATTCACTCATTCACCCATACAATCACTCATTCTTACAGTCACTCATTATTACAACACTATCATATGCACTCATACACCTATGCAGACAGTCACACACTGCCACTCATCCATGGAGTTACTCACACACCAAGTCAGTCCTGTAAAGAATCAATCACACTTCCATTTCTTCATCTATACAGTTAAACACAGAACACCATACTTCAGTGACATCACTGATGACATCACTAATGACATCTGAAATGACATCACTGATGACATCTCAAATGACATCACTGATGACATCATGACACACCAATACCAGTTACTACATACGCACTCACTGATTCGTACGTCTACACACACATTCACTCATTCACCCATACAATTACTCATACATACAGTCAGTTATTATTAGAACACTATCATATGCACTCATACACCTAGTCAGTCCTGTGAAGAATCAATCACACTTCGATTTCCTCATCTATAGTTAAACATAGAACACCATACTTTTCACACATATACTAACACATACTTACTCTCTTATACAATCACTGATACAAGTACACATTGATATGCACAGAGTCACACACCTCCCAGCCAGCCACACACACACTCAGTCTTCCATACATCCAGTCATTCTTCAATATGTAAAACGTATTTAAACTTTACAAAAACACACAGACACTAGATGATGTCATCAGTGATGTCATTTGAGATGTCATCAGTGATGTCATCAGTGATGTCACTGACCATGTCATGAATGATGTAATATGTGACATCATCAGCAGTGGATTGCGGGTGCGCGATATATAGTTAGTGCAACTAACTATATATGGAATTTCAATGGTTTTGTGTGAGTAAAATAAGGTTTTCCAAATGCTAATTCCTAACTATATATGGTCTATAACCTATGGTTTTTTCAGTGAATTTTCAAGGTTTTGTAAATGCTAATTCCTAACTATATATGGTCTATAACCTATGTTTTTTTCTGTGAATTTCATTGGTTTTTTAACAGCTAATATCTGTAGCTGTAAAATGTATTCTTCTTTAAATCCAAAAATATATTTTATATGTTTATGAATAATTTTTTTTTTAAATATTTTTTTTTCTTCGTTCCCCTTTCGCGAATCGAGAAGCTTCCCGTTAGCTGACCTTGATGCCGCGAAATAGACCGCGAGCCGGTAAACGTTTCTTTACCGCAAGTGCCGCGTTAGAAAACAACATCGTGACGCCTCCCGTCCGCATGACGTTTCACGTTGTCGCGTGATACGTCATATGACGTGCTACGTTAGCGAACTGGTACGCGAAGCGAGTCGCAAAGCGCAGGTTTCTGGAAGCAAACCGGGAGGCCCTGCAAAGCGCTTAACGTAAACACAGCAAGTCATGTGACTTGGTAATAACACTTTTCATTGGTTCATTTCACTTTTGGTTTCCTAATGATGTAAGACTAGGTCATATAATCTAAAATGAACACTTTTGATTGGTTGAGAACTCTTGTTTTTCCCAAATGATGAAAATCCCTCCTTCTTTCCTCACTCTGACTTTCATCATTGTGAGAGAAAGACCCTTTGTGATCACTGAGCAATGGCTTCTTTAGTAGCTTCAGCTGGTGCTTCCCCACCACCTCCACCACATCCAAGGAAGAGTCGACCACCTGCTCAAGTTATAATTCAACAAGAAGAGGAAGAAGAGGAACAGGACGACGAGCACGAAGAGAGGCAGTTTTTGCCTGAGCAGCCCAGGACGTCTCACCGGAAAGAAAACTTCATTTGGCAATTTTTTAAAATTCCCAAAGGTCAGAAAAAAGTAAATGCAAGATACGTAACTTGCCTTATATGTCAAGATAGACTGTCCAGAGGAACCGAGAAAAAATACAATTTCGGAAACTACACAATGCATCGCAATATGACTAGGTGGCATCCTAACAACTACAGTGCTGCACAGTTTCGGAACGACCTAGATAATCTCCCTATTATGGCCAGAAGATCTGTTGTACCGGAAGTAACGGGACCAGAGGGCAGGGAGATGGTGCCAAATATACAAATGAAATTTGGTGAAGTAAAACACATCTGCGTATTTTGCGATGGATTCATTTCCTACGGAGAAAGAAGCATCACTCTGATCAACAGAGCTATTGACTATCATATGCAAGTTTGTACGAAACGCCCAAAATAATAAATACTTCTTTTTTTGTTTTGTTGCTCCTGTTGAGCCCTTTACAATGAATCGTTTTCATTGCCCCCTCCAAGAAAAACCCCAAAAAATATAAAACTGTTCAGAAAAATTCAAAAAAAGTAAAAAAATGTTCCGAAAAATAATAAAAAAAATATAAAACAACAAAAACAATAAAAAAAAAGTTCTTTTCAGAACTACCTCCCCGTTATTAAAAAATTGGTACAATATTTGGAACTGTGCCAACCTCTATTTCTCTTAGTTCGCTTCCCAGTTCGCTCGCCGGTACGCGAACCGGAAGCGAACCAAAAACAGTAAGTATAAGGGAAGGAAACAGACACTTATGTTAAAAGAAAGACAGCTATAGGGGAGTAAACTAGAGATACTATTACCCGTAATCCACTGCTGATGATGTCACATATTACATCATTCATGACATGCTCAGTGACATCATCAGCAGAGGATTGCAGGTTTTTTGGCAACGTGCCTTATCCACGGTTTAATAACGCTGCCTTTTGCTTTATATAAGTTTTCAAATTGTATGAAATATATACCAATAGGTCGTTATGAACCTTTAGGTAGTGCTTTTCTTCATGAGGTCTGGTCGCTTCCATACACATACAGATGTTTCAAAGATGATCAAGAAGTTTATCTGAATGGAGAGGAATGCACTGAGACGCCAGATCATTCACTAATGTGTAGGCACATACAGTTACACGGTTCATGCAACAAACACCGACCAAATATGGCTTGCGTGTTGCAAGGCACGCCAGTTCCTGCTATCATCCCCACGTTCAAGTTGTTGGAAAATGGTAGTTATTTGATGCTCAATAATGAAGATTGTTCTGAGTTAATTAAAAGTATTCCTTTTATCGTAACAGTAAGTGAACGGGTTATTTGCTGCAGAAATGTTCTATTTCCTCCCACACATGAACATAGGGAGTTTTCAATCTGGCCACAAATACCAACCTTGGGACAGATTTCAACGGCATGGCAAGAATAAGAGCTCTTTTGTCTCAGAGAGAGGTGGCCTTGAGTTCGGCCCGTGAAACTTTCGTGCTTCACATAGCGAACACCCGTACAGAGGTGCAGACCCTTTTCAATTCAGATTTGCCTTTCAATTTCAGCAAGATGGTTCCGACTATCTTTAACGCATCCTCCACAAAGGCCCTGGCGCACTTTTTTAAAGTTGTTACCAGTGGTCTCGTGACTTCATTTGAGAAAATCTTTGGAGTCATCCCTGCTTCCTTTCATTCTATTTTCTCCACTCTGCTTCGTGGATTGGCATTTTTACTTGCATTACCAGCGGACGCTCTTGTGCATTTTTAAATTTTTAAATATGGATGTCCCTCCTATGCAACCTCCCACCCTGCAGCTGCTGACACTGTTCCGCAATCGCATGCTAGAATATTATGGCACAATGCCGTTGGCGATATTAAGCACGGCATATGGATTATCTTTTCGATTCTCCTACTTCACCTGTGTCCAGCCTGTATTTCACTGCCTGACCTGTGATTTCGATTGGGCCATTGATTTGTGTCTCTGCGGACCGGTTTCTCCTGACGTCGACTTTAATCAGCTGATGACTCCTATCATTACTCACGAGTTGGTTTGTCCTGGCGAAAGGATTATGGCTGTGGCATTGATGCATGGACTACTTGGTCCCTGGAATTTACTGGCGGCAGCACAGTCTTTCTTGGAACAGAGCTTTCTTGAAAACCCACCGAGCTGTCCTCTGATGGTGATAGAGGATCCGGTGCTGGGAGAGCACGTATGTTCTTTTCCGCTTTTAAATTGGATGGCTGAACTGTTTTCGGATGAAGACGGTGACTTCCTATTGGAGGCTGTTGCAGCTTATTTTGCATACACAGTTATGTCATAGACCTTTTTCATGTTTGATATGCTGAGTACTAGCATTTCATTGACAATTCATTGACTTATTTGTCAAGTTTTTATTATTTACCTTGCCTATTGGCTTAAGACTCGATAAAGTACTTGGCTGTTTTATTTTTCTTTAGCATTAAATTTTCCTAGTTTTTAATGCTTTACCTTGCGGACCGTCCACATATAAACTTGCAATCTGCTCTCATGAGATGGCACTTCTATTATCTTATTCAGTTCGTTTCCGGATCATGGGGAGGTGTCATCTAGGTCCTGGATCTCTTTACACCGTGTTAAGTTAGCATGGGCTCATTACCGGTTTAAACGCCATTTTTCCTTTTTTGCAACTTCTGCACACGACACTTAGTTGTTGCTTTAGCTTTCCACCTAGTAGTTCATCGTGGTTTACATGAGAATAATATGTTATTGCTCTACTATCTGCTTTGCTTGTTAAACTATATCTGTGCAGCGAGTGCTAAAGTTTCAAGAACAACACGATACAGAATTGTTATGAGGTCTGATCTCCACGACTTCATACTCATAACATAAGTGCAACTTCTGCCAATTCTGGGCATGAGGCGGGTTTTATATTGCTTTGCCGAACACACATACACAACAGTTGATGCGGTTCACATGAAGAGAGAGCTGGTGTATGCTGATGTGATTCCTTCAAATCTAAGACACTAAAGTATGGGCACGCCCTAAACCAACACCAAGAGACCTTCTTAGCAAATAATATAATATGTGTATTAGGGAGGGTGAGATATAAGCAGCCGCGGGCCGTGGAGGGAGTTACGGTGAGGCAGGGAGGCGGGGAGGGGGAGAAGCAGGGTGGAGCCCTCTCTACCTTGCCCCTGCCCCACCGTAACTCCCTCCACAGCCCGCGGCTGCTTATAAGTGTTGCTAACTCTTATTCATTTACAGCATGTTAACATACTGTCACCATTCGCTTTTTATGTACTAGTAACTATGCTGGTAATTTTGCTACTGATAATATGTGTACTTGTATTCTCCACCCTGCTTCTCCCCCTCCCCGCCTCCCTGCCTCACCGTAACTCCCTCCACGGCCCGCGGCTGCTTATAAGTGTTGCTAACTCTTATTCATTTACAGCATGTTAACATACTATCACCATTCGCTTTTTATGTACTAGTAACTATGCTGGTAATTTTGCTACTGATAATATGTGTACTTGTATTGTCTAAGATACTACGCCTGAGAAGACGGCATTAGTAAATAAACATTTCAAATACACATGTGTTCTTCTTAACTCCATGTTCTGGTTTCTAAGAAATATATAACGACCGACTGTTCATGAGTTCCACGTATCCTGAGGTACTATAAGTTCATATTCTGGATTGTCTAAACATTGAGAGTTTGTTATATCCAATGTGACACTGTACCTAGCTTGCTAAGGAGTTTTTGATTACTAACGTGAGTTTTGGGACACCCTAATTCGCCGAGGTTCCAATCCTCTGTCCACAGTTCTGTGTGAGAACAGAAACCCTGCGACAGGGGCACCCCCGACCCTTGCTGGAGCTTCATCACACTTGCGATACAACTCCAGCAATGCGCCACCTTTACGGCACAGATACATCACGCATCTGTGCTGTTTTTGCCCCATGATGCGCCGCATTGTAAATGCAGCACACCATAGGTGACGGAACAGCGGCACAGAATGACTAACACATCCCTGGTGATGCGGCAGTCATCATAAATGTATCCCTATGCTTCTTATCTTGTTAGAGATGAACCGCCATATGTATCATCAAAGTTTTTTGCATTTCCTAAATAGCGAACTTTAAGGAATAAATAGCGATTCTTTACCATTCCTAGTTTGCGATTAGCTATTTGCTAATTACAAATTACCCATTCATTTCCTTCATTTCCATAGGGCGGTTGGACTCACTTTTAGCTCGAACGGCTGAATGGATTTCGACGAAACTTGGCAAAATTGTAGGGACTGGTAGCCCGATGTGCCTTTGCTATGTCTCAAGATATATGCTCCAGTGGTTTTTACGAAAATTAACTTTGAAAAATATATATTGGGCTACATTGGCCTATATATATGTTGGAGCCCAAATGTAGCCCAATGTAGCCCAATGAAGCCCAATGTAGCCCAATGTAGCCCAAAGATGGCCGCCAGACACACAAAAAAACAAATGTAGCCCAAATATCAGCCAGATGTAGCCCAACTATAGCCCAGTGACAGAATGACCAATCAGCTTCGCAAACCTCCGTTACGCGAAGCGGAGCGCTGTTACAGATATATATCTTTTTTTGAACGTTAATTTCTCAAAATCCACTGGAGCACATATATTGAGACCTAGCAAAGGCACATCGGGCTACCAGTCCCTAATATTTTGCCAAGTTTCGTGCAAATCCATTCAGCCGTTCGATTATTATTATTATTATTTTTTTTTGCCCCGCGGGGCCCTTTTAAAACCTCCACATCAAACCTAGGGGGTCAGCGAGGATCTACTATGCCCCCTTATAGTTATTTCCCCCTTTGTTTTGACCTCCTCTTGTCTCTCGATCCTACCGAGAGACAAGATGGCGGCCGCTACGGACTTTTTGGAATGTTGACAGACGCCGGAGAACCAATCAGCTTCGCTTCACAAAGCTCCGTTGCGCGAAAAGCACGCGTCCTGGGACGCTGCCAGGTCCGCTGTTACAGATATATATCTTTTTTTAAATGTTAATTTCTCAAAATCCACTGGAGCACATATATTGAGACCTACAAAAGGCACATCGGGCTACCAGTCCCTACAATTTTGCCAAGTTTCGTGCAAATCCATTCAGCCGTTCGGGCTAAAAGTGAGGCCAACCGCCCTATGGAAAACTCAATGTTAAAAACACGTTTTGGGACCCCCCTTTTTTCTCGGCCCCCCCTTGACGAACCCCCCCCAAATTTTCAAGGGCTGCTCAGAAACAAAATGTGCCATTTTCCTGAAAATTTCAGCCAATTCCGTCCACAAACGCCAAAGTTATTAGACATAGAATTTTCAAAAATCCCATAGAGAAAAAATCCTAACTATATATACCTACTGGCGACCGCCAGTAGGTAATATATATGTCTGCCATTGAAAAAGCAATGAAGATAGGCTTAGTTCTAATTCCATTTCAATGAACTGTGTATGTAAATAGAATGTGCACTTGAGTAGCTTCACCGTGACCAATCCGTAACTGGCGAAACGCGTAGGAAGGCAGCCTTCACTTTTTTGCCAAATAAACTAACTTGAGCATCCCGAGGTGTCCTGCGCAGTTTTTCCTCGAAGAAGGAGTTACTCTGACTTAATATTAAGGGAGACCGGTACCCGCGCAGGACCGCCGCACAAAAGAAGCTAGGAGCAACCGGGACCTGTGTGGTTGGAGCAAATTGAAATGCTCCAGGCTTCCCGCAAAATATACTTCCACCAACCAGCTCGGAACAGAGAAGAAAATCTATATCGTTCAATTGATGGTGCTGGTGGAGTAAAACAGGAAAAACTACAAGACGCCACATCGGGCGTGCAGCTGAAAGGCATCGGTAGACCCGGAGCAAGAATCCAGGCAATGCGGTTACAGGTGGAAGAGGTTGAGTCCTGGCCTCGACTACCTTTACCAGCACCGCTAACTTGGAGAGGGAACGTCATAGAATCCTGGCAATTTTGCGAAAGTGGAGCGAAGACGGGCAGCAATATTACTGCTCGTATGACGCGTCAGGGTGTGAGCACACAGGATTGTGAGCAGTAACATCGCTATAGTGGCAAAAAATGGCTGCCCGTTTGGAAGCTAAACGAAAGGAAGTTTTGGATCGACTATTCTTCATAGAAACAGTACAAGGATCAACTACAAATGGCCAAACTCCGAAAGAACACTCTCTTTTAAACAGCGAGGTAAAGGCGCAGCAGTTGTTTGAAAAATTGGAAAAATTACACCGCAAGGAAATGTCTAAATGGTGGGAGGCGGAATCCTTACAGAAATATATATATGTTGGGAGAGTCCCCAGAGGCCTACGAATATATACTATTCCCACGTACGAAAACCCTGACCCTGAGATGCTAGATGAATGGTCTGGCAATTCGAAAGAATGCTCAATAACGGTGATGAGGATTTTAATTAAATACGCTTTAAAGGATAGAACTAAGCTACTGGAAGAAATAGAGGGAATACTATTGAAACTAACCAAACTGACTACTAAGGAAAAAATTGAGGAGTTTATGACGAAATTAGAAGGTTGCCTGGCTAAGCTGTAAGATGACATTACCAGCAAAAAACAAACAAAATGTATTAGAGATTATAAGGATTACCAGTCAGGAAGAGCATCAACGTTCCACAAGAAGTATGACCATCTATTTGAGAAAGTGAGTGAATCCAAGCCAATAGGAAGAACTGACAATGTATTAACAGAAGGCGATGATAATAGCACGACTGCTGAAGAAAGCGATGTGTGAAATTTGTCAGATGTGTCTGGGAGCCACGGCAAACAACAACCCCTAAGGAAAGATCGGGGTAGAATCAGATCCTTCCTGACACAATTTCAGATGTTGAATAAAGCCAAATAAAATCCGCAATTGGGCAATGAGGACCAGGATTTTTGGAGAGGCCGAGGACCAGGATTTCGAGGCAAAACCAGAGGATCCAGAGGAACAAAAAAACAAGGAGGAGAAGGAAAATACGATTCCAACAAACCCAGCCCGAAGGTGACCAGAGCTAAAAGAGGGATGAAATGACTATAGTCAACTTATCAAAACGTGAGTTAACATCTATTGACATTAACCTATTGGCTCTAGGGTTATCATTCTGCCCCACAAGAAAAATAGACTATGTACAAACCCGCATTGACACATTTTGTTTTGTGTGCAAATTGAAACTTAGGAAGTGGTTCCAATTTCATTGGCTAAACAGAGCAAGGGAAGTTAGAGCTGAATCACCTGAAGCACTTTGCTTATCGGACATTGATATGTTGCAAACGGTAGCTGAATTGAATGTAAATATTGATCACCATGATGATCCTCTGTTGAATCTGTATAATTTGGAAATTACTGTAGAGGAACCCTGTCCGAGTGGTTTTAGACCTAAATCCAGTTTTTTGCCTACAGTACATTGTGACGCAATAGACGTTTTTGAAAAAAGTGTTATCAAAGATCTTACGAAGCTACGTTATTGTAAAAAGGGCATGGCAAAACACAATCTGACTTCTGTCCAGACCACTGCATTAGAAAGCCTTAAAAATGATACCTCTATTGTAATTTGTCAATCGGATAAGGGCGGCAATGTCGTGATCTGGGCAAAACAGATTATATACAGGAAGGATTGCGCCAACTTAACAATGATGGCGCTGTTTATTAACCCTGCAGTGGGTATTTCAAAAGGAATGCTTTTCAGTAAGGAAATAAAGGACCTTATTGCATAGAATGGGGTCCCTCTTTGTTCTTTGTGTGTGTCTCCGAGCAAGTGGCAACCCTTTTTGATAATTAATATATGAGCTACAACGTGATACTGGAATCACGCAAATGCGGAAAGACAAAGTCTGCTCAAATTAAGAACCGGATTCCTTTTGAAATACCCACTGGAGGGTTAATAAACAGCGCCAATCAACAGGATTGTATGGCTAGAATCCTTTGGAAAACTGCTGGCGAAAGCAAGCCTACAAGTCCCAGGATGCCTGAAGATCTGAGCACTGGAACCAGCCCACCTGGGGGCAGGTAATTAACATTGAAATGAGGGACTTGCAAAGATGACAACATCTCTGCCATTAATTACAGCGCCGGTCCGTGAACAAGAAGCAGGAGCTTCGAAACGCGTAGGACCTGTCACATTGAACTTTCGAAATGAATGCTGTTCAGTAAGGAAATAAAGAACCTTATTGCAAAGAATGGGGTCCCTCTTTGTTCTTTGTGTGCGTCTCCGAGCAAGTGGCAACACTTTTTGATAATTAATAGGGCCAGCCAAGGTCGTGGAGTTCGCACCACCATGGAGGAAATATATGGGCTGCAGCGAGATACTGGAATCTCGCAAATGCGGAAAAACAAAGTCTGCTCAAATTAAGTACCGGATTCCTTTTGAAATACCCACTGGAGGGTTAATAAACAGCGCCAATCCACAGGATTGTATGGCTAGAATCCTTTGGAAAACTGCTGGCGAAAGCAAGCCTACAAGTCCCAGGATGCCTGAAGATCTGAGCACCGGAACTAGCCCGCCTGGGGGCAGGTAATCACCATTTAAATGAGGGACTTGCAGAGATGACAACATCTCTGCCATTAATCACAGCGCCGGTCCGTGAACAAGAAGCAGGAGCTTCGAAACGCGTAGGACCTGTCACATTGAACTTTCGAAATGAATGCTGTTCAGTAAGGAAATAAAGGACCTTATTGCAAAGAATGGGGTCCCTCTTTGTTCTTTGTGTGCGTCTCCGAGCAAGTGGCAACCCTTTTTGATAAATATATATATATATATATATATATATATATATATATATATATATATTCACTGAAAAAACCATAGGTTATAGACCATATATAGTTAGGAATTAGCATTTAGAAAACCTTATTTTACTCACACAAAACCATTGAAATTCCATATATAGTTAGTTGCACTAACTATATATCGCGCACCCGCAATCCACTGCTGATGATGTCACATATTACATCATTCATGACATGGTCAGTGACATCACTGATGACATCACTGATGACATCATCTAGTGTCTGTGTGTTTTTGTAAAGTTTAAATACGTTTTACATATTGAAGAATGACTGGATGTATGGAAGACTGAGTGTGTGTGTGGCTGGCTGGGAGGTGTGTGACTCTGTGCATATCAATGTGTACTTGTATCAGTGATTGTATAAGAGAGTAAGTATGTGTTAGTATATGTGTGAAAAGTATGGTGTTCTGTGTTTAACTATAGATGAGGAAATCGAAGTGTGATTGATTCTTCACAGGACTGACTAGGTGTATGAGTGCATATGATAGTGTTCTAATAATAACTGACTGTATGTATGAGTAATTGTATGGGTGAATGAGTGAATGTGTGTGTAGACGTACGAATCAGTGAGTGTGTATGTAGTAACTGGTATTGGTGTGTCATGATGTCATCAGTGATGTCATTTGAGATGTCATCAGTGATGTCATTTCAGATGTCATTAGTGATGTCATCAGTGATGTCATTGAAGTATGGTGTTCTGTGTTTAACTGTATAGATAAAGAAATGGAAGTGTGATTGATTCTTTACAGGACTGGCTTGGTGTGTGAGTAACTCCATGGATGAGTGGCAGTGTGTGACTGTCTGCATAGGTGTAGGAGTGCATATGATAGTGTTGTAATAATAAGTGACTGTATGTATGAGTGATTGTATGGGTGAATGAGTGAATGTGTGTGTAGACGTAGGAATCAGTGAGTGCTTATGTAGTAACTGGTATTGGTGTGTCATGATGTCATCAGTGATGTCATTTGAGATGTCATCAGTGATGTCATCAGTGATGTCATTTGAGATGTCATCAGTGATGTCATCAGTGATGTCACTGACCATGTCATGAATGATGTAATATGTGACATCATCAGCAGTGGATTGCGGGTGCGCGATATATAGTTAGTGCAACTAACTATATATGGAATTTCAATGGTTTTGTGTGAGTAAAATAAGGTTTTCTAAATGCTAATTCCTAACTATATATGGTCTATAACCTATGGTTTTTTCAGTGAATTTTCAAGGTTTTGTAAATGCTAATTCCTAACTATTTATGGTCTATAACCTATGGTTTTTTCTGTGAATTTCATTGGTTTTTTAACAGCTAATATCTGTAGCTGTAAAATGTATTCTTCTTTAAATCCAAAAATATATTTTATATGTTTATGAATAATTTTTTTTTTAAATTTTTTTTTTTCTTCGTTCCCGCTTCGCGAATTGGGAAGCTTCCCGTTAGCTGACCTTGATGCCGCGAAATAGACCGCGAGCCGGTAAACGTTTCTTTACCGCAAGTGCCGCGTTAGAAAACAACATCGTGACGCCTCCCGTCCGCATGACGTTTCACGTTGTCGCGTGATACGTCATATGAC
This sequence comes from Lissotriton helveticus, assembly GCF_964261635.1. Taxonomy (NCBI): domain Eukaryota; kingdom Metazoa; phylum Chordata; class Amphibia; order Caudata; family Salamandridae; genus Lissotriton; species Lissotriton helveticus. Next base: position 2,116,071,545 of record NC_136059.1, read on the forward strand.
GTACAACGTTAGCGAACTGGTACGCGAAGCGAGTCGCAAAGCGCAGGTTTCTGGAAGCAAACCGGGAGGCCCTGCAAAGCGCTTAACGTAAACACAGCAAGTCATGTGACTTGGTAATAACACTTTTCATTGGTTCATTTCACTTTTGGTTTCCTAATGATGTAAGACTAGGTCATATAATCTAAAATGAACACTTTTGATTGGTTGAGAACTCTTGTTTTTCCCAAATGATGAAAATCCCTCCTTCTTTCCTCACTCTGACTTTCATCATTGTAAGAGAAAGACCCTTTGTGATCACTGAGCAATGGCTTCTTTAGTAGCTTCAGCTGGTGCTTCCCCACCACCTCCACCACATCCAAGGAAGAGTGGACCACCTGCTCAAGTTATAATTCAACAAGAAGAGGAAGAAGAGGAACAGGACGACGAGCACGAAGAGAGGCAGTTTTTGCCTGAGCAGCCCAGGACGTCTCACCGGAAAGAAAACTTCATTTGGCAATTTTTTTAAATTCCCAAAGGTCAGAAAAAAGTAAATGCAAGATACGTAACTTGCCTTATATGTCAAGATAGACAGTCCAGAGGGACCGACAAAAAATACAGTTTCGGAAACTACACAATGCATCGCCATATGACTAGGTGGCATCCTAACAACTACAGTGCTGCACAGTTTCGGAACGACCTAGATAATCTCCCTATTATGGCCAGAAGATCTGTTGTACCGGAAGTAACGGGACCAGAGGGCAGGGAGATGGTGCCAAATATACAAATGAGATTTGGTGATGTAAAACACATCTGCGTATTTTGCGATGGATTCATTTCCTACGGAGAAAAAAGCATCACTCTGATCAACAGAGCTATTGACTATCATATGCAAGTTTGTACGAAACGCCCAAAATAATAAATACTTCTTTTTTTTGTTTTGTTGCTCCTGTTGAGCCCTTTACAATGAATCGTTTTCATTGCCCCCTCCAAGAAAAACCCCAAAAAATATAAAACTGTTCAGAAAAATTCAAAAAAAGTAAAAAAATGTTCTGAAAAATAAAAAAAAAAGTTCTTTTCAGAACTACCTCCCCGTTATTAAAAAATTGGTACAATATTTGGAACTGTGCCAACCTCTATTTCTCTTAGTTCGCTTCCCAGTTCGCTCCCCGGTACGCGAACCGGAAGCGAACCAAAAACAGTAAGTATAAGGGAAGGAAACAGACACTTATGTTAAAAGAAAGACAGCTATAGGGGAGTAAACTAGAGATACTATTACCCGTAATCCACTGCTGATGATGTCACATATTACATCATTCATGACATGCTCAGTGACATCATCAGCAGAGGATTGCGGGTTTTTTGGCAACGTGCCTTATCCACGGTTTAATAACGCTGCCTTTTGCTTTATATAAGTTTTCAAATTGTATGAAATATATACCAATAGGTCGTTATGAACCTTTAGGTAGTGCTTTTCTTCATGAGGTCTGGTCGCTTCCATACACATACAGATGTTTCAAAGATGATCAAGAAGTTTATCTGAATGGAGAGGAATGCACTGAGACGCCAGATCATTCACTAATGTGTAGGCGCATACAGTTACACGGTTCATGCAACAAACACCGACCAAATATGGCTTGCGTGTTGCAAGGCACGCCAGTTCCTGCTATCATCCCCACGTTCAAGTTGTTGGAAAATGGTAGTTATTTGATGCTCAATAATGAAGATTGTTCTGAGTTAATTAAAAGTATTCCTTTTATCGTAACAGTAAGTGAACGGGTTATTTGCTGCAGAAATGTTCTATTTCCTCCCACACATGAACATAGGGAGTTTTCAATCTGGCCACAAATACCAACCTTGGGACAGATTTCAACGGCATGGCAAGAATAAGAGCTCTTTTGTCTCAGAGAGAGGTGGCCTTGAGTTCGGCCCGTGAAACTTTCGTGCTTCACATAGCGAACACCCGTACAGAGGTGCACACACTTTTCAATTCAGATTTGCCTTTCAAATTCAGCAAGATGGTTCCGACTATCTTTAACGCATCCTCCGCAAAGTCCCTGGCGCACTTTTTTAAAGTTGTTACCAGTGGTCTCGTGACTTCATTTGAGAAAATCTTTGGACTCATCCCTGCTTCCTTTCATTCTATTTTCTCCACTCTGGTTCGTGGATTGGCATTTTTACTTGCATTACCAGCGGACGCTCTTGTGCTTTTTTACATTTTTAAATATGGATGTCCCTCCTATGCAACCTCCCACCCTGCAGCTGCTGACACTGTTCCGCAATCGCATGCTAGAATATTATGGCACAATGCCGTTGGCGATATTAAGCACGGCATATGGATTATCTTTTCGATTCTCCTACTTCACCTGTGTCCAGCCTGTATTTCACTGCCTGACCTGTGATTTCGATTGGGCCATTGATTTGTGTCTCTGCGGACCGGTTTCTCCTGACGTCGACTTTAATCAGCTGATGACTCCTATCATTACTCACGAGTTGGTTTGTCCTGGCGAAAGGATTATGGCTGTGGCATTGATGCATGGACTACTTGGTCCCTGGAATTTACTGGCGGCAGCACAGTCTTTCTTGGAACAGAGCTTTCTTGAAAACCCACCGAGCTGTCCTCTGATGGTGATAGAGGATCCGGTGCTGGGAGAGCACGTATGTTCTTTTCCGCTTTTAAATTGGATGGCTGAACTGTTTTCGGATGAAGACGGTGACTTCCTATTGGAGGCTGTTGCAGCTTATTTTGCATACACAGTTATGTCATAGACCTTTTTCATGTTTGATATGCTGAGTACTAGCATTTCATTGACAATTCATTGACTTATTTGTCAAGTTTTTATTATTTACCTTGCCTATTGGCTTAAGACTCGATAAAGTACTTGGCTGTTTTATTTTTCTTTAGCATTAAATGTTCCTAGTTTTTAATGCTTTACCTTGCGGACCGTCCACATATAAACTTGCAATCTGCTCTCATGAGATGGCACTTCTATTATCTTATTCAGTTCGTTTCCGGATCATGGGGAGGTGTCATCTAGGTCCTGGATATCTTTACACCGTGTTAAGTTAGCATGGGCTCATTACCGGTTTAAACGCCATTTTTCCTTTTTTGCAACTTCTGCACACGACACTTAGTTGTTGCTTTAGCTTTCCACCTAGTAGTTCATCGTGGTTTACATGAGAATAATATGTTATTGCTCTACTATCTGCTTTGCTTGTTAAACTATATCTGTACAGCGAGTGCTAAAGTTTCAAGAACAACACGATACAGAATTGTTATGAGGTCTGATCTCCACGACTTCATACTCATAACATAAGTGCAACTTCTGCCAATTCTGGGCATGAGGCGGGTTTTATATTGTTTTGCCGAACACACATACACAACAGTTGATGCGGCTCACATGAAGAGAGAGCTGGTGTATGCTGATGTGATTCCTTCAAATCTAAGACACTAAAGTATGGGCACGCCCTAAACCAACACAAAGAGACCTTCTTAGCAAATAATATAATATGTGTATTAGGGAGGGTGAGATATAAGCAGCCGCGGGCCGTGGAGGGAGTTACGGTGAGGCAGGGAGGCGGGGAGGGGGAGAAGCAGGGTGGAGCCCTCTCTACCTTGCCCCTCCCCCTCCCCGCCTCCCTGCCCCACCGTAACTTCCTCCACGGCCCGCGGCTGCTTATAAGTGTTGCTAACTCTTATTCATTTACAGCATGTTAACATACTATCACCATTCGCTTTTTATGTACTAGTAACTATGCTGGTAATTTTGCTACTGATAATATGTGTACTTGTATTATCTAAGATACTACGCCTGTGAAGACGGCATTAGTAAATAAACATTTCAAATACACATGTGTTCTTCTTAACTCCATGTTCTGGTTTCTAAGAAATATATAACGACCGACTGTTCATGAGTTCCACGTATCCTGAGGTACTATAAGTTCATATTCTGGATTGTCTAAACATTGAGAGTTTGTTATATCCAATGTGACACTGTACCTAGCTTGCTAAGGAGTTTTTGATTACTAACGTGAGTTTTGGGACACCCTAATTCGCCGAGGTTCCAATCCTCTGTCCACAGTTCTGTGTGAGAACAGAAACCCTGCGACAGGGGCACCCCGACCCTTGCTGGAGCTTCATCACACTTGCGATACAACTCCAGCAATGCGCCACCTTTACGGCACAGATACATCACGCATCTGTGCTGTTTTTGCCCCATGATGCGCCGCATTGTAAATGCAGCACACCATAGGTGACGGAACAGCGGCACAGAATGACTAACACATCCCTGGTGATGCGCCAGTCATCATAAATGTATCCCTATGCTTCTTATCTTGTTAGAGATGAACCGCCATATGTATCATCAAAGTTTTTTGCAGTTCCTAAATAGCGAACTTTAAGGAATAAATAGCGATTCTTTACCATTCCTAGTTTGCGATGAGCTATTTGCTAATTACAAATTACCCATTCATTTCCTTCATTTCCATAGGGCGGTTGGACTCACTTTTAGCTCGAACGGCTGAATGGATTTCCACGAAACTTGGCAAAATTGTAGGGACTGGTAGCCCGATGTGCCTTTGCTATGTCTCAAGATATATGCTCCAGTGGTTTTTACGAAAATTAACTTTGAAAAATATATATTGGGCTACATTGGCCTATATATATGTTGGAGCCCAAATGTAGCCCAATGTAGCCCAATGTAGCCCAAAGATGGCCGCCAGACACACAAAAAAACAAATGTAGCCCAAATATCAGCCAGATGTAGCCCAACTATAGCCCAGTGACAGAATGACCAATCAGCTTCGCAAACCTCCGTTACGCGAAGCGGAGCGCTGTTACAGATATATATCTTTTTTTGAACGTTAATTTCTCAAAATCCACTGGAGCACATATATTGAGACCTAGCAAAGGCACATCGGGCTACCAGTCCCTAATATTTTGCCAAGTTTCGTGCAAATCCATTCAGCCGTTCGATTATTATTATTATTTTTTTTTTTTGCCCCGCGGGGCCCTTTTAAAACCTCCACATCAAACCTAGGGGGTCAGCGAGGATCTACTATGCCCCCTTATAGTTATTTCCCCCTTTGTTTTGACCTCCTCTTGTCTCTCGATCCTACCGAGAGACAAGATGGCGGCCGCTACGGACTGTTTGGAATGTTGACAGACGCCGGAGAACCAATCAGCTTCGCTTCACAAAGCTCCGTTGCGCGAAAAGTACGCGTCCTGGGCCGCTGCCCAGTCCGCTGTTACAGATATATATCTTTTTTTAAACGTTAATTTCTCAAAATCCACTGGAGCACATATATTGAGACCTACAAAAGGCACATCGGGCTACCAGTCCCTACAATTTTGCCAAGTTTCGTGCAAATCCATTCAGCCGTTCGGGCTAAAAGTGAGGCCAACCGCCCTATGGAAATTAACATGGGAAAAACGCGTTTTGGGACCCCCCTTTTTTCTCGGCCCCCCCTTGACGAACCCCCCCAAAATTTTCAGGGGCTGCTCAGAAACAAAATGTGCCATTTTCCTGAAAATTTCAGCCGATTCCGTCCACAAACGCCAAAGTTATTAGACATAGAATTTTCAAAAATCCCATAGGGAAAAAATCCTAACTATATATACCTACCTACCTATAGGTAATATATATATATATATATATATATATATATATATATATATATATATATATATATATATATATATATATATATATATTACCTACTGGCGGTCGCCAGTAGGTATATATAGTTAGGATTTTTTCCCTATGGGATTTTTGAAAATTCTATGTCTAATAACTTTGGCGTTTGTGGACGGAATTGGCTGAAATTTTCAGGAAAATGGCACATTTTAATTCTGAGCAGCCCTTGAAAATTTGGGGGGGGTTCGTCCAGTGGGGGCCGAGAAAAAAGGGGGGTCCCAAAACGTGTTTTTAACATTGAGTTTTCCATAGGGCGGTTGGCCTCACTTTTAGCCCGAACGGCTGAATGGATTTGCACGAAACTTGGCAAAATTGTAGGGACTGGTAGCCCGATGTGCCTTTTGTAGGTCTCAATATATGTGCTCCAGTGGATTTTGAGAAATTAACGTTTTAAAAAAGATATATATCTGTAACAGCGGACCGGTTAGCGCTCTGGTTCGCGGACTTTTCGCGCAACGGAGCTTTGTGAAGCGAAGCTGATTGGTTCTCCGGCGTCTGTCAACATTCCAAACAGTCCGTAGCGGCCGCCATCTTGTCTCTCGGTAGGATCGAGAGACAAGAGGAGGTCAAAACAAAGGGGGAAATAACTATAAGGGGGCATAGTAGATCCTCGCTGACCCCCTAGGTTTGATGTGGAGGTTTTAAAAGGGCCCCGCGGGGCAAAAAAAAACCAAAATAATAATAATCGAACGGCTGAATGGATTTGCACGAAACTTGGCAAAATATTAGGGACTGGTAGCCCGATGTGCCTTTGCTAGGTCTCAATATATGTGCTCCAGTGGATTTTGAGAAATTAACGTTGAAAAAAAGATATATATCTGTAACAGCGCTCCGCTTCGCGTACTTTTCGCGTTACGGAGCTTTGCGAAGCTGATTGGTTCTCCGGCGTCTGTCAACATTCCAAACAGTCCGTAGCGGCCGCCATCTTGTCCCTCGGTAGGATTGAGAGACAAGAGGAGGCCAAAGCGAAGGGGGAAATGACCATAAGGGGGCATAGTAGATCCTTCCTGACCTCTTAGGTTTGATGTACCATTTTGCCAAGTTTGGTGTAATTCCGTTCAGCCATTCAGGCTGTAGACGTATGTAAATGTCCTATGGAAAATTGCATGGGGAAAACACATTTGAAAGTGTTGAAATTTAGAACCAATTAAAATGTTACTTTGGTTTTGTATTTGTGTGTGATGAAAGTTAATTGGTTATGTATATATGTCAAATGAGAGGAAACCACAGCCATTTTGTGATACTACTGTCTGAGGTACATTTGTGAGGAATTTTTGGTGGTGAATTTCTGGTGTTTGATTTACACAGTACTAACACTTCTGCTACTTTTAAAAAGGTGAGTTGTTAATTTGTAAGGGGAACTATGTTGTACACTTGAAGATAATTTGAAAAATGTTTTCTGTTATTTATTTGCTGTCCTTCTGTTATACTAAATACTTGATGAAGTTAGTTTTATATTATGTATTACTAAAAACGATAAATGAAAGTGATTATTTTTTTCTGCAATTTACAGCAAGCAATTTCAAAATAAAATGGCTCACAATGAAGAGACCGTGGCAATTTCTTTTGAATTGTCCACTACATTGATTGAAATTGAGAGCACCAATAATGAAATATTGTCACAAGGAGGACATGACTTGTATGATTCCATTAGATTGATTGAAATGGACAGCACCAAGAATGAAATATTGTCACAAGGAGATGACTTGAATGATTCCACTACATTGATTGAAATTGAGAGCACCAATAATGAAATATTGTCACAAGGAGGAGATGGCTTGTATGATTCCATTAGATTGATTGAAATGGACAGCACCAATAATGAAATATTGTCACAAGGAGGAGATGACCTGAATGATTCCACTACATTGATTGAAATTGAGAGCACCAATAATGAAATATTGTCACGAGGAGATGACTTGAATGATTCCACTACATTGATTGAAATTGACAGCACCAATAATGAAATATTGTCAGAAGGAGGAGATGACTTGAATGATTTTTTTGATCAATCTCTTGATGGCGAATTTATCGAGTGTTTGGAGACCATAGAGTTACAAGAATCATCATTGCAGACTTTTAATGAGGAGATTCCAGATGAGATGATTGAAGAGGAAATTACTGATGAGGACATGTTAGTAGTTGTTTCAAATTTAGAAAATTCTGAAGAATAAATTTATATTTAGAAATCAAAAATTGTTTGAGACATTATTTATTTTTATTTTTAATTTATGAGGTTGTAGCGAAGTGATTGTAGTATAAAATGAGACTTATAGTATAGAGTGCAACATTTTTATGTTACATGGTAAGTTTACTCATATTTACTTCCCTTCTGCCACTATATTATCTCCAATGTGTATTTGACATGTCTTCTTCATCTCCGGCCTCCTTTCTCTCACTGTGTGTCTCCGATGCATCTTATCGCTGGTATTTTGTGTAATTACAGAAGAGAGTAAAATAAAATAGTTCGGAACGTGAAAAGGGGGCAAAGTAGAGTACTCCTCACCCCCTAGGCCTTTTTAGGCGGTCCCAAAAGGATCAGTTTCTGCTTTCCTGAGAGATTATGGTATGAGTTCCATATACCACAATAACTTGCATTACAACATGCAAGATATCTATCTCCTATTACCAACTTTTGGAGATATTCGCGCTAAGCGCGAATATCTCCAAAAAGTAACACCTGCCCTGAGCAGTTCTTAGCCATGTTATCCAATGGGAGGTGGATAACATGGCTAAGAGTATTAGCTCGGTAATGCATGAATATCGCTGAGTTTTTAGCGATATTCATGCATTGCGGCCGTTTATTATCGCATTTGCGATAAACCTTGATAATAGTAAGGTTTATCTTCGATAATTTCTGACGATGCTTAGTGGTAAAAAATTGGTTGGTAAGCATCGTTAGCGATAAATATCGCTTAACTTTGGTAATATGCCCCAACGTCTGTTAACGTTCGATTCGAAGGAAATGAGGAAGTGTTGAAAAACATTGTCTGCGCCATCTTGCCTTTTTTGAAATGCCACACTTTTGTCGTGCACGGCAGCCATTTTAGATGTCTTGACCAGACCCACTCTCTGCACGCTGTCGATTCGTAGCATGGCTCCTCACCCTCGTAAGCATCTCCCCCAGGCACTGGTCACCACCGCTCTCTGTCTTATGCATGGGCAATAAACCTTCCCCCATCTGCGCTGCTCTTCCCTGAGAATCACACTCTGTGCCCGCCCGACACCTCCCTTTCGCCCTATTCACTACCGCACCCTCTGACACTCCTCTTCCTCTGTGTCCGAATGTCCAGGCCGGTCCTAGGCTATCAGCTAGCCCTGCAGATGTAGTTTATGGCCCCAGCTGTAAAGAATCACCCCTCTTCAAAGGAGTTATAGTAGATCAAGGCCCACACCCGATGTGATCCGTCACAGCACACGCGTTCCTACTATCTGAAAACCATCCTGTATTGTGATTGGGGAGAGGACCGAGCCTGAAGCGGAAGATTCCAGGAATGACTCTTTGTACATCAAAGTTTTTACAATTATGTGTCACATTAAAAATATATAGCACTCCAACAAAGTAGTAGGAATATAAAACTTTAATAACATATAAATATATACAACAAAACAAAAACAGTAAAAACATTTAAACAACGAAGAGACCGTGGCAATTTCTTTTTAATTATCCAATAGATTTATTGAAATTGACAGCACCAATAATGAAATATTCTTGTCAGTAGCGGTCTGTTGTGCGAATAGTTCCAAGGCAGCAGAACGCGCTGAAATCTAGATGGCACGAAAGTGATGTCTAGCAAGTTGCCGCCCAGCAAATAACGGCGTGGGGCGCCGCGGGGGTGAGTGAGTCCAGTAGGCACCACAGCTATTCTTACCGGCATTGCAGAATTACTGCTGGGGACAATGCCTGTGCTGTAGCAGGGTCACAGCAGAAACAAAAAGGATTCTGTTGAAGATGTTGTTGGTTTTCAATTTGAAAACAGTTCTGGTGTCAACTGCTATGCTAATGTAGTGGTTAATGTTTTGTTTTCTCTAGAAAATGTAAAAGAGGGGGAGGCAGTCCAAAGTTCCGTTAAAAGGGCAAAGGAAAGGATCGGTGGTTTGAACTATCAGTCAAAAAGGGGAGGGGGTGCAATAATTTTTCCTACCGGGTCACACTGTGCTTTCACCGGAAGTGAGGTCTGCAGGATTGTAGTAATTCAAAGTGAGGCTGGCGCCAGCATGGGAGCGCCGACGTCCCGCGGATACAGTTTCGTCACTCCACGGGCGATCATGGCAGTCATTCCCCATCGGGGGTCGGAGACTCCCGCGGCTCCTCTAGAATCTTCAAGGTCGTGGAGGACTACGGTGGTGGAGTCAACCAGTGACCGGGCCATTTCTTTATGTTGGGCCCGCTCTTGCCAGGTCGACCGCCATTTTGAGAGTTCGGCAGCTACCGGCGATCGCGGGGTCACATGAGCGGACGGGCTCCACCCTGCCGGGCGAGACGTTGCAGCATGGCCACAGTGGAAGAACCGTTATCTAGGTCGTTCCGAAACTGTGCAGCACTGGAGTTGTTAGGATGCCACCGCCTGGAGCGCTGAGGGTGCAGCTGGGAAGCCTCCACCTGGGGAGGCGGGAGAGGCCTGTTCGCACCGTCTCTCCCTCCCAGTGCACCCCACGGCGTCTCGCTTGAGATTTGTTATGGCCGGACCAGGCGATGAGGAGGATGGGGGGTCGGAGGCATGTGCAAGACATCCCCCTCCAGTGTTGTCGCAGCCATTATAAAAGAAAGAAGTGTCCCGTCCGTCTTCGGGCCGGGCTTCCGGTGGATGTCGGCCGGACGCCCCTGGCTCTGGCCCCATGAACGGGTTTCTTGGTTTATCGGCTGCAGCCGGATCCCGTCGGCCTCGGCCCCCCGACCGTTGGTGGTCGGACCGGAAGAGCATGTGGCGGGACTACCTGCAACTCTCAAGGGCCACCGCGGCCGGACTGGGAGAGAGAGGGGAGGGTCGAGGAGACATTCCCCCCCCCTGCAACTGTTCAGCGTTGTAAAGGCAATCCCCTGGCCGGGTCCCGCTGGTCTCGGCCTCTCCTCCGGCTACACCCTACGTTAGGATCTCCTGGCCGAGGCGTGGCAGCAGAACCTGCCTTATATGGGCTGCTCCCGGCTGGGCGTAGCCGGAACCCTGCCCCACCTTGGAAGTTTCCAGAGTGGGGGTGGATGTTCTACTGACTTGCATTTTCCCTAGTCTATCGATTTTTTTGGCGTGGCAGGCGGTGGGACAGCGAGGGGTGATTTGGTTTCTCTTACTGTTTTTCTGGTCTCTCACCACTGGCATATTTTAACGTTTTCTTGTTTCTAGGACATTAATAGGTTTTATCATTACGTTATGTTATCGTTTCTTTGTTCGTTGTTTAATAAAAGTTCATGTTCATCAGTGGCCTACTGATTTTCGTTTTCCTATTTTTTTCTTTCCAGGTTGTTTCATGGTAAAGTTTCTGTTAACAGGATACAGTGATCACTTCGTTATTATTGCATATGTCCTTTTCACTAGGGGTGCTCTCTGGTCGGGCCAGATGACGTATCTCTAGTAAATGGTCCGGGTGAAAAAGGTGCATCAATCAGTGGGGAGTAGATAGGCATGACAGATTACAACGGGGGAGAACGGTCCGCATTACGTACCCTTTCACTACTTGCAAAGATTTTCCTACGTTTATTTGCAAACAGGGAATACCTCCAAAAAGAACTAATTCCCAAACAGTCAATGTTCGGACAATCAATCAATCAATGAGGAATGAAATAGGTACGACGTGTTAAAGGCTTGCGTTACCTACCCTTCACTATCTGCAAAGGGAGATAGAATATTCCTATTCTTCCTCGTTTGCAGGTAGAGAAGATCGTTAAGAGAATTAACTTCGAACAATTCAATGCTCGATTGAAACAATCAACAAGGGGTACTGTGAACACAAATGAACGCCGCTTATATACATACGCATTGCTATTTTCAACAGGTTGTTCCTAATGTTTCTATTTTAGCGAGGTCAAAAGAGATCCCATTAGTGGCCTACTGATTTTGCTCGATTCCTTTTGTTTTTTTACACGATTTTTCGCTATCTGCAAAGACTAAACAGAGTATTGCGACTCTGTGCTTGTTTGTAAATAGAGAATGAACCAAAGAGAACAATCAATCAAATGGAGAGAGAAGCAGGCACGACGGATTACAAAGGGGGAAAGGGCTGCATTAACTACCCTTCACTATCTGCAAAGAGAGAGTACTCCTAATAGAAATGAGGGGTGGGGGGCAGCAATCAAAGCAGATCAGTGTGCATAAACACGAAAAAAAAAATTCTTACCACGTACTTGACATTCGACAGCTTATGATATTTGCTATTAAAAAACCATTGAAATTCACTGAAAAAACCATAGGTTATAGACCATATATAGTTAGGAATTAGCATTTACAAAACCTTGAAAATTCACTGAAAAAACCATAGGTTATAGACCATATATAGTTAGGAATTAGCATTTAAAAAACCTTATTTTACTCACACAAAACCATTGAAATTCCATATATAGTTAGTTGCACTAACTATATATTGCGCACCCGCAATCCACTGCTGATGATGTCACATATTACATCATTCATGACATGGTCAGTGACATCACTGATGACATCACTGATGACATCTCAAATGACATCACTGATGACATCACTGATGACATCTCATTTGACATCAATGACCACATCACTGATGATATCATTCATGTGACAATACAATGCATCTCCTCACATTTTAATATAACCTCTGTTTCACCCAGTGTTAAAAACAGAGTATAATTTTTGAAACCATTGACACACCAATACTAGTTACTACATACGTACTCACTGATTCCTACGTCTACACACACATTCACTCATTCACCCATACAATCATTCATACATACAATCACTCATGTTTACAACACAATCATATGCACTCATACACCTATACAGACACTCACACTCTGCCACTCATCCATGGAGTTACTCACACACCTAGTCAGTCCTGTAAAGAATCAATCACACTTCCATTTTCTACTCTATACAGTTAAACATAGAGCACCTTACGTTTTCAACCATATACTAACACATACTTACTCTCTTATACAATCATTGATACAAGTACACATTGATCTGTACAGAGTCACACACCTCCCATCCAGCCACACACACACTCAGTCTCCCATGCAAATACTTGGGCAATCAATCAATAACCCATATAGTTACTCATATAGCTACTGATCAACACATGCAGCAGTTTACAGAACAACAGACATAATGATGCACAAATTAAGACAGTTTAGTCACTAACCCATGCACTCAGTGAGACACATTTAATCACTCACTCATACATTCAGTCATGCACCTACTAAATCCTTCGTCCAGACACTTATACATCCACTCATTCTTCAATATGTAAGACATATTTTAACTTTACAGAAACATAGTCACTGGATGTTGTCATCAGTGATGTCATCAGTGATGTCATTTGAGATGTCATCAGTGATGTCATCAGTGATGTCACTGACCATGTCATGAATGATGTAATATGTGACATCATCAGCAGTGGATTGCGGGTGCGCAATATATAGTTAGTGCAACTAACTATATATGGAATTTCAATGGTTTTGTGTGAGTAAAATAAGGTTTTTTAAATGCTAATTCCTAACTATATATGGTCTATAACCTATGGTTTTTTCAGTGAATTTTCAAGGTTTTGTAAATGCTAATTCCTAACTATATATGGTCTATAACCTATGGTTTTTTCAGTGAATATATATATATATATATATATATATATATATTTCAAAGTCACTTCCTCCATTGAACACCGGGACCCGGAACTGCGGTGCAAAACAGGGACGGAGGTTGCCCTGTATAATATGAACTCTCACCCAGCAAATGCACTCCAAAATCCAGCCTTCTCACAAATCTGAGTCTTCAAGGCGCCTTTGTACGGTTTCACATATTTTATTGCGGTTCCAGCATATTAAACGGAATCATTTAACAAACCCAACGCGTTTCGGCGATGAAACACTCGCCTTGGTCACGGGTGGATAACTTGTTCACAAACAATTCATTAAATAAAGTTTCCATTTTTTTCAAAGTGCTCATGTGATTGAGTCAGTGTAACACTAAACATAAACAAAGGACATGGAACTAATTCGTTAGCAGCCATCTTACAGAGGAGTAGATATTCAATAAGAAAATGTGCCATTTAATATAGATAATCACTGTGTATAACATCTTTTTCATTTTAAGTCACAATATTGAACTTATTAGATAACGACCCCAGTGGGAAAGTTTATAACAAAGACAGGCTAGTGGACGATTTCCAATTTTGCCAACTCATAAAACATAGGATACTCTTCCCTCCGGATTGAGAATATCCAGGTTTTTAGCTCCCTCATCTTGTTTCAAATGTCACTGTATATATATATAACCATAACGTATTCAATATTACGAAGTTCATATATCAATGATATTTTGAGAATATTATTTTGAGAATTCTAGTTCGTGAAAAATAACTGGGCAATCATATTTATTAACTCAAATTGTTAATCGCCAGTGCGTTTTATATTGTATATAAACCTCAAATGAGATGCAGACCACTCAGTAACCCATAATTATGAAGAAACATATTATTGTGTAGCAAAACAACACAAAACAAAACAATACTGTTGTCATCCTCCTTCCCAAGTGGAAACCAACATAGTTTCATAGAGAGTATCAGTACTGCCAATAAGATAGGATGTCAACCCAGGATATGTTTCTTCGCACACCTGTACACAAGTAAAGAGAGAGACAAAGAGAAAAATAGTGCCCGTCAGAGACAGTTTTCTAATTCTCCTCATTTCAAGTTACAGTGCTAGTTCTATGAAAGTGTTCCAACACAAACAAAGTGATGAATTAAAGAAAGTTAAAAACATTTAAAAACCATACTGTTAATCTCGCAGGGACTTATGTTGTTAACCAGTATTCATTATCAAAGCTATAATTCATATGAACATAATGAACAATCCCAATAGCTCTGAATCAATGTAGTACATCTAAATTAATTCCTCAAGATGCCATATCATTTCTTCCTCAGAATTAAGGCCACCAGGGATCAAGGTGTTAAGATCTACGATATACCTGTTTTCAAGCTGTCGCAATTTGCGAATCTTATCACCCCCTCTCTTCATGGGAGGCAGTTTGTCTATTACAAAGAATTTCAGGAGGTTACGGTTGCTACTGTGATATTCCTCAAAATGACGGGCAACAGGTGATGTTTGATCTCTATTCTGAATTACCCTCATGTGTTGTAGGACTCTTGTTTTGGCAGGGAACATAGTGCTCCCTACATATTTCTTCGGGCATGGGCAGCTTAAACCGTACACACAGTATTCTGACAGGCATGTTAGATGTTTCCCAATGTTTTTATCTTTATCTTCTATTGGGTAATGTACCTTCTTCACGTTAGTACTGTGTCTGCACGCTTTACAATTCATACATGTAAAAAAACCTTGAATGTCACTGGTTTTGGATTTGATCATACTAACCTCATTCTGGCTGATTTTATTCCTAAGAGTGTTGGCTCTGCGGTATGTTATACTTGGCCTGTCACCCAAAACCTCCATTATGGTCGGTTCAGTTTTAAGAACCTTCCAATGTTTGTTAAGGCTTTTTTGGACTTTCCATG
This sequence comes from Lissotriton helveticus, assembly GCF_964261635.1. Classification (NCBI taxonomy): domain Eukaryota; kingdom Metazoa; phylum Chordata; class Amphibia; order Caudata; family Salamandridae; genus Lissotriton; species Lissotriton helveticus. Next base: position 2,116,086,919 of record NC_136059.1, read on the forward strand.
ATTTAGAATGGAATGTGGAAATGAATCTAATAGTTTCCTTTTCGTTACACACTCCCTTCTGTTCTGGGTTCAATAGTGAGGCGTGACTGATCTTACTTGCCTTTAGGAAAGCCTCCTCTATGATAGCCTGATGATACCCTCTCTCCTTAAAGCGTTCTTTCATACATTCACCCTCATTAAGAAAGTCTTGTTCTCGACTACAGTTCCTCCGAGCCCGGAGGAACTCTCCGAAGGGAATGCTGCGGATCAGTGCCCTGGGGTGACCACTCTCCGCATGGAGAAGTGTATTTCCTGCAGTTAATTTCCGGAACTGCTTCGTAACCAACCTGCACTCATAGACTTCCACTGACAGGTCAAGAAATATTGCATTGGACTCACTAATCTTCCCTTCCAGGGATAGATTGAGTTCATTCCTGTTCAGATCCTGAATGAATAGTTCAGCGAGGTCGCCAGGACCATCCCAGATGATAAATAGGTCATCTATGTACCGCAACCATACTCTCACATGGTCGCGGTACAGAGTATTGGTCCTGGCCACTTGCTGCTCCCACCTCGCCATAAATAAATTGGCGAAGCTGGGAGCAAAACAAGTTCCCATCGCCGTCCCTTGTGTCTGTCGGAAATAGGCCTCATTGAAGACAAAGTAATTGTGTTCAAGACAGAATGTCATAATTTTGATGATCATTTCTGTATGTTCCAAATATGAGATGGATCTCCTTTTAAGGAACATACAACAAGCCTCAATTCCCTCTTTGTGTTTAATTGAAGTGTACAAGCTACCCACATCAAGCGTAATGATCAAATAACTTTCCTGCTATCTGAAATTCTCAAGCTTGTTGATAAAATCCCTACTATCTTTCAAATAGGAAGGGACCTGTTCAACAAAAGGACGCAAAAAGTAATCAATGTACCTCGATGTGTTCTCTAATAGAGAACCAATCGAGGACACAATAGGTCTACTCGGGGGATTGGTGGAGCTTTTGTGCAGTTTGGGCAGGAGATACAATACTGCGATCTTTGGGTTACCGTTGAGTAGGAAAGAATATTCATTCCACTCAATAATTCCTTTGTCTCTCCATACCTTTAGCATTTCAAAATACATTTTGTTGGTATTTTCTATAGCCTCTGATGAGGATATCTCGTAACAATCCACACAATTTAATTGTCGCATACCTTCGGTTACATAGTCCTGCACATTCATGATTACGACATTACCCCCCTTGTATGATTGTCTTATAACAATAGAGTGATCATCTTCCAGTGATCTAATGGCCTGTCGTTCACTTTTAGTCAAATTATCATTTACCCATTGATTCTGTTTGGCCATATCCTTAAAGTCTGCAATCACTAGTGATTCGAAGGTGTCAACGCTACAAGTGGGTAAGGATGGGTTGAATGAAGATTTAGGTTTGAAAGAGTTTGGACAGTTAAGATTGGTAATAAAACCCATAGTTTTAGCATCAATAGAATCATTTTCCGGGGTTCCAAACTCCAAACATTTTAACGCAATCAATGATTCTACTTCATTTATACTTTCATTGGCAGGTTTTATAGTCGGTGGGGGGGTGGCAGTGCCTTTTACCTTAAGCTTATTCCATTTGTGTAAACGTAATTTCCTTGTAAATCTGAAAAGGTCAACACGTTCTTGTGAATAACAAAAGTTAGAGGTAGGGCAAAAGGAAAGACCCAACTGTAAAACATCATGCTCACTTTTTGAAAGAGGTCGAGAGGATAGATTGATCACGTTCTTCTGATTCATTTTCCTCTTCTTTTCTGACCCCGTGTTTCCACTACCATAATGGTTGAGTTTCCTTTTGCATCCTCCACCCCGCCTGATTTGTTGCTGGGTTTTGTTCCGCTTTCTCCTGGATTTTCTCTGCCTCTTCCTTTGAATCCTCTGCTTTTTCCCCTACCCCGGTCTATCTGCCAATTCTGTTGTTGTTGTGTTTGATTCATTCGCTTGAATTCCTCCCAAAAATTTACTGGTTTTACGATGTTTTTTGTTGTAGTCTCAGTCATCCTTAGTGTCTGTCCATCTTCTGAAACATCGCTTTACACTATTTCATCACCAGATTCAGCTTCCACTTGGGTCTTGTCAATATTGGCTTGTATTCCCTTCCTTGTCACATAATCATACTTTCTACTGAAAGTGAATACTCTGCCCGAGTTATAGTCAATTTGGTCTCTTAAGAATTTGCGTTCTTTTTTGGCTACTATTTCGTCTTCATGTTTGTCAATTCTTTTATTGATTTCTTCCATTTTTTTGTTGAAATTCTCAGCCGTTTCCTCTTTGCCTATTTCGTCTTTAAGTTCTTGTATAGCCTTCAATAATTCCAGTCTGTCCTTCCAGGCATGTTTTATCAAAATAGATAACATTCTATTGGAACAGTCCATCAAATTTTCCGCCCACTCTTCTGCCATTTCCATATCTGGTTCCTCATAAGAGGGGGCTATCAAAATTCTTAGTCCTCTAGGGACTCTTTTTGCCTCTTGGTATTTCTCTAATGTGATGGCTTCCCACAATTTGGAAACCTTGTAGATGGAGTGTGCGGTTCGTTGTCGGACTGTTGTGAAGTTGCCTGTATGAACATTGTTTGTGCCCTTAGCCTCCTGCGAGATTCAGTATCTTCCTCCATGATACCGTTAATCTACGAATAAATGTCTTCGTATGTGTAATAATATTTACTTGGATTTCCGTATTTGTTGAAACATGCACTGCGCTTTGACTTTTTCTTTCTCTGTATTTATTTTCGTCTGAATGCCCGTATTTCCAACCGACAGACTTAACTCACGCTGTCGATCAGATACAGGACAGTTGCGCTGAGGTAAATGCAAGCTAGAATATATACTTCTCGGAAGTATCTTCTTTACAGCTACACAAAGCCCTTTGGTCTTAGCAAAGTCTAGTATTGGGCTATAGTTGCTCGCGTTGTCAAATATCACGCTTAAGGAGATGTGTAACGATCGAAACGGACTAACCCTGGAATAGTAACCACGGGGGCTCCTGTCGATCCCGACGTCCGAGTCCACAACAGCGGTCCCAGATTACGTGTCTCTCCTTTATACTCTAGCTTGCATTTACCTCAGAGCAACTGTCCTGTATCCGATCGACACCGTGAGTTAACCTATAACACAGCCTCACTCCCTCACTTATGTTTCTTTCCTCTCTCACTCAGGGCCTCATTTATGAGAAATGACACATCGCTGCGTGAAAGCAGCGATGCATCACTTCTCAGTGCATTCTCTTTGCAACATTCCTGATGCGTCATATTTAATGTATGACGCATCATGTCGGAAGGAGTTATAGATATGTCAGTATTTCAGCCCCATGTGAAAGGGCCTGCGTCAGTCTTATGCCTGCTGTGAGGCAGGCGCAAGATTTTGACGCAACGGCGTCCTAAAAGTGACGCTGTGAAATCTCATCGATTTCACTGCGTCACTTCTACGACCCTTCCTTGCGTCAATACGCCCCCTTTGCATACATTATACCTGGCGCAGGTATAAGTGGCGCAGGGGTTTACAAAGTGACGCATCTACCTAGATGCGTAACTTTGTAAATATGACTCAACAAGGTGCATTTTTTACACCACTGGTGCGTCACACAAAGTGACGCACCGGCGGCGTAAAAGTGACTCATCTCAGTCTTCTACTCTCACTTTTTCTTTCACTTTCTCTATCTCTTCACCGCCTTACTCACCTTGTCTCACACTCACATGTCTTTATCCAGTCTGTATCTCCACTCTTTCCTAAACATCACTGCTCTTTTCTTACCCTTCCACACCCCCGTTCCTTTACTACATTTTCTTCACTTATCCTCATTCCCCATGTTCACTCTCCTTCTCCTCACTCTCCTTCCCCAGAGTCACCTTCTGTCAGTCCCCCTACTTCACTTCCCTCCTCCTCTCGTCCCTCTCGTCCCTTTCTTTGCTTTCTCACTCATTTTCCTCTCCTCTCTCACTGCACTCCACTTCAGTTACTCATTTTCATTTTTTTGTAAGAATACAGCTCTTTTTTGAGAATTGGAGGTAGTTCTAAAAAGAACTTTTTTTTTCTTCTTTTTTTTTTTTCAACAAAAACAAAAACAGGGAATGGCAAACTGCTCAACAGGAGCAAAAAAAAAATAATCAAAATTAGGGCTGGGGACGGCAGCGGTGGTTCTCTATTGCTCGGACAATGTTCAAAATACTTTGGGCCTTATTTATGAAGGCCTTGCGCCGCGTCACTTTTAACATGGGAAAAAGTGACGCACCGGCGGCGCAAGGCCTTCATAAATAAGGCCCTTTGTTCCCCATAACAAAGTAGTTGATCACAATGTTTGCATTTGATTGTGGCTTCATTAAAAACAGGCTGAATATTTGGGATCAGCTGTTCTGGTCGTCCCCTCACCGATGCAGTTGCTCCTCCAGTTGAAGTAGAGGCACCATCCTTTGGAGCCTCTCGTACCAGAGCCCTGACACTCTCCCGGGTATAGTTTTGAGGGTGCCTCCTCTAGACGTGACGAATCATGGTTGAATTACCAAAACTGTACTTCTTTCTGGGGTCTCCTCGGGAAAGTACAGTTTGGCAGATTTTGCATTCAACTTTTAATGCATTTACTTTTTTATATCCCTCGGGTATAGAATTTTTTTTCCAAATAAAATGTTCTTTCACCTTGGGCTGATTAGGCTCTTCAACAATGAAACCATCTGACTCCTCACTGCTGCTGGATGCTCTGGCAGCCATTCTATCCATAAATTCTTAGCACAGAAAAAAAGAGGTCTTGCTCTCACCAAAGTGAAAGAAGAAGTGAAGGAAAAGGGTGGGGTTTTCCTTAGTTGTAAAAAAAAAACAACTGTTAACAACGAATGAAAAGAGTTTTTTTAAGGTCACATGACTTGACACGCTTACGCTGCGCGCACCGGAGCGCTTCCAGGGGCGCTTACGCGGCACGAACGTACGCGCTTCCGGGAGCGCTTACGCGGCTCGCCTGAGTGACGTTTTGGCAGCTTTACGGAAATGCAAAATCATTTTCATTCGGAAAATCAAAAATACTGCTTTTATAAGTATGGTACTGAATGTCTTGCATTATTATTTAGTTTTCATACATATTTTTTTTCACGAACGCAGAAATAGTGCTCTCGCTGCGCTCTCGGGAGAGCTTACCGGTGTGCGCACCCTGAGCGCTCCAAGACAAAATGATATGGGTAAGCTTACCGGTGTGCGCACCCTGAGCGCACTAGGAAAAAATTATAAAAAAAAAAAAGATTGAACTAATAATTAAAAAAAAAAAGAAATTATAATTAATAGTTATAAAAAATAGCTAATAAAAAAAGCGTAGGTTACAAAGTCGATATGCAAAGGAGTTAGCTTTTAAAAAAACTATGAAATTTACTGAAAAAAACATAGGTCTCACAAACGTTATAGTTAGGAATTAGCATTTAAAAAACCTTTGAAATTCACTGAAAAAACCATAGCTTTCACAATCGTTATAGTAAGGAATTAGCAATTAAAAAACCTTTTAAATTCACTGAAAAAACCATAGGTTTCACACTCGTTATAGTTAGGAATTAGCATTTAAAAAACCTTTGAAATTCACTGAAAAAACCATAGGTTTCACACCAGTTATAGTTAGCTGAACATTTTACTCATACAAAACCAATGAAATTCCACGTTATAGTTAGTTGGACTCACTATAACCCGCGCGCCCGCAATCCACTGCTGATGATGTCACATATTACATCATTCATGACATGGTCAGTGACATCACTGATGACATCACTGATGACATCTCAAATTACATCACTGATGACATCATCCATGTGATAATACAATGCACCTCCTCACACTCTAATCTAACCTTTTATACATCCAGTGTTCAATACAGACTACCATTCCTGAAACCATTGACACAGCAATACCACTTCCTACATACACACTCACTGATTCATAAGTCTACACACACATCCACTCATTCACCCATACAATCACTCATACATACAGTCACTCATCAATACAATGCTATCATATGCACTCATACACCTATACAGACAGTGCCACTCATCCACGGAGTTACTGTCTAATCTACTCAGTAATGAAAAGAATCAATCACACTCCCATTTCCTCATCTATACAGTTATACACACATAACCTTACTTATTCAAACATATACTAACACATACTTACTCTCTTTTACAATCACTGATACAAGTACACATTGATCCATACAGTCAATTACGCAATCAAAGACTCTCATGTATAGTCATTTATATATGCCAACTGTCACATGCACTGTTTTTTACATATGTACTTACTTGGACATGTAGCACTGAGAAATCCATTCACTCACCAACACACCCATGCACACAGTCAACCGCACATACAGCTGTTTCCACACGTACTCTTGAACCCAAACACCAAGTGAATCAACTGCTCACACATCTATGCACAGAGTCACACACCTCCCAGCCACTGCGACACACACTCAACCTCACATACAAATACTTTGGCAACCAATCAATAACCCATATAGCCAGTCATATAGGTACTAATCAACACATGCAGCAGCTTACACAACAACAGACATAATGATGCACACATTCAGACAGTTTAGTCACTAACCTATGCATTCAGTAAGACACATTTAATCATTCAATTATACAGTCAGTTACGCACCTACTAAATCCTTCATGCAGACACTCATGCATACACTCATTCTTCAATATGTAAAACATATTTTAACTTTATAGGAACACACATTCACTGGATGATGTCATCAGTGATGTCATCAGTGATGTCATTTGAGATGTCATCAGTGATGTCATCAGTGATGTCACTGACCATGTCATGAATGATGTAATATGTGACATCATCAGCAGTGGATTGCGGGCGCGCAAGTTATAGTGAGTCCAACTAACTATAACGTGGGAATTTCATTGGTTTTGTATGAGTAAAATGTTCAGCTAACTATAACTGGTGTGAAACCTATGGTTTTTTCAGTGAATATATATATAAATATATATATATCACTGAAAAAACCATAGGTTATAGACCATATATAGTTAGGAATTAGCATTTACAAAACCTTGAAAATTCACTGAAAAAACCATAGGTTATAGACCATATATAGTTAGGAATTAGCATTTAAAAAACCTTATTTTACTCACACAAAACCATTGAAATTCCATATATAGTTAGTTGTACTAACTATATATCGCGCACCCGCAATCCACTGCTGATCATGTCACATATTACATCATTCATGACATGGTCAGTGACATCACTGATGACATCACTGATGACATCTCAAATGACATCACTGATGACATCACTGATGACATCTCAAATGACATCACTGATGACATCACTGATGACAACATCCAGTGACTGTATGTTTCTGTAAAGTTAAAATATGTCTTACATATTGAAGAATGAGTGGATGTATAAGTGTCTGGATGAAGGATTTATTAGGGGCATGACTGACTGTATGAGTGACTGATTAAATGTGTCTCACTGAGTGCATGGGTTAGTGACTAAACTGTCTTAATTTGTGCATCATTATGTCTGTTGTTCTGTAAACTGCTGCATGTGTTGATCAGTAGCTATATGATTAACTATATGGGTTATTGATTGGTTGCCCAAGCATTTGTATGGGAGACTGAGTGTGTGTGTGGGTGGCTGGGAGGTGTATGACTCTGTGCATAGATGTGTGAGCAGTTGATTCACTAGATGTATGGGTTCAAAAGTGCATGTGGAAACAGCTGTATGGCCGGTTGACTGTGTGCATGAGTGTATTGGTGAGTGTATGGATATCTCAGTGCTACATGTCAAAGTAAGTACATATGTAAAATACAGTACATGTGAGAGTTGACATATATAAATAACTGTGCATAAGAGCCAGTGAATGTGTGAGTGGCTGTATGGATCATTGTGAACTTGTATCCAGGATTGTATAAGTGAGTAAATATGTTTTAGTATATGTTTGAATAAGTAAGGTGTGTATAACTGTATAGTTGAGGAAATGGAGGTGTGATTGATTCTTTGCATGACTGACTAGGTGTGTGAGTAACTCCATGGATGAGTGACAGTCTGTGAGTGTATGTTTATACTGAGTGTATCTAAGGTTATATAAGAGTCTGAAGAGGTTCATCATAATATCACATGAATGATGTCATCAGTGATGTGATCAGTAATGTCAAATGAGATGTCATCAGTGATGTCATTTGAGATGTCATTTGAGATGTCATCAGTGATGTCATCAGTGATGTCATTAGTGATGTCATTTGAGATGACATCAGTGATGTCATCAGTGATGTCATCAGTGATGTCATCAGTGATGTCATTTGAGATGTCATCAGTGATGTCATTTGAGATGTCATCAGTGATGTCATTTGAGATGTCATCAGTGATGTCATCAGTGATGTCACTGACCATGTCATGAATGATGTAATATGTGACATGATCAGCAGTGGATTGCGGGTGTGCGATATATAGTTAGTACAACTAACTATATATGGAATTTCAATGGTTTTGTGTGAGTAAAATAAGGTTTTTTAAATGCTAATTCCTAACTATATATGGTCTATAACCTATGGTTTTTTCAGTGAATTTTCAAGGTTTTGTAAATGCTAATTCCTAACTATATATGGTCTATAACCTATGGTTTTTTCAGTGAATTTCATTGGTTTTTTAAAAGCTAATATCTGTAGCTGTAAAATGTATTCTTCTTTAAATCCAAAAATATATTTTATATGTTTATTAATAATTTTTTTTTTAATATTTTTTTTTCTTCGCTCCCGGTTCGCGAACGGGAAGCTTCCCGTTAGCTCAATTTGATGCCGCCACCCGGTCCGCGAACCGGTAAACGTTCCGTTTGCACAACTGCCGCGTTAGAAATCAACATCGTGACGCGTCGCGGAAGCGCGACGTATCACGTTGTCGCGTAATGCGTCTTATGATGCGCCGCGTTAGCGCACCCGGAAGTGCTCCGGTACGCGAACTGAGACGCGAAGCGCAGCTCCCCGGAAGCGATCCGGGGCGCGTCGCGAAAGCGTGACGTATCGCGTTGCCGCGTAATGCATCTTATGACGCGCCGCGTTAGAGCACCCGGAAGTGCTCCGGAGCGCGAACCGAGGCGCGAAGCGCAGCGACCCGGAAGCGATCCGGTGCGCATTCCGCAGCACGTGACATAAGCGTAACAGGTCATGTGACTTGTTAATAAAACTTTTCATTGGTTCATTTCACTTTTGGTTTCATAATGATGTAAGGCTAGGTCAGGTGACCTAAAAATAACACTTTTCATTGGTTTAGAACTATTGTTTTTCCCAAATGATGAAAACCCCTCCTTCTTTCCTCACTCTGACTTTCATCTTTGTGAGAGGAAGACCTTTTTTGATATTTGAGCAATGGCTTCATTGGTAGCTTCAGCTGGTGGACCCCCACCACCACCACCACCTCCTCATGGGAAGAGAGGACCACCTCCCCAGTTCATCAGCAACACAGAGGAGGAAGAGGATGATCAAGAGGAAGAGGACACAGAAGGACCACAGTTTTTACAAGAGCAGCCCCGGGTTTCTCATCGGAAAACCAGTTTTATTTGGCAGTTTTTTTCAATCCCTGAAGGGCAGAAGAAAGTTAATGCTAGATATGTCACCTGCCTCATATGTAAAGAGAAGTTATCTAGAGGCACCTTAAAAAAGTATAGCTTCGGTAACTACACCATGCATCGTCATATGAGCAGGTGGCATCCATTAAACTACAGCCGGGCAGAGATGCGTGACCTGCAGGACAACCCACCAACTCCTGTGGCCAGGTCATCATCACAGATATCTTTGACAGGAGCAGAGGCACGGGAAACCGTGCCAAACATTCAGGACAACTTTGTCCATATGAAGTTTACCTGTTTGTATTGCGGTGCATTACTGTCATGTGGCAATATGAGCATTACCTTAATCAACCTTGCTTATGAAAATCACAATTGCCGTAAACGCCCCAGACAGTACATTTTTTTTTTGCTCCTGTTGAGCCCTTTCCAATGCCTGTTTTTTGTTGTTTCCCCTGCATCAAAATAAAAAAAAACATAAAACTGTTCAAAAAATACAAAAAAACAAAAAATGTTCAGAAAAATAAAAAAAAATATAAAACAACAAAAACATTAAAAAAAAGTTCTTTTCAGAACTACCTCCCCTTTCAAAAAAAATTGCTAGAATGTTTAGCACTCTGGCAAGCTCTATTTCTTTTGGTTCGCTTCCCCGTTCGCTTCCCGGTTCACGAACCGGGAGCGAACCAAAAAAAAAAAAAAAAAAAAAAAAGAAGAGTAAGTTTAAGGGAAGTAAACAGAGAGTAATGTTAAAAGAAAGACAGCTATAGGGAGTAAACCAGAGATACTGTTTAATAGATCTATTTACCGAAGAAAAGATGGAAGAGGGTATAATTGTGAAAAACAAAATAGATAAGGAAGTGAAAGAAAAAAAAGAGAGTAGAACAATAACAAAGAAGAGTTTCTTGGAGAATGTGAGTGAATGTTCAAAATAAGATTAAAACATGTGGAATAACAGAGAGAAAAAACAGAAAACAGAAAAGAAAAAATAACAGAAAAAGATTAATTGAAACAGCAAAGAAATGTAAATAACATAGAGCCATATCATCAACATAGCCAATAAAAGTTTTGCAGCTTTTATCGGCAGAAATGTGTCGCTAAAGACGCTTTTGCAGCAGAAAACTGCCGCTAAAACCACTTTTGCAGCAGTTTTCTGCCAATAAAAACAGCAATAATTTTATTGGCTGTGTTCATAATATGCCCCTTAGTGTGCTTCAACTACACAGAGAAAGCATTATGAACAAGTAGTGAAAGAGTGATCAGTCAAAGACACTAAGAGTAATAGAGACGGAGTGAGTGAACAAGAGTGAGGAACTATGAGAAGAGAGGGACTGAGAAAAAGAGTGGAAGGAGTTGAGTAAGTAGGTAATAGAGAAAGGAATGAGGAAAGTAGCAAAGGCAGGAAACTGAGGGTTAAAGAAATGAAGCTGTGGAACTAATAGTAGGTGAATGTGATAGAAATGTAACGAAAAGAGTACAAAACATTTACCTTATAATTGTCGTTAACTTACTCACTTTTTATTTTTATACTTTCAATCTGTGAAAGAGAGAACAAACATTTGAAAAATATTAAAACATGTATTTAAAAATTAGAAAAGACAAGGGAAAAGATTGAAGGACAAACAGTTTTTCAACAACTTTGACACTTACAGAAGCTTCTGCTTCTCCAGGCCCCCTACACAGTCCTAAAGATATACATTTTAAACTAACAGTATCTTGATGCAGATGAAGTGAGGCCTATCTTAAAACATGGTGCATCTTTTGCACTGCTGTTGTCTCACAAAAGTGTCGCAAGACACTAACATTTTAAATGATTGTTTCAGGATGCCAATAAGATGTGTCCTATCCAGAGGTTTGTTTGAGGTGAGGCCTACTCAGGGTTCCAAATGAAATTTCGAGTTGTTGAAGAGAACAGAGGACATAATACATGTGAAGGCCTACCAATGAAGTAAGTCATGTCCACTTCACTCTTGAACAAAGGCCAGACCTCTTCTGTGTCCGTGGACAGACCTAAACTTCATCTGCACAATGTCATTCATAAACTTAGGAAACACAGGTGATGTAATTGAAAAATTTGGAGTTTCTTTTCCTCATTTCACAATCACATCACCTGTGTTGCCTTTGGTTAGGTATCTCATAGTGCAGATTGAGTCTAGCATATCAAAGAGTACATAGAAGTTGAGCAGTATATACAACAATTTTGACATTTACTGAAGTCTTAGCTTCTTATCTTGTTGGAGATGAAGTCAGGCCTGTCTTGCAACATGGTGCATCTTTTGCATCACTGCTGCATCGGTTTCATGTGGCACGGGTTTTTTACAGCATGACACATCTGCCTAGATGCATCAATTTGTAATTTTGTCGCCTCATAGCAAATCTTTTGCACCGCCGCTGCATCACAAAAGTGACGCACAGTGGCGCAAAAGAGGCATACACCTATCATAAATCTGTCCCTAACATTTGAAATGATTGATTCAGGATGACGATAAGGTGTGGCCTCTCCAGAGGTTTGTTTAAGGTGAGGCCTACTCAGGATTGCATATCAAATATATGCTTGTTGAAGAATACAGAGGAGATAATACATGTGAAGGCCTACCAATGAAGTAAGTCATGTCCACTTCACTCTTGAACAAAGGCCAGACCTCTTCTATGTCCGTGGACAGACCTAAACTTCATCTGCACAATGTCATTCGTAAACTTAGGAAACACAGGTGATGTAATTGAAAAATGTGGAGTTTCTTTTCCTCATTTCACAATCACATCACCTGTGTTGCCTTTGCTTAGGTATCTCATAGAGCAGATGTAGTCCAGCATATGAAACAGTACCCAGAAGTGCAGCACTGCATGCAACAACTTTGACACTTACAAAAGCTTCAGCTTCTGCATGCCCCCTACACAGTGCTAATTATATACATTTTAAACTGATGGTATCTTGCTGGAGATGAACTGAAACCTATCTTGCAACATGGTGCATCTTTTACACAAAAGTGACCCACAGCGGAGCAAAAGAGGCGCACGGCCATCATAAATCTGACCCTAACATTTTAAATGATTGTTTCAAGATGCCGATAAGGTGTAACCTATCCACAGATTTGTTTCAGGTAAGTCCTACTCAGAGTTGCAGATGAACTTTAGGTTTGTTGAAGAATACAGAGGAGATAATACATGTGCAGGCCTACCAACGAAGTGAGTCATGTCCACTGCACTCTTGAACAAATGTCAGACCTCCTCTGTCTCCAGGAACAGGCCTAAACCTCATCTACACAATGTGATGTGTAATGTTAGGAAACACAGGTAATATAATTGAAAAACGTGCAATTTTTTTTGCTCATTCCACAATCATATCACCTGTGTTTCCTTTGCTTAGGTATCTCATTGTGGAAATGTAGTCTATCATATGAAAGACTACGTAGAATATGAGCATTGTATGCAACAACTTTGACACTTACAGAAGCCTCACCTTCTCCATGCCTCCTACACAGTTCTACATGTACATCATAAATGCAAACAGTACAGAATTAATTATACATGTTAAATGGTTTATTTTTGCTGTTCTCAGAATGTATCAAATTTCACTAAAAACAGTGACTTGAAGGTATTCATCATATAACAGCGGGGAAAAAAAAACAATCAAAATGATTGTGTTTAAAAAACCCATACAACATAACAAATCAGAATTCAGAACTCCTTAAAGTTAACTTACTTTCCATGACGTCGAAGGATGTCCTATGAACAGCTTACACTCTGTTGTGCTGTTATTACTTTCAGCCCGCCACTTTCTGAAAGAAAACCTCCATCGTTTTGAAAAATATGTTACATACAATAAATGACTTCTCGCTCTCTACCACACGTTTCCACAAGGCCAAATCATGTCAGAGCCATTTATAACTCTTGGAATTCTTGTAAGCCAATCCCGTCATGTTGTATTTCCGCAACTTTCAGAATTAAAATGTTGAAGATCATTTTCACAATCCTGGTCTACTAATATCTTACCCTTCTTGCTCACTCATGTTCAACATTTCCTATGACACTGATACTGCTTACTATGAAGCAGACTTACACTACCTCTATGACTACTACAATTATTTAATTTTCTACATCACTTTTAATCACAAAGCAATATAAAACAGTAGACAGCATTGCAGACTTACATTCCCTCTACTCCATGTTTTGATTGGCTGCTTGAATTAGCTTATAAAAAGAAATAGTTTTTCTGAACTCATTCAAAGTGCAGTTATTTTTCCATGACGTCCAGTGTTATGGTAAGAAGTTATGTCTCTGTACTACACTTATCCTCAAGGCCAAATCGTGTAGGAGCCATTAGAACTTCTTGAAATTCCTCAGAGCACATCCCGAGATTCTTTCCCTAAAATTTTGGTTTTAAAAACACCAGGTAACAATTTTTACGGTCATACGGCAATTTTTTTGGGAAAATTAAAACAGAATCGTTGCAGAATGACCAGCCATTTCTAGACTTTAAATAAGCTGTGTAATGTCCTGATGTTATTGAAGGACCGTCATGATATATAATTGCTACAGTTACAAAAGTCCTTCCTGATATTGACAACTGTGAAGCCACAAAATTTTTAATTAAAGTTGTCAATTTTGTTCAATCAGGCCTACATCGTTGGAACATTAAAATGACATACTGGCCATATGTTCGTATAAATAATGTTGACATCAATTCAGATTTACATTGGCTACACTCCATGTTGTGATCAGCTGCTTTTACTAGCTTATTAAAGGAGACTGATTTACTGTCTGGCAAAGTTAAATATATAAATCGTTCTGAGTCTACACTAGTAGTACTTGATACCCTACAGTTCTCGCAGTCATGCTGCCATTGATAAGAAAGCCCAAACAGGTGATCTACATCTACACCTTCAGCATGCAATACATCAAGCATATACATTAAAAACTCTTGACAATCTTGCTGAATATTTTGAGAGAATTGTGTTTGGCCTGAACATCTGTCTAACAGATTTCGAATTTCAGACACACTTTCTATTTTTGTTCTATCAGTGCTACATTTCTCTAACACAGTATTTAATAAACTGCAAAATCTTTGATCAGAATTGACCACAATCTCTTCTTTTACATTTTCTAGAGAAAACAAAACATTAACCACTACATTAGCATAGCAGTTGACACCAGAACTGTTTTCAAATTGAAAACCAACAACATCTTCAACAGAATCCTTTTTGTTTCTGCTTATAATTTCAGGTTCATCGACTTTTCGTCTTTTTGCTACAACCTCCCTAGTATTGGTCACATTTCTTCGTTTCCGGCCTACCACACGTTTCTCAAACAAAGGATATTGAGGCAAATGTGGCGCATACTCTCTTCTCAACCTATTGTATTCCTTAACACAATCTAGATCCGCATAAATGTTTGTGACATCACACTCAATCAAGTACAATCCCGATAAAGTTCTAACTCTTGACAATGCCACATATGCCATACCCTCCTTGAACACAGAACTGCCAATATTCACCAATGCACTGTCTACACTTAAACCTTGCGATTTATGGATTGTCACCGCATATGCCAAGCAAACAGGAAACTGCTTACGGCGAACATATAAGTCTTTTACAAGCAAAAATCTAGCAGAACAACGACCAATTAGCTGTACTTCCTCAATGCCATCAAATTTAATTTTTAAAAATTCAATTCCATCTCTATTTCTGTATTTCACAAAATCAACAACATTACCCATTGATCCATTTACCAGACCTCTTTCAACATGTAAATTCCTTCTTAAAATTATACGGCAGTTTAAGCACACATTCAGAGTCTTTTCAAAACCTGCAGTTTTAGATATAGTCTTCTCTAATGAATCCAATTTGGATTTCAAATTCTCAGACAAAATAATTGTTGATCCCATATGCTCTACTCTGTCAATAGCTTCCAGTTTCACAATCTCTTGCTTTTCTAAATGCAACATTTTGTTGTTGAAGATGGCACATTCTGCAAGAGTTGGCATCAAACATATTCCAGATTTCTTCTCAGTAATTTTCTGAAAAATATTCTCAGGCACAACATCTTGTTCTGGATATAAATTTGACAGTAATCGTGCATGTAAAGCTTCTTTCCCATGCTCGGCCACTTTTCCAATTCTAACATCTTGTAGAATATTCTTGTAAACTTCATCCTTCGCCTGACGCATATTTTCATGCAGTTCAGCATAATTGAAGTTTAACCATATATTGACGTTGCCGATGCTCCCTAGGCACTTCCTGGTATCTTCATGCGTGAGCATTTTGAACACAGGTTGCCCTTTCACTGGTGTCAGCTGCAGAAGATCTCCGAAAACAATGATGTGTTTGCCACCAAATAACACATCATACTCTGTTTTGAGAACTTCTTGCATTCTCAAATGCACGAAGGCAAGCATGACATTGGAAACCATGCTTACTTCGTCAATGATAAGAAGTTTCATTTTCCTCAAGATTCTTGAAACTTCACAACAAGCATCTCCAGATAGCTTGTGATATTGTAATTTGTTGTCATGCTCCACTGGCAGAATCAGTAAACGATGTAAAGTAATCCCTTTAATGTTATGTGCTGCCAGTCCAGTTGGAGCGGTGACAACACAAGACAGCGATGACTCAGTCCTTTCCTGCAAATAACATGAAATTGCTTTAATGAGGAAACTTTTTCCAGTTCCCGCTTCTCCACTCACGTACAGTCGGACAGGCTTCAACGACGTACATGAGCACTCTTTCTTCTCATGACTTAATCCATGATCAATTTGCATGGTAACTTCGTCATATATTTTCCTCTGCTCAACGTTGAGTTGTCTTTCCAAGTCTTCTAAGTTAACCGCATCCTCCTGAGCATGTGCCATGGCTCTTTCCACTTCATTCATGGCAGTGGCAGCTTCATTTTCGATAGCAGGTCCTCCTAGTGGATCCTGACTCAATGAAGCAGAACTCTGACTGTCCTGAGAACTGTCTCTGGCAATCTCGGCTGCAATCGTTGCTTCCTGCTCGATTTCCGCATTCAACATTTCTACATATTTGGGAAAAGCAGGACATTCTATGGTCTGCTTGGCGGCAGTGAAAGAGTCTTCGTAACAGAGGAAATCTCCAAGCAGTTCCTCTTCTGCACGCCAAGGCTTGACAAGTTGCAAAAGTGCTAAATAGAAAAACTCCTTTTTTTCAGGAGATTCGCCACTCAATTTTCGATGGTTTACCAAGTGGCATTTTCTTTGCTTGACCAGACATCCCTCACTTCCAATTACAGCATACACTCCTTTCTCAGTATCTTCTTTGATGTTCCTCTTGAATATGTAATTTTGAAGAACCTCATACAGACAAACATTCTCGAGGTGACTGCTTCGATTTGGATAATATGTATCCAACATGTTGGTCTTCAAAATGTCGGTACTGTTTGGCTCCTTTTCCGCCAAATACTCAATTTCCCGCACAGGTTTCAGAACTCGATTACGCATTGCAGCAAGACCAAGACTCGCCCAAACGTTACTCCTAGATTTGGCATAGAGACTTGCTGAAGACAACCGGTCAGAACATTCGTAAGCTCCGATTTCTCGATGCGACAACATCTTCAGACTGAAACTGTACAACTTCTTACTGAGGCTCTTTTCATGGGAAATGTCCTCCCACATATCCTTCAATTCTGTCTTCTCTTTTTTGGTGATGTAAGATGTCACATACCGAGCCACAGCCATACAGTTATCAGCCACAAACTGCATATCCATGTTAGCATTCCACATGGACAAAATCACTGGGTTGTAGTCGTTGATGTACTTGGACTCTTCGTTCCTCTTCAAATTGTATGTGTTTTTCGGTGATTTCTTCATCACATTATGTCGCAGCGAAGACATCAAACTGTTTACTCTTCCTTTAGAAATCACCGGTCGTGGAAACCCGAAACGACATTTGGTGTAGAACTTGTCCTTGTTTCGGAATTTACGACGACAGTACTTTCCACAACGATGGCTTTGGAAACGTAGAACTTTTTCTCTTAGGCTTTTCTTCTCCTTTGCGTTTGGAACAGCACACGTAGAATACTGTTGTATGAAACTCATCACTGAGTCTTCTGGATCCGTTCCAAATTTAGGTGCATCCTTGATCCACAACAGCATATGTATGTGAGGAGCACCTCTTGCTTGGTACTCCTTTCTCCAGAAGAAATCCAACACCTCTCCAAGAGGTGGATTCTTCTTATTCATGATGAAAGACATCATAGCTTCAAATCTATGATTGAAGTACCGGCATACATTGACTGGATCCAAAGAACACAGTTCTCCGGGTGTCTTGAATTCGATGTTTTCGATGTTTCCATTTGCCTCTCGTAGAAATTCAAGTAAGTCTTCCCAGCCATACTCGGCACAGCTCAGAGTGAGGAACCATGTGGGACTTCCTAAGTTCCTCAGCATACATTTTAAATCACCATGACGACGGTACCAGTACTCATTAGTACCACGCTGACACGCCATGAGATTAATCAGGTGAGAATCCAAAATACTGTCTTGGACATTGACTTTATCCATAAAGTCACTTGCCGAGATGTTTTGCATGTGTATACCACTTTTCAAGATGTGGTTCACTGCATATGACAGTCCAGACAGATCGCTTTCAAACAGGAGATGAAACAAATAGGGAATACATTGTCGAAACCTAGCATCTCCTGCATACAATCGCAAAGTCCGGTATTCAGAAGCAGGAATTTGATGAGGTCGCTCATCATATCTTCCTCCCTGACCTGTTGGGAAAAGCTGTGGGAAACACCGAGCTTCCAAACGTTCCTCCCAAACACTAATGGGACTCCCTTTGGCTTGTTTCATTTGAAACAACTCAATAGCGTTCCCCATGACTTCCTTGGAATGCAAAGGATGAACACTATAATGTTCATATATTTCTTCACTAGTAGAGGGTTCTAATTTCTCAATTTGACCAGCACACAAATCGCTATCCTCTTCCTCACTTACTTCCTCTTCTGCAACATATATATTCTTATAGTACTTATTATTTTTTTTCAAATACAATGTTGCCTTTTTGACTTTCCTAACATCCACTAAATCTTGCCATATTTTCTTATTCTTTGTCGGAACCCCATTAACTAAGATAACCAGAGGGTCCTCTTCCACTTTTTCTACTCCAATTGTGTTAATGTTTTTCTTCAAATCTAGAGGCAAATAAACAACTCTTCCCTTTAATCCTCTCTGTAAATCTGATGGAGGCAATTTCCCTGTCTTTGGCTCCATTCTTACAATAGCCTGAAAGGGATGGATACTTTGAATCAAAATAGATTCATAAGTATTTAAATCCTTCAATTCAGAAGGAATCTCAACCAATTCCAGATTATTATGAACTGCTCTAGCAGGCATCTGGTTTTGATTTCATTTGTTATAACAATAAGTACACACACGTTGATCCGATCCCAAATCAAAACAATTTTCTACCATCAAGTATGTTGTGAAATCATTACATTCACTATTATTTTCCCTTTCACTTTTTGCATATAAATCCACTAACTTAGTCTGATTCTTATAATAAGTGCGTCGACAACACACACAAGTGAAATTAGGCCTCTCACTTGATTTCACCTGAAACGTCGCAATTTCCCTCTGAAAATTATCTGTACTGGAAACCTGTACACTATCTTCCACATTACCTTCTTCTTCTTGGTCAATTTCAACATTCTCCTCTTTACTTCCAAAGTAACAAAACTCAATTTCTTCACAAATATTCTTCACATCTATTTCAAAACCATGCAAAAGAGCAGCGCATAATTGTTTAAGCATAATTGCTGGACTCTTAGCATAATACAACATTCTAACTAGTTTCCTCACTTTATTATGATGCACTGCTAGCATCCTGAAATGATGAAAAACACTCTGGCATACTCTCCTGGAAAGACAAGCCAGTGAATGACCATGCAAACCTGTCACTTCTCTCACTCTGCAAGGATCTAATTCTTGCAACAACTTCATTTTCTGCTTCAAACTTTTCTTATTAAATGTCCGTACAAAATCACAAAGCAAATTGATGGAATCCTGTCGCACACTGCAAATACTACTACACTTCCAGGTGTACACAGGACCCTTAGGACGTCTTCCTAAAACCTCATTACCTAACACCTCTTCTGTCTCTGTTGTCACAAGTTTTTCTTTTTCAACTGGACAACCATCTTTCACTTCATAAGCTCGACCACTGGTGTCAACAGCATGCACCAAATCATTATCCTGGAAATAACTCTCCTCGTTAAAAAATGCCTCACAACTTGAACTATGCATCCATTCTCCGGAAAAAACTTCACAAAAATTACTACGATTAACTATTCTCTTCCATCTACTATTTCTTTTGAAATCATAAATTGCCTTGTTTAGCTTCCTAATTCTATTGATTATCAAAATAAATAACTTACGTTTAATTTCAAATGCCTGATCAATAACTTTCTCAACTTTTTTTTTTCTCTTATAAAAAACCACTTTCTGTTGACCTTTCTTAATATTTTTTAACAAATTGCCAATTATCCTGTTGCGGAACATTCGTTTACGAATGTCCCTAAACTGTTGTTTCCTTCTACTATCATGCACAGAGTTATCTCTTGCTCTAGCAGTAACATTTTTGATTGGCCTTTCCTTTCCGTTTAAAATGCTTCTCTTTTTCTGGACTGAAACATTTTCTGTAGTAATATTTTTTTTACTACAAATATTTCTTATGAATGTTTTTGTGCTCTTACCCGGTGCTTTCTTGGTGACTTGACAATTTTTTTGGTAGAGGACTGCTGCATTATTTCATGTACCTGCTGTCTTTGACGTTTTGCAGCCTTTTTAAGTCTATCCTTGGTTGGCATGCTGAAATCTTGAAATGATATGCAGTTGAATCTGTGGTAAAATATAATAAAAAATGTTATTAACCACTATTACCAAACAGTAAATCAATAACAGTCATCAAAAACTTAACACACTACTTGACATTTTTTCATTGAACATTTTTTAGTGCTTTGGCAAATATATAATACACAAATAGCAGAAAATAAATAGAATTCTTCTTCATTTTACCTCTACTATTTTATATGTGATTCTGATCTAATTTTATGAGCATATTTTAATATTTTATTGAAGACACTAGACATAACCTGTTTTTAAAGGTGTTTTTATTTATAAATCAAACGGTTTACATTTTTACTTTTCATTTATTATAAATTTTAAAAATAAATGTTTATAGTTCCATAGGCTCAAGCACGTCAACTTCCCAACCTATGTCATACAATTCTGACAAATCGGCATCCTCATCATGTTCTTCATCATCCTGAGAATTTAAATCATCCAATGGATCTACTTCCACTGACGTTTCAATTACAAGTTCAATGATAATGTCATAATCAACTGATTGCTGATTGTCACTCATGGTTGATGTTGTCGTTATCTTTAAAGAAAGAGAACAACAATGAGATGTTGCAGAGTAAGAGACAAATCTCAGAGATTATAATAGTAAAATTGTTTAACAAGAGTAACATTTTGCAGCTATTATTTAGCCATGACCAGCGATGCTGAGGAGGTAAGGCCTATGTCCAAGTTTTCAGTGAACAGGACTCATCTCTTCTTAACCTTGGATAAGCCTCACCAACTCTGTGTCCCCTACTCATACTTAAATGTAAAGGGGCAGATTTATGTTAACTGACGCATTCCCAGGGATGCACCAGTTATTGTGCACCGCTGCTCTGCCACCCATGGTGTGCCGCATTTACAATGTGGAGCGCCATTGAGTAAAAACAGCACAGATGCGTCACACATCTGTGCCGCAAAAGCAGCACATTGCAGGAATCACGTCGTAAGCGCAACATGTCTACTGCAATGCACAGGAGCAAGCCACACATGGTGCATCACTCCTTATGCCTGTTTCAAACAGGCGTAATGATTTGATTCAGCAATGCTATAAAGCTGAGTCAGTGAAATCTTCTAAATTTCACTGTGTTAGTTTTACAGGGCTTTCTTGCAAATTAATGCATACCTTGCAACAAAACACCTATATGAAAACTGACGCAGGTTTCATGTGGCACAGGACTTTACAGCATGACACATCTGCCTAGATGCATCAATTTTTAAATATGTCGCCACATAGCAAATCTTTTGCACCGCCACTGCTTCACAAAAGTGACGCACAGTGGCGCAAAAGAGGCATACACCTATCATAAATCTGTCCCTAGCATTTTAAATGATTAATTCAGGATGACGATAAGGTGTGGCCTATCCAGAGGTTTGTTTAAGGTGAGGCCTACCTACATTGATGGGGAAATGACTTAAAATGTCCTTAAGACACATGAAAGCGTTTTTTTAAAGCCTTTGCAGCATTTTTGGGTCACTTTTAACATGGCTATGTAACTCAAACAATCAAAATCTAAATTTGCCAAGCACAGATGGGAGCATATTTACAAGGAATTTGCACCACGGGGAAAGGTCTTTTAATTTAAAATGGGAAAAATAATATCAGACACACTCAAATGCCTTATAAAGAAGCAGACACTATTATGTCCTTGTCATAAATTTTAAAAGCATTCCTTTACCTCAAAAACGATTTTCAAGTCATAATTTGTAAACACTGCACATCGGGAAATGACTGAAAATGTCCTTAAGACACATGAAAGCGTTTTTTGATTGCCTTTGCAGCATTTTTGGGTCACTTTTTACATGGCTATGTAACTCAAACAATCAAATTCTAAATTTTCCAAGCACAGGTGCGAGCATATTTACAAGGAATTTGCACCACGGGGAAAGGTCTTACATTAAAATGGGAAAAATAACACCAGAGACACTCAAATGCCTTATAAAGAAGCATACACCATTATGTCCTTGTCATAAATTTTAAAAGCATTCCTTTTCCTCAAAAACGATTTTCAAGTCTTAATTTGAAAACACTGCACATGGGGAAATGACTGAAAATGTCCTTAAGACACATGAAAGCGTTTTTTGATTGCCTTTGCAGCATTTTTGGGTCACTTTTAACATGGCTATGTAACTCAAACAATCAAAATCTAAATTTTCCAAGCACAGGTGCGAGCATATTTACAAGGAATTTGCACCACGGGGAAAGGTCTTACATTAAAATGGGAAAAATAACACCAGAGACACTCAAATGCCTTATAAAGAAGCATACACCATTATGTCCTTGTCATAAATTTTAAAAGCATTCCTTTTCCTCAAAAACGATTTTCAAGTCTTAATTTGAAAACACTGCACATGGGGTAATGACTGAAAATGTCCTTAAGACACATGAAAGCGTTTTTTGATTGCCTTTGCAGCATTTTTGGGTCACTTTTAACATGGCTATGTAACTCAAACAATCAAAATCTAAATTTTCCAAGCACAGGTGCGAGCATATTTACAAGGAATTTGCACCACGGGGAAAGGTCTTACATTAAAATGGGAAAAATAACACCAGAGACACTCAAATGCCTTATAAAGTGTGATGTATTCCTATAGGTTCTGTATCGATCCCCCTATTCCTGACCCTGTTCTGGTTAACAAGTTAACTAGCAGCCATCCCATGATGCAGAAACCGTTATCTGATGATGCCACACCACGGCACAGGAACGTGTTATCTGATTAAGTCATAACGCTTGCAATCTAATTAGACAAGCGATATTCCTCCAGCCCCTGATAAGGCATACGGAGTTCTCAAAACAAATCAAACCTATGACAAGCTGGGAAAAACCCTGCGGCCATTGTTTTGATTTCATCGAGAACTTCAGCAAAAGAATGTGCTAACGACCAAGTCGTATGACATCCTTATTGACGTATCTATGTCCATCCTTACGTCAATCTCGGCACCTTACAGGTATAAATATTACCGGTATTGCCTTAAGCAAACACACGCGGTGGTGACGAGATCGGAGCAGCCAGACTTGCCGAAGCCCAGAGCAGAGCAGACCCCGCTGGCGCAGCCCCGCCTTCCTGACGCGCTGAGAACGAGACGCTGCTTTCTCCTGCCGAGAAATCCAGCTCCGGCGCTTCCGGGTAGCCCTCGCAGGCAGCCTGGAATATCGAGACCAGAGACGAGAGATACCATCCCTCATTCATCCTAAATTCCAGGTACAGAACTGAATAACCCCTCTCAGAGAATTCTTGAGTCAGTCACTTGGCAAAACAAACTTAACTTAAACTGCTACTTTCTATTCCCGCCCACGTATTAGGCGTAGGTCAGGTACACCGGGGTAGGCGTAGTTAGAAACACCAGTTGAGTACGATTAGTCAAATGTATATGTATATATATATATTTTATCCATTTTAAACCTGCATATGGCTTAGAAACCATATAAATGTTTTTACAGTATTATTTTATACTTCTGCTTTTATTGTATGCACTTTACTTAACCATAAGTATTGCGATAATATCGATCCATTTCTCTTGTATGAGAAAAGAGACTGATCAATAAATAACATCTTTTATTGAACACGCCCGTCTCTTCCTTTTCTCTACAATCTGGTGAGACTAAGAATGCACGTACTGACTGAGTAAAATAAGTTGTCTTTTGTTTTCACACGACTCTAGAGATACACTCTTGATTAGGGGAGAGCAAAGTTGTCATGTTCTATGGTTGTCAGAAACTAAATCCCTTCTTGTCTATCCAGGGAGGTTCAACTCCTCCTTGCCTATTCGAGAAAGTTTCTAGTGAACTCTGAGCTAGCTGGCAAACCCAAAACTTTAAGTCTAATATCGACAATAGAAGACCTAGTTAACGTCTGGTCTAGGCCTATACTATTGAAGGTATTATTCCAATGCACAGAGCCTATTGGGATAATAGGAACTACACTACATGGCGCCCAAACGTTTGGAAAGGCAATAAAACTAACGCAAGACATTAGAGTAACTCAGTCGTGCTTTTTCACTCAGACCCCTTTTTTTCCCATAATACTCCAAAGACGTCTGGAGTGGGTGAAAGGTCATATCCGCCAAACCTCGCAGGATGAAACTCCTATGTATGGTTCTTGGTTTAGTCAACGTTGAAGGATACACTGTTCCAAAATATTGTGCATCTAATCTTTGCTTCCATAAGAAACCTGATCTGCAAACAAACAAAATAACCTTCCTGTCGGTAAAATGGTAGACAGTGATGAAGAAAGAGAGATAGCTTGAGTAGCAGCTGAACTCGTAACAGCTGATAATACTATGCAAGAAGCAGACCCGAATTTAATACTCATCGCGGTCAACATAAGGAAATCTATAACTTTGAAACTTATAGAAAATGGACTGACACCTAGAGGTGGCACAGTCATATTCGTAATAGAGGCACACGAATATCGGCAGACAGAGGTGTTCTATTCATGGATACATTTTCCAGCAGCAAACGCTGTAACAAAGGTCTTCCACCATTACAAAACAGAGGAACCTCCTGAAGAATACACTCCTTTCGAGGAGGTGGAAGTACCACTTAAATTTCAAGAGCACCTGCTCTTGTTTAATGGCGCCCTACAACACAACAATCACATCACCAGGCTCGGTCCATTAGGTAGACCAGGAGCAACGTGGCCGGTCCTAGCCGGATACACACCACATCCAGACATCGAAAGGATGTCTGCAGCAGATGTTTTAGTACAACTAAAACAATTAATAAAAATACATAGACAATTAGTCCAATATGTAATGCGGACTTCAACAATCCAACCAGCAATTAAAATTCCACAGCTGACCCCTCATCAGGGGAACACAAATAAAATTACACCACAGAACATACAGTCCTGCCTAGGTAAGGTACCAGCTAAAAGGGAACAAATACCATTCTGGTTAGCACAAAAAATCACCCAAATAGAGGCGGTGTTTCCAGACACCACTCCTGTGGATAAACACAGGATTCTGACTATCTGTCTTCCAATGGGAATCGCACCACACGTGGAGGACTGTGACACTTGGGGTACAGTCTTTGCTTCCATCTACACAAAAACGCATGGTGTTCCATCCATCTCGGTAATACCAGATGTGCTAAAACAAATTCAAGACGAATACGGTCCAGAACCCGCTTTAACTCTTGGTATGAAATTACTGAAAGACTTCAAGCAGGTCTAGGCTATATTACTAGCCAGTATAAAGGGAGAAGCAGCAAACGTGGCGATCCGCCAGAGGTTAAAAGAAACAGATATAGCAGACCAACCAGCTGAAATTGCCAGAATCATAGAAAAATCCTATGAGGAACTAGGTAGAGATAGTTTAGGTGAAATACCAGTAAAACCCCAACTGATTGAAAGTCCTGAAAAAATATTTATTAAAAATAATTTAACATCACAAAAGAAGAACTGGGATGGAAACAAACAATCCAATCCGAAAGAAAAGAGATTCCAGTCCAGAGGAAGGTCTCCTCGGCGGAGAGAAAAATCTCCAAACCAAGGACACAGGTCTCCCCAAAGTGAGCCCTCTTGGAAAAAATACAACCTTAGAAATAGGGATAATATAAAGAAACCGGATAGATATCAAGATTTTGATACACGTCCCTCTCAATCTTTTCAGACTTCCTCGCAGAAATCGGAAAGAAGAGGACGATCGGAACCCAGGGAAGGGCACGTCAAGTCCAAAGACAAGGAACCTGTTCCTCCAAATAAGAAATTACAATTTCCAAAAAAGAAGGTAGCCAGTATTAAAGTAGTTAACAATGCCGAGAATACTGAGGACACAACTGAAAAACGGAGAGTGGGCTCAGACAATGCTAGACAGCGCAGCAGAAGTGAGCATAGCTCGCAAAGTCCTTATGAATCATCTGGAGACAGTGGACACGAATGAATACCTTCAAGTGGAAACTGCAGACACCAGAGTTAGCAAACCTCATAAAATATATGAAATAATATTACGTATAGAGGGGGATAAGACTAGAAAAATAAGGGGACTATTTTGGGATAATCTCTCCAAGGGCTATGACATCCTTCTAGCTGAAAAAGACTGGCCACCCGAGTTTGTCAGGGAGTGCCCTCATGGCGAAGAAATAATTATGCCTGCCTTCTCAAATCATATCCCAATTCATAAAAAATATACACTTGCAAGAAAGTGGGCAGTAGCTCAAGCTCCTGCTTTATATAAAAATCATGTAGGATGGGATGAGGACTCTCCTCCTCACAAAATCCAGTTAAAAACACAACCTACTGCACAAAGACAGTACCCAATTAAGCAAGAAGCTAAAAAACAGGTAAAAGAAATCCTAGACCAATTAGAATACCAGGGGGTGATTGAAACTTGCACCTCACAAATGAACAACCCTTTGTTTCCTGTTTCCAAACCAGACAATTCATATCGTCTAGTTTTGGATTACAGACACCTTAACTCATGTTGCAAAACTTTTGCAGTACAAAATTCGCATAGTGCAGCGCTAATGAATAACAAAGTGCGCAAAAAATACAAAACAACATTAGACATCTCTAATGGATTCTTTTGTCAAAATATAGTACCAGAGAGCAGATACTTGTCTGCGTTCTCAATAAATGGCGCTCAAAAACAATTCTGTCGGTTACCCCAAGGGTTCAAGAACAGCCCAGGATTATTCTCAGCGAGAGTAACAGAATTATTACAAACATATGACGAAGAGGCATTATCTTATGTCAACGACATATACCTAACAGATGATGACTTGGATACTCACTTGAAGAGAGTGAACACCATAATACTTGGGTTCGCAGCAGAGGGTTACAAATTCAACTTCAAAAAATACAGAATTGCCCATCTAACAGTCCTGTTCTTAGGATATGAATTATCAAGTGAAGGCAAAAGCCTGGCTGACAATTTCCTAGAGAAATGTGCCGTACTCCAAGCACCTAGAACACTAAAAAACCTACAGTCAATTCTAGGCTTCCTAAATTTCGGAAGAACATACATTGCAAATTACGCAGAAAGGGTCAAACCCCTTTATGATCTAATAAAACCAGATTTTAAAAAAAACAATTGGACTCAAATACACACAGAAATTCTGAGATCCTTACAAACAGACATGTTAATTAAAACAAAATTAGAAACACGTGATAACACACGCAACCTTGTGATTCGAGTCATACCAGGAAGATGCGGATTCACATACCTGACCTCTAACGAGGGAGAAAAGGTACCAATTGCATTCAAATCACACTTGTACACAGAAGCTGAAAAGAAATTCAGCATTAAAGAAAACATTGTTCATGCAGTTCAAACCGCAATAGCTAGAGAAAAAGATAAAGCTGACGGTAGACACATCACAGTCAGAACAGCAGAATCAGCCTTTGAGGCATTAACAACACCGTGTAATTTACCAACAACAGCATTGAATCCGGAATGGATACAATGGGTGAATTCAATTACAACGGACAAAGTAAAATACTACTTTGATCCAGAATTAAAAGAATTGAAAAATCTAGAATATGAAAGAACATTCCCTCTGCCAATCGACATTCTGCCCTTACGACAGTACGCTTGTGTAATCTATACAGACGGACATGCTCAACCCTCCGTTTGGGGAGAACAAGCATACAACCCCACATGTGAGATTGCAAAAGAAGTGTGGCGCGGAGGTAAACTAAGACCTCTATTAACAAAAACACACTCAGTAGAAACCAATTCAGAACAACAGACTGAAATAATAGCATTGAAAATGGCGCTAGATAATGCAGATCGCGAATTCCCGACACTTATAGTGTCCGATTCATATTACTGCGTCAAATCATATAACAACGATTTGCAGAAATGGATTCAAAACGGTTACAAAGATGACACAGGTGCAACAATAAAGCAAAAACTGCTTTGGGAACAAATAGTTCTGTTACAAAAAGAACTACCAAAGACTCACGTGATACACTCACTGAGTCATCAGCAAGATGGCGTTCACGTTGCAGGGAATTCATTGGCTGAGACAGCCACAGCGGTAGCAACTAAATCGGCTTCCATAGCTAGAAAAAAGCGTACAATAAAATACATTGACGGTGAAACAGTGCTGGCGGTGAAAACGTCATCAAAAGGCGACTGCTCAGCGCTACCGATCAACTATCCACTCAATTATACATACATAATTGATGCAAACTCCGTCCCTTTTGCTCGAATCCCTGGAGTGGGGGATAGAGTAATTCCAAACATGGACAGGAGAACTTTGTTAATTGCAGACGCACATATGGGTGAGGGTCTCAGACACCTCAAACTAAAAGATTCACTGGAAGAATTACAATCAGTGTACTGGTGGCCAGGCATGAGCCTGCAGCATGACATTTTTGTAAAAAATGGCCGGACTGCAACAGAGATCGCAGTGGCGAGAGAAACGGTATACTAAACGGTATACTACCGTGGCGTTTCACTCCAGAAAGAATCAACAGTAAAAAGCAAAGCGTCCGATTAACATATACAGGCTAGTTTCCACTTATAATGTAGATCCACAGCACTCGGCTGACGTCTGGACTTTTATACAAAGATTTGCGAGTCTAAATGGCATATACGCTAGGAGCATGCTACGTTTGACCAATGTTTTCACTTGAGCACTCAAGCTTGGGGGAAAGCTCGACCAAATGAGCATAGCACAGCGGGATTCTTCTCACTTCCTTCCTGAGGGATACGGGATGGTGTAAAGAAAAAACCAAGGCATAAAGCTATCTATAACGGAAAGGATATTAGGTTCGGGAGCTGGGTGGGTCAAACATCTAATAAGTGTCCAACGTAGTCTAAATAACTTGCCAAGAAATTCTCTGAAGGGATTCAGTCCGTACGAATTATTGTTTGGAACTAGGATGTTAGTATTAGATCTTGACAGTCAGACTTCAGTGGTGAAGGAAAAAAGCTTTGATATCAAAGATCGTTTGGCTATTTTACAGGACTTAAACAAAACAAGAAAAGACCTGAGCAACATAAAGTTGAAACAGCAGCCAACAACCACTGAAGAACCACCACCTGTCCCAGCAAGACCTGTCTGGATTCCAAAAGTCGGGGATCTAGTCAGAGAAAAGATCGCGGTAAAGAAGGAATTTGGGCCTTCTTACAGAAAAGCAGTTCCTGTCTTGTCTATCAACGGGACAAGATCAGTTGTACTACCGCCGCTTGCTGGTAAAAAGGAGAACCGAGTTGTATCCATCGACCTGGTAAAACCACAATCATGTGGCCGATAACAAACAGTAGGCCAAGTGGACTCCCGATAAGTAGCAGAACACCAAGGTTTGCTACAAATACAGAGGTCCAAACTAAGAGGCTAATCACATTCGAAACGCCTACAGAAAAACAACAAGAAATATGCAACAATGCATTGGAACTCAGACCTCTAACAACCCAAATAAAAACATTTAGTAGAGACACACCGACCTACAATGAAGTAACAAACGAATATGCAAGAAACAGTAATCCTGAAGCAATTGGAACAATTGACAGAACTGCATCCGGCTACTTCATAAACTTCGATGATTCCTCTGAAGACCTAAGTGAATCAAAAACACAGCCATCAACAAAAACCTTTAAAGATAAAGCTAAAGAACTTTTGAAACAACTGAAAGACACATATCTGGTACTTTTAATTACTCGCTTGGGACTGACCTGTTCTTTCACCTACTTCTTGCGGAACCCGCTCCGCGGGTCCCGCAGCGTTTGGAGTTGTTGTTTGTTGTTTGCTGCCTGTCGAAGGGGATTACGAGGGAAGTGTTCCACGGGGCTGCGAGCGAGTGCGAGCGCTCACCAGGGACTGCATTTCCCAAGAGCGCCCACCAGCCCTGAGCAGTAACACCTGGGCCGCTCTCCCTGACCCCTCCTACCCTTCCACCGAGCCTACTTATTCAGCATCTTTTAAGGCAGCGAGTGGGACGCATTGCTGGTACTTTTAATTACTCGCTTGGGACTGACCTGTTCTTTCACCTAGCGTTTGGAGTTGTTGTTTGCTGCCTGTCGAAGGGGATTACGAGGGAAGTGTTCCACGGGGCTGCGAGCGAGTGCGAGCGCTCACCAGGGACTGCATTTCCCAGGAGCGCCCGCCAGCCCTGAGCAGTAACACCTGGGCCGCTCTCCCCGACCCCTCCTACCCTTCCACCGAGCCTACTTATTCAGCATCTTTTAAGGCAGCGAGTGGGACGCATTGCTAGTACTTTTAATTACTCGCTTGGGACTGACCTGTTCTTTCACCTACTTCTTGCGGAACCCGCTCCGCGGGTCCCGCAGCGTTTGGAGTTGTTGTTTGCTGCCTGTCGAAGGGGATTACGAGGGAAGTGTTCCACGGGGCTGCGAGCGAGTGCGAGCGCTCACCAGGGACTGCATTTCCCAGGAGCGCCCGCCAGCCCTGAGCAGTAACACCTGGGCCGCTCTCCCCGACCCCTCCTACCCTTCCACCGAGCCTACTTATTCAGCATCTTTTAAGGCAGCGAGTGGGACGCATTGCTGATACTTTTAATTACTCGCTTGGGACTGACCTGTTCTTTCACCTACTTCTTGCGGAACCCGCTCCGCGGGTCCCGCAGCGTTTGGAGTTGTTGTTTGCTGCCTGTCGAAGGGGATTACGAGGGAAGTGTTCCACGGGGCTGCGAGCGAGTGCGAGCGCTCACCAGGGACTGCATTTCCCAGGAGCGCCCGCCAGCCCTGAGCAGTAACACCTGGGCCGCTCTCCCCGACCCCTCCTACCCTTCCACCGAGCCTACTTATTCAGCATCTTTTAAGGCAGCGAGTGGGACGCATTGCTGGTACTTTTAATTACTCGCTTGGGACTGACCTGTTCTTTCACCTACTTCTTGCGGAACCCGCTCCGCGGGTCCCGCAGCGTTTGGAGTTGTTGTTTGCTGCCTGTCGAAGGGGATTACGAGGGAAGTGTTCCACGGGGCTGCGAGCGCTCACCAGGGACTGCATTTCCCAGGAGCGCCCGCCAGCCCTGAGCAGTAACACCTGGGCCGCTCTCCCCGACCCCTCCTACCCTTCCACCGAGCCTACTTATTCAGCATCTTTTAAGGCAGCGAGTGGGACGCATTGCTGGTACTTTTAATTACTCGCTTGGGACTGACCTGTTCTTTCACCTACTTCTTGCGGAACCCGCTCCGCGGGTCCCGC
Source organism: Lissotriton helveticus (assembly GCF_964261635.1). Taxonomy (NCBI): domain Eukaryota; kingdom Metazoa; phylum Chordata; class Amphibia; order Caudata; family Salamandridae; genus Lissotriton; species Lissotriton helveticus. The sequence goes on from NC_136059.1 coordinate 2,116,118,467, forward strand.
AGCGTTTGGAGTTGTTGTTTGCTGCCTGTCGAAGGGGATTACGAGGGAAGTGTTCCACGGGGCTGCGAGCGAGTGCGAGCGCTCACCAGGGACTGCATTTCCCAGGAGCGCCCGCCAGCCCTGAGCAGTAACACCTGGGCCGCTCTCCCCGACCCCTCCTACCCTTCCACCGAGCCTACTTATTCAGCATCTTTTAAGGCAGCGAGTGGGACGCATTGCTGGTACTTTTAATTACTCGCTTGGGACTGACCTGTTCTTTCACCTACTTCTTGCGGAACCCGCTCCGCGGGTCCCGCAGCGTTTGGAGTTGTTGTTTGCTGCCTGTCGAAGGGGATTACGAGGGAAGTGTTCCACGGGGCTGCGAGCGAGTGCGAGCGCTCACCAGGGACTGCTTTTCCCAGGAGCGCCCGCCAGCCCTGAGCAGTAACACCTGGGCCGCTCTCCCCGACCCCTCCTACCCTTCCACCGAGCCTACTTATTCAGCATCTTTTAAGGCAGCGAGTGGGACGCATTGCTGGTACTTTTAATTACTCGCTTGGGACTGACCTGTTCTTTCACCTACTTCTTGCGGAACCCGCTCCGCGGGTCCCGCAGCGTTTGGAGTTGTTGTTTGCTGCCTGTCGAAAGGGATTACGAGGGAAGTGTTCCACGGGGCTGCGAGCGAGTGCGAGCGCTCACCAGGGACTGCATTTCCCAGGAGCGCCCGCCAGCCCTGAGCAGTAACACCTGGGCCGCTCTCCCCGACCCCTCCTACCCCTTCCACCTATTGTGTGCACACTCCATATTAGCCTCCAGCACTCCCGCAGCGCGGGAGAGCGCGCGGGAGAAGCCCGGGACAAGGGCGGGACCGTCTGTGGCCGTCCGGGGCCGCAGGAGGCCGGGCTGGGCCAGGTCATTTTCATTTTTATTTCATTTTGGACTGGGGTATTGTGTTGTGATCATTCTAACGTTTATTAATTGTTCCGGGGCTGTAATACCTAAATCACTCAGAATTGATATGAGTCACTCTGCCCCTCCTGGTGTAGGAACATCTGTTCTTGGTCCATTGGACAAATTTTTTAAAAAATCTACAAAGGACTTAGATAGGGACCTTCTCTTAGCAGAGAGAAGAGCAGAACGTCGTCGTTCAGTTGAGCAGCTAAAGAAAATTTCATTGCACTCACAATCAGTCCTAAACTCTACTCATGATATGGCCGCTCAAGGGCTGAGCTCAACTGAGGATGATACCACCGATATTAACCAATCCCCAAACATATTTAGATTTCCAAGCATTTCCCCGCTTTGTGCTGATGTTAACAGCGGTGATCACCTAGGTTGTCCGCCAGTGGATCACTCGAGCCTTTTGGTATCGACTTTTCCATCTATCAATATTATTGATTTGGACCCCTGTCCCACGTTGCCCAATTTTCCATCGGGGGGTATAGACCCAGGTGAGTCTATATCTACAATGAGTAAATGTAATAGCAGAGATAAGCCTGTTGAGGCCAAAAGGGTTGTGCACTCCCCTCCAAGGAAAAGAAGGAGGAAGGGTCGGGTTAAAAGGAAAGGACATAACGGCCAGTTACCCTCACCAGCCCCGCCAAAGTCTAACATCGAGCTGGGGCCTCCAACCACTGTAGCGTCAGAGGCTTCAGACACACAGGTGATGGAAACCCTGGAGTCACCCAGTGAAGAGGCACATGAGGTGTCCTACGCTAACATAGAGAAGCTTATTAAATCCTATATGCTTCCTGTGTTGGAACGTGTTAGGACATTGGGAGATAAATTGGACCGTCTGTTGGCAAACATTGACCCTACTCACGCATTTAGCGGGGATATAGCCACTGGTCCATTGATTAGACCTTCCGGTCCACCCCAGGGTAGTGGCATCATAATTACTTCTTCCAGTATACCCACCAAAAGTGCTGCCAACAATGCTACTGTTATTACCAACAAAGCACCAGTCCTAGCAGCCAAAGCCCCTGCAGTGGCAAAAAATGCCAAAGAAAATCCCAGGGCGGTAGTAAATAATCCTCCAGGGAAGGGTGTTGTGTCACAGACAAGGAAAGGGATGGGTAAAACAGCTAACCCCTCTGGCCTAACTAACAGACCCCTTCCCCATAAGATAAATGTAGATCTGCCACCGCATTCCTCTAACTATGTTATTGTTATGACGGGTGTGCCACCGGTTGCGGAAGGGGACAGGGAAAACAACGAAAGTTTAAAAAACAAAGTCATTTTTTGGCTGAAAACAAATAGGCCCCTTCCCTCACATCTTAATGGGGACATTGTTACAGTCAGAATATGTAGGTGGGTAGGGGTTCGTCCCAAGGATATAGAGGGGGATATAGTCATTATTAACTTTAGGGACCATAAGGTTGTATCCCATCTGTCTGACTGGTATGTAGGAAGTAACGAGGGAGGGATTTCTACGAGGAACCTTACATACTTCTACCCTGAAACCCTGATCAATCCGACAGATCTACCCCCTGTAAATAATTATAATAACACCAAAAGCCTTCTTAAATGGACCAATTTCTCTAACAACTATCATGGATTCCAATTCAACCCCGAGGTGCAGTATCGCTCCTACATACAATCTAATTACAACTGTCCTGTTCAGACTCCGGGTTGGGCTAAGATCAACACCCAGCCCAAGGGCCCCCCAGTCCTACCTGATCAAACATTCCCTAATTATCTTCAGCATCCACTGGCTCTTATGCCACCTGCCCCATTACAGACACAACAGTACCCAAGTTCTTTGCCAGATTAACCTCCTGCAAATAGGTCTACCCGGCCCCAAGAGCTCTGGAATATCCCTCTGAGAAACTTGTATGACCCACTATCTTGGTTATCGACGAACGATTGACCAGCACGTTTATCTGGGGTTGATGTCCCCGAATCTGAGTGTTCGAGGGGGGGTGCTGCACCGGGTATCTTAACCAATGTGCCTGAAAGTATGGAAGCCCAACCCCAACATCCTGTGGAGAGCTGTCTCTCCTATAGTGGAGAGCCAGAAATACCTACCTTTGTATCTCCTCCTATGTTGGTTAATGATGTCGATATTGTAGGAGTAAGCTCTGGTTTATTGTGCCAGGCAGGGCCAAAGTGTCTGTCAACGGTTGGTCAGGTTACAGTTGTAATGGGGCATGTTGATCCCACCCCCCTGTCTGATGTATCTAATTCTAATGTTGTAACCGAAATGAGTGAACTTTTATGTAAAAAGGGCACCATCCTGGGATGTTGGAATGTTGCGGGAATAGATTCTTGTATTAGTATCCCCGATTGGGCTGATTTTATTCGACGGGGTGATGTCTGGTCATTTCAGGAGACCTGGGCGACCAAATCAGTGTATTTTCCAGGTTTCCTGAATTTTAATCAACCAGCAGTTAGAGGCCACAGAGGTAGGGCCATGGGTGGGCTCACTATATGGGTTCGCCAGGTAGCAGGTGTGTCTGTGAAGGAAGTTTTTATAGATTGTCCTGATATTTTGATAATTAGTGTGAAAACCAGTAGTGGGCTGACCTTACTGCTTATTAATGTGTATGTCAGAGGCACAACGGGTGGCAGAGTTTCAACGACCCTTACTTGTTTGGATGGCTTCCTGGGTTCCACACAATTATCTGGTCATGTGGTTGTCATGGGGGATTTTAATACCTGTTTTGAACCCCTAGGTATAGAGGATGGACTACTGACCGAGGATGAGGATTTGACCTGGGGGATTCCCCAACTCGACTTACCCCCGATTGCTAAGTGGTCCCAGGCAGCTACATTTATTAAAGGTTTCTGTTTAAACTGGGGGCTGCGTGCCCTTAATGGACGCGTAAACTCTGATAGGGAGGGTAATAAAACGTTTTTTAATGGTAGACATGGCAGTCGCATTGATTATATCCTAGTTGATATTAAAATGTGGCATTTAGTTCAGGACATGTCAATTAAGCCGCGTCCAGAAAGTGACCACGAACCGCTTATAGCGGAATTGAAGGATTCCAGCTTTGCAGGGCCGGTCGATCCACAGCCTAATCCTTTACAAGAGGCAGTGGTATTAACAAATGATCTGAGGAGGGTGCGCTGGCCTAAGGTTGCTGTGGATACTGAAGCACGTGCAAAAATTAGGACCCTGGTATTAAATTCACTAACGGAGATTGAAAACTGTGGAAACCAGGAAACGACAATCTCAAAAATCACAGATATCCATGCTGGCTTATTTTTGTCCCTAAAAACTTTGTTTGTAAAATTGGTTGTTGTTAATAGGGCTAGGGGGAAGGGTAAAAAGCCAGCAAATTGGTATAATGAAGCTTGTCGAAAATCCCAGTCATCTTTGTTCAAGGCCTTGAAATCAAAGAACCAAGCTTTAATTAAAAACTGCAGGAAGGAATATAAAGTAGTTAAACGTCGGGCCAAAGCCATATGGGACGACGAGCGCTGGAGCCTCTTAGCTGAGGCGTGTGGTGCCAGGAACCTTCAACACTTTTGGCACCTCCTTAGGTGGGGTCAGTCCCAGGATGACCGTCCTAGCCCAGCATCCATCGAACAAAATAAATGGGTGACATATTTTGAGGAACAATTCAGTTGTCATGGCATCACACAAGATTCCATTAGCTGGCCTATTACCTTCGGTACACTTGTGTTTACAGCTAAAGAAGTAGAATTAGTCCTGAAAGCCATCCCAAGAGGTAAAGCACCTGGTCCAGACTGCATTCCAGCGGACCTATTCCAACAAGACCATGATTTATGGGTACCTTACTTAGTACGATTGGCAAATGCGCTGGCTATGGGCGCTAGGATCCCTGATTCATGGGCAGGTGCCGAAATATTGCCCATTTTTAAGAAGGGAGATCGGTCGGTTCCCTCCAACTACCGGCCGATCAGCTTAATTGACGCGGTCCAGAAGATTATCAGTCGTCTTGTCCTGTTAAGGGTTCAGGCCTGGATTGAGGAATTTAACATCCTTACTCCTCTCCAAGCTGGGTTTAGACCCTGTGTGAGCACTTTGGACCAGGCGTTTCGTTTTATGCTTCTGCACTGGAAGACGGTTACCCTGGGCAAAGGCAACCTATTTGCCGCCTTTGTGGATCTGCTGTCAGCTTTTGACCTTGTCCCAAGGGCTGGGCTTTGGAATTGCCTCTTAGATATGGGCATGCCTTCTATTCTGGTGCGCCTTATAGTTAACCTCCACGCTGAGACATGTGCGTTTGTGCGATGGGGTAAACCGGGTGAGGTGACAGAGAATTTTTCAGTGGCAAAGGGTGTCAGGCAAGGTTGCGTCTTGGCGCCTACCTTGTTCTCTCTATATATTAACAGAGTCACGAAGTACTTCGACAACTTTTCAACGGATGCTCCAACCCTGGCAGGCATGAGAATCCCCCTGCTCATGTTCGCTGATGACACTCTCCTGATTTCAAGAACCAGACAGGGCCTACAATGTGCACTGACAAGGTTCGAGAGTTTCTGCAGCGATCATGAGCTGGAGGTGAATGTCTCCAAAACCAAATTTATGGTTTTAAGGGGGCGCAAACAAATTAATGCTAGGGTTTCTATGGGGGATATCCCCCTGGAGCAAACTAAACACTTCACCTATCTGGGTGTCACCTTTAGTGACACCTTGAGTTGGACCCATCAGATCGAGCTTATGACCCTGAAACATCAACAGCTGGGCGGAGCATTGATCAAAGAACACAAAGGGTCATATACGAGGCCAATGTCTCCCCTTATAAAGATCTACGGTGGTAAGGTTCTCTCAGCCATCTTGTATGGCGCGGAACTATGGGGCAGTAGCAATTTGAACTCACTAAAAATTGCCCAAAACAAATTCTTAAGATTGTCCATAGGTCTCCCCCAGTCGACCCCAATAATACCCCTTCTCTACGATTTAGGGTGCCAACCGGTGGAGGCCCAAGCTAGATTCCGTCCTGTTGCATTTTGGTGCCGCTTGTGGACAACGCCTGATCTCCACCATTATGCAGCAGCATGTCTGGAGGTCAAAAATAGCCCTGGTGCCTCATGTGTAGGATGGTTCAGAGACCTTAAGACTATCCTATTAGCCTTGTGCCTTGGTGAATTGTGGCTTTCGCCTGAGTCAGCTAGTTTCCCCTCTAAAAAGGACTTAAAAAGATGTTATTGGGACTGGGTGACCCATAATATGTACATGGAAACAAATCCTAGTAGTCTCACTGGACTGTTCCTTGTACATAAGGATATATCCAAGTTAGAGGGGTTCTGGGACATCATAACTAAACCCTTGGACCGCAAACTATTTTTCCAACTCAGATGCGGTTCTCTTCCGATTGGGGAGTTTACTCAAAAATGGGGAACCGAAAGGTTGTGTTTTTGTCCAAAATGTAAAGATACTAGGGAAAGCCTGGACCATTTATTGTACGTGTGCCCATTATATTCTGCTCCTAGAGCCAAATGGCTAAAACCTGTATGCCGGCAGCTAGGAACAAGATTGGCTGTAGAAGCAACCAGACTGTTAAAAACCAATTTGGATCCGCTTATTGTTGTGGGGGTCGCGAAATTTCTTGGATGGGCCTGGGTGCTTAGAAGCAGGTTTATTAATAATAATTGATAGGTGACTATCCAGTATTTTTTAACTTGATGATGCAATGTCTCCCATGTGTTATCTAAATTTTTTTATCCATGTACAAGAAGCTGATTAGCTTGTCAAATGATTTAATAATTGTATTATCTGTTTATATGTATATATTGTATTTTATGTCTTTTATGATGAACTAATCGAATAAAGACTTCTTGACATTGGTATCACATATCTAATTTCTCCATGGATTGAATTTTGGGTGGGCTTTGGTGCATTTATCCTCATACTTTGGCTCATCATGGTACTAACTTTGGGACGCTTCATTGAGGGAAAATATGCTAAAATGGACACAGCAAGTCAGAAAATCAACTTGATCCTCAAGCCACACACATCTTCACACGTCGAGAAAAGAGAACTTTCTTCAGTCAACTTCACAGCCAATCCTATACCAGGTGGGGTAGCATGGGACAACACTGACTACGAAATTTATGGTCCGGTTGAAATCCTGAAATATCCACACCAAATCAAGATCTCGTTGAGTGACTTTGTAAAACCAAGCTCATTTGCTGATGATTGGGACTTTGAAAACATAAATGATATGATGTCTGACTTAGTGTTGTCTGCTAAATTTACCAAACATGATTATTTGCAGGGTTCGACAAATTATGATAGTATGTACTGTTACAACCACTATGGTAACGATTTTCTACATAAATCGGCACAACCTAGAAATGTTTTAAATTATAATCAATGGGAACATTGTGCGACCCCTCCAAAAGGAAGCTCAAGAACCTTTTACGACAAATATTCATACTTTTCAGGGTTCAACACAAGTAATGCTGAAACATTTTATTTCAAATTGTCAAATAAGACAGGGACAAAGATCATGCTAACAAACACGAAATTGATATATTCAGACTCATTTTTTGAACACATGAATACTTTTGGTTTTGATTATTGGGACAAAAATGTTGAAGTAAAAAGTGTTTGGGGTACAAAAGAATGGCAAGTACAAGGTATAGAATCATTGTTTAGAGCCTGCATGATCCCAGAACAAATGATATTTTTGAATGACACTGTTCAACAAACTACCTGTCTTGGCCTAGCCAAAATCAAAGACTTAAATAAACCGTCTATTCCAAAGCCAACAAAGAACAGCAATAGCTCTACAGATGAAGAGATAGACGTAAACTATGTATTAAACCAAAACAGAACACATCCTGATTGGAAACAATGGTTGATCTGGCCCACAGATACTAATAACTGTCAAGATAGATTCCTGAACAAAACACAGGGGTTCACATTGACCAGGCCAGACCCTAGATATTCCCAAAGACAACACCCAGGGATAATAACCACCTACAGTGTGGGCAAATTATGCCTTCAATGGCTGCAAACTTCCACACTGACAGAAATTAAGCAACACCTAACTTTACTTACTGATGGTGCTGACTTGCGTGATTTCATTATGGGACCGCGCAAACAGCGTCAGAAACGTTTCATAGCAGCCTCTGTATATGCAGCTTACAACGAGGCCTGGAAGGTAACTCAAATTGAGACAGCAGAAAGTATACGGGAAATTGACCGTATTAATTTGGAAAAATCACTTTCTGTAGTGGACAATGGGTTAATGACTCTGTCCTCCAGAATTTTTTCTCTGGACAGCATTGTGTCTTCAGCTATCGACATATTATCGCAAGACTTACTGTTGTTACAACACGGTCAGTCTCAATTGCGTTCTATTGTACAGCTTGGCTGGACGTTACAAAATCTGCGTTCAGGCTATGTGCCTTGGCGTTTAATCAACACAACGTCACTATTCAATATCTTTAACCTTACTGATAAACAAATCAGTATGGCACAAAAGGGTGCTGATTATACAATCCTGAGCATTGAGAAACTCGAGAGATTACCAGTGACAATGTCAGAACGACCTGTCAGTGAATGGAAAATACATGGGATAATTAATATTCCGATATCAACCTTCAGGTTTCAATACTGCCAAAAATATATACAGGCTGGCATGTACGAAAAATTGGGAAAAGGGTACATTAAGACAACATGGAACTTGCCCTATTCACATGCATGTGTCAGTAATAAAGGACAGAAAGTGTTTCTTAGTGGCAATAATTGTGCGATGTCACTAAGCGGTACACTTCTGTGTAATGGAATTAGCTTGCATGGAGCCTGTGAAGGGAACTCAAATAACCTTTCATGTCACCAGCTAGGCACACCTGCAGCAGAGATAGAACCATTTTTTCAAATGGGAGTTACATTCTAATTGTGGACCGCAGATGCTGTAGTCTTATGCCCGGGACTCCTTATCTCGTAACTACGACTGCGAAGGTCAAGTGCTGTGGACGCTTATTGTTCCCCAGCTCCCTTCCAGACAGGGAGGCAAGGGCATGGCCCAACTTGAAAATTACTTCTATTCGAATAGACACTTTAAGCAGAATGAAAACAGTGCTTCTTCAGACGCCGACCAGACTCACGTCATCAAAAGAAACGTATGATCTCCTAGTCGCAAGGACGACTGCAGAGATTCACTCATTGTTATCAACTAATTCCCCCATACATTTCGCAGAAATCCTGAATGAAATCTTAAATATTTCTGATACCAGTGGAGTCTCAAAAGTATTTAAGACAGTATTTTCGATGGCATTAACACCATTCAAAGCCATACTGGGTATTTTTCCAGATTTCGTCCATTCGATTTTTGGCGGACTTCCCCTCATTTTAGGACTAATTGCAGGAATCCTATTCTTGGTCCTTATATTTCGTTATGGCAAACCGTGTCACAGACAAAACACCTGCGACAAGGGAAGAAACAATCCGAGCCATTGGATACAGGGACCGGATATCAAAAATCCTGGGACTAACCCGGCTTAGAGACCTGAACATGACTTGGTTTCTTTCATTTCGACCAATGTGGCATCGATGTGTTTTACCTGTATTAAGGTGCTTGCTGTGCGGAGAAGAATGCGTGTTGGACACCTGTCTGATGCTACAATCGGATGCGCCAATGGATGCAGAAACATTGTTGAGCCCAATAAAGGCTCATGCTTTGTGCTGCCCTCAACGGCTGCCAATCCTGATGACGGCATTCGTGGAGACTTCACCGCTACGATTAAGGGGTAGTGAAGTTCAAGATGAAAGCAGCATCAATCAGGTACGACCTTCTGTCAGCAATACTAATCAAAACGTCAATGGAGACAATCATGCACATGAATGCATGGTTACATCCTTTTCCGAGTTAGTGGAACTCTCCCAGGAAGCTTTTTCGACAGTCTAAATGATATGATGTTCTCTCCAGAGCAGAAATAGAGACTTTTGAGCAAGCTAGCACACGGCGTTCCCTGAATTTGGCCTTCAACTTTAATAACAGAATACCATGAACGATTTCCCCTCCAGTTCACGGACAGCAATTTTTTCAGCAGCCCCAAAATGTTTTTCGATTTTTCGGGACACTTATCTTCTGCTTAAAGTAAGAACTATTCTTAGAGAACTAAAATTTCTATTTTTAGAAACTTTATAGACATTAGCTGCCCGCTGGTATGTTCATAATTATTTTTATTCTGTGATGAAATGGTCTCGAACCTTTTTCTTCTGTATTAAGAGCCATTTCATGTGTAAATTCTCATATACCATTTAGCAATAATGTATACATATGCGTGATTACTTTAGCATTATTCTACAGCTTGAGTGCATATAATACATGTGACTGTTTTTTCCGTATATTAGATAATTTCGAAATGCATTATATGTATTTTAGGGTGGTAAGGTATACACGATACTCTACAGTATGTTTTACTATGCCTAGATTCGTAAACATGGCCATAGTTAGCGTGGAGTGGGTGTGATGTATTCCTATAGGTTCTGTATCGATCCCCCTAATCCTGACCCTGTTCTGGTTAACAAGTTAACTAGCAGCCATCCCATGATGCAGAAACCGTTATCTGATGATGCCACACCACGGCACAGGAACGTGTTATCTGATTAAGTCATAACGCTTGCAATCTAATTAGACAAGCGATATTCCTCCAGCCCTTGATAAGGCATATGGAGTTCTCAAAACAAATCAAACCTATGACAAGCTGGGAAAAACCCTGCGGCCATTGTTTTGATTTCATCGAGAACTTCAGCAAAAGAATGTGCTAACGACCAAGTCGTATGACATCCTTATTGACGTATCTATGTCCATCCTTACGTCAATCTCGGCACCTTACAGGTATAAATATTACCGGTATTGCCTTAAGCAAACACACGCGGTGGTGACGAGATCGGAGCAGCCAGACTTGCCGAAGCCCAGAGCAGAGCAGACCCCGCTGGCGCAGCCCCGCCTTCCTGACGCGCTGAGAACGAGACGCTGCTTTCTCCTGCCGAGAAATCCAGCTCCGGCGCTTCCGGGTAGCCCTCGCAGGCAGCCTGGAATATCGAGACCAGAGACGAGAGATACCATCCCTCATTCATCCTAAATTCCAGGTACAGAACTGAATAACCCCTCGCAGAGAATTCTTGAGTCAGTCACTTGGCAAAACAAACTTAACTTAAACTGCTACTTTCTATTCCCGCCCACGTATTAGGCTTAGGTCAGGTACACCGGGGTAGGCGTAGTTAGAAACACCAGTTGAGTACGATTAGTCAAATGTATATGTATATATATATATATTTTATCCATTTTAAACCTGCATATGGCTTAGAAACCATATAAATGTTTTTACAGTATTATTTTATACTTCTGCTTTTATTGTATGCACTTTACTTAACCATAAGTATTGCAATAATATCGATCCATTTCTCTTGTATGAGAAAAGAGACTGATCAATAAATAACATCTTTTATTGAACACGCCCGTCTCTTCCTTTTCTCTACAATCTGGTGAGACTAAGAATGCACGTACTGACTGAGTAAAATAAGTTGTCTTTTGTTTTCACACGACTCTAGAGATACACTCTTGATTAGGGGAGAGCAAAGTTGTCATGTTCTATGGTTGTCAGAAACTAAATCCCTTCTTGTTTATCCAGGGAGGTTCAACTCCTCCTTGCCTATTCGAGAAAGTTTCTAGTGAACTCTGAGCTAGCTGGCAAACCCAAAACTTTAAGTCTAATATCGACAATAGAAGACCTAGTTAACGTCTGGTCTAGGCCTATACTATTGAAGGTATTATTCCAATGCGCAGAGCCTATTGGGATAATAGGAACTACACTACAAAAGAAGCATACACCATTATGTCCTTGTCATAAATTTTAAAAGCATTCCTTTTCCTCAAAAACGATTTTCAAGTCTTAATTTGAAAACACTGCACATGGGGAAATGACTGAAAATGTCCTTAAGACACATGAAAGCGTTTTTTGATTGCCTTTGCAGCATTTGTGGGTCACTTTTAACATGGCTATGTAACTCAAACAATCAAAATCTAAATTTTCCAAGCACAGGTGCGAGCATATTTACAAGGAATTTGCACCACGGGGAAAGGTCTTACATTAAAATGGGAAAAATAACATCAGAGACACTCAAATGCCTTATAAAGAAGCATACACCATTATGTCCTTGTCATAAATTTGAAAAGCATCCCTTTTCCTCAAAAACGATTTTCAAGTCATAATTTGAAAACACTGCACATGGGGAAGTGACTTAAAATGTCCTTAAGACACATGAAAGCGTTTTTTGATTGCCTTTGCAGCATTTTTGGGTCACTTTTAACATGGCTATGTAACTACACTCAAATGCCTTATAAAGAAGCAGACACCATTATGTCCTTGTCATAAATTTTGAAAGCATTCCTTTTCCTCAAAAACGATTTTCAAGTCATAATTTGAAAACACTGCACAGCTCCTATGCACAAAAACACCCTGTCAGTACTAATACTTCACATTTTCTCCAATTACAATTTCTCAAAGAAACAAAATCTATTTGTAAAACACTTGAGACAAAGCAACATTTTAAAAACACAACTTTCTTCATAATTTTCTCCTTAAAGCACACTATTCTCTATCTAAATTAAATAAATCTTTTCTCACCTTGGCAAATACTTTATGAGTTTCAAAACAGTCTCAGAAACACACCAATTTGTCTTTAGCAGAGCAAAAGGTATGCACACCAGAGGCTGGAACCAACAATGGCACAGAAATGCTGTAATTCATCACACATATCTCTCATGTCACCCAATCAAAACTCTTCCCTCACTTTTTTCAAATCAAAACCCTTCCCCCCTCTGCCCTCTCTGCCTTTTTTGCATAGCAACCACCTCCTGGAAGACCTCTGGTGTTTGCAAGTTCACACAACAATGTTTCAATTGAACTCTGAACTCTCAGTGCACCTGCATATCCAGTGCAATCTTTCATTTAATGATTTTTTATTGACCATTCAAAATACATCTTTCAAAGAACTCATCCATGCACCCTAACTTTCTGTTTTCAGCAATCAAAATCCACCAATCACTGTTACTGCTTCATTAACACTGAAACTCCACAGTTTTTTTCATTTTAAACTCCTATTTTTTCAACTGCCATTTCATTGCCACACTTCATCTGACTGCAGCAGAACCTTCTCTCACCATGTTTTCTGTCTGGATTGTTGGACATAGTTACATCTATTGGGCTCAGAGGTATGCTGAGAACAGAAATTTACCTAACCTCAATTTACAAGATGTGGAAATTAAGTGGTTTGGCCACAGAGGATTAAAATGTCACCAATTGATAACATTGGTGAAAACCTTTATGCATTTGCCAAAACCTGACCTGTTAATTGTGCACTGTGGAGGTAATGATTTGGGCACTTTGACTGGGGTAGGTCTGGAAATGCTTTTAAAGGACACCTTTGAGCAATTAATGGCACTTTTTCCTCAAACTGCCTTGGTATATTCAAATATATGCCAAAGACAGAAATGGAGGTGGTCGAACCAATTTTGTCCACAAATTGAGAAGTCGAGGAAGCATGTAAACAAATCTGTTTCAGCTTACATGAGAGACCATGGAATGGGCTCCATGTACAACAATAACTTGCGTTACTACATGCAAGATATCTACAGAGGAGATGGAGTTCACTTCTCAGATGAGGGCAACAGAGTTTTCATTCTGAATTTAAGACTGTGCATTGGTACCTACTTATAAGTACCTAAATGTACCATAAACCCAAAAGCTCTTCTCAGAGCTACCCTACATCTGATCACTCACAATTATTATTTTACTCTAACTTTTTTCACTAATTTTCAACAAAGTACGCTCCCCGGGGCGCTACCCGGTACGCGAACCGGAAGCTAACCTCGCGAATTTTTTTTTCCGCACATATGGGCCTCCCCAGCCACCCTCAGAAAACCTAGGGGGTCAAGATAAGTCTACCGTGCCCCCTTCTACCCATTCTGAACATTATTTGCCCTCCATCTTGTATCTTAATTCGACCGAAACACAAAATGGTGGACTCCCATAACGCTTCAGGTTCGCGTACCGGGGCGCTCGCCAGTTCGCGTACCGGGGCGTTCCCCGGGAAGCGCTCCATCAAAAAAAGGTGGGAAAGTAATTTACAGAAAAACGACTGGAGACACTTTCACCAAATATAGATTAGTTCATACTACATACCAATCCCTACCATTTTCACAAATTTGATTGAAATTCCATTTAGCCATTTAGCCTGTAGACCTTTCTAAATACCGTGAGGTAAATTACTTCACAGAACACATCTGAAGTGTTGGAATTGACAACCAATGAAAATGTTACTTTCATTTTCTACTTTTTTTACCTGACATTTGATTCGTTATATACCTGAATATATTTAAAGGAAGAGAAGGGAACACAGCCATTTTGACTACTACTTCCTGGTGTACATTTCAATTGGATTTTCACTAATCACTTCAACTTCTTTGTAAAGGTAAGTTGTTATTTTAAAAACTGAAGTATATTGTGCACTATAAGTTAATATGGTAAACTTTTTCTGATAGTTATATACTATCCCTCTGTAGTAGTTATAGATTTATATAGACTTCTCTGTTATAGTTATGGATGGAGTTAGGTTTCTCTTGTATAATTATGAATTTACTTACGTTAAATCACATACACTTTTTTATATTCCTACTTCCACTCTGATACTATACACTGCCCAAAGATAAATTCACTGATAAAAACTGCCTATCTAAAATTAATCCCAACAGTGCCCTATCTCTACTAATATATATTTTTTTTATCCAAATTTCAGGCAACATGGAAGGCGAACAGAAAGTTTCATTTCAAATTGTCCTGCAAGAGAGCAGCCAAGAATTAATTGATCCAAATTATATAGAATTTATGGATGAAACTTGGGACCAAGAACTACTGCAATGTGTGCAAGCAGTAGATGACCTCCTTCAAAATGAGGACATTTTACACACTCAGAGATTACAAGCTATGTTCAATGAAAATAACGACATTTCAGACAGTGAAATGTTAGAAATGTTATTAAATTTTGAAACACAATCACAATAATAAATAATTGCTTAAAAAATATAGAAATTAAAAAATAATCAACAAAACCAACAATCAATTAACATACAGTATTTGAAAAGTCTATCATTCTTTTTTCCTTATAGTACGCTCCCCAGAACGCTTCCCGGTTCGCGGACCGGGCGCTCCCCACGCAAAAAAACAAAAAAATGTTTTATTTTTTTTTGCCCTGCGGGGCCCTTTTAAAGCCTCCACATCAAACCTAGGGGGTCGGGGAGGATCTACTATGCCCCCTTATGGTCATTTCCCCCTTTGTTTTGGCCTCCTCTTGTCTCTCGATCCTACCGAGAGACAAGATGGCGGCCGCTCCGGACTGTTTCGAATGTTGACAGACACCGGAGAGCCAATCAGCTTCGCTACGCGAAGTTCCGTTACGCGTCAAGTACGCGAACCGGAGCGCTGCCCAGAGCGCGCTTACAGATATATATCTTTTTTTGAACGTTAATTTCTCAAAATCCACTGGAGCACATATATTGAGACCTAGCAAAGGCACATCGGGCTAACAGTCCCTACAATTTTGCCAAGTTTCGTGCAAATCCATTCAGCCGTTCGTCCTAAAAGTGAGGCCAACCGCCCTATGGAAATTAACATGGGAAAAACGTGTTTTTCTAGGCCCCCCCTTGACAAACACCCCCCAAATTTTCAGGGCCTGCCCAGAAACAAAATGTTCCATTTTCCTGAAAATTTCAGCCAATTCCGTCCACAAACGCCAAAGTTATTAGACATAGAATTTTCAAAAATCCCATAGAGAAAAAATCCTAACTATATATACCTACTGGCGACCGCCAGTAGGTAATATATATATATATATATATATATAAAAACCAATGAAGCACAGTCTCAGGCAAATAACAGATTCAGAGAAATTGACATTTCTTAATGTATTACCTAGTTGAGTGTTTATCTGACCACCGATTATACACAATAGCATACATCTGTTCATCATTTGCACATAACAAAATTCCCGCCACCATTACATCACTTTGAGCACTTCTTTGTGATGTAGTCTCCTTGTCTATGTCTAATCTGGATATGTAAATCATGCTTTGTCATCCATTATGTGTGTGAACAAGACTGTGTTAACAGTTGAAACGCATTACAGAACCGATAAAAATTTCTCTGACTCTGATATTCGTCTGAGAGTGTGCGTCATTGGATTGGATTATTTGGATTGACTGTCCGGCGTGTCCCGCCAGGGCAGTGCGCCACCTCTCATGGGCCTTGTGTCACAGAATGGACATTTGTTTGTGGATATATATGGTATACAGACATATTATCTAGTTTTAAATATCGATATGATATACCATTATATCGATTTTTAAATATTGATATGACAGAATATCGACCATCAAGAATATAGTCGACCAGAAAATCAACATGCAGGTAAGAAATGTAATTTTAATAAATATCGATTTTTGTTATATCGTCAGTCAAAATATCATTGTTAAAAATATTGATATTATTTTAGTATTTTGTATGTTAGTATATGTGTTAAAAGTATAGCTTATTTTTGTAATGTATGTTTGAATTTTTTTACAAGTGATTCATTTTGGGGTTGATTTAGGAAAGGAATCCGTACGACGATTCGTATTCGTGGCCGTTACCGTAGGAATCGTACAAATCCGTCCGAATCGCGTAGTACGATCCGTTAGTAAAAAATACATCCAAAACTTTGTGAACTGTACGAAAATCAAGTGAAAATCCATACGATACAGACCTGGAAAGTGAACCGTACGATTCGTAAACATGCTGTATGACCCTACAAGTACTAGGGACCGAGAATGTAATTCCTGCAGGAAAACGTCGCGTATGAGCTGCGATTTGTACGGAAAACATCGCGTATGAGCGAGACACAAAATCAAATACTAAACGAACCCCCCCTGAACGAAGCGCACGCGAACCCCGTAAAAACGTCGCGTATGAGCGAGCCACAAAAGTAAATACGAGACAAAGCCCCCTGAACGAAGCGCACGCGAACCCCTAAACCAATCTATCAATCAGGCATTTGTAAAGCACGCTACATACCCGTGAGGGTCTCAAGGCGCTGGGGGGGGCTGCTACTGATCGAAGTGCCAGGTCTTGAGAAGTCTTCTGAAGGCCAGCAGGTCCTGGGTCTGTCGTAGGCTGGCAGGGAGATTGTTCCAGGTCTTGGCAGCGAGGTAGGAGAAGGATCTGCTGCCGACGATGGTTTTTCCCGATACGGGCAACTGTGGCGAGGGCGAGGGTGGCAGAGCAGTGGTTGCGGGTAGGGGTGTGGAAGCTGTGTCAGTTGTTGAGGTATGATGGTCCGGTGTTGTGTAGCGCTTTGTGTGCGTGGATGAGGAGTTTGAAGGTGATCCTCTTGTTGACTGGGAGCCAGTGCAGGCCTCTACAGGTCGGGTGCGATGTGGCTGCGCCGGGGGACGTCGAGGATCAGTCGTGCTGAGGCGTTCTGGATTTGTTGTAGTCATCTCAGGAGCTTGGCTGTAGTTCCTGAGCAGAGGGCGTTTCCGTAGTCGAGTCTGTTGGTGATGAGGGCCTGGGTGACGGTTTTTCTCGTGTCGGGAGGGATCCACTTGAAAATCCTGCGGCGGAGCATTCGGAGGGTGTTGAAGCAGGACGCAAAGACGGCTTTGACTTGCTTGGTCATGGAGAGGGAGGAGACGAGGATGAAACCCAGGTTGCATGCGTGGTCGGTGGGTTCTGGGGGTGTGCCTAGCGATGTGGGCCACCAGGAGTCGTCCCAGGCTGATGGGGTGGGTCCGAGGATGAGGACCTCCGTTTTGTCTGAATTCAGCTTCAGTCTGCTGTCCTTCATTCAGTCGGCGATGGCCTTCATTCCTCTGTGGAGGTTGGCTTTGGCGGTGTTGGGGTCTTCGGTGAGGGATATGATCAGCTGGGTGTCGTTGGCGTAGGAGATGATGTTGAGGCTGTGTTGTCGTGCGACGTGGGCGGGTGGAGCCATGTAGATATTGAACAGTGTCAGGCTGAGGGAGGATCCCTGTGGGACGCCGCAGATGATCTTGGTGGTTCTTGATTGGAAGGGAGGGAGGCGGACGCTCTGGTTCTGCCGGAGAGGAAGGAGGTGGTCCAGGCCAGGGCCTTCTCTTGAATCCTGGCGTCGTGGAGGCGCGCTGATAGGGTGCAGTGGCAGACCGTGTCAAAGGCGGCTGATAGGTCCAGGAGGATTAGGGCGGCTGTTTCTCCTTTGTCCATCAGGATCCAGATGTCGTCGGTGGCGGCGATGAGGGAGGTCTCAGTGCTGTGGTTGCTGGGTAAGCCAGATTGGGATGGGTACAGGACGTTGTTGTCTTCGAGGTAATGGGTCAGCTGTTTATTGACAATCGTCTCTGTCACTTTTGCCGGGAACGAGAGCAGGGAGATGGGCCAGAAGTTCTTGAGGTCCTTGGGGTCTGCTTTGGGTTTCTTCAGGAGGGCGTTGATCTCGGCGTGCTTCCAGCTTGTCGGGAAGGTTGCTGTCTCGAAGGAGCTGTTGATTGTTTTCCTGAGGTGGGATGCGATGGTTGTGCTGCACAAGGAGGGTGCAAACGACTCGCACAACACCACAAAACATGTCTCCTCTGTACAAACCATTGGAAATGAATGTCCTTGCCAGATCCAAACAGGCAAACAGAGGGCCTAACTCAGACCCACCCCTTATAACACACCAACCAAAAATTAAAACTAAGCCCCACCCACAAATGGACCAATAAAAAGGGCCCACACACACAAACCATGATCCTTTGCAACATACCCATTTAGCAACAGACACTGACAATACACCAACAACTGCACACATCCACCTACACACATACCCCAATTACATTCAGACTCACACCCCCATTCACATTCAGACCCACACACCCACATCCATACACACCGTCACCCCAATCACATTCACCCCACACCATGTCCGCACAGAAGAATCCAAAGTTCACAAAGGAGGATATGGAGATCCTTGTAGATGAAGTCATCAGTGTCGAGCCACAGCTGATTGGCGCATTGGTCAGACGGACGAGCATAGCTGACAAAACACAGCTGTGGGAGAGGATAGTCAATAGGGTGAATGCTGTTGCACCCATCAGATGCACCAGGAAGGAGTGCCTGGCCTGGTTGTACGATCTGTGGAGGATGATCAAGCAGAAGATGGACGACGAGTACACATAGAGCAAGGTCACTTGAGGTGTTGGTCCCCGCAGACCAGTACAGTACTGTCCCTGGGAGGAGAAGGTCATGGCCCTGCCACCACCAGTGGGAGTACATGGCATTGAAGGAGTCGTAGAGCCTGGTGAGAACGCAAAAAACTCATGTAACATGAGGGTAATGGCATCCATACTCCAAGTACAAAAAATGCCCGCAACAACACCCAAGCGCCCGCCGCCCACAACTACAGGCAAAAACAACACCAATGCCACTAACGTGTATGCCCCATTGGCAAACCAAGGCCATGCTATGTCCCATGCTACAGGAAGAACAGACCCAAGAATGGATGTCCAGTTTGCTGGGAGGGTGGATGTCACAAAATGCATCGTGGGACTCCAAATAAGACCCAATTGCAGGGGCATTCGCAGGGGGGCGCAAGGTGGCTCTTGGCCCCCCTGGATCGCCAGTATGTCTGGTGTGGGCCCTGTCAGGGCCGGTCTTAGTCCATCATGCTTTTGAAATGGTGCCATTGTCCCAGGTGGCAGCACCCTCCATTGGGTGAGAAGGGTGCAAGGGGGATGCCGAGAATTGTGCAAGGCAGAGGGGAGGAGGGTGCAAGGGGGAGGGCGAGAAGGGTGCAAGGGGGGAAGAAGGGTACAAGGCAGAGGGCCAGAAGGGTGCAAGGCAGAGGGGAGGAGGGTGCAAGGCAGTGGGGAGAAGGGTGCAAGGCAGAGTGCGAGAAGTGTGCAAGGCAGAGGGGAGGAGGGTGCAAGGGGAGGGCGAGAAGGGTGCAAGGGGGAGGGCGAGAAGGGTGCAAGGGGAGGGCAAGAAGGGTGGAAGGCAGAGGGCCAGAAGGGTGCAAGGAAGAGGTCCAGAAGGGTGCAAGGCAGAGGGCCAGAAGGGGGCAAGGCAGAGGGGAGGAGGGTGCATGGCAGTGGGGAGAAGGGTGCAAGGCAGAGGGCCAGAGGAGTGTAAGACAGAGGGGAGGAGGGTGCAAGGCCGGGGGGAGAAGGGTGCATGGCAGAGGGCCAGAAGGGTGCAAGGCTGTGGGGAGGAGGGTGCAAGGGGGAGGGCGAGAAGGGTGCAAGGGGGAGGGTGAGAAGGGTGCAAGGCAGAGGGCGAGAAGCGTGCAAAGCCGAGGGCCAGAAAGGTGCAAGGCAGAGGGGAGGAGGGTGCAAGGGGGAGTGTGAGAAGGGTGCAAGGGGGAGGGTGAGAAGGGTGTAAGGGGGAGGGCGAGAAGGGTGCAAGGCAGAGGGCCAGAAGGGTGCAAGGCATAGGGCCAGAAGTGTGCAAGGCATAGGCCATAAGGGTGCAAGGCAGAGGGCCAGAAGGGTGCAAGGCAGAGGGGAGGAGGGTGCAAGGCAGTGGGGAGAAGGGTGCAAGTCAGAGGGCCAGAAGGGTTCAAGGCAGAGGGGAGGAGGGTGCAAAGGGGAGGGCAAGACGGGTGCTAGGGGGAGGGTGAGAAGGGTGCAAGGCAGAGGGCGAGAAGGGTGCATGGCAGAGGGCCAGAATGGTGCAAGGCAGAGGGGAGGAGGGTGCAAGGCAGTGGGGAGAAGGGTACAAGGCAGAGTGCGAGAAGTGTGCAAGGCAGAGGGGAGGAGGGTGCAAGGGGGAGGGCAAGAAGAGTGCAATGGGAGGGCCAGAAGAGTGCAAGGCAGAGGGCCAGAAGGGTGCAAGGAGGAGGGCCAGAAGGGTGTAAGGCAGAGGGCCAGAAGGGTGCAAGGCAGAGGGTAGGCGGGTGCATGGCAGTGGGGAGAAGGGTGCAAGGCAGAGGGCCAGAAGGGTGCAAGGCAGAGGGCCAGAAGGGTGCAAGGCAGAGGGGAGGAGGGTGCAAGGGGGAGGGCGAGAAGGGTGCAAGGCAGAGGGCCAGAAGGGTGCAAGGCAGAGGGGAGGAGGGTGCAAGGCAGAGGGGGGAGGGTGCAAGGGGGAGGGGGAGAAGGGTACAAGGGGGAGGGCAAGAAGGGTGCAAGTGGGATGGAAAGAAAGGTGCAAGGCAGAGGGCCAGAAGGGTACAAGGCAGATGGCCAGAAGGATGCAAGCCAGAGGGCCGGAATGGTGCAAGGCAGAGGGGAGGAGGGTACAAGACAGTGGGGAGTAGGGTGCAGGGCAGAGGGCCAGAAGGGTGCAAGGCAGAGGGTCAGAAGGGTGCAAGGCAGAGGGGAGGAGGGTGCAAGGCAGTAGGGAGAAGGGTGCAAGGCAGAGTGCGAGAAGTGGGCAAGGCAGAGGGGATGAGGGTGCAAGGGGGATTGTGATGAAGCTAAACATTTGGCCACCCCTATAAACATTTCTGTGGATGCCCATGCCCAATTGCACTCATCCCGTATGGCCCAGGTACACACCCATGCACCATGCTCAATGCACATGGAGTGGGAATGTACTGACAAGATAGCTGACACTGGGCCCTGATATAGGCAGCACAAGACCCTCCAGTGACCAGTGCAAACACAAACAAGGGGACAACAAGGTCAGATATCTTGGACAGGAACTCACAACCACTGTCATGGCAGCATGCTCCATGGGGGACAGCCACACCACGAGGGAGGCCCAGTTCCAAATCAGACTCCTACTAGCAGCACGGCCTGTCACACACACCCCTTACATAAACATAGCCTCCTGGGACAGGCAATGGAGTGCCTCAATGTCACAATCGTCATGTAACACAACAAAACCAATACAGGTCTGCTGAAGCATCCAAGCAAAAAATGCGTTGTGCAGATTCACAAGTCCTTTGCGCTTCTTTCACGACGCTGTTGCTTCACATTTGTGACACAGCGGACGCACAAAAGTTGCGCCATGGTGCTGGGTATTTACAAGGTGTCGCATCTGGGAGATGTGCCACATTCTAAAGCCCTGCGCCACCAGTAGGTGCTCTGGTACGGAGGGGGGGGGGGTGCTGGGTGGCCGTCACTGCGCAGCAACACCTCCCAAAAGTGGCTGAGTGAAATCTTAAAGATTTCACTCAGTCACTTTTATGCACATGCTACCTCAAAACCATGTACATGCTTGAAGCAGGCGTAAGGATTGATGCAGCATTGTGCAGATAGGGCCCCACAGAGAATTTGTGGTGCTGCGTTGCGCCGGCGACTCATCTCCAGCAATGTGCCACTCCGACGGCACAGTTGCGTGACGCAGTTGTGCCGTTTTTCCACCATGGTGATCCGCATTGTAAATGTGTTGCATCTATCCTGGCATAGCTGTGGTGCACAATGACTGGCAAATCCCTGCTGATATGCATGGCTGTGCCAGTCATTGTAAATAGTCCCTCATTTGTCAATGACTCCTGAGCACAGATCAATCTGACCCCACAACATACCCATTCACAAGTGAACATTAAGAACAATCCAAAGCATAGACAACTACCAGGTGGAACAGTGCCAACAACAATGTATATAAAAATGGATCTTGCATTAAATGGCATTAACATTGTCTGTCTCTCACACCGACAGGGCAACGTGTGGAATCTACCCCCAACAATGGGGGAGATGAATCACAGTCTCAGGCTACGCAGGACCCTGATCCCACCGACAGCGACGCCTCTCACCACTCCACGGATGACCCGACCAACCTGGCACATCTGGTGCCCAAACCCATGTAGCAGCTGGATCAGGAACAACCTGCCCCAACCACCACACCCATTCCTGCCACATCCCAGCAGACATCTCGGAGCCCTGCCCACACTCAACAACTGAGCCAGTCTGACAATGAGGGACAAGGTTCGCCGGGCACCCAGGAGGTGGCAGACAACACCACAACTGCCATCCCTCAGGGGTCCTGTCGACCCGATATGCCCACAACGGCAGGCCAGGCTAGTGTGGGCAGGGGTGGTGGGAGTGGCACCAAGCGAAGGCAAGAACCTGACCAGCCCGCTGCAGGGCCCGGTATGTCTGAACTGCGCAACATCATGGAGGCATACCGGCGGGACACCAGGTAGTTCAGCCATGTAGTGGGAGCCCTCACAGAGATAAAAAACCTGCAGGCTGAGCAACACACCAGTCAAGAGGAACACCAAGGATGGATGGAGGCAAGACTGGCTGAGCTCCTGGTGGTGCAAAAGGACATAAGCTATTCACTCTGTCGGATTGCTGACAACATGGAGCACCCTCCCTGTGTCACCAGGCAAGAAACATCTAGGCGAAGACCGCCAACAGGCACAGGGAGGGAGGAAGAGGAGGAATCATCCGATGGAGCATCCCATGCATTGTCAAGGCCTGCATATGAGGGTCCACCAAGGAAGGTGGGTCATCCACGGAAAAGACAGTGAGAGGCATTGGGCCATGCCCATCTCCCAGGTCACCTGGTCTGGCATCTTGCCTTTGTTTGCAACAGCATCACCTCATTGACTGTCCTACTGTGCCACATGGACTTGCTGGTTGCAGTCTGAACAATGATGCTAAGCACTGTGGTCTGGACTCTGTTGACTCAAACTGCAAGGCATCACATCTCCCTCTGTGAACTTTGGATTCTCAGCATTTTTGTACATCACCTAGCACTTACTCACGTGTCCCACATAAGACAGAAAAATAAACAAAACAAACACAAGTGAAATTGATGTTGCAGTCATTTTCCATGAGTCAACAACATACGTGTGGTGATATGTCAAAGTATGCCAGAGTGTGGAACAAACTCAAGCCATCCATACACTGGAATCTGAGTTCGGTCGAGGACACACATAGGTCACAATGTATCATCAAATACATACATGGAGCACAATTCTCACCTGTGATAATTCAATCTGCTGAGGGGGGGGGGGGGGCTTGCCATACTGCTCGGACAGACAGTTTTGGAAGAGTTTTATGAAGGTGTAGAAGTCCTGGGTCATGTGGAGGTGCCCAGGGAGGGAGTACCAGGTCTGTTTGGTGATGTGGAAGAACTATCTCCCGCATGCAGTTGTACTGTGGATGTGATGAATGGTGCCCAGGGCAAGGTTGGCTGGACGGAGTTGGAGCAATGGGGTGTTGGATGGGAGACGTCCATGTTCGTCTTTGGGGCTGGGGTTGTGGAGTGCCTCCTGAGTGTGGCTGAGGAGTATGACGGTAATCCTTCAGTTGACACTGAGCCTATTGTAGGTATCTCAGGTGGACGGTCATGTGGCTGTGGCAGTCCTCCTGGAGTCTGGCTGTTGTTCCTGCATAGAGGGCGTTGCCGTAGTTGAGCCGGTTGGTATTGTGGACCTGGGTGACTGTCTGTCTTGACTAGGAGTGGATCTATCTGAAGATCATTTGCAGCATGTGGTGGGACTTGCAGCATGAGGTACAGATGGTGTTGAGTTGCAAGGTTATTGTGAGCGAGGGGTGTACGATGAGCACCTGCTTGCATGTGTGGTCACTGTGTGCTTCTGCGCTGCCCAGGCCGGTGTGACACAAGGAGTTGTCCCAGCCTTAAGGGGGCATTCCTCAGATGATGAGCTCAGTCTTGTCCAAGTACAGCCTCATGTGGCTGATGTTCATCCATTTGTCAACGCACCTCATGTCTTCTTGAAGGTTGGATCTGGGAGTGGCTGGGTCTTTGGTGAGGGTGAGGAGCAGCTGGGTGTCAATGGCATAGGACATGATGATGAGGTCGTGTACGCATGTGATGGTGTAGAGGGGGGTCATGGCGACATTGTAGATTGCCACGCTGAGAGATGAGCACTGGGGCATGGGCCCGATGACCCCAGTGTACTACGTGCCGAAGGGGGGAGGCGGACTCCCTGGGCCTTGCTGGTGAGGTAATTGGCAAGTTCATCCTGGGCCTTCCTCTGGATCACAGTATTGGAGATGTGTGATCTGAAAGTGTGGTAGCACATGGTGTAGAATGCCGTTGAGAGGTCGATGGGGTGAGGGTGGTGGTCTCACTCTTGTTGAGCAGGGTCCAAGATGTCATTGGTGGTGGCAATGAGGGCTGTTGCAGTGGGGTGATTACTGTGGAAGATGGACTGGGGCGGGTTGCCTGGAGATATTTGCTTGGAGGGAGATGGTCAGTTGCTCGTTGACTGTCTTCATGATGACATTTGCCGGGTAGGGAAGCAGGGTGATGTTCCAGGAGATCCTGCGGTACTGCCGTCCATTGTTAAAGAAGGGCATGGGTCTCTGCATGCCTCCAGCTCACATTGAAAGTGGCTTAGTCAAAGGAGACATTCATGACGTGCCGGAGGTGGGCTTCAAGGATGGTGTATGCTGAGATTGAGATGTTGTGTGGGAAGGGTCCTGATGGAGAGATGGAGTGTATGGTGTACATGAGCCGGGTGGTGTCTTTTCTGCTGACGGGAGTCCAGGACCTGAGGTGGGTATGTCCTGTGGATAATAGCACTGTCCGCCTCTGTGTGGTGAGGCTGTCGTGTACATCTACGAGCTTGGAGTGGTCGAAAGTTGCAAGGGATCCCCGTGTCCTTGCAAGGGTGAAATGTATTTTGGATGGAGAGCTGGGATTAGATAGTTCACTCACAATGTCGATGAGGTCATTCATGTTGTGTGTGTTGGTGCCTAGGCCATATCTGAAGGTTGTCCTCTTGTCCATGCTGATGATACGGTGATGTCTGTGTGTTGCGGATTTCAGGGCTGAAAGGTAACTGATGGTTGTTTGTTTTGCAAGGTTTGCACAAGATTCTGGCTAGACCTGTATGAGTCCAGAAGGCCTACCTTGTCGCTGGTGGCTTAACTGTTGTTGTGCTTCACAGGAAAGTCCGCCAATGTGGCAAGAGTGTTGGATCAGTTGCTGATCCAGTGTGTGCTGTTGCAGGGTGTGGCGATGTTGTTGGTTGGAGTGTCCTGTGTGAGGGTGTCACACAGCTCGTTTGTGTTGACATAGATCAAGCATCTTTGGTGGATCTGTAGCGGAGTGTGGTGCAGTGTGTTGCTTGTTGGACAACTGGATGCAAATGTTGATGTACCAATGAACAATGGTGGTGTGGTTGTCCTCCAGCCAGAAGTTGCTGTCCTCCTGACCCATGTAGTCTGTGTAGGTGAGGGCCTGCGTGCTAATGTAGTTGTCCAATGTCTGAGGACCAATCAGTAAAGCCGTTTCCTAGCTCTGTGCTCTCAGATTTTGCCACAATTTCTGAGGAAGCCTCTCTTCTCGAATTGCAGAAGTGTCAATCCGGTTCCCCTAATGACCCCTTGCCCGCCAAGCAATGCAACATCCTTGCTAAAATTCACAATCCCCATTTAAACGCCATCTGGAACCTTTCCCTCAGATTGTGCTCTTATCCGGATGCGTGGAAATACGTATTCCTCCTGCCCATCTGAAAGAAAGCCAACTCAGATCCTGAATCTCCTTGCAATTATAGACCTAAATCTCTTTTACCAGCTCCAGCCAAAATGTCAGTGAAATTTTTCTGTCAGCAACTGATGGCCTTTGTTGAAGATAATAGCCTCCTTCACGAGTCTAAATCCAGCTTCCATCCCGGCTATAGTACGGACTCGGCCCTCATTGAAATGGCAGACTCTATACGCAGGGAGGTCGACGGAGGTTCCAAGGCAGTGTTGGTGCTGTTAGACTTGTCTGCAGCATTTGACACCGTCGCCCATCGCATTCTTCTGAATCGCCTTAAGACCATAGGCGTGGAGGGCTCAGTGCTGAACTGGATATTGTCCTTTCTATCTGACCACACACAGCAGGTCCGGACCAATCCCTTCATCTCCCCAGTCAAACCACTGAAGTGGGGTGTGGCACAGGGCTCTGCTCTGATCCCTCTGATTTTTAATATTTACTTAACCCCGCTGGCTGAATCGATTGCCTCGTCTGAAGTCAAAATCATATCATATGCTGATGATACTCAGCTTCTATTCACCTTAAATGCTGTGTCTGCCACAAATTTTAACCCACTCAAAAATTGTCTCAAGATTATTGCGGCCTGGATGGACCGCAATTTCTTGAAACTTAATCCAGATAACACTGAGATCCTATTTTATAACCAACCTTCTCCCCTCTCTTCCAATATGTGGTGGCCAGAGGAACTGGCAATTGCTCCGGCACACAAGGACTTGGTCAGGAATCTGGGAGTTAAATGGGACAATCAGCTATCCCTTGCCACACAGGTACAAGAGGTGGGTGCTGCTTGTTTTGGCAAGATTAAAATCATCAAGAGATTTATTAACTTTCTGCCGAATGCAACACGGAAAACGGTGGTTCATACACTGATTTCCTCTCAATTTAGACTACGCGAAAGGCTCATACGTGGGTCTCACTTTAGGCTTGCTCCATATACTGCAGATGGTCCAAAACGCTGCTGCCCACCTGGTATTTGGAGTCTCACTTTGACAAATATCTCCCCGTATCTTAGACTACTCCATTGGCTGCCCATGGTTACACGAATAGAATTCAAGGTGCTGACAATCGCCTTCAGGGCAGGACAAGGCCTTGCTCCGGTCTACCTTAGGAGGAGACTCCGTCCCTATTGTCAATCGCGATCTCTACGGTCCAATGACAAGCACTTGCTCATTAGTCCTTGGTTCGCAAAACCTAGATCAGGAGGTGAAACCTTTCAGGTAGGAACCACCCAATGTTGGACTAAGCTACCTCTTCCACTGCGTCTGATTCAGTCTGAATGTGAGTCGCGCAAAGCCCTTAGGACCTGGCTATTTAGCCTGCTTGATTAGTTGCTCCTCCATATGCTGCCTCATTTTCTGCCCACTACAGCGCCAGGACACCCCGTTGGGTTAGCTGTGCGCTCAATAAATGCCTATTATTATAATTGTAGATGGCTTAGCTGAATTATGGGTGTAGGACTGGAGATCTGTAGATGATAGTTAGACTGAGGGTGGTCAGGCAGTTGGTGTGAAACCTGAAGTGCAGATGCTTGACAATGCTGAGTGTGTCCTTGGTGTTGTATGTGACTCTGACGGTGTACTTCAGAATGAATTGCAATTCATCCTCCTGGATTGTTGGTGCGGTCCTTGCTGGTGATCTCGTATCCGTCTTTGATGGTAATGTTGAAGTAGTGTGCTGAGGATGCGTTCAACCAGGTTATTGTAATGAAGGCGATGCATGGGGCTGTTGTGTTGATGAGGTATGAGAGTCCAATGGCATGCTGGTGGATGTAGCGGGTGTGCAGTAGGAGGCACATGACCTGGTTGTACGGACATGGTCTGTTAGGCGGGACAGCGCGGTAATGGCAGTAGGAGTTGCACACATAGCATGCAAAGCTGTCGTGTGTGCGCTTAGGGGTTGCCTGATAGCAGGTGGATGATTGTCTGGTGTTCATTGTTTGGAGGGTGGCTGGAGCATGAGTATGTTGGGTTACCTGGGTCATGGAAGGACCAGAGGGTCTTGCACTGTGCACGTTGCAGGAGCTGACGGTCCGGAGGTGGCGCAACAGTGGCACAGACAAGCTGCTGCCTGCATTAAGAATGGGTGGGGGGAGAGAGGAGCATCTGGGAGGCATGTGGGTTGCAGAATCAGGGCACTCGGTGGTACGGTGCCGCAGGGGAGGCAGCAGCAGGAATGAGTGAACACCTGATGGCAGAAGGGGTGAGACACCATGCAAAAACTAGCACACAAAGACAAAGAGGTTTGAAAGGCACAATGTAACAGGTGTATGGAAAGGAAGGAGTGCCTGGTTACTCAGGGGTTACTGAAAGAAAATGGATGAACAATTACTAAAATTTACGGGCACAGAATCAGGCACCAAAAGGCCAAGCTGCGCACAGGACACACAGCGTCAGCAGGTGTTGCCTGCCTGTTGTGGGTAGCAAGCTGCACAAATACATACACAACCATGTACTTCATGCACAATAGGGATCATTAGCCAGGATAAACTGCATGCATGTTGCAACAGTACACATACTCCCATATGCAAAATCTTTGTCAATTATGCCACTGGCAAGAAATCAGCGGTGACAGTTATGAGGCACATTGTACTGTGGGGAACACATTTTCTATGCAAATGGATCAAGTATGTGTTGAGGCCATGCTGCTTTAGCCAATGTCCATGGCCAGTGCCATTGCTCCGAAGAAAATAACAGTCATGAAATGAGTTTACCTGTAATGCTGGTGAAACAATGTGCACAGGACTGCCTGGGACTGTCGGTTCCTTGAATCCTCAGAAACGTGCAATGATCAAAGTGGTCCATCTCCCGATAGCCCCTTGGTCTGAGTAGAAATGACTGACTCAAAAGGGTGATCAGGCAAGGGAAAGAATGGAAGGGAACAGCAGGGTGGGAGATCTGAAACAAAGGTAAACAAGCATAAGGATGAAAACATGATAATTACATTAATAGTCTATCTATTCACAGACATACCAAACTCTCTGTGAAATATGAAATATGAGACGTTAAACGTGGTATGTCTGTGAATAGATAGACTATTAATGTAATTATCATGTTTTCATTGATGAGATTGTGGAATTGCACCGTGTTTGTAGAAATCTATCCATTTTGAACTGACTGCATGTCACTGCACATTGTTTTTGGTATTTTGCCACACTCCAAAATGGCCGACATGTTTACTTGCACTAGCGCGGCACCTTTGTAATAGTCCTTCGTTTATTTTTAATCCTATGGATTCAAATTCGGTTGTGTGTACGGGGATTCACAAGCGTGATCAAGCCCTAACCGCCGAAACGCGTTGTTTGTTGCCGAAATAAATCTATACTTATTTGCAGAAGGAAGGTGTGAGTATATAGGTATATATATATATATATATATATATATATATATATATATATATATATATATATATATATATATATATATATATATATATATATATATATATGGCGGAAAATTTCTTTGTGGAAGAAATAAGAGGCCAGAGGGAGCTTCAAGGAAACAGCACGTTTATTTTGGTGTCGTCAGTGGCGGCAAATGCATTTCGGCAATAGGCCTTCTTCAGTGCCCATCACTGTTACGAGTCCTTTTCTTTCTCTTACTCCATCCTGTGCAAAATGCGCGTCTGCACTAAGACTCCTCCCCCTAATGTAGTAGACACACCTGGGCAGTTCATTGGCAGTCCTGAGAACTACCCATCCCAGAATGCACTGTTTGGTCAAAACTGGGCCGGTGGCATGGGCGAGCAGACAGAAGACAGTAGGTCCGTGTAGGCAAACAGGTGAGTGGAAACGGCACCCCTACAGCTCCAAAAAATCCACGAGTGCTCCCCTGGGCTCCCTCATACTGCCTCAGCCATTCTCCTCAGGTAAATATTCGGGTAGGGGCTGCCAAATGCGAGGTGTCACGCCCAATTGAGATAAAGTACCTCCTTCTTCCCAACTTCACCCGAGGGTTCTGGCGGTCTCCGGTCCTATTGATTCCTCAATCAACACAAGCGTGATCAAGGCCTAACCGCCGAAACGCGCTGTTTGTTGCTGAAATAAATCTATACTTATTTGCAGAAGGAAGGCGTCTGAGTAATCTTTTTTGAAACGAAGGAGATCGTGGAAAGTATATATATATATATATATATAAAGATATATACATATCTTGTGTGTAACGCCCAAAGTGGGCGGTGTTCTCAATAAAGCAACCAAAGAGACAACACTGGTGAGTCATTCATTTCCCCTGTGTAGCAGCCCATGAAGAAGAGGCGCTGGCCTCGAAACGCGTCGGGAACAGAAAAGGGAATCCTTAAGGGAACAGAAAAGGGAATCCTTAAAATGAAATGGATGCAAAAAACTGCAAGCAGCCTCGCTTTTAGACCGTATGGTAGGAGCTGCATCGTGTGACCTCTGTAAAGCTCAGGGCATTTGAGAGGAAATGTTAAATACACGGCAGCCTTGGCCGTGGCAGAGGAGCACCATTTCCAACAATTGAAAGGGAAGGCTTGGAAAGGAACTTTTTCTCTCCGTGTAAGCATGCAGCCCCATGGCAAAACGAAGCCTGCAGTTTGGCAACCAAACCTACTCAAGGACTAAAACAAGCTTCAAATTATTTCACAGAGACAATGAATTTTTTGACTCACCTTAGAGACTACGTGAACCAGCATGCTATTGTGCAACTCTTGTGTGTAACGCCCAAAGTGGGTGGTGTTCTCAATAAAGCAACCAAAGAGACAACACTGGTGAGTCATTCATTTCCCCTGTGTAGCAGCCCATGAAGAAGAGGCGCTGACCTCGAAACGCGTCGGGAACAGAAAAGGGAATCCTTAAGGGAACAGAAAAGGGAATCCTTAAAGTGAAATGGATGCAAAAAACTGCAAGCAGCCTCGCTTTTAGACCGGATGGTAGGAGCTGCATCGTGTGACCTCTGTAAAGCTCAGGGCTTTTGAGAGGAAATGTTAAATACACGGCAGCCTTGGCCGTGGCAGAGGAGCACCATTTCCAACAATTGAAAGGGAAGGCTTGGAAAGGAACTTTTTCTCTCCGTGTAAGCATGCAGCCCCATGGCAAAATGAAGCCTGCAGTTTGGCAACCAAACCTACTCAAGGACTAACACAAGCTTCAAATTATTTGACAGTGACAATGAATTTTTTGACTCACCTTAGAGACTACGTGAACCAGCATGCTATTGTGCAACTCTTGTGTGTAACGCCCAAAGTGGGTGGTGTTCTCAATAAAGCAACCAAAGAGACAACACTGGTGAGTCATTCATTTCCCCTGTGTAGCAGCCCATGAAGAAGAGGCGCTGGCCTCGAAACGCGTCTGGAACAGAAAAGGGAATCCTTAAGGGAACAGAAAAGGGAATCCTTAAAATGAAATGGATGCAAAAAACTGCAAGCAGCCTCGCTTTTAGACCGGATGGTAGGAGCTGCATCGTGTGACCTCTGTAAAGCTCAGGGCATTTGAGAGGAAATATATATATATATATATATATATATATATATGTATTCACTGAAAAAACCATAGGTTATAGACCATATATAGTTAGGAATTAGCATTTACAAAACCTTATTTTACTCACACAAAACCATTGAAATTCCATATATAGTTAGTTGTACTAACTATATATCGTGCACCCGCAATCCACTGCTAATCATGTCACATATTACATCATTCATGACCTGGTCAGTGACATCACTGATGACATCACTGATGACATCTCAAATGACATCACTGATGACATCACTGATGACATCTCAAATGACATCACTGATGACATCACTGATGACAACATCCAGTGACTGTATGTTTCTGTAAAGTTAAAATATGTCTTACATATTGAAGAATGAGTTGATGTATAAGTGTCTTGATGAAGGATTTAGTAGGGGCATGACTGACTGTATGAGTGACTGATTAAATGTGTCTCACTGAGTGCATGGGTTAGTGACTAAACTGTCTTAATTTGTGCATCATTATGTCTGTTGTTCTGTAAACTACTGCATGTGTTGATCAGTAGCTATATGATTAACTATATGGGTTATTGATTGGTTGCCCAAGCATTTGTATGGGAGACTGAGTGTGTGTGTGGGTGGCTGGGAGGTGTATGACTCTCTGCATAGATGTGTGAGCAGTTGATTGACTAGATGTATGGGTTCAAAAGTGCATGTGGAAACAGCTGTATGGGCGGTTGACTGTGTGCATGAGTGTATTGGTGAGTGAATGGATATCTCAGTGCTACATGTCAAAGTAAGTACATATGTAAAATACAGTACATGTGAGAGTTGACATATATAAATAACTGTGCATAAGAGCCAGTGAATGTGTGAGTGGCTGTATGGATCATTGTGAACTTGTATCCAGGATTGTATAAGTGAGTAAATATGTTTTAGTATATGTTTGAATAAGTAAGGTGTCTATAACTGTATAGTTGAGGAAATTGAGGTGTGATTGATTCTTTGCATGACTGACTAAGTGTCTGAGTAACTCCATGGATGAGTGACAGTCTATGAGTGTCTGTTTACACTGAGTGTATCTAAGGTTATATTAGAGTCTGAAGAGGTTCATCGTATTATCACATGAATGATGTCAACAGTGATGTGATCAGTAATGTCAAATGAGATGTCATCAGTGATGTCATCAGTGATGTCATTTGAGATGTCATCAGTGATGTCATTTGAGATGTCATAAGTGATGTCATCAGTGATGTCATTTGAGATGTCATCAGTGATGTCATCAGTGATGTCATTTGAGATGTAATCAGTGATGTCATCAGTGATGTCACTGACCATGTCATGAATGATGTAATATGTGACGTGATCAGCAGTGGATTGCGGGTGCACGATATATAGTTAGTACAACTAACTATATATGGAATTTCAATGGTTTTGTGTGAGTAAAATAAGGTTTTGTAAATGCTAATTCCTAACTATATATGGTCTATAACCTATGGTTTTTTCAGTGAATTTTCAAGGTTTTGTAAATGCTAATTCCTAACTATATATGGTCTATAACCTATGGTTTTTTCAGTGAATTTCATTGGTTTTTTAAAAGCTAATATCTGTAGCTGTAAAATGTATTCTTCTTTAAATCCAAAAATATATTTTATATGTTTATTAATAATTTTTTTTTTTAATATTTTTTTTTGTTCGCTCCCGGTTCGCGAACCGGGAAGCTTCCCGTTAGCTCATCTTGATGCCGCGACCCAGTCCGCGAACCGGTAAACGTTCCGTTTGCGCAACTGCCGCGTTAGAAATCAACATCGTGACGCGTCGCGGAAGCGCGACGTATCACGTTGTCGCGTAATGCGTCTTATGACGCGCCGCGTTAGCGCACCCGGAAGTGCTCCGGTACGCGAACTGAGACGCGAAGCGCAGCTCCCCGGAAGCGATCCGCGGCGCGTCGCGAAAGCGCGACGTATCGCGTTGCCGCGTAATGCATCTTATGACGCGCCGCGTTAGCGCACCCGGAAGTTCTCCGGAGCGCGAACCGAGGCGCGAAGCGCAGCAAACCGGAAGCGATCTGGGGCGCGTTCCGCAGCGCGTAACTTAAGCGTAAGAGGTCATGTGACTTGTTAATAAAACTTTTCATTGGTTCATTTCACTTTTGGTTTCATAATGATGTAAGGCTAGGTCAGGTGACCTAAAAATAACACTTTTCATTGGTTTAGAACTATTCTTTTTCCCAAATGATGAAAACCCCTCCTTCTTTCCTCACTCTGACTTTCATCTTTGTGAGAGGAAGACCTTTTTTGAGAGTTGAGCAATGGCTTCATTAGTTGCTTCAGCTGGTGCACCCCCACCACCACCTCCACCTCCTCATGGGAAGAGAGGACCACCTCCCCAGTTCATCAGCAACACAGAGGAGGAAGAGGATGAACTAGAGGAAGAGGAGACAGAAGGACCACAGTTCTTACAAGAGGTGCCCCGGGTTTCCCATCGGAAAGCCAGTTTTATTTGGCAGTTTTTTTCACTCCCTCGAGGGCAGAAGAAAGTAAATGCTAGGTATGTCACCTGCCTCATTTGTAAAGACCGGTTATCTAGAGGCACTGATAAAAAATATAGCTTCGGTAACTATACAATGCATCGTCACATGAACAGGTGGCATCCATTGAACTACAGCCAGGCAGAGATACGTGACATGCAGGATAACCCAACAACAACTCCTGTGGCCAGGTCAACATCACATATATCGTTGACAGGAGCAGAGGCACGGGAAACCGTGCCAAACATTCAGGAGAACTTTGCTCATATCAAATTTACCTGTATGTATTGCGGTGTATTGCTGTCATGTGGTAACATGAGTATTACGTTAATCAACCTAGCTTATGTAAATCACAATTGCCCTAACCGCCCCAGACAGTAATTTTTTTTTTTGCTCCTGTTGAGCCCTTTTCAATGCCTGTTTTTTGTTGTTTCCCCTCCATCAAAAAGCAAAAAAAAAACATAAAACTGTTCAAAAAATACAAAAAAACAAAAAATGTTCAAAAAAATAATATATATAAAATATAAAACAACAAAAACATTAAAAAAAAGTTCTTTTCAGAACTACCTCCCCTTTCAAAAAAAAATTGCTAGAATGTTTAGCACTCTGGCAAGCTCTATTTCTTTTAGTTCGCTTCCCCGTCCGCTTCCCGGTTCGCGAACCGTGAGTGAACCAAAAAATTAAAAAAAAAAAAAAAAAAGAAGAGTAAGTATAAGGGAAGTAAACAGAGAGTAATGTTAAAAGAAAGACAGCTATAGGGAGTAAACCAGAGATACTGTTTAATAGATCTATTTACCGAAGAAAAGATGGAAGAGGGTATAATTGTGAAAAACAAAATAGATAAGGAAGTGAAAGAAAAAAAAGAGAGTTGAACAATAACAAAGAAGAGTTTCTTGGAGAATGTGAGTGAATGTTCAAAATCAGATTAAAACATGTGGAATAACAGAGAGAAAAAACAGAAAACAGAAAAGAAAAAATAACAGAAAAAGATTAATTGAAACAGCAAAGAAATGTAAATAACATAGAGCCATATCATCAACATAGGCAATAAAAGTTTTGCAGCTTTTATCGGCAGAAATGTGTCGCTAAAGCCGCTTTTGCGGCGGAAAACTGCAGCTAAAACCACTTTTGCAACAGTTTTCTGCCAATAAAAACAGCAATATTTTATTGGCTGTGTTCATAATATGCCCCTTAGTGTGCTTCAACTACACAGTAAAAGCATAATGAACAAGTAGTGAAAGAGTGATCAGTCAAAGACACTAAGAGTAATAGAGACGGAGTGAGTGAACAAGAGTGAGGAACTATGAGAAGAGAGGGACTGAGAAAAGGAGTGGGAGGAGTAGAGAAAGTAGGTAATAGAGAAAGGAATGAGGGAAGTAGCAAAGGCAGGAAACTGAGAGTTAAAGAAATGAAGCTGTCGAACTACTAGTAGGTGAATGTGATAGAAATGTAACGAAAAGAGTACAAAACATTTACCTTATAATTGTCGTTAACTTACTCACTTTTTGGTTTTATACTTTCAATCTGTGAAAGAGAGAACAAACATTTGAAAAATATTAAAACATGTATTTAAAAATTAGAAAAGACAAGGGAAAAGATTGAAGGACAAACAGTTTTTCAACAACTTTGACACTTACAGAAGCTTCTGCTTCTCCAGGCCCCCTACACAGTCCTAAAGATATACATTTTAAACTAACAGTATCTTGATGCAGATGAAGTGAGGCCTATCTTAAAACATGGTGCATCTTTTGCACTGCTGTTGTCTCACAAAAGTGTCGCAAGACACTAACATTTTAAATGATTGTTTCAGGATGCCAATAAGATGTGTCCTATCCAGAGGTTTGTTTGAGGTGAGGCCTACTCAGGGTTCCAAATGAAATTTCGAGTTGTTGAAGAGAACAGAGGACATAATACATGTGAAGGCCTACCAATGAAGTAAGTCATGTCCACTTCACTCTTGAACAAAGGCCAGACCTCTTCTGTGTCCGTGGACAGACCTAAACTTCATCTGCACAATGTCATTCGTAAACTTAGGAAACACAGGTGATGTAATTGAAAAATGTGGAGTTTCTTTTCCTCATTTCACAATCACATCACCTGTGTTGCCTTTGGTTAGGTATCTCATAGTGCAGATGGAGTCTAGCATATCAAAGAGTACATAGAAGTTGAGCAGTATATACAACAATTTTGACATTTACAGAAGACTTAGCTTCTTATCTTGTTGGAGATGAAATGAGGCATGTCTTGCAACATGGTGCATCTTTTGCATCACTGCTGCATCGGTTTCATGTGGCACGGGTTTTTTACAGCATGACACATCTGCCTAGATGCATCAATTTGTAATTTTGTCGCCTCATAGCAAATCTTTTGCACCGCCGCTGCATCACAAAAGTGACGCACAGTGGCGCAAAAGAGGCATACACCTATCATAAATCTGTCCCTAACATTTGAAATGATTGATTCAGGATGACGATAAGGTGTGGCCTCTCCAGAGGCTTGTTTAAGGTGAGGCCTACTCAGGATTGCATATCAAATTTATGCTTGTTGAAGAATACAGAGGAGATAATACATGTGAAGGCCTACCAATGAAGTAAGTCATGTCCACTTCACTCTTGAACAAAGGCCAGACCTCTTCTGTGTCCGTGGACAGACCTAAACTTCATCTGCACAATGTCATTCGTAAACTTAGGAAACACAGGTGATGTAATTGAAAAATGTGGAGTTTCTTTTCCTCATTTCACAATCACATCACCTGTGTTGCCTAGGCTTAGGTATCTCATAGTGCAGATGTAGTGCAGCATATTAAACAGTACCCAGAAGTGCAGCACTGCATGCAACAACTTTGACACTTACAAAAGCTTCAGCTTCTGCATGCCCCCTACACAGTGCTAATTATATACATTTTAAACTGATGGTATCTTGCTGGAGATGAACTGAAACCTATCTTGCAACATGGTGCATCTTTTACACAAAAGTGACCCACAATGGAGCAAAAGAGGCGCACGGCCACCATAAATCTGACCCTAACATTTTAAATGATTGTTTCAAGATGCCAATAAGGTGTAACCTATCCACAGATTTGTTTCAGGTAAGTCCTACTCAGGGTTGCAGATGGAATTTAGGTTTGTTGAAGAATACAGAGGAGATAATACATGTGGAGGCCTACCAACGAAGTGAGTCATGTCCACTGCACTCTTGAACAAATGTCAGACCTCCTCTGTCTCCAGGAACAGGCCTAAACCTCATCTACACAATGTGATGTGTAATGTTAGGAAACACAGGTAATATAATTGAAAAACGTGCAATTTTTTTTGCTCATTCCACAATCATATCACCTGTGTTTCCTTTGCTTAGGTATCTCATTGTGGAAATGTAGTCTATCATATGAAAGACTACGTAGAATATGAGCACTGTATGCAACAACTTTGACACTTACAGAAGCCTCTCCTTCTCCATGCCTCCTACACAGTTCTAAATGTACATCATAAATGCAAACAGTACAGAATTAATTATACATGTTAAATGGTTTATTTTTGCTGTTCTCAGAATGTATCAAATTTCACTAAAAACAGTGACTTGAAGGTATTCATCATATAACAGCGGGGAAAAAAAACCACAATCAAAATGATTGTGTTTAAAAAACCCATACAACATAACAAATCAGAATTCCGAACTCCTTAAAGTTAACTTACTTTCCATGACGTCGAAGGATGTCCTATGAACAGCTTACACTCTGTTGTGCTGTTATTACTTTCAGACCGCCACTTTCTGAAAGAAAACCTCCATCGTTTTGAAAAACATGTTACATACAATAAATGACTTTTTGCTCTCTACCACACGTTTCCACAAGGCCAAATCATGTCAGAGCCATTTATAACTCTTAGAATTCTTGTAAGCCAATCCCGTCATGTTGTATTTCCGCAACTTTCACAATTAAAATGTTGAAGATCATTTTCACAATCCTGGACTAGTAAGATCTTCCCCTTCTTGCTCAGTCATGTTCTACATTTCCTATGACACTGATACTGCTTACTATGAAGCAGACTTACACTATCTCTATGACTACTACAATTATTTAATTCTCTACATCACTTTTAATCACAAAGCAATATAAAACAGTAGACAGCATTGCAGACTTACATTCCCTCTACTCCATGTTTTGATTGGCTGCTTCAATTTGCTTATAAAAAGAAACAGTTTTTCTGAATTCATTCAAAGTGCAATTATTTCTCCATGACGTCCAGTGTTATGGTAAGTAGTTATGTCTCTGTACTACACTTATCCTCAAGGCCAAATCGTGTAGGAGCCATTAGAACTTCTTGAAATTCCTCAGAGCACATCCCGAGATTCTTTCCCTAAAATTTTGGTTTTAAAAACACCAGGTAAGAGTTTTTAAGGTCATACAGCAATTTCTTTTTGAAAATTAAAACAGAATCATTGCAGAATGACCAGCCATTTCTAGACTTTAAATAAGCTGTGTAATGTCCTGATGTTATTGAAGGACCGTCATGATATATAATTGCTGCAGTTACAAAAGTCCTTCCTGATATTGACAACTGTGAAGCCACAAAATTTTTAATTAAAGTTGTCAATTTTGTTCCATCAGGCCTACATCGTTGGAACATTAAAATAACATACTGGCCATATGTTCGTATAAATAATGTGGACATCATTTCAGATTTACATTGGCTACACTCCATGTTGTGATCAGCTGCTTTTACTAGTTTATTAAAAGAGACTGATTTACTGTCTGGCAAAGTTAAATATATAAATCTTTCTGAGTCTACACTAGTAGTACTTGATACCCTACAGTTCTCACAGTCATGCTGCCATTGATAAGAAAGCCCAAACAGGTGATCTACATCTACACCTTCAGCATGCAATACATCAAGCATATACATTAAAAACTCCTGACAATCTTGCTGAATATTTTGAGAGAATTGTGTTTGGCCTGAACATCTGTCTAACAGATTTCGAATTTCAGACACACTACCTATTTTTGTTCTATCAGTGCTACATTTCTCTAACACAGAATTTAACAAACTGCAAAATCTTTGATCAGAATTGACCACAATCTCTTCTTTTACATTTTCTAGAGAAAACAAAACATTAACCACTACATTAGCATAGCAGTTGACACCAGAACTGTTTTCAAATTGAAAACCAACAACATCTTCAACAGAATCCTTTTTGTTTCTGCTTATAATTTCAGGTTCATCGACTTTTCGTCTTTTTGCTACAACCTCCCCAGTATTGGTCACATTTCTTCATTTCCGGCCTACCACACGTTTCTCAAACAAAGGATATTGAGGCAAATGTGGCGCATACTCTCTTCTTAACCTATTGTATTCCTTAACACAATCTAGATCCGCACAAATGTTTGTGACATCACACTCAATCAAGTACAATCCGGATAAAGTTCTAACTCGTGACAATGCCACATATGCCATACCCTCCTTGAACACAGAACTGCCAATATTCACCAATGCACTGTCTACACTTAAACCTTGAGATTTATGGATTGTCACCGCATATGCCAAGCAAACAGGAAACTGCTTACGGCGAACATATAAGTCTTTTACAAGCAAAAATCTAGCAGAACAACGACCAATTAGCTGTACTTCCTCAATGCCATCAAATTTAATTTTTAAAAATTCAATTCCATCTCTATTTCTGTATTTTACAAAATCAACAACATTACCCATTGATCCATGTACCAGACCTCTTTCAACATGTAAATTCCTTCTTAAAATTATACGGCAGTTCAAGCACACATTCAGAGTCTTTTCAAAACCTGCAGTTTTAGATCTAGTCTTCTCTAATGAATCCAATTTTGTTTTCAAATTCTCAGACAAAATAATTGTTGATCCCATATGCTCTACTCTGTCAATAGCTTCCAGTTTCACAATCTCTTGCTTTTCTAAATGCAACATTTTGTTGTTGAATTTGGCACATTCTGCAAGAGTTGGCATCAAACATATTCCAGATTTCTTCTCAGTAATTTTCTGAAAAATATTCTCAGGCACAACATCTTGTTCTGGATATAAATTTGACAGTAATCGTGCATGTAAATCTTCTTTCCCATGCTCGGTCACTTTTCCAATTCTAACATCTTGTAGAATAGTCTTGTAAACTTCATCCTTCGCCTGACGCATATTTTCATGCAGTTCAGCATAATTGAAGTTTAACCATATATTGACGTTGCCAATGCTCCCTAGGCACTTCCTGGTATCTTCATGTGTGAGCATTTTGAACACAGGTTGCCCTTTCACTGGTGTCAGCTGCAGAAGATCTCCGAAAACAATGATGTGTTTGCCACCAAATAACACATCATACTCTGTTTTGAGAACTTCTTGCATTCTCAAATGCACAAAGGCAAGCATGACATTGGAAACCATGCTTACTTCGTCAATGATAAGAAGTTTCATTTTCCTCAAGATTCTTGAAACTTCACAACAAGCATCTCCAGATAGCTTGTGATATTGTAATTTGTTGTCATGCTCCACTGGCAGCATCAGTAAACGATGTAAAGTAATCCCTTTAATGTTATGTGCTGCCAGTCCAGTTGGAGCGGTGACAACACAAGACAGCGATGACTCTGTCCTTTCCTGCAAATAACATGAAATTGCTTTAATAAGGAAACTTTTTCCAGTTCCCGCTTCTCCACTCACGTACAGTCGGACAGGCTTCAACGACGTACATGAGCACTCTTTCTTCTCATGACTTAATCCATGATCAATTTGCATGGTAACTTCGTCATATATTTTCCTCTGCTCAACGTTGAGTTGTCTTTCCAACTCTTCTAAGTTAACCGCATCCTCCTGAGCATGTGCCATGGCTCTTTCCACTTCATTCATAGCAGTGGCAGCTTCATTTTCGATAACAGGTCCTCCTAGTGGATCCTGACTCAATGAAGCAGAACTCTGACTGTCCTGAAAACTGTCTCTGGCAATCTCGGCTGCAATCGTTGCTTCCTGCTCAATTTCCGCATTCAACATTTCTACATATTTGGGAAAAGCAGGACATTCTATGGTCTCCTTGGCAGCATTGAAAGAGTCTTCGTAAGAGAGGAAATCTCCAAGCAGTTCCTCTTCTGCACGCCAAGGCTTGAAAAGTTGCAAAAGTGCTAAATAGAAAAACTCCTTTTTTTCAGGAGATTCGCCACTCAATTTTCGATGGTTTACCAAGTGGCATTTTCTTTGCTTGACCAGACATCCCTCACTTCCTATTACAGCATACACTCCTTTCTCAGTATCTTCTTTGATGTTCCTCTTGAATATGTAATTTTGTAGAACCTCATACAGACAAACATTCTCGAGGTGACTGCTTCGATTTGGATAATATGTATCCAACATGTTGGTCTTCAAAATGTCGGTACTGTTTGGCTCCTTTTCCGCCAAATACTCAATTTCCCGCACAGGTTTCAGAACTCGATTACGCGTTGCAGCAAGACCAAGACTCGCCCAAACGATACTCCTGGACTTGGCATAGAGACTTGCTGAAGACAACCGGTCAGAACATTCGTAAGCTCCGATTTCTCGATGCGACAACATCTTCAGACTGAAACTGTACAACTTCTTACTGAGGCTCTTTTAATGGGAAATGTCCTCCCACATATCCTTCAATTCTGTCTTCTCTTTTTTGGTGATGTAAGTTGTCACATACCGAGCCACAGCCATACAGTTATCAGCCACAAACTGTATATCCATGTTAGCATTCCACATGGACAAAATCACCGGGTTGTAGTCGTTGATGTAGTTGGACTCTTCGTTCCTCTTCAAATTGTATGTGTTTTTAGGTGATTTCTTCATCACATTATGTCGCAGCGAAGACATCAAACTGTTTACTCTTCCTTTAGAAATCACCGGTCCTGGAAAGCCGAAACGACATTTGGTGTAGAACTTGTCCTTGTTTCGGAATTTACGACGACAGTACTTTCCACATCGATGGCTTTGGAAACGTAGAACTTTTTCTCTTAGGCTTTTCTTCTCCTTTGCGTTTGGAACAGCACACGTAGAATACTGTTGTATGAAACTCATCACTGAGTCTTCTGGATCCGTTCCAAATTTAGGTGCATCCTTGATCCACAGCAGCATATGTATATGAGGAGCACCTCTTGCTTGGTACTCCTTTCTCCAGAAGAAATCCACCACCTCTCCAAGAGGTGGATTCTTCTTATTCATGATGAAAGACATCATAGCTTCAAATCTATGATTGAAGTACCTGCATACATTGACTGGATCCAAAGAGCACAGTTCTCCGGGTGTCTTGAATTCGATGTTTTCGATGTTTCCATTTGCCTCTCGTAGAAATTCAAGTAAGTCTTCCCAGCCATACTCGGCACAGCTCAGAGTGAGGAACCATGTGGGAGTTCCTAAGTTCCTCAGCATACATTTTAAATCACCATGACGACGGTACCAGTACTCATTAGTACCACGCTGACACGCCATGAGATTAATCAGGTGAGAATCCAAAATACTGTCTTGGACATTGACTTTATCCATAAAGTCACTTGCCGAGATGTTTTGCATGTGTATACCACTTTTCAAGATGTGGTTCACTGCATATGACAGTCCAGACAGATCGCTTTCAAACAGGAGATGAAACAAATAGGGAATGCATTGTCGAAACCTAGCATCTCCTGCATACAATCGCAAAGTCCGGTATTCAGAAGCAGGAATTTGATGAGGTCGCTCATCATATCTTCCTCCCTGACCTGTTGGAAAAAGCTGTGGGAAACACCGAGCTTCCAAACTTTCCTCCCAAACACTAATGGGACTCCCTTTGGCTTGTTTCATTTGAAACAACTCAATAGCATTCCCCATGACTTCCTTGGAATGCAAAGGATGAACACTATAATGTTCATATATTTCTTCACTAGTACAGGGTTCTACTTTCTCAATTTGACCAGCACACAAATCGCTATCCTCTTCCTCACTTACTTCCTCTTCTGCAACATATACATTCTTATAGTATTTATTATTTTTTTTCAAATACAATGTTGCCTTTTTAACTTTCCTAACATCCACTAAATCTTGCCATATTTTCTTATTCTTTGTCGGAACCCCATTAACTAAGATAACCAGAGGTTCCTCTTCCACTTTTTCTACTCCAATTGTGTTAATGTTTTTCTTCAAATCTAGAGGCAAATAAACAACTCTTCCCTTTAATCCTCTCTGTAAATCTGATGGAGGCAATTTCCCTGTCTTTGGCTCCATTCTTACAATAGCCTGAAAGGGATGGATACTTTGAATCAAAATAGATTCATAAGTATTTAAATCCTTCAATTCAGAAGGAATCTCAACCAATTCCAGATTATTATGAACTGCTATAGCAGGCATCTGGTTTTGATTTAATTTGTTACAACAATAAGTACACACACGTTGATCCAATCCCAAATCAAAACAATTCTCTACCATCAAGTATGTTGTGAAATCCTTCCATTCACTATTATTTTCCCTTTCACTTTTTGCATATAAATCCACTAACTTAGTCTGATTCTTATAATAAGTGCGTCGACAACACACACAAGTGAAATTTGGCCTCTCACTTGATTTCACCTCAAACGTCGCAATTTCCCTCTGGAAATTATCTGTACTGGAAACCTGTACACTATCTTCCACATTACCCTCTTCTTCTTGGTCAATTTCAACATTCTCCTCTTTACTTCCAAAGTAACAAAACTCAATTTCTTCACATATATTCTTCACATCTATTTCAGAACCATGCAAAAGAGCAGCGCATAATTGTTTAAGCATAATTGCTGGACTCTTAGCATAATACAACATTCTAACTAATTTCCTCACTTTATTATGATGCACTGCTAGCATCCTGAAATGATGAAAAACACTCTGGCATACTCTCCTGGAAAGACAAGCCAGTGAATGACCATGCAAACCTGTCACTTCTCTCACTCTGCAAGGATCTAATTCTTGCAACAACTTCCTTTTCTGCTTCAAACATTTCTTATTAAATGACCGTACAAAATCACAAAGCAAATTGATGGAATCCTGTCGCACACTGCAAATACTACTACACTTCCAGGTGTACACAGGACCCTTAGGAC
Organism: Lissotriton helveticus; assembly: GCF_964261635.1. NCBI lineage: Eukaryota > Metazoa > Chordata > Amphibia > Caudata > Salamandridae > Lissotriton > Lissotriton helveticus. The sequence goes on from NC_136059.1 coordinate 2,116,162,857, forward strand.
GTCTTCCTAAAACCTCATTACCTAACACCTCTTCTATCTCTGTTGTCACATGTTTTTCTTTTTCAACTGGACAACCATCTTTCACTTCATAAGCTCGACCACTGGTGTCAACTGCATGCACCAAATCATTATCCTGGAAATAACTCTCCTCATTAAAAAATGCCTCACAGCTTGAACTATGCATCCATTCTCCAGAAAAAACTTCACAAAAATTACTACGATTAACTATTCTCTTCCATCTACTATTTCTTTTGAAATCATAAATTGCCTTGTTTAGCTTCCTAATTCTATTGATTATCAAAATAAATAACTTACGTTTAATTTCAAATGCCTGATCAATAACTTTCTCAACAATTTTTTTTCTCTTATAAAAAACCACTTTCTGTTGACCTTTCTTAATATTTTTTAACAAATTGCCAATTATCCTGTTGCGGAACATTCGTTTACGAATGTCCCTAAACTGTTGTTTCCTTCTACTATCATGCACAGAGTTATCTCTTGCTCTAGCAGTAACATTTTTCATTGGCCTTTCCTTTCCGTTTGAATTGCTTCTCTTTTTCTGGACTGAAACATTTTCTGTAGTAATATTTTTTTTACTACAGATATTTCTTATGAATGTTTTTGTACTCTTACCCGGTGCTTTCTTGGTGACTTGACAAATCTTTTTGTTAGAGGACTGCTGCTTTTTTTCATTGACCTGCTGTCTTTGACGTTTTGCAGCCTTTCTCAGTCTTTCTTTGGTTGGCATGCTGAAATCTTGAAATGATCTGCAGTTGAATCTGTGGTAAAATATAATAAAAAATGTTATTAACCACTATTACCCAACAGTAAATCAATAACAGTCATCAAAAACTTAACACACTACTTGACATTTTTACATAGAAGATTTTTTAGTGCTTGGCAAATTTAGAATACAGAAATAGCAGAAAAGAAATGGAATTTATATTCATTTTACCTGTGCTGTTTTATATGTGAATCTGATCTAATTTTATGAGCATATTTTAATATTTTATTGAAGACACTACACATAACCTGTTTTTGAAGGTGTCTTTATTTTTAAATGGAACGGTTTACATTTTTACTTTTCATTTATTATAAATTTTTAAAATAAATGTTTATAGTTCCATAGGCTCAAGCACGTCAGCTTCCCATCCTATGTCATACAATTCTGACAAATCTGCATCCTCATCACGTTCTTCTTCATCCTCAGGATTTAAATCATCCAAGGGATCAACATCCACTGATGTTTCAATTACGAGTTCAATGATGAGGTCGAAATCATCTGATTGCTGATTGTCGCTCATGTTGATGTTGTCTTTATCTTTAAAGAAAGACAACAACAATGAGATGTTGCAGAGTAAGAGACAAATCTCAGAGATTATAATAGTAAAATTGTTTAACGATAGTAACATTTTGCAGCTATTATTTAGCCATGCCCAGCGATGCTGAGGAGGTGAAGCCTATGTCCAATTTTTCAGTGAACAGGACTCATCTCTTCTTAACCTTGGATAAGCCTCACCGACTCTGTGTCCCCTGCACATACTTAAATGTAAAGGGGCAGATTTATGTTAACTGGCACATCCCCAGGGATGCACCAGTTAACGTGCACCGCTGCTCTGCCACCCATGGTGTGCCGCATTTACAATCAGATAGGACAAAGCTGCGTCAAAACCCTGCGCCTGCTTGAAGCAGGCATAGGTCTTGACGTAGCATTGTGGAGATGGGGCACCCCTGAGCCTTGCTGGAGCTGCATCGCACTTGCGATACAACTCCAGCAATGCGCCACCTTTACGGCACAGATGCGTCACGCATCTGTGCCATTTTTGCCCCATGGTGCGCCGCATTGTAAATGCAGCACACCATGGGTGGCGGAACAGCGGCGCAGGATGACTGGCACATCCCTGGTGATGCGCCAGTCATCATAAATCTATCCCTAAGCTTCTTATCTTGTTAGAGATGAACCGCCATATGTATCATCAAACTATTTTGCATTTCCTAAATAGCGAATTTTAAGGAATAAATAGCGATTCTTTACCATTCCTAATTTGCGATGAGCAAATTGCTAATTGCAAATTACCCATTCATTTCCATGGGCCAGGAGGCCCATAGGAATGAAGGTGCAATTTGCGATTCGCAATTAGCTCATCGCAAATTAGGAATTTTTCCAAGGGTGCAGGGGTGTCTCAAGAACACCCTGCTGCACCCCTGAAAAAGAAATTTGGGGGCATATGGCGCACATACATGCCCTAAGGGCATGTATGGGCGTCATATGGCACCTTTTGTTTTTTGGAAAAAAAGCTTTTTGAAAAGAATTTGCAAATTACCACCAACTAGAAGTTGGTGGTAATTTGCAAATCCTTAATTGCATTTTTTGCATATTTTTTGTTTGATACATTGCATTTAAGGAATCGCAAAATTTGCAAATCCTTAAGTGCAATCGCAAAATAAGGAATAGCAAATTTTGCTATTCCTTATTTTGCATCAAACTTGTTTGATACATACCATTTGTCTAATTAGCATTCGCAAAGGCCGAAATTCGCAGAATTTCTGCCTTTGCGAATGCTAATTAGCTTGATACATATGGCCCCAAGTGAGGCCTGTCTTGCAACATGGTGCATCTTTTGCATCACTGCTGCATCGGTTTCATGTGGCACGGTTTATTTACAGCATGACACATCTGCCTAAATGCATCAATTTGTAATTTTGTCGCCTCATAGCAAATCTTTTGCACCGCCGCTGCATCACAAAAGTGACGCACAGTGGCGCAAAAGAGGCATACACCTATCATAAATCTGTCCCTAGCATTTTAAATGATTAATTCAGGATGACGATAAGGTGTGGCCTATCCAGAGGTTTGTTTAAGGTGAGGCCTACTCAGGGTGGCAGATCAAAGTTACGCTTGTTGAAGAATACAGAGGAGATAATACATGTAAAGGCCTACCAATGAAGTAAGTGATGTCCACTTCATTGCGCCAGTCATCATAAATCTATCCCTAAGCTTCTTATCTTGTTAGAGATGAACCGCCATATGTATCATCAAACTATTTTGCATTTCCTAAATAGCGAATTTTAAGGAATAAATAGCGATTCTTTACCATTCCTAATTTGCGATGAGCAAATTGCTAATTGCAAATTACCCATTCATTTCCATGGGCCAGGAGGCCCATAGGAATGAAGGTGCAATTTGCGATTAGCAATTAGCTCATCGCAAATTAGGAATTTTTCCAAGGGTGCAGGGGTGTCTCAAGAACACCCTGCTGCACCCCTGAAAAAGAAATTTGGGGGCATATGGCGCACATACATGCCCTAAGGGCATGTATGGGCGTCATATGGCACCTTTTGTTTTTTGGAAAAAAAGCTTTTTGAAAAGAATTTGCAAATTACCACCAACTAGAAGTTGGTGATAATTTGCAAATCCTTAATGGCATTTTTTGCATATTTTTTGTTTGATACATTGCATTTAAGGAATCGCAAAATTTGCAAATCCTTAAGTGCAATCGCAAAATAAGGAATAGCAAATTTTGTTATTCCTTATTTTGCATCAAACTTGTTTGATACATACCATTTGTCTAATTAGCATTCGCAAAGGCCGAAATTCGCAGAATTTCTTCTCCTTTGCGAATGTTAATTAGCTTGATACATATGGCCCCAAGTGAGGCCTGTCTTGCAACATGGTGCATCTTTTGCATCACTGCTGCATCGGTTTCATGTGGCACGTTTTTTTTACAGCATGACACATCTGCCTAAATGCATCAATTTGTAATTTTGTCGCCTCATAGCAAATCTTTTGCACCGCCGCTGCATCACAAAAGTGACGCACAGTGGCGCAAAAGAGGCATACACCTATCATAAATCTGTCCCTAGCATTTTAAAAGATTAATTCAGGATGACGATAAGGTGTGGCCTATCCAGAGGTTTGTTTAAGGTGAGGCCTACTCAGGGTTGCAGATCAAAGTTACGCTTGTTGAGGAATACAAAGGAGATAATACATGTAAAGGCCTGCCAATGAAGTAAGTGATGTCCACCTCATTGCGCCAGTCATCATAAATCTGTCCCTAAGCTTCTTATCTTGTTAGAGATGAACCGCCATATGTATCATCAAACTATTTTGCATTTCCTAAATAGCAGATTTTAAGGAATAAATAGCAATTCTTTACCATTCCTAATTTGCGATGAGCAAATTGCTAATTGCAAATTACCCATTCATTTCCATGGGCCAGGAGGCCCATAGGAATGAAGGTGCAATTTGCGATTAGCAATTAGCTCATCGCAAATTAGGAATTTTTCCAAGGGTGCAGGGGTGTCTCAAGAACACCCTGCTGCACCCCTGAAAAAGAAATTTGGGGGCATATGGCGCACATAAATTTTAAAAACATTCCTTTACCTCAAAAACGATTTTCAAGTCATAATTTGAAAACACTGCCCACGGGGAAATGACTTAAAATGTCCTTAAGACACATGAAAGTGTTTTTTTAAAGCCTTTGCAACTTTTTTGGGTCACTTTTAACATGGCTATGTAACTCAAACAATCAAAATCTAAATTTACCATGCACAGGTGGGAGCATATTTACAAGGAATTTGCTCCACGGAGAAAGGTCTTTTAATTTAATATGGGAAAAATAACATCAGAGACACTGAAATGCCTTATAAAGAAGCATACACCATTATGTCCTTGTCATAAATTTTAAAACCATTCCTTTTCCCCAAAAACGATTTTCAAGTCATAATTTGAAAACACTGCACATGGGGAAATGACTTAAAATGTCCTTAAGACACATGAAAGCGTTTTTTGATTGCCTTTGCAGCATGTTTGGGTCACTTTTAACATGGCTATGTAACGCAAACATTCAAAATCTAAATTTGCCATGCACAGGTGGGAGCATATTTACAAGCAATTTGCTCCACAGGGAAAGGTCTTACATTAAAATGGGAAAAATAACATCAGCGACACTCAAATGCCTTATAAAGAAGCATACACCATTATGTCCTTGTCATAAATTTTAAAACCATTCCTTTTCCTCAAAAACGATTTTCAAGTCATAATTTGAAAACACTCCACAGCTCCTATGCAAAAAAACACCCTGTCAGTACTAATACTTCACATTTTCTCCAATTACAATTTCTCAAAGAAACAAAATCTATTTGTAAAACACTTGAGACAAAGCAACATTTGAAAAACACAACTTTCTTCATAATTTTCTCCTTAAAGCACACTATTCTCTATCTAAATTAAATAAATCTTTTCTCACCTTAGCAAATACTTTATGAGTTTCAAAACAGTCTCAGAAACACACCAATTTGTCTTCAGCAGAGCAAAAGGTATGCACTCCAGAGTCTGCAGCTATCAAAAGCACAGAAATGCTGTAATTTTTCACACATATCTCTCATGTCACCCAATCAAAACTCTTCCCTCACTTTTTTCAAATCAAAACCCTTCCCCCCTCTGCCCTCTCTGCCTTTTTTGCATAGCAACCACCTCTTGGAAGACCTCTGGTGTTTGCAAGTTCACACAACAATGTTTCAATTGAACTCTGAACTCTCAGTGCACCTGCATATCCAGTGCAATCTTTCATTTAATGATTTTTTCTTGACCACTCAAAATACATCTTTCAAAGAACTCATCCATGCACCCTAACTTTCTGTTTTCAGCAATCAAAATCCACCAATCACTGTTACTGCTTCATTAACACAGAAACTCCACAGTTTTTTTCATTTTAAACTCTTATTTTTTCAACTGCCATTTCATTGCCACACTTCATCTGACTGCAGCAGAACCTTCTCTCACCACGTTTTCTGTCTGAATTGTTGGACATAGTTACATCTATTGGGCTCAAAGGTATGCTGAGAACAGAAATTTACCTAACCTCAATTTACAAGATGTGGAAATTAAGTGGTTTGGCCACAGAGGATTAAAATGTCACCAATTGATGCCATTGGTGAAAACCTTTATGCATTTGCCAAAACCTGACCTGTTAATTGTGCACTGTGGAGGTAATGATTTGGGCACTTTGACTGGGGTAGGTCTGGAAATGCTTTTAAAGGACACCTTTGAGCAATTGATGGCACTTTTTCCTCAAACTGCCTTGGTATATTCAAATATATGCCAAAGACAGAAATGGAGGTGGTCAAACCAATTTTGTCCACAAATTGAGAAGTCGAGGAAGCATGTAAACAAATCTGTTTCAGCTTACATGAGAGACCATGGAATGGGCTCCATGTACAACAATAACTTGCGTTACTACATGCAAGATATCTACAGAGGAGATGGAGTTCACTTCTCAGATGAGGGCAACAGAATTTTCATTCTGAATTTAAGACTGTGCATTGGTACCTACTTATAAGTACCTAAATGTACCATAAACCCAAAAGCTCTTCTCAGAGCTACCCTACATCTGATCACTCACAATTATTATTTTTCTCTAACTTTTTTCACTAATTTTCAACAAAGTACGCTCCCCGGGGCGCTACCCGGTACGTGAACCGGAAGCTAACCTCGCGAAATTTTTTAAAAAAATGCTTTTTTCGCACATATAAGCCTCCTCAGCCATCCTCAGAAAATCTAGGGGGTCAAAATACGTCTACCGTGTCCCCTTCTACCCATTCTGAACATTATGTGCCCTCCATCTTGTATCTTAATTCGACCGAAACACAAAATGGTGGACTCCCGTAACGCTTAAGGTTCGCGTACCGGGGCGCTCGCCAGTTCGCGTACCGGGGCGCTCCCCGGGAAGCGCTCCATTAAAAAAGGTGGGGAAGTAATTTACAGAAGAAACCCTTGAGACACTTTCACCAAATATAGATTTCCTCATACTACATACCAATCCCTACCATTTTCACAAATTTGGTTGAAATTCCATTTAGCCATTTAGCCTGTAGACCTCTCTAAATACCCTGAGGTAAATTACTTCACAAAACACATCTGAAGTGTTGGAATTGACAACCAATTAAAATGTTACTTTCATTTTCTAGTTTTTTTTTACCTGACATTTGATTGGTTATGTACCTGAATATATATAAAGGAAGAGAAGGAAACACAGCCATTTTGATTACTACTTCCTGGTGTACATTTCAATTGGATTTTCACTAATCACTTCAACTTCTTTGTAAAGGTAAGTTGTTATTTTAAAAACTGAAGTATATTGTGCACTATAAGTTAATATGGTAAACTTTTTCTGATAGTTATATACTATCCCTCTGTAGTAGTTATAGATTTAGATAGACTTCTCTGTTATAGTTATGGATGGAGTTAGGTTTCTCTTGTATAATTATGAAATTACTTACGTTAAATCACATACACTTTTTTATATTCCTACTTCCACTCTGATACTATACACTGCCCAAAGATAAATTCACTGATAAAAACTACCTATCTAAAATTAATCCCAACAGTGCCCTATCTCTACTAATATATATTTTTTTTATCAAAATTTCAGGGAAAATGGAAGGCGAACACAAAGTTTCATTTCAAATTGTCCTGCAAGAGAGCAGCCAAGAAATAATTGATCCAAATTATATAGAATTTATGGATGAAACTTGGGACCAAGAACTACTGCAATGTGTGCAAGCAGTAGATGACCTCCTTCAAAATGAGGACATTTTACACCCTCAGAGATTACAAACTAAGTTCAATGAAAATATCGACATTTCAGACAGTGAAATGTTAGAAAGTTTATTAAATTTTGAAACACAATCACAATAATAAATAATTGCTTAAAAAATAAAGAAATTAAAAAATAATCAACAAAACCAACAATCAATTAACATACAGTATTTGAAAAGTCTATCATTCTTTTTTCCTTATAGTACGCTCCCCAGAACGCTTCCCGGTTCGTGAACCGGGCGCTCCCCACGCAAAAAAAAAAAAAAAAAAAATTTTTTTTTTTGCCCTGCGGGGCCCTTTTAAAGCCTCCACATCAAACCTAGGGGGTCAGGGAGGATCTACTATGCCCCCTTATGGTCATTTCCCCCTTTGTTTTGGCCTCCTCTTGTCTCTCGATCCTACCGAGAGACAAGATGGCGGCCGCTCCGGACTGTTTAGAATGTTGACAGACACCGGAGAGCCAATCAGCTTTGCTTCGCGAAGTTCCGTTACGCGTCAAGTACGCGAACCGGAGCGCTGCCCAGAGCGCGCTTACAGATATATATCTTTTTTTGAACGTTAATTTCTCAAAATCCACTGGAGCACATATATTGAGACCTAGCAAAGGCACATCGGGCTAACAGTCCCTACAATTTTGCCAAGTTTCGTGCAAATCCATTCAGCCGTTCGGGCTAAAAGTGAGGCCAACCGCCCTATGGAAATTAACATTGGAAAAACACGTTTTGGGACCCCCCTTTTTTCTCGGCCCCCCCTTGACGAACCCCCCCCCCCCAAATTTTCAGGGGCTGCTCAGAAACAAAATGTTCCATTTTCCTGAAAATTTCAGCCAATTCCGTCCACAAACGCTAAAGTTATTAGACATAGAATTTTCAAAAATCCCATAGGGAAAAAATCCTAACTATATATACCTACTGGCGACCGCCAGTAGGTAATATATATATATATATATATATATATATATATATATATAATATAATAAAATAATCGAAAGATTTAATCAACTGGGAGTGTGCCCTCAATGCTTTTGGGCCATTGTTTCACACTTACATATATATATATATATATATATTACCTACTGGCGGTCGCCAGTAGGTATATATAGTTAGGATTTTTTCTCTATGGGTTTTTTGAAAATTCTATGTCTAATAACTTTGGCGTTTGTGGACGGAATTGGCTGAAATTTTCAGGAAAATGGCACATTTTGTTTCTGAGCAGCCCTTGAAAATTTGGGGGGGGTTCGTCCAGTGGGGGCCGAGAAAAAAGGGGGGTCCCAAAACGTGTTTTTAACATTGAGTTTTCCATAGGGCGGTTGGCCTCACTTTTAGCCCGAACGGCTGAATGGATTTGCACGAAACTTGGCAAAATTGTAGGGACTGGTAGCCCGATGTGCCTTTTGTAGGTCTCAATATATGTGCTCCAGTGGATTTTGAGAAATTAACGTTTAAAAAAAGATATATATCTGTAACAGCGGACCGGTTAGCGCTCTGGTTCGCGGACTTTTCGCGCAACGGAGCTTTGTGAAGCGAAGCTGATTGGTTCTCCGGCGTCTGTCAACATTCCAAACAGTCCGTAGCGGCCGCCATCTTGTCTCTCGGTAGGATCGAGAGACAAGAGGAGGTCAAAACAAAGGGGGAAATAACTATAAGGGGGCATAGTAGATCCTCGCTGACCCCCTAGGTTTGATGTGGAGGTTTTAAAAGGGCCCCGCGGGGCAAAAAAAAATAATAAAAATAATAATTGAACGGCTGAATGGATTTGCACGAAACTTGGCAAAATATTAGGGACTGGTGGCCCGATGTGCCTTTGCTAGGTCTCAATATATGTGCTCCAGTGGATTTTGAGAAATTAACGTTCAAAAAAAGATATATATCTGTAACAGCGCTCCGCTTCGCGTAACGGAGGTTTGCGAAGCTGATTGGTCATTCTGTCACTGGGCTATAGTTGGGCTACATCTGGCTGATATTTGGGCTACATTTGTTTTTTTGTGTGTCTGGCGGCCATCTTTGGGCTACATTGGGCTACATTGGGCTTCATTGGGCTACATTCGGCTAATTAGCAAATAGCTCATCGCAAACTAGGAATGGTAAAGAATCGCTATTTATTCCTTAAAGTTCGCTATTTAGGAAATGCAAATAACTTTGATGATACATATGGCGGTTCATCTCTAACAAGATAAGAAGCATAGGGATAGATTTATGATGACTGGCGCATCACCAGGGATGTGTTAGTCATTCTGTGCCGCTGTTCCGTCACCTATGGTGTGCTGCATTTACAATGCGGCGCATCACGGGGCAAAAACAGCACAGATGCGTGATGTATCTGTGCCGTAAAGGTGGCGCATTGCTGGAGTTGTATCGCAAGTGTGATGAAGGTCCAGCAAGGGTCGGGGGTGCCCCTGTCGCAGGGTTTCTGTTCTCACACAGAACTGTGGACAGAGGATTGGAACCTCGGCGAATTAGGGTGTCCCAAAACTCACGTTAGTAATCAAAAACTATTTAGCAAGCTAGGTACAGTGTCACATTGGATATAACAAACTCTCAATGTTTAGACAATCCATAATATGAACTTATAGTACCTCAGGATACGTGGAACTCATGAACAGTCGGTCGTTATATATTTCTTAGAAACCAGAACATGGAGTTAAGAAGAACACATGTGTATTTGAAATGTTTATTTACTAATGCCGTCTTCTCAGGCGTAGTACCTTAGATAATAAAAGTACACATATTATCAGTAGCAAAATTACCAGCATAGTTACTAGTACATAAAAAGTGAATGGTGATAGTATGTTAACATGCTGTAAATGAATAAGAGTTAGCAACACTTATAAGCAGCCGCGGGCCGTGGAGGGAGTTACGGTGAGGCAGGGAGGCGGGGAGGGGGAGAAGCAGGGTGGAGAATACAAGTACACATATTATCAGTAGCAAAATTACCAGCATAGTTACTAGTACATAAAAAGCGAATGGTGACAGTATGTTAACATGCTGTAAATGAATAAGAGTTAGCAACACTTATAAGCAGCCGCGGGCCGTGGAGGGAGTTACGGTGGGGCAGGGAGGCGGGGAGGGGGAGGGGCAAGGTAGAGAGGGCTCCACCCTGCTTCTCCCCCTCCCCGCCTCCCTGCCTCACCGTAACTCCCTCCACGGCCCGCGGCTGCTTATATCTCACCCTCCCTAATACACATATTATATTATTTGCTAAGAAGGTCTCTTTGTGTTGGTTTAGGGCGTGCCCATACTTTAGTGTCTTAGATTTGAAGGAATCACATCAGCATACACCAGCTCTCTCTTCATGTGAACCGCATCAACTGTTGTGTATGTGTGTTCGGCAAAGCAATATAAAACCCGCCTCATGCCCAGAATTGGCAGAAGTTGCACTTATGTTATGAGTATGAAGTCGTGGAGATCAGACCTCATAACAATTCTGTATCGTGTTGTTCTTGAAACTTTAGCACTCGCTGTACAGATATAGTTTAACAAGTAAAGCAGATAGTAGACCAATAACATATTATTCTCATGTAAACCACGATGAACTACTAGGTGGAAAGCTAAAGCAACAACTAAATGTCGTGTGCAGAAGTTGCAAAAAAGGAAAAATGGCGTTTAAACCGGTAATGAGCCCATGCTAACTTAACACGGTGTAAAGATATCCAGGACCTAGATGACACCTCCTCATGATCCGGAAACGAACTGAATAAGATAATAGAAGTGCCATCTCATGAGAGCAGATTGCAAGTTTATATGTGGACGGTCCGCAAGGTAAAGCATTAAAAACTAGGAAAATTCAATGCTAAAGAAAAATAAAACAGCCAAGTACTTTATCGAGTCTTAAGCCAATAGGCAAGGTAAATAATAAAAACTTGACAATTAAGTCAATGAATTGTCAATGAAATGCTAGTACTCAGCATATGAAACATGAAAAAGGTCTATGACATAACTGTGTATGCAAAATAAGCTGCAACAGCCTCCAACAGGAAGTCACCGTCTTCATCCGAAAACAGTTCAGCCATCCAATTTAAAAGCGGAAAAGAACATACGTGCTCTCCCAGCACCGGATCCTCTATCACCATCAGAGGACAGCTCGGTGGGTTTTCAAGAAAGCTGTGTTCCAAGAAAGACTGTGCTGCCGCCAGTAAATTCCAGGGACCAAGTAGTCCATGCATCAATGCCACAGCCATAATCCTTTCGCCAGGACAAATCAACTCGTGAGTAATGATAGGAGTCATCAGCTGATTAAAGTCGACGTCAGGAGAAACCGGTCCGCAGAGACACAAATCAATGGCCCAATCGAAATCACAGGTCAGGCAGTGAAATACAGGCTGGACACAGGTGAAGTAGGAGAACCGAAAAGATAATCCATATGCCGTGCTTAATATCGCCAACGGCATTGTGCCATAATATTCTAGCATGCGATTGCGGAACAGTGTCAGCAGCTGCAGGGTCGGAGGTTGCATAGGAGGGACATCCATATTTAAAAATGTAAAAAAGCACAAGAGCGTCCGCTGGTAATGCAAGTTAAAATGCAATCCACGAACCAGAGTGGAGAAAATGGAATGAAAGGGAGCAGGGATGACTCCAAAGATTTTCTCAAATGAAGTCACGAGACCACTGGTAACAACTTTAAAAAAGTGTGCCAGGGATTTTGTGGAGGATGCGTTAAAGATAGTCGGAAACATGTTGCTGAAATTGAAAGGCAAACCTGTGTACGGGTGTTCGCTATGTGAAGTACGAAAGTTTCACGGGCCGAACTCAAGGCCACCTCTCTCTGAGACAAAAGAGCTCTTATTCTTGTCATGCCGTTGAAACGTGTCCCAAGGTTGGTATTTGTGGCCAGATTGAAAACTCCCTATGTTCATGTGTGGGAGGAAATAGAACATTTCTGCAGCAAATAACCCGTTCACTTACTGTTACGATAAAAGGAATACTTTTAATTAACTCAGAACAATCTTCATTATTGAGCATCAAATAACTACCATTTTCCAACAACTTGAACGTGGGGATGATAGCAGGAACTGGCGTGCCTTGCAACACGCAAGCCATATTTGGTCGGTGTTTGTTGCATGAATCGTGTAACTGTATGTGCCTACACATTAGTGAATGATCTGGCGTCTCAGTGCATTCCTCTCCATTCAGATAAACTTCTTGATCATCTTTGAAACATTTGTATGTGTATGGAAGCGACCAGACCTCATGAACAAAAGCACTACCTAAAGGTTCATAAAGACCTATTGGTATATATTTCATACAATTTGAAAACTTATATAAAGCAAAAGGCAGCGTTATTAAACCGTGGATAAGGCATGTTGCCAAAAAACCCGCAATCCTCTGCTGATGATGTCACTGAGCATGTCATGAATGATGTAATATGTGACATCATCAGTAGTGGATTATGGGTAATAGTATCTCTAGTTTACTCCCCTATAGCTGTCTTTCTTTTAACATAAGTGTGTGTTTCCTTCCCTTATACTTACTGTTTTTGGTTCGCTTCCAGTTCGCGTACCAGCGAGCGAACTAGGAAGCGAACTAAGAGAAATAGAGGTTGGCACAGTTCCAAATATTGTACCAATTTTTTAATAACGGGGAGGTAGTTCTGAAAAGAACTTTTTTTTTTATTTTTCTGAACATTTTTTTAATGTTTTTGAATTTTTCGGAACAGTTTTATATTTTTTTGGGTTTTTCTTGGAGGGGGCAATGAAAACGATTCATTGTAAAGGGCTCAACAGGAGCAACAAAACAAAAAAAAGAAGTATTTATTATTTTGGGCGTTTCGGACAAACTTGCATATGATAGTCAATAGCTCTGTTGATCAGAGTGATGCTTCTTTCTCCGTAGGAAATGAATCCATCGCAAAATACGCAGGTGTGTTTTACTTCACCAAATCTCATTTGTATATTTGGCACCATCTCCCTGCCCTCTGGTCCCGTTACTTCCGGTACAACAGATCTTCTGGCCATAATAGGGAGATTATCTAGGTCGTTCCGAAACTGTGCAGCACTGTAGTTGTTAGGATGCCACCTAGTCATATGGCGATGCATTGTGTAGTTTCCGAAACTGTATTTTTTGTCGGTCCCTCTGGACAGTCTATCTTGACATATAAGGCAAGTTACGTATCTTGCATTTACTTTTTTCTGACCTTTGGGAATTTTAAAAAATTGCCAAATGAAGTTTTCTTTCCGGTGAGACGTCTTGGGCTGCTCAGGCAAAAACTGCCTCTCTTCGTGCTCGTCCTCCTGTTCCTCTTCTTCTTCTTCTTGTTGAATTACAACTTGAGCAGGTGGTCCACTCTTCCTTGGATGTGGTGGAGGTGGTGGGGAAGCACCAGCTGAAGCTACTAAAGAAGCCATTGCTCAGTGATCACAAAGGGTCTTTCTCTCACAATGATGAAAGTCAGAGTGAGGAAAGAAGGAGGGATTTTCATCATTTGGGAAAAACAAGAGTTCTCAACCAATCAAAAGTGTTCATTTTAGATTATATGACCTAGTCTTACATCATTAGGAAACCAAAAGTGAAATGAACCAATGAAAAGTGTTATTACCAAGTCACATGACTTGCTGTGTTTACATTAAGCGCTTTGCAGGGCCTCCCGGTTTGCTTCCAGAAACCTGCGCTTTGGCACTCGCTTCGCGTACCAGTTCGCTAACGTAGCACGTCATATGACGTATCACGCGACAACGTGGAACGTCATGCGGACGGGAGGCGTCACGATGTTGTTTTCTAACGCGGCACTTGCGGTAAAGAAACGTTTACCGGCTCGCGGTCTATTTCGCGGCATCAAGGTCAGCTAACGGGAAGCTTCCCGATTCGCGAAGCGGGAACGAAGAAAAAAAAATATTTTAAAAAAAAATTATTCATAAACATATAAAATATATTTTTGGATTTAAAGAAGAATACATTTTACAGCTACAGATATTAGCTGTTAAAAAAACAATGAAATTCACAGAAAAAACCATAGGTTATAGACCATATATAGTTAGGAATTAGCATTTACAAAACCTTGAAAATTCACTGAAAAAACCATAGGTTATAGACCATATATAGTTAGGAATTAGCATTTAGAAAACCTTATTTCACTCACACAAAACCATTGAAATTCCATATATAGTTAGTTGCACTAACTATATATCGCGCACCCGCAATCCACTGCTGATGATGTCACATATTACATCATTCATGACATGGTCAGTGACATCACTGATGACATCACTGATGACAACATCCAGTGATTATGTGTTTCTGTAAAGTTTAAATATGTTTTACATATTGAAGAATGAGTGGATGTATAAGTGTCTGAATGAAGGTTTTAGTAGGTGCGTGATTGACTGTATGAGTGAGTGATTAAATGCGTCTTACTAAATGCACGGGTTAGTGACTAAACTGTCTGAAAGTGTGCATCAGTATGTCTGTTGTTGTGCAAGCTGCTGCATGTGTTGATCAGTAGCTATATAAGTAGCTATATGGGTTATTGATTGGTTGCACAAGTATTTGTATGGGAGACTGAGTGTGTGTATGGCTGGCTGGGAGGTGTGTGACTCTGTGCAGATCAATGTGTACTTGTATCAGTGATTCTATAAGAGAGTAAGTATGTGTTAGTATATGTTTGAAAATGTAAGGTACTCTATGTTTAACTGTGTAGATTAGAAAATGGAAGTGTGATTGATTCTTTACAGGACTGACTAGGTGTGTGAGTAACTCCATGGATGAGTGGCAGAGTGTGAGTGTCTGTATAGGTGTATGAGTGCATATGATAGTGTTGTAAAGATGAGTGATTGTATGTATGAATGATTGTATGGGTGAATGAGTGAATGTGTGTGTAGACGTAGGAATCAGTGAATGCGTATGTAGTAACTAGTATTGGTGTGTCAATGGTTTCAAAAATTATACTCTGTATTTAACACTGGGTGTAACAGAGGTTATATTAAAGTTGAGGAGATGCATTGTATTGTCACATTAATGATATCATCATTGATGTGACCATTGATGTCAAAAGAGATATCATCAGTGATGTCATTTGAGATGTCATCAGTGATGTCATCAGTGATGTCACTGACCATGTCATGAATGATGTAATATGTGACATCATCAGCAGTGGATTGCGGGTGCGCGATATATAGTTAGTGCAACTAACTATATATGGAATTTCAATGGTTTTGTGTGAGTGAAATAAGGTTTTCTAAATGCTAATTCCTAACTATATATGGTCTATAACCTATGGTTTTTTCAGTGAATATATATATATATATATATATATATATATATTCACTGAAAAAACCATAGGTTTCACATCAGTTATAGTTATGAATTAGCATTTAAAAAACCTATTAAATTCACTGAAAAAACCATAGGTTTCACACCAGTTATAGTTAGCTGGAAATTTTACTCGCATAAAACCATTGAAATTCCCACGTTATGGTTAGTTGGACTCACTATAACTTGCGCGTGCAATGCACTGCTGATGACGTCACATATTACATCACTCATGACATGGTCAGTGACATCACTCATGACATCACTGATGACACCATCCAGTGAATGTGTGTCTTTCTGAAAAATAAATATGTGTTATATATGTAAATGTAAAAGTTGATGGACAAATAAATGTTTAAATAAGTGTTTACATGTTTTTTTGTTTTTTTTAAATTGATTGGTTAACTGGCTTATTAAGTGTATCTTCGTGAATACATATATTAGTGAGTAATGTTTAAATATTTAAATATATGTATTAGTGTTTCACTTTGTGTATAAGTGGCTGCATGGGTTGGTGAGTAGCTACATGTGTATGTATATGGGTTATTAGATGTTTTTCTTAGTATCAGTATGAGTGTTTGTATGGTTTGGTGGGGGTATTACCTAGCACATAGATGCATGAATGATTGACTCTCTCTTTGTATGTGTTTTAAAGACAGCATATGTGCAGGACTGTATGGGTGGATGAGTGTGTATATGTGTGTGTTAGTGAGTGAATGAGTGTCTCACTAGTGTCTTTATCAGTAACTACATATGTATTAATCTAGTATATGTGAATATTGATGTATATAAGTGAGTATATGTGAGAGTAAGAGATTGTAAGAGTTCCTGTTTAAATTAGTATGTGTTTCTATAAGTGATTGTTTAAGAGACTAAGTATGTGTAAGTTTCTTTAGAAGTAAAGTGGTAGTGTGTGTATAGCTGTATATGCAAATAAATGGATTTTTAATAGCTTATTTGCATGTGTGAGTATGTGTCAGAGTATGTTTTAGATGACTGTCGGTGTGTAACAGGATGTATAGGTGTATCACTACATATGATGAGGGAGTATATGTATGAGTGACTATATAGAACTGTTGGTGAATAAGTGGATGTGTATATAGATGGTGGAATTATTGAATTGGTTGTTGTTACTGGTATGGGTATCTCCATTTTTTTGAAAATGTTAGTTTCTATTATTGAATATGTGTTTCAAGGGTTACATTACAGTGAAAAGAGGTCTGTCACTCTGTCACAAGGATGGTGTCATCAGTGATGTCATGAGTGATGTCACTGACCATGTCATGAGTGATGTAATATGTGACGTCATCAGCAGTGCATTGCACGCCCAAGTTGTAGTGAGTCCAACTAACTATAACGTGGGAATTTCAATGGTTTTATGCGAGTAAAATTTCCAGCTAACTATAACTGGTGTGAAACCTATGGTTTTTTCAGTGAATTTAAT
This sequence comes from Lissotriton helveticus, assembly GCF_964261635.1. NCBI lineage: Eukaryota > Metazoa > Chordata > Amphibia > Caudata > Salamandridae > Lissotriton > Lissotriton helveticus. The sequence continues at coordinate 2,116,180,144 of NC_136059.1, forward strand.
AGGTTTTTTAAATGCTAATTCCTAGCTATAACTGATGTGAAACCTATGGTTTTTTCAGTGAATTTCATAGGTTTTTTAATAGCAAATCTCTATAGGTATGAAATGTAATATTTTTATAATGAATTTTATACTGTATAATTATGTAATACTGTTTTTTTTATGTTTATTTATTTCTTTATTTAATTTTTTTGCCCCGGGGCGCGTACCGATGCGCGTACCGATGCGCTCACCGGTGAGCGCCGTGTTACGGCGCGCCCCGGGGCGCGTACCGGTGAGCGTCCCGTTAGCACTATTGCCGCGAACAAAAACATCATTGTGACATTTCGCGTAGCCGCGTGATGCGTCTTATGACGAACGGCATAAACGCACCCGGAAGCGCCCGAACTTATACGATCGCGCAACGTCCTGATGCGAGGGGATGTAGACAGTTGAAATGGAAATGAGGGGTTGTGAAAGAAGTGTAGTAAACGAATGGGTGTGAAACAGAGTGAGAGAAAGGCAGTGTGAGTTAGTAAAGAGAGCTGAAACAGAGAGGAAAAAAGAAAGTGAGTGTGAGACAATGTGAATACAATACAAATTATACAATACAAACTATACAATAATTTGCACAACATGTTAGATAGTTTATTTTTGCTGTTCTCAGAACATATTGAATTTCACTAAAAACAGTGAGTTCAAACTATTCATCATATGACAGCGGGAAAAAAAAACACAATCAAAAAGATTGTGTTTAAAAAAAAACATATAAACTTTCAAATCACATATGTACATTAATCTTTGATTCACTTACTTTTCCTTTAGGCCAAATAGTACATCATGAAGGTCCTTTTCGTTGGAAGGTACTCTGCTGTTCTCTAAAAATTCCATTTCATCGACTTTCTAGAAGAAAAGCTCCAAGAACATCTGAAATATGTTTCAATGTTTTCATATACTCCTTCTGTTCAGTCATGACTCTTTGCTCATTCCTTCACCTTTCCTTAAGGCCAAATAGTATCAGATGTATCAGTATATTTCGAAATTACTTAAAACAAACTCTAAAATTACCGTTTTCCCGACGTTCTGAAAGAAAGGCTCAAACAACATTTTCACAATATTTAAATATTCATAATTCCATCTCAGGCTCTCTCATGTTGAACATTTCCTATAATACTGATATCACTTACTATGCGATCCACTTACTGTACCTTTGTTAGAACTATAATTTTTATATTATCTTCATCACTTTTACTCACAATATAATTTTAAACAGCAGACTAACTTTTATTAACTGCTCCCGTCTTCATAGGACAATTACCTTTACTTAAATTTTGGTTGTAAAAACACTAGGTATGAATTTTTTAAGTCAAAAGGCAAACGTTGTTTGAAAGTCAAATGAGTATCATTACAGTTAGTCCAACCTTTTCGACATTTTAAATAGCATGTATAATGCCCTGATGTTGTTGAAGGACCGTCATGATAAATAATAGCTACAGTTGCAAAAGTTGTTCCTGAAATTGATAACTGAGAAGCCACAACATTTTTAATAGAAGTTGTCAATTTAGTTCCATCAGGTCTACATCATTGGAACATTAAAATGACATACTGACCATAATTTTGTATAAATAATGTGGACAGCATTGCAGACTTACATTGGGTACACACCATATTGTGATCAGCTGCTTTAACTAGATTATTAAAAGGCACTGATTTGCAGTCTGGTAAAGTCAAATATATAAATCTTTCGGTGTCTATTGTAGTACTACTTGATAAACTACAGTTGTCGCAGTCATGCTGCCATTGATAAGAAAGGCTAAAAAGATTTTTTATATCTACACCTTCATCTTCCAATACATCAAACATATACATTAAAAATTCCTGACAATCCTGCTGAATATTCTGTGAAAATTTATTTTGACTAGAACATATGTCTAGAAGATTTCGAATTTCTGAAACACTTTCTATTTCTGCTCTACCACTGCTACATTTCAATAACAATAAACAGCAGAATGTTTGATCCCGATTTTCAACAATCTGTTCTTGTAAATTTTGAAGAAAAAAAACAACATTAACCACTACATTAGCATAGCAGTTGACACCAGAACTGTTTTCAAACTGAAATCCACCAACATCTTCAACAGAATCCTTTTTCTTTCTGCTTACAATTACAGTTTCATCTACTTTTTGTCTTTTTGCTACTACCTCACTGCAGTTATTCTCATTTCTTCTTTTTCGGCCTACCACACGTTTTTCAAACAGAGGATATTGAGGCAAATGTGGAGCATACTGTCTTCTTAACCTATTGTATTCTTTAACACAATCTACATCTGCACAAATCTTTGTTTCATCACACTCAATCAAATACAATCCTGATAAAGTTCTGACTCGTGATAATGCCACATATGCCATACCCTCTTTAAACACAGAACTTCCAATGTTCACCAAAGCACTATCTACACTTAAACCTTGAGATTTATGAATTGTCACCGCATATGCCAAACAAACAGGAAACTGTTTTCGGCGAACATATAAGTCTTTCACAAGCAAAAATCTAGCTGAACAACGACAAATTTGTTCTATTTCATCAATGCCATTAAATTTAATTTTTTAAATTTCAATTCCATCTCTATTTTTGTAATTCACAAAATCAACAACATGACCCATTGCTCCATTTACCAGACCTCTTTCAACATTTAAATTCCTTCTCAAAATGATACGACAATTTAAACACACATTCAGAGTCTTTTCAAACCAGCAGTTTTAGATATACTCTTCTCTAATGAATCCAATTTTGATTTCAAATTTCCTGACAAAATAATTGTTGCTCCCATATGCTCTATTTTATCTATAGCTTCCAGTCTCACAATCTCTTCATTTTCTAACTTTAACATTTTGTGGTTGAAGATGGAACATTCTTGCAGAGTTGGCATCAAACATATCCCAGATTTTTTTTCAGTAATTTTCTTAAAAATATTCTCTGGAAGAATGTTTTCATTTGGATACAAATTTGAAATTAATCGTGCATGTAAAGCTTCTTTCCCATGCTCACTTACTTTTCCGATTCTTACATCTTGTAGAATATTTTTATAATCTTCATCCTTTGCCTGTCACATATTTTGAAGCAGTTCTGCATATTTGAAATTTAACCATATATTAAGGTTTCCAATGCTTCCTAGGCACTTCCTGGTATCTTCATGCGTGTGCATTTTAAACTCTGGTTGTCCTTTCACTGGAGTCAACTGCAGTAGATTTCCAAAAACAAAAATGTGTTTTCCTCCGAATAAGACATCATAGTCTGTTCTAAGAATTTCTTTCATTCTTAAATGCACAAAAGCAAGCATTAGATTTGAGACCATGCTTACTTCATCAATGATAAGAAGTTTCATTTTCTTCAGGACTCTGGAAACTTCAGAACACGCATCTCCAGATAGCTTGTGGTATTGCAATTTGTTATCATGCTCAACTGGTAGCATCAGTAAACGATGTAAAGTAATCCCTTTAATGTTATGTGCTGCCAGCCCAGTTGGAGCGGTAACAACACAAGACAGTGATGAGTCCGTCCTTTTCTGCAGATAAGTTGCAATTGCTTTAATCAGAAAACTTTTTCCAGTTCCCACTTCTCCACTCACGTACAGTCGGACAGGCTTAAATGATGTACATGAGCACTCTTTTTTCTCATGACTGAATCCATGTTCATCCTGTTCTGTGACTTCGTCATGTATCTGTTTCTGCTCAAGGTTTAGTTGTTTCACCAAATCTTCTAAGTTAACTACATCATTTGAGCTTGTTCCATAGCTCTTTCCACCTCATCCATGGCAGTGGCAGCTTCATTTTGGATAATTGGTCCTCCTAGTGGATCCTGACTCAATGAAGCAGAACTCTGACTGTCTTGAGAACTGTCTCTAGCAATCTCTACAGCAATTGTGACTTCTTGCTCTATTTCTTCCTTCAACATTTGCAGATAATTTGGAAAATCAGGACATTTTATGGTATCCTTGGTTGCATTAAAAGACTCTTCATAACAGAGAAAATCTCCACTTAGTTCCTCCTGTGTACGCCATGGCTTAAAGAGTTGCAAAAGAGCTAAATAGTAAAATTCCCTTTTCTCTGGATTTTCGCAACTCAATTTTCGATGATTAATCAAATGGCCTTTTCTCTGCTTCGCTAGACATCCTTCACATCCAATGATAGCATATATTCCATTATTGATATCTTCTCTGATGGTCCTCTTATAAATATAGTTTTGCAGAACTTCATACAAACAACTGTTCTCAAGATGACTACTTCTATTTGGATAGTATGTATCCAACATGTTTGTCTTCAAAATATCTGTACTGTTTGGTTCTTTCTCTGCCAAATACTCAATTTCTTGTACAGATTTCAAAACTCGGTTTCGTGTTGCAGCAAGACTTAGACTCACCCAAATAATTGTTCTAGACTTGGCGTAGAGACTTGCTGATGATAACCGATCAGAACATTCATATGCTCCAATTTCTCGATGCGACAACATCTTCAAACTGAAACTGTATAATTTTTTACTTATACTCTTTTCATGTGAAATGTCCTCTCACGTTTCCTTCAGTTCTGTCTTTTCTTTTTTTGTGATGTAAGATGTCACATATCGAGCCACAGCAATAGAGTTGTCAGCAACAAACTGAATATCCATGTTAGCATTCCACATGGACAAAATCACTGGGTTGTAGTCGTTGATGTACTTGGACTCTTCGTTTCTTTTTAATTTGTATGTATGTTTTGGTGATTTCCTCGTAACAGTGTCGCAGAGAAGACATCAAATTATTTACTCTTCCTTTAGAAATCACTGGTCGTGGAAATCCGAAACGACATTTTGTGTAGAACTTGTCCTTGTTTCAGAATTTTCGACGACAGTACTTTCCACAACAATGTGATTGAAAGCGTAAAACTTGTTGCCTTAAACTGTTTTCTTCGGTAGTTTTCGTAACAGCACATGTTGAATACTCTTCAATGAAACTCATCACTGTGTCATCCGAATCTGTTCCAAATTTGGGTGCATCTTTAATCCATAACAACATATGTATGTGAGGAGCACTTCTCGCTTGATACTCCTTTCTCCAAAAGAAATCCAAAACCTCTCCAATGGGAGGATTTTATTTGTTGGTAATGAAAGACATCATAGCTTCAAATCTATGATTGAGATATCTGTATACATTCACTGGATCCAAAGAACACAGTTCTCCAGGTGTTTTGAATTCTATATTTTGTATATTTGCATTTGCCTCTTGTAGAAATTGAAGTAAGTCGTCCCATGCATACTCAGCACAGCTAAGAGTGAGGAACCATGTAGGAGTTCCTAAGTTTCTTAGCATACATTTCAATTCCCCATGACGATGGTACCAATACTCGTTTGTACCACGCTGACATGCCATGAGATTGATCAGATGAGATTCCAAAATATTGTCTTGCAGATTGACTTTCTCCATAAAGTCCCGCGCCGAAACATTTTGCAGATGTGCTCCACTTTTCAGTATATGGTTTACTGCATAAGAAAGCCCAGACAAGTCACTTTCATACAGTAGATGAAACAAATATGGGATGCATTGACGAAACCTTGGATCTTCAGCATATAATCTTAAAGTCCGGTATTCAGATGCTGGAATTTGAAGTGGTCGATCGTCATATCGTCCACCTCGACCTGTTGGAAATAGCTGTGGAAAACAACGAGCTTCCAAACTTTCTTCCCATACACTAATGGGACTTCCTTTTGCTGCTTTCATTTGAAACAAGTCAATTGCATTCCCCATTACTTCTTTGGAATGCAAAGGATGAACAGTATAATGTTCATATATATCTTCACTTCTAGACACATCAACTTTTTCAATTTGGCCGGCTGAACAATCACTGTCTTCTTCTGCAGCTGTTTCCTCTGCTCCAACACATACATCTTTGTAGTACTCATTGTTTTTGACCGAATACAACGTTGTCTTTTTGACTTTCCTAACATCCACTAAATCTTGCCAGATTTTCTTACTCTTTGTCGGAACCCCATTAACTAGAACAACCAGAGGTTCCTCTTCCACTTTCTCTACACCAATTGTATCAATATTTTTCTTGAAATCTAGAGGCAAATAAACAACTCTTCCCTTTAATCCTCTCTGTAAATCCGAAGGAGGCAATTTCCCTATCTTAGGCTCAATGCGAACAATAGCCTGTAAAGGATGGACACATTGAATCAAAATAGATTCATATGTATTTAAATCCATCAATTCAGGAGGAATGTCTACCAACTCAAGATTATTATGAACAGCTCTAGCAGGCATTCTGTTTTCATTTAATTTATTATAACAATATTTACAAATACGCTGATCAGAACTCAAATCAAAAGAATTCTCCAACAACAAAAAAGTTGCAAAATTCTTCCATTCAGTATTATTTTCCATTTCACTTTCTGCATATAAATCAACTAACCTAGTCTGCATCTTATAATGAGTCCGTCGACAACACACACAAGTAAAATTAGGCCTTTCACTTGATTTCACCTTAAACTTGGTAATTTCCTGGTCAAACTTTTCTATACTTGAAATCTGTACATTGTCTTCCACATTACCTTCTATTACTGTGTCAATTTCTAAACTGTCCTCTTTTTCACCAAAGTAACTTAACTCAATTTATTCACACATTTTCTTCACATCTAATTCAGTTCCATGCAAAAGAGCACTGTTTAACTGTTTAAGCTTAAGTGCTGGACTTTTTGCATAATACAACATTCTCACTAATTTCCTCATTTTAGTATGATTCACTGCTAACATCCTAAAATGATGAAAAACACTCTGACATACTTTTCTAGAAAGACAAGCCAGTGAATGCCCTTGCAAACCTGTGTTTTCTCTGACTCTGCAAGGATCTAAGTCTTGCAACATCTTAATTTTCTGTTTTAGACTTTTCTTACTATATGTCCGTAAGAAATTACGAAGCAAATCAATTGAATCCTGTCACACACTACAAATACTACTACACTTACAAGTGTACACAGGGCCCTTAGTACGTCTCCCTAAAACTTCATCAGCTAACACCTCCTCTGCATCTCTAGACACAAGTTTATCTTTTTCAATCGGACAACCGTCTATCACCTCATATGCTCGTCCACTGGTGTCAACTGCATGCACCAAATCATTCTCCTGGAAGTAACTCTCCTCATTAAAAAATGGCTCACAACTTGAACTATGCATCCATTCTCCAGAAAAAACTTTACAAAAATTAGTCCGATTAATTACTCTTTTGCATCTACTGTTTGATTTGAAAACATCAATTGTCTTGTTAAGTGTCCTAATTCTATTGACTACTAAAATAAATAATTTTTTCTTAACTTCAAAAGCCTGATCAACAATTTTCTCTATATTTTTCTTTTTCTTGTAAAAAGCAGCTCTCTGTTTACCTTTCTTAATGTTTTTTAACAAATTTAAAACTACCCTATTGCGAAACATTCGTTTACGAATGTCCCTAAATTGGTTTTGCCTTCTATTCCTATACATATTATTCTCTCCTGCTGCAATAGTAACATTTTTGGGAGGCCTCTCCTTCCTCTTCAAATTTGCTCTCTCTTTCTGTTTATTCACATTCTCAACAACAATTTTTTTTTTATCTACATATGTTCCGAAAGAAAGACTTAGTTGTCTTACCAGGAGCTTTTTTCCTGTCTTTTGAAGTATTTGTTGTAGAGGTGTGCTTTAATTCCGGTTCTGTTTTTGATTTTTTCCACTTGACATCTTTTCTTCTCCTCTGCCTTGAGGGCATATTTGCTTACTATGCAAATCTTGATTTCAATCTGTGTTAAAGAAAAAAGATAACACATTTTAGACCACTATTACCAAAGAACAAAGCAATGACAATAAGCAAACGATATAAACACTACTTTACAACATATCTAAGTTTATATCACAACAACTATGTAACTAGGATTAAGACAGAGAAAATGGGAGTAAAACATAGAGAAGGAGTAAGACAGGAAGAGTGTATAATATGTTGTAAGACAGAAAAAAGGATGTAATAAGGAGAGGGAGTCAGTCAAAGAAAGGGACAAAGGGGATAAGTCAGAAAAGGGATATAACAGGGTGTAAGACAGAGAGAGGGTGTAAGAGGATGTAAGACAGAGAGAGGGTGTTAGAAGGGGAGAGGATGTAAAAGAGACTAAAACAGAGAGAGGCTGTAAAAGGTAGAGAGAGAGACTAAGTTTGAGAGAGGGTGTAAGAGGAACTAAATCAGAGAGAGGATGTAACAAGGAGTAATGAGAGAGAGGGAATAAATCAAACATAGGGTGTAAGAGAAAATAAGTCAAAGAGAGAGTGTAAGAGAGTGTAACACAGAGTCAGGATGTAAAAAATAATAAGTCAGAAAGAGGGTGTTAGAAGGGGACAGGTGGAAAAATACAGTAAGTCAGGAAGAGAATATAAGAGAGACTTATACATTCTTGATAATACTTAGTAAAGAAATATTGGTGCATAAAGGAATTGTATTTTGTAAATGAGCGCGGTTTCAGTACTGTAATGAAATACTTATACATATGACCTTTTCTCTGTTTTTTAAATGTTATTTTAAAAAAAGAATTCGGGCACATGAATTGGTTTTACATTATTGACAAGGATTAGATAGTATCTACATGATTAAGGAGAAATATATTAGCACATTTCACAATCATGTCACCTGTGTTTCCTCAGATTAGTAAGCAGATTGTGCACATGAGGTGAGGCCTGTGTCCAGGGGTGCAGAGGAGGTTAGGCCTATGTCCAAGAGTGCAATGGATAGGACTCACCTCCTCTGACCCTTGAACAAGCCTCACCTCCTCCGTGCGCCCAGGACAGGCCTTACATTTTTTGGTAAAATTAATGGTAACAGGATGCAGATGTTACATACCTGTCCAGGGGTGTAGATGAGGTGAGGCCTGTCCAGGGGTGCAGATGAGGTGAGGCCTAACCAGGAGTGCAGATGAGGTGAGGCCTGTCCAGGGGAGCACAGGAGGTGAGGCCTGTGTCCAAGAGTGCAGTGGACAGGACTTCATAAAGCGTCTCTCCCACTGCACTCTTACACACAGGCCTCATCTCCTCAGCAAATTTCACAATCATGAAAGCCATTTCGACTTTCCTCACCTCCGCTGCACCTTTTGCAATCATGTCAGGTGTGTTTCCTCATATTAGGAATCACATTGTGGTTTTTTTATTATTGCTTTCTGTTATTTTTTGTTCTTGATGCTTCATTAAAATTTTCTGCTGCATACAGGAATTGTATTTTGTAAAAAATTGAAGTTTCAATAGTGAAGTGGAATGCTTGTACATATAACCTGTACTCAGTTTTCTTAATGTTAATATAAAAACGATTAAAGGGCAAATGAATGGCTTTTACATTTTTTAGAAGGAATAAATAGTGTCTGCATGATTAAATAAATATTTTTGAACTTTTCACAATGATTTCACCTTTAGGCCTCTTTAAAAAACGATTTAGGGTTGCAGATGAGTTAAGGATTGTCCAGAGGTACAGAGGAGGTGACACCTGTGTTCAAGACTGTAGTGGGAGAGAGGTCTCTCCTGGGGAGCATAGGTGGTGAGGCCTGTGTCTAAGAGTGCACTGGACTGGACTTCATGAAGTCTATCCCCCACTGCACTCTTAAACACAACCCTCACCTCCTTTGCACCCATGGACAGACCTCTCTTGCACTACACTCTTCAACACAGGCATCACCTACTCTGCACCCCTGGACAATCCTCACCTCATCTGCAACCCTGAATAGACCTCAACTCATCTCCACCACTAGACAGGCCTCAGGTCATCTACACCACTGGACACGCCTCATCTCATCTGCACCCTGTTACCATCAATTATACCCAATATATTGAGGCCTGTCTAAGGGGCACAGATGAGGTAAGGCTTGTCCAAGAGTCAGAGGAGGTGAGTCCTCTCCACTGCACTCATGGACACAGGCCTCAAATCCTTTCCACCCCTGGACATGCCTCACCTTATCTGCACAATCTACTTCCTAGTCTGAGAAAACACAGGTGACATAATTGTAAAATCGTTTTTTAAATAACATTTTAGAAACAGAGCGCAGGTCCTATGTACAAGCATTCCATTTCACTACTGAAACCTCACTATTTTTCAAAATACAATTCTTCTATCTAGGAAATGTTGATACCAAACATTATCATTAAACTTAACAAAATGCAGCAAGAAAAAAGCTCAATCTGCTCCCTAATCTAGAGTAACACAATTGACATGATTGTGAAATCTGCAAATATATTTATTCCTCGTCAAAAATGTAAAAGCTATTCATTTGCCCAAAAATCGTTTTTCAAATAAGATTTTAGAAACAGAGCGCATGTCCTATGTACAAGCATTCCATTTCACTACTCAAACCTCACTATTTTACAAAATACATTTCCTCTCTCTTCCAAACATTGCTACCAAGCATCATCGAAAACCATGACACAATTCAACAAGAAAAATGCTCAATCTGCTTCCTAATTTCGTATAACAGAGGTGACATCATTGTGAAAGGTTCAAGTATATTTCTTTAATCATGCAGACACTATTTATTCCTTTTAAAAAATGTAAAAACCATTGATTTGCCCCAAAATCATTTTTTAAATAACATTTTAGAAACAGAGCGCAGATCCTATGTACAAGCATTCAATTTCACTACTGAAACCTCACTGTTTTACAAAATACAAATCCTCTATCTTGCAAATGATCTTACCAAGCATTCCAACACCAAAGAAGCTCAATGTACTTCCTAATCTGAGGTAACACAGGTGACATCATTGTGAAAGATTCAAATATATTTATTTAATCATACAGACACTATTTATTCCTTCTCAAAAATGTAAAAGTCATTTATTTGCCCCAAAATCATTTTTAAATAACATTTTAGAAACAGAGCGCAGGTCCTATGTACAAGCATTCAATTTCACTACTGAAACCTCACTATTTTACAAAATACATTTCCTCTCTCTTGCAAACATTCCTACCAAGCATTATCAAAAAACATGACACAAACCAACAGCAAAGAAGCTCAATGTGCTTCCTAATCTGAGATAACACAAGTGACATGATTGTGAAAGGTTCAAATATATTTATTTAATCATCCAGACACTATGTATTCCTTCTCAATAATGTAAAAGCCAATGATTTGCCCCAAAATCGTTTTTTGAATAACATTTTAGAAACAGAGCGCAGGTCCTATGTATAAGCATTCAATTTCACTACTGAAACCTCACTATTTCACAAAATACAAATCCTCTATCTTGCAAATGTTGATACCAAGCATTATCATAAAACATGACACAAACCAACAGCAAATAAGCTCAATGTGCTTCCTAATCTGAGGTAACACAAGTGACATGATTGTGAAAGGTTCAAATATATTTAATTAATCACCCAGACACTATGTATTCCTTCTCAAAAATGTAAAAGCCATTGATTTGCCCAAAAATCGTTTTTCCAATAACATTTTAGAAACAGAGCGCAGGTCCTATGTACAAGCATTCAATTTTACTACTGAAACCTCACTATTTCACAAAATACAAATCCTCTATCTTGCAAATGTTGATACCAAGCATTATCAAAAAACATGACACAAACCAACAGCAAAGAAGCTCAATGTGCTTACTAATCTGAGGTAACACAGGTGACATGATTGTGAAAGGTTCAAATATATTTAATTAATCACCCAGACACTATGTATTCCTTCTCAAAAATGTAAAAGCCATTGATTTGCCCAAAAATCGTTTTTCCAATAACATTTTAGAAACAGAGCGCAGGTCCTATGTACAAGCATTCAATTTTACTACTGAAACCTCACTATTTCACAAAATACAAATCCTCTATCTTGCAAATGTTGATACCAAGCATTATCAAAAAACATGACACAAACCAACAGCAAAGAAGCTCAATGTGCTTACTAATCTGAGGTAACACAGGTGACATGATTGTGAAAGGTTCAAATATATTTATTTAATCATGCAGACACTATTTATTCCTTCTCAAAAATGTAAAAGCCATTCATTTGCCCCCAAATCGTTTTTTTTTTTAAATAACATTTTAAAAACAAATCGCAGGTCATATATGCAAGCATTCCAGGTCACTACTGAAACTTCACATTTTTACAAAATACAATTCCTCTTTCCAGCAACAACTTTTTATCAAGCATGTTAAAAAACATGAAAAAAGTCACATTAAAAAAACACATTTTGCTTCCAAATCTTCTCCATAGAGTATACAAGTCTCTATCTATATTAAATGAATCATTACTCACCTTTACAAATGCTTTGGGAGATTGAGAACAGTTTCAGACACACACACCAATATTTCTTTAGCAGAGCAAAAGGTATGTACTCCAGGCACTGCAACCATGAATGGCACAGAAAATCTATAATTCTAAACACATATCCCTCATGTTAACCAATCAAAACTCTCCCCTCTCTCTTTTCAAACCAACCCCCTTCCCCCCTCAGCCCTTTCTACCTGTTACCATAGCAACTCCCTCCTCACTGACCTATCAGGTTTAAAAGTTTATTCTACAATGTTGCAAATGAACTCAGGAAGGATGTTTGACCTCTCAATACACCAGCTTATCCGGTGCAATGTTTCTTTAAATGACTTTTTCTTAACCATTCAAATTACTTCTTTCACAGAACAGAACCATGTACCCTAACTTTCAGTTTTCAACTATCTGAATCCACCAATCATTGCTTGTGATTCAAGAGCACTGAAACTCCACTGTTTTTTTTTCAAACTCCTACTGTTCCAATTGCCATTTCATTCCCACACTTCATCTGACTGCACCAGAACCTCCTCTCACCATGTATTCTGTCTGGATTATTGGACATAGCTACATCCACTGGGCTCAAAGGTATGCAGCTATCAGAAATTTTCACAACCTTGATTTACCAAATGTGGACATCAAGTGGATTAGCCAAAGAGGATTGAGATGTCATCAATTGATACCATTGGTGAAAACCTTTTACCATCTGCCACACCCTGACCTCATAATTTTGCACTGTGGTGGAAATGACCTAGGCACTTTGACTGGGGTAGGTCTGGAAATTGTTTTAAAGGACACCTTTGGCCAATTGATGACACTTTTTCCACAAACTGCCTTGGTATATTCCAATATATGCCGAAGACAGAAATGGAAGTGGTCCAACCAATTTTGTCCACAATTTGAGAAAGCACGGAAACATGTGAATAAATCTGTTTCTGCTTACATGAGAGACTATGGAATGGGTTCAATATACAACAATAACTTGCGTTACAACATGCAAGATATCTACAGAGGAGATGGTGTGCACTTCTCAGATGAGGGGAATAGAATACTCCTCCTGAATTTAAAACTGTGCATTGGAACCTACTTGTAGGTACCAAAATCAGCCATAGAACCCAAAAGCTCTTTTCAGGGCTACCCTACCTCTCATCACTCAAAATGATTATTTTACTCTAACCTTTTTCACTGTTTTCCACTAAAGTACGCTCCCCGGTACGCGTACCGGGCGCTCCCCCGCGAAATATTTAAAAAAAAAATAATAATTTGGGGCCTATATGGTCCTCCTAAGCCCCCCTCAGAAAACCTAGGGGTCAAAGGGTGTCTACCGTGCCCCCTTTCACCCATTCCCAACGTTGTTTGTCCTCCATCTTGTGTCTCAATTCTACCGAAACACAAGATGGAGGACTCCCGTAGCGCTGCCGGTACGCGTACCGGGGCGCGCATCGCTGAGCGCTCCCAAAAAATTTTGGAAGTTAATTCACATAAAAAACACTGGAGAGACTTTCACCAAATATAGAATAGGCCCTACTACATACCAGTCCCTACCATTTTCCCAAATTTGGTGGAATTCCATTGAGCCATTTGGGCTGTAGCCCTGTCTAAATATCCTGAGGTAAATTACATGACAAAAACACATATGAAGTGTTAGAATTTAAAACCAATTAAAATGTTACTTTCATTTTCTACTTTTATTTCCTGACATTTGAATGGTTATGTACTTGAATATAAATGAAAAATGAGAGGGAAACACAGCCATTTTGACTACAACTACCTGAGGTACATCTTTAAAGGATTTTCTCATTTATCTTCATCACCTTCATATAAGGTAAGTTGTTAATTTGTAAGGGGCACTTTAATTTAAATAGTAAAAACGTTTTCTGATAGTTATTTACTGTCCCTCTGTTATAGTTATAGATTAAGATAGGCTTCTCTGTTATACTTAGAGATTAAGTTAGGCTTCTCTGGTATAAATATGAATTTACTTAGGCTTCCTCACATACACTTTTTTATATTTCTACTTCCTGCCTGATAGCATACACTGCCCAAAGATAACTTCACTGTAAAAAACTCAGAAGTACCTCTCTGAACTTAAACCCAACAGTGCCCTAACTCTACTGATATAGTTATTTTTTATGCAATGTACAGCAAGAAAATGGAAGGAGAACAAGAAATCATCAATATTTCTTTCGAAATTACCGATGAGGAGATTGTTCAAGAAGATTTTGTTGACGTGGACTTTATGGATGAGTCTCTGGACCAACAATTTATTGACTGTTTACAAGATATTGAATCATGCAATTTTGAGGAGATTTCAGATCATCTGATGCTGGAAGTTAAATTAAACTATGAAAATTCTAACCAATAAATTTTTATTTAATAATTAAAAATTGTTTGAGACATTATTCATTTTTATATGTAATTCATGAAGTAGTACCAAAATGATTATAATATAAAGTGAGACTTACAGTATACTGTGCAATTTTAAAAGATCATAAGGGAGCAGGGTAGACTACCCATGATCCCCTAGGCCTTCTCAGGGAGTGCTTAAAGAATCTGTTTCTGCTTTCCTGACAGACTACGGTATGGATTCCATATACCACAATAACTTCTGTAACAACATTGAAGATATCTACAGAAAAGAAGGTGTACATTGAATTTAAGACTCTGCATTGGTACCTACATGTTGGTACTTAAATCACCCACACAACACAACAACTCTATTCAGAGCTACCCTACCTCTAAGCACTTTAAATTATTATTTTACTGTTTCACTGGGTTTTCCCCATGGTACGCGCCCCGGTACGCTGCCCGGTGCGCGTACCGGGCGCTCCGCGAAGCCCTTTTATGGCCCTCACCTCAAACCTATGGGGTCAGGGGGGGTCTACCCTGCCCCCTTTTAGTCATTTCCCCCTTTGTTTTTGCCACCTCTTGTGTCTTGATCCTACCGACACACAAGATGGTGGCCGCTCCAGACTGTTTAGAATGTTGACAAACACCCGAGAGCCAATCAGCTTTCCGCTCGCGAACACGCGTTATACGCCGGGTGCGCTCCCCGGTGCGCGTACCGGTGTGCGCTCATAGATATATATATTTTTTTGAACCTAAATTACTCAAAATCCACTGGAGCACATATCTTGAGACATAGCAAAGGCACTTCGGGCTACCAGTTCCTACAATTTTGCCAAGTTTGGTGGAAATCCATTCAGCCATTCGGGCTAAAAGTGAGTCCAACCGCCCTATGGAAATTAACATGGGGAAAACACGTTTTGGGACCCCCCTTCTATCTCGGCCCCCACTTCACGAATCCCCCCCAAATTTTCAGGGAAGGAGCGGGCCATCTTCTTTGAGAAATTCGCGAAAATTCGTCCACCGGCGCCAAACTTATTCCCAATAGAATGTGGCGGATTTCCTATGGAAAACAATCCTAACTATAACTACCTACTGGTATATATATAGGGCATTGTTTCATACTTACATATATATCGATATATATTACAGATTGATAAAGCCTTCTGCGAAACGCGTCACTCTAATCTCGGGGTCGAGGGAGACCCAAGAAAATAAAAAAGCTGTATCCTGACAGCCTTGTGTACGTGCCTTCTTTCTTCGAGAGCAGGACTGGTTTTTCATATATATATATATATATATATTGCGCTCGAAACTCTTCTCAAGTAGATAGAAAGAGGCAGCACTCACAAACCAAGAGGTGTCCAGTTTTTTAATCTTCAGGGAACAGAAAAGCACAGACGCGTTTCGGCGTTAGCCTTCGTCAGTGTGTCACTCGTCAGTTACAAACATCCCATAGAAATATGACAATCTGTGGACATTGACATAAACATAGGACTATACCCCTTTGTGCCTCTATGGGCGCCATATTGGAAGGCTGTTCTATCCATATAGTGGGTCTGTTTCAATTCATCCGTTAATACTCTCGGTGAAATAAAGCCATGGATCGGCTAGTATATATACATATATATATATATATTCACTGAAAAAACCATAGGTTATAGACCATATATAGTTAGGAATTAGCATTTACAAAACCTTGAAAATTCACTGAAAAAACCATAGGTTATAGACCATATATAGTTAGGAATTAGCATTTAAAAAACCTTATTTTACTCACACAAAACCATTCAAATTCCATATATAGTTAGTTGCACTAACTATATATCGCGCACCCGCAATCCACTGCTGATCATGTCACATATTACATCATTCATGACATGGTCAGTGACATCACTGATGACATCACTGATGACATCTCAAATGACATCACTGATGACATCACTGATGACTACATACAGTGACTGTATAATTCTGTAAAGTTAAAATATGTCTTACATATTGAAGAATGAGTGGATGTATAAGTGTCTTGATGAAGGATTTAGTAGGGGCATGGCTGACTGTATGAGTGACTGATTAAATGTGTCTCACTGAGTGCATGGGTTAGTGACTAAACTGTCTTAATTTGTGCATCATTATGTCTGTTGTTCTGTAAACTGCTGCATGTGTTGATCATTAGCTATATGATTAACTGTATGGGTTATTGATTGGTTGCCCAAGCATTTGTATGGGAGACTGAGTGTGTGTCTGGGTGGCTGGGAGGTGTATGACTCTCTGCATAGATGTGTGAGCAGTTGATTGACTAGATGTATGGGTTCAAAAGTGCATGTGGAAACCGCTGTATGGGCGGTTGACTGTGTGCATGAGTGTATTGGTGAGTGAATGGATATCTCAGTGCTACATGTCAAAGTAAGTACATATGTAAAACACAGTACATGTGAGAGTTGACATATATAAATAACTGTGCATAAGAGCCAGTGAATGTGTGAGTGGCTGTATGGATCATTGTGAACTTGTATCCAGGATTGTATAAGTGAGTAAATATGTTTTAGTATATGTTTGAATAAGTAAGGTGTGTATAACTGTATAGTTGAGGAAATGGAGGTGTGATTGATTCTTTGCATGACTGACTAAGTGTCTGAGTAACTCCATGGATGAGTGACAGTCTATGAGTGTCTGTTTACACTGAGTGTATCTAAGGTTATATTAGAGTCTGAAGAGGTTCATCGTATTATCACATGAATGATGTCATCAGTGATGTGATCAGTAATGTCAAATGAGATGTCATCAGTGATGTCATTTGAGATGTCATCAGTGATGTCATCAGTGATGTCATTTGAGATGTCATCAGTGATGTCATCAGTGATGTCATTTGAGATGTCATCAGTGATGTCATCAGTGATGTCACTGACCATGTCATGAATGATGTAATATGTGACATGATCAGCAGTGGATTGCGGGTGCGCGATATATAGTTAGTGCAACTAACTATATATGGAATTTCAATGGTTTTGTGTGAGTAAAATAAGGTTTTTTAAATGCTAATTCCTAACTATATATGGTCTATAACCTATGGTTTTTTCAGTGAATTTTCAAGGTTTTGTAAATGCTAATTCCTAACTATATATGGTCTATAACCTATGGTTTTTTCAGTGAATTTCAATGGTTTTTTTAATAGCAAATATCATAAGCTGTCGAATGTCAAGTACGTGGTAAGTGAAAACATTTTCGTGTTTATGCACACTGATCTGCTTTGAATGGTGCCCCCCCCCCCCCTCATTTCTATTAGGAGTACTCTCTCTTTGCAGATAGTGAAAGGTAGTTAACGCAGGCCTTTGCCCCCGTTGTAATCCGTCGTGCCTGCTTCTCTCTCCATTTGATTGATTGTTATCCAAGTATTTACAATTTTAGAATTAGTTCTCTTTGGTTCATTCTCTATTTACAAACAAACACAGAGTCGCAATACTCTGTTTAGTCTTTGCAGATAACCAAAAATTGTGTAAAAAAAAAGAAAAGGAATCGAGCAAAATCAGTAGGCCACTAATGGGATCTCTTTTTGACCTCGCTAAAATAGAAACATTAGGAACAACCCCTCATGACAAATACAAAACTAGTGAGATGAACTGAACTCCACACAATGATGGCTGCAAAACAGCTCGGCTCCGCCACCCACCCCGCCCAAAATAACGATAAAGAGCGGCTGCCATGATTGGTTACGGAATGGCCACGACGGAGCTACGAAATGGTGCTGCTCTCATGCTAACCCCAGCTTCAGTCTGAAACATCCAGAAACACTGTAGACTACCAATTCGATCAGTTCCGGTAGCGCCCCAATGTAACCCGGTAGAGAAGAACTAGCCCTCCCCTCTTTGACTGATGGTTCTTGTTGCCTGTCCCTTCTGTTGTCATTTAACAGAACTATTTAGCCTGCTGAAAGGGGTTGTGTTCCGACCGCTGGTTGGTGGAGACATTTTGACTATATTCTGGACCTGCGTTGTCGCGTAATGCGTCATATGACGCGCCGCGTTAGCGCATCCGGAAGTCATCCGGGGCGCGCAGCGCGTAACGTAAGCATAACAAGTCATGTGACTTGTTAATAAAACTTTTCATTGGTTAATTTTACTTTTCTTATTGTAATGATGAAAGGCTTGGTCATATGACCTAAAAATTACGCTTTTCATTACTTCCGAACATTATTTTTTCTTAAATATATGTTATAATGTTCCAGGCTAATGTACTTTCCCGGAAATTTTACAACTGTCCTGCAAGTAAAATATATTCTTTTTTCGAGAAAAAGAGCGTTTCTTCGTCCCATGACGGAGCCGTTGAGCAAAAGAGGGTCGACCTGCTGTCTTAGTCGCCGATACGCCTGAATATGAGATTCTTATCGATCACTTTATGTTGCAGGAATAGAAAACACAACAGCCCTTGACCATTTATCTTTAATGCGTTCCTTCGTATTATACCTTTTACCCTTCATGTAATTGGTCTGCTTTATTTCACTTGCCTTTTAATGATTCTAAAACAGTCACTATTATTAAAAACTTTACCAATGTATATACTACTACCATGTTTTCTTTTAAAAACCTTTATTGTGAAAATTTCATTATACAAATACGAGCCTATAACCACGTGGGCCTGCCACGGAGCAAACTGTAATCGTATATGATGAATAGACATTTACACTGTAGAGGAACGTAACGGGCGGGCCATTAGGTTGCAAGAACTAAGGTGTCTAACAGTTACGGAATCGGTGGACGTACATTTTATAATTAAAATACGACAGGGCCAGTTACAATAAAATTATCTAGATATACATTTGCGGGCAAGTACCATGGGTGACGTTAATTCGAACTTTCAACAGTACAGTAATCAATAACACATCAGAACTTAATATCAATAGGGATGTCGAAATATTCAATCAATTCTCGTCCCCGCCCGCCATGTGCTTCAAAACTGCATACGTATCTCGTGATTTCAAGGTTCTGCAACCAGTACACAACAAGGAGTTACGAGTCCCATTTATTCCGGCGCCATTTTGGGCGAGGACGGGCAGGTCCAGGATATAGTCAAAATGTCTCTACCAACCATCGACTATGATCATGTTCATATGCTGTATTTATTAGAGTAACACTCATCTGTCCACATGAAATTAATTTGCCACAATCTAAACATGTCATTTTAATCTTTCCAAAGTTCTTCTAAATATTTGGGCCGTTTCCCTTGCCTCTGAAGCTCTCAGTGCCACTTCTTTGATGAATGTACTAGCAGGTCAGGGGTTCTCCTCCAAATCTCTCTTTTATGCAGCACTATAATTAATTGGTGCCACCTCTCCATATGACGATGCATGGTATAGTTACCACAACTATATTTTTTTTCGGTTCCTCTGGAGAGTTCATCGTGGCAGATGAAGCGTGTAACGTACCGGGCATTTACCTTTTTTTGCATGTACAGGAAAGGAAAAAAAAATCGAGCGTCCGAGTTCTAAGGTGTCCCAGGGCCATTTTAGTGGACCAGGCCCAAATCCAAAGAACAGGCCGCCATTTTGAGAGTCCTCTTGCAGCCGCCTGTCGCTGTAGCATCAAGAGCAGCCGAAACTCAGCTGAATGGCAACTGAAACGGTAAAGGGGCGCCCCACTACAGCAGACGAGCCTCCACCTAGAAAGGCCCATTCACGCCGGCTCCCCCCCCCTTCGGGCACCCCACGCCGTTATTCGGAGCAGTATTGTAGGATGGCCACACCAGTGCGGCAACTTGCTAGACATCACCTCGGTGGTAACCGAATCTCAACGCCTTGTGGTGTCTTCTATTCAGAAAACATTGTTATGCTGCCTTCGACCTATTCGCCGCAAGTGCGCACACAACTCAACTGCATAGCTTGCTAGACACCACCTCGGTGCCATCCGGATCTTGGAATGTCAGCGCCTTTTGGTGTCTTCTCTTCAGAAAATATTGTTGCGCTGCCTTTGGCCCCATTCGCACATCAGTCCGCTACTGACGCCATCTCACAGGCTAATGGGGCGCCCCACGCCGACTTTCAGCATTGTAGAATGACCACACCAGTACAGCAACTTGCTAGACATCACCTCGGTGCCATCCGGATCTCGACGCCCCACTGCAGATGAAGTGCCTCTCAACTATGAAACCACCACGGTGACATCCGGATCTTGGCGCGTTGTGCTGCCTTCGGCCTATTCGCACATCGGTCCGCTACTGACGCCATCTCACAGGCTAATGGGGCGACCCACGCCGAGTTTCAGCATTGTAGGATGACCACACCAGTACAGCAACTTGCTAGACATCACCTCGGTGCCATCCGAATCTTGGCATCTCAACGCCTAGTGGTATCTTCCATACAAAAAATATTGTTACGCTGCCTTTGGCCCCATTCGCACATCAGTCCGCAACTTAGACATCACCTCGGTGCCATCCGGATCTTGGCATCTCAGCGCCTTGTGGTGTCAGTCAGAAAATATTGTTGCGCTGCCTTTGGCCCCATTCGCACATCAGTCCGCTACTGACACCATCTCACAGGCCAACAGGGCGCCCCACGCCGACTTTTACCATTGTACGATGGCCACACCAGTGCCACAACTTGCTAGACCCCACCTCGGTGCCATCCGGATCTTGGCATCTCAGCGCCTTGTGGTGTCTTCAAATCAGAAAATATTGTTGCGCTGCCTTTGGCCCCATTCGCACATCGGTCCGCTACTGACGCCATCTCACAGGCCAACGGGGCGCCCCACGCCGACTTTCAACATTGTAGGATGGCCACAGAAGTGCGACAACTTACTAGACACCACCTCGGTGCCATCCGGATCTTGGCGCGTTGTGCTGCCTTCGGCCTATTCGCACATCGGTCCGCTACTGACGCAAACTCACAGGCCAACGGGGCGCCCCACGCCGACTTTCAGCATTGTAGGATGGCCACACCAGTACACCTTACTAGACACCACCTCGGTGCCATCCGGATCTTGACGCGTAGTGAAGCTGCAGCAGCTGCAAATAAGCTTCAGACAGTGTTACAACCGCTGCTCAGAACTCTCAACTATGACACCACCTCGGTGCCATCCGGATCTTGGCATCTCAGCGCCTTGTGGTGTCAGTCAGAAACTATTGTTGCGCTGCCTTTGGCCCCATTCGCACATCGGTCCGCTACTGAAGCAAACTCACAGGCCAACGGGGCGCCCCACGCCGACTTTCAGCATTGTAGGATGGCCACACCAGTGCGGCAACTTGCTACACACCACCTCGGTGCCATCCGGATCTTGGCATCTCAGCGCCTAGTGGTGTCTTCTATTCCGAAAATATTGTTGCACTGCCTTTGGCCCCATTCACACATCGGTCCGCTACTGACGCCATCTCACAGGCCAACGGGGCGCCCCACGCCGACTTTCAGCATTGTAGGATGGCCACACCAGTGCGGCAACTTACTAGACACCACCTCGGTGCCATCCGGATCTTGGCGCGTTGTGCTGCCTTCGGCCTATTCGCACATCGGTCCGCTACTGACGCAAACTCACAGGCCAACGGGGCGCCCCACGCCGACTTTCAGCATTGTTGGATGGCCACACCAGTGCGGCAACTTACTAGACACCACCTCGCTGCCATCCGGATCTTGGCGCGTTGTGCTGCCTTCGGCCTATTCGCACATCGGTCCGCTACTGACGCGAACTCACAGGCCAACGGGGCGCCCCACGCCGACTTTCAGCATTGTAGGATGGCCACACCAGTGCTGCAACTTGCTGGACACCACCTCGGTGCCATCCGGATCTTGGCGCGTTGTATTGCCTTCGGCCTATTCGCACATCGGTCCGCTACTGACGCCGCCTCACGTGCCAACGTATTTTCTCCGCATTTTATACCCTATGCCGCATAACAGGTCATGTGACTTGTTTATAAAACTTTTCATTGGTTCATTTTACTTTTGGTTTCCTAATGATGGAAGGCTTGATCATATGACCTAAAAACAACACTTTTCATTGGATGAAAACTATTTTTTTTCCCAAACGATGAAAGCCCCACCTTGTTTCTGGATGTTTCAGACTGAAGCTGGCATCAGCATGAGAGCACCACCATCTCGTAGCTCCGTCGTGGTCATTCCGCGAGCAATCATGGCAGCCGCTCCCCACCAGAAGCCTGCAGGAGTCGGGGCCCCCAAAACTTTTGATGAATTCTCAAGGCGGAGGGGACGCTTTCGAGAATGGGGTCCAAGACCTAGCAGACAAGCGTCCGATTTCCAAGGTGTCCCAGGGCCATTTCAGTGGACCAGGCCCAAAAAGGAAAGAGCCTGCCGCCATTTTGAGAGTCCTGTGACAGCCGCCTATCGCTGCACCGCAAGAGTGGGCGCAACTCAGCTGAATTGCGGCTTTTGACACAGTGGACCAAAAACGGACGGAATGGCAACTGAAACGGTAAAGGGGCGCCCCACTACAACAGATGACACTCCACCTGGAGAGGCCCGTTCACGCCGCCTCCCCCGGGGCGCCCCACGCCGTTATTCGGAGCAGCATTGTAGGATACCAAAACCAGTGCGGCAACTTACTGGTCATCACCTTGGTGCCATCGTTCTGCTGCCTTGGAACTATTCGCACAACAGTTTGCTACTGATGACCCACCCCCCGCGACGCCCCACGCCGTTATTTGCTGGGTGGCAACTTACTAGACATCACTTTCGTGTCATCTAGATTTCGGCGCGTTCTGCTGCCTTGGAACTATTCGCACAACAGTTTGCTACTGATGACCCACCCCCCGCGACGCCCCACGCCGGAAATCTGGACGTTGTGCTGCGTTGGGACTATTCGCACAGCCGACCGCTACTTCGTTGTTTTTCCCTAAAAATGTTTATATGTTATTACTATTTTTGTTTTCTTGTATATATTTATAAATTATTAAAGTTTTATAATCTTACTACTTTGTCGGAGTGCTATATATTTTTAATGTGACACATAATTGTAAAAACTTTGATGTACAAAGAGTCATCCCTAGAATCTTCCGCTTCACGCTCGGTCCCCTCCCCAATCACAATACAGGATGGTTTTCAGATAATAGCAACGCTTCTGCTGTGACGGATCTCATCGAGTGTGGGCCTTGATCTACTATAACTCCTTTGAAGAGGGGTGATTCTTTACAGCTGTGGCCATAAACTACATCTGCAGGGCTAGCTGATACCCTAGGACCAGCCTGGACAATCGGACACAGAGGAAAAGGAGTGTCAGAGGGTGCGGTAGTGAATAGGGCGAAAGGGAGGTGTCGGGCGGGCACAGGGTGTGATTCTCAGGGAAGAGCAGCGCAGATGGGGGGAGGTTTATTACCCATGCATAAGACAGAGAGCGGGGGTGACCACTGCCTGGGTGAGATGCTTGCGAGGGTGGGGAGCCATGCTAAGGATCGACAGCGTGCACAGAGTGGGTCTGGTCAAGGCATCTAAAATGGCTGCCGTGCACGACAAAAGTGTGGCATTTGAAAAAAGACAAGATGGCGCAGACAATGTTTTTCAACACTTCCTGATTTCCTTCGAATCGAACGTTAACAGACGTTGGGGCATATTACCAAAGTTGAGCGATATTTATCCCTAACGATGCTTTGCAAAGATTTTTTTACCGTCAGAAATTATCGCAGATAAACCTTGCTATTATCAAGGCTTATCGCAAATACGATAAAAAACGACCGCAATGCATTAATATCGCTGAAAACTCAGCGATATTCATGCATTACCGAGCTAATGCTCTTAGCCATGTTATCCACCTCCCATTGGATAACATGGCTAAGAACTGCTCAGGGCAGCTGTTACTTTTTGGAGATATTCGCGCTTATCTCGAATATTTCCAAAAGTTGATAATAGGAGATAGCGATGTTAGCGACTGTTTCCAGTCGCTAACATCTTGGCATGCCCACTTTGCATGTCATTAGTGATAAATATCACTCACATGCAAAGTGGGGCCCAAGATGGTCGCTATCTCCTACTAGCCGTCGCTAACTGGTGTTAGCAACAGCTAGGTAATACAGATATAATTTTATCTCCGCGAAGCGGAGCGCTGTTACAGATATATATCTTGTTTTTGAACGTTAATTTCTCAAAATGCACTGAAGCACATATATTGAGACCTAGCAAAGGCACATCGGGCTACCAGTCCCTAATATTTTACCAAGTTTCGTGCAAATCCATTCAGCCGTTCGATTATTATTATTATTTTTTTTTTTTGCCCCGCGGGGCCCTTTTAAAACCTCCACATCAAACCTAGGGGGTCAGCGAGGATCTACTATGCCCCCTTATGGTCATTTGCCCCTTCGCTTTGGCCTCCTCTTGTCTCTCGATCCTACCGAGAGACAAGATGGCGGCCGCTACGGACTGTTTGGAATGTTTACAGACACCGGAGAGCCAATCAGCTTCGCTTCGCAAAGCTCCGTAACGCGAAAAGTACGCGAAGCGGTGCGCTGTTACAGATATATATCTTTTTTTGAACGTTAATTTCTCAAAATCCACTGAAGCACACATATTGAGACCTAGCAAAGGCACATCGGGCTACCAGTCCCTACAATTTTGCCAAGTTTCGTGCAAATCCATTCAGCCGTTCGATTATTATTATTATTTTTTTTTTTTGCCCCGCGGGGCCCTTTTAAAACCTCCACATCAAACCTAGGGGGTCAGCGAGGATCTACTATTCCCCCTTATGGTCATTTGCCCCTTCGCTTTGGCCTCCTCTTGTCTCTCGATCCTACCGAGAGACAAGATGGCGGCCGCTACGGACTGTTTGGAATGTTGACAGACGCCGGAGAACCAATCAGCTTCGCTTCACAAAGCTCCGTTGCGCAAAAAGTACGCGTCCTGGAGCGCTGCCCGGTCCGCTGTTACAGATATATATCTTTTTTTAAACGTTAATTTCTCAAAATCCACTGTAGCACATATATTGAGACCTACAAAAGGCACATCGGGCTACCAGTCCCTACAATTTTGCCAAGTTTCGTGCAAATCCATTCAGCCGTTCGGGCTAAAAGTGAGGCCAACCGCCCTATGGAAAACTCAATGTTAAACACATGTTTTGGGACCCCCCTTTTTTCTCAGCCCCCCCTTGACAAACCCCCCCCAAATTTTCAAGGGCTGCTCAGAAACAAAATGTGCCATTTTCCTGAAAATTTCAGCCAATTCCGTCCACAAACGCCAAAGTTATTAGACATAGAATTTTCAAAAATCCCATAGAGAAAAAATCCTAACTATATATACCTACTGGCGACCGCCAGTAGGTAATATATATATATATATATATATATATATATATATATATATATATATATATATATATATATATATATATATATATATATATATATATTCGATCTTTCGATTTATTAAAAGGACACCAGCAGCTTCAGTCCGGAATCTGGACCCATTTCTTTTTTCTTTTCCTTATTTGGATCCATTTCTCTGTTCTTTTCCTGACACCTTTCGAGGCTTCTGCCTCTTAATCATAGGAAACTTGGGAACTGCATGGAAGGACTCTTGATGCTTTAATTATTTGCATGCTTTTGAACCCTCAGTGGGCGGAGTCATTGTATTGCATGTCGGGACTTGTAGTCCATTAGAGCCAAATTTTTGTCTTTTAGTAAGTTCCGTCTTATTCCTAAAGAATGCAGCATAGTCTTTACCCTTCGTAGGCCCCCAGAGTGAGTTGCTGGTAAGTAAAGTCCCATCTCCTGAGCTGAAGACAGGCTTGGATGTAGTTCCAACCACAGCTTCGCTATTCACTTCTCAGCGATGGTGCCGCCCTCCACGGCAGGAATACTGTGTTAATTTATGTGAAACAATGGCCCAAAAGCATTGAGGACGCACTCCCAGTCGATGAAATCTTTCGATTTATTATGCAAGAAAGATCATTTTCAACAAAATTGATTGTTAAATATGTAAAAAGTGTAAATATTTTTTTACGTTTTCTTTTAGAAGTGGGTTTTGAGTTTGTAGAGGTATAGGGTGGAGCCTTAGTTAGAATTAATAAAGCTATATTTTACATTATATATTAAGTGTTGGCTATTGTGTTTGTAGGGGTATGGTGTGGAAAGTTCTTTAGCCTATAATGAATTAACAATTATTTATTAATTTATTAATACTTATTTAATAGATCATTAAATATGTGGATTGTGTTATACTTCTTTATCCTAGTTACATTTTGTGTGGGCTGCTATGTTTGTGGAGTAGAGCATGGGCAGTAATCATGTAAATTGATTAATTGTGTTTTTAATTTTATATATATAAGAACACTGTGTTTCATGAAAAAGACTGACTTACCAACAACCATGCTGCATTTTTGGAGATTGAGGTATCAACAGTCACGTGTGCATGAATGTAATTATAATGCCTGCACGGAAGCACCGTGGTTATGCTTCCTGTCCGTGATCAAGGCTAGAGACGCTGAAACATGTAGGACCGAAGGGAAGCCTGATGTGCGGCAACACTATGAATAAAAGTGTTTGAACTTGAAAGTGGGCCTCTTTCCTTTGCCTTCGTGAACCGAATTTTGCGGGCTTCTCCGTGCCCGTCCAAGAGGCCGCCCTGAAGGGTCTGGGGCTCCCCAAACGGGGGCTTGTTGTTTGGATATATATATATATATATATATATATATATATATATATATATATATATATATATATATATATATATATATTTATATATGTATATATATATATATTTTAGATTGAGTTGTATATTTCTGGTCAACTTACAGGGTTATTATAATATGTTATGTGTTTGTAGTGAAGTACTTTCCCTACTGTTGCACAGAAAAGTGCTTAGTTTGTATAAAATTAAGTGCCAGGGCTCTCATCAGGATGCCACTGAAGCTTGCACTACACATTGCCCCTGCTATGATGCTAATGACAGTACCAACACAACTACTAACCATAACACTCCTATAAGTATGGCAATTCAGACTATTTCAGTACCCCAAAGCAATAAAAAAAAACTTGCGTGGCAGGTAATTGACATTTGTAATGTATATTGAATTAATAATCAACTGTTATTGTGGTCACCTCTACATTAGTCTAGCAACGCCACCCTGTGGCAGACTGTCTCAAGCGCAGGTGCTGACAATTAAGTGCTGGTACCGAGCACAGGAAACCACAAGCTCAAATCAAGCAGAGGCACACACTGGAGTGGGAATAGTAAATGTAAGCCTTTCAAAGTGCAATGCTTTCCTTACTGCTGAACAGACAGGAGCTGGAATAGGAAACTTTACTTATCTGAAGTCCAATTATTTCTCTACTATTGCACAGACTGCAGTGGGAATAGTAATTTTAACTCCTCCAAGTTGGAGTAATTCTAACTATAATGCTTTCCCTATTGTTGCACAGACTGGAGTGGAAATGGTTACTTAAACCCTTCTGAAGTCAAACACATTTCCTACTGTTGCACAATTGGGGGGGGATAGTAAATTGTACCCCTTTTAATTCCAACACTTTTCCTACTGTTGCACAATGTGTTTGTTTGTTTAACTTTATATGATTTCTTAATATATAGATTTCTTGTATCTTTTGTAACTTGTTTAATACATTCATTTAATTTTATACTTGTTTATATTTAGCAATTTAGTTTAATGTTTTATAATTGTGTTTTAATATTTTTGTTTAATTTAAATATAAATACATATATTTAGTTTTATGAATAGTGTTACATTATATATATTATTATAGAAACATGTATATATGTAACTATATGAATATGTTTGTCTGTTTACATATATGTTTACATATTAAAAATGATTTTGTTTTACATTTGTTTAATGTTATTTATTAAAATATTTTGAATTTACTATGTTATATTATATATATAATGACAATCAATATTTCTGTATTTTTTTAACAATATTAGTGTGAAACAATATGTTTTCAATATTTTTGTGTTCACCAATATAAATATACCAAAACTATATTATTGTAATAGATATTTTAGACAAGATATTTTTGTATCACTATATTTGTGTTATCGATATTATGCCAGGGATCCCGCTCCCACAGCAACTTACATGCAGGGTGCTGGTCCAAAATCTCCATCCCTTCAAGTGCTTTCATCAGCACCCTAACTTCAAACTGGAACATTTACTACAAAATTAAAACTTGTGAAACATCATCACATCCAACCTAGTGTGCTGCCTGGTGATTCATAATCGACGAGCAGGGCTGAAGATGCCTAAGTTTAAGAAATAGAAACACTCCCTGGAGCTTTTCTGTTTCAGACGACAAGGGATGCTGAGAATGTCACGCGAGCTGCTCATGTGCATCATCTCCCAGGCTCGGAGGAGCCGTAGGTATGCCTTGAAGGAACTGCGGCCTCTCACACGAGTCTTCAAAGCGACCATGTCGAGAATGACAAAAACATAAGAGGTTATGGTTGGGGTTTCCTTATGGAGTTTGCCAAAGGAGGGGAGGGGCTTGAAAACTAAGTAAAGTGAACGTGCCTTAGAATGTGTTAGGCTTGCAGCAAGAAATGAGATCAGCATGCAATGACCCGTAACTGTTCGATTAGAAAATTGATAACTCATTGTAAGCATTGAATGAATATCAAT
Organism: Lissotriton helveticus; assembly: GCF_964261635.1. Taxonomy (NCBI): domain Eukaryota; kingdom Metazoa; phylum Chordata; class Amphibia; order Caudata; family Salamandridae; genus Lissotriton; species Lissotriton helveticus. The sequence continues at coordinate 2,116,209,307 of NC_136059.1, forward strand.
GAATTTACAAACATTACAGTCAACTGCACAGGCCTGTGTTGCCTAAAAACAAAGCGAGAAACATTTTAAAATGGTCTACTTGACTGTGAGTTTGAGAGACAAAATTAAAAGCATTTTGGCTAAATCTGATGTTAAACTCGAGCTGCCTCACTGTAAAGTAAAACAGTGTTTTTACCTATTTGTGTTTAAAATCGGAAAATTTACCTGTTTTTCGTTCATTTAATCAATTAATATTGAAAGCCGTCTCTGAAGTGAAAATCATAGCCATAACAATAGTTTCACTGTTTACCAGGAGCCCTGAACATTAGGTCATTTTGCCTCCTCTCACTTCAAACGATCCGAGGTACCATGACAACTGTTGTTAAGTGTTCGACATAACTGAGATGCATTTCTTCCTAGCTATTCAGACAGGAAACTTATACTTACAGACTCAGTGAGTACTGATGAGAAAGGTCGTCTAGAAAATGTATTGTGACTTGGCTGAAAGACGACGATGCGGCCATTATCAATCTGGCATTTCCCTCTGACTTTACGGTCTTTACCCTCAATCGACCATCTAGGGGAGGGGGAATCGCTCTTGCTGTTCGATCCAGTTTTACTTGCAGCTGGTCACCCCTGGTCATTGCGGGGTGTGAAAGTGCGGTGTTCAAGATTCTTGTCACCCCACATTTCTCACTCTCAGGGATGGTGGTCTATCGTCCCCCTGGGAGCGAAGTGGCGTTTCGTGCTGCTTTTCCCGATGTGGTTAGCTCCTTGGTGGTAGGTTGTCTCAATTTCTCTATCCTGGGGGACCTCAACCTTCATTTCGATAGACCTAACATCCCCCTGGTTAATGGTATTCTTGCGGATCTGGAGGCCATTCAGCTGACGCAACTGGTCCAATAGCCCACTCACACTGGCGGCCATACGTTAGATCCTTTCTTTACCAACTTGCCAGATGCTTCTGTCAGCGCCGTCTCACCCCTTGGCTGGACAGACCACTCTTTGGTCGCCATCAGTACCCCCCTGCCGGGTAGGATTACTATCCCCCCTGCAAAACTGGTCGTAAGGCGGCATTGGAGTAAACTACGGTTGGAGGATTTTCACCGTGTCCTTGCTGCAGAGCCATTAGATCCTTTTGTAACTGTTGATTCAGGTTACGATGGGTTCTGCGCCTGGATTTCTAAGGCGCTTGATGCGCTTATTCCTCTGACCGCCTGTAAGATCAGTTCCAGGGACTCTAGTCCATGGTACGACGGAGCCCTTCGTGCACTCAAGGGTAATTGTAGGCGAGCAGAGAGGGCCTGGCGGAAGGCGTACGATATGGGGAAAAAAACTATCTATCTCGCCTCCGTCAAATCTTACCATCGGGCTGTTTGCCGAGCCCGGGCAACTTACTATACTGCCGAAGTTGGCAACAGCTCCAATCCCTCTAAAACCATTTTTAAACTGATGAAGGATCTATTAGCTAAACGCCCCGGTGCTCCGACGAGTGGCTCCGCCGCTCACTGTGAGGCCCTTGCTGTGTTCCTTCAGAACAAGGTCCAAAACATCTATATGACCTTTCCATCTACAGGGCCCCCAGTGGAGTCCCCGACTAACATCTATGGAGATGTCGCTTTGCATACGCTGCCCCCGATGACATCTGAAGGGTTTGACATCTTGGCGAAGCAGGTTAAATCTGGGTCCCCCGCTGACCCGCTCAGTTCGACTCTTTTCAGAGATCAGTCGTTCGTGAGACGGACCGTGGTGCACTCCTTGATTAACATCTCGATGGAGTCTGGCACGGTTCCCCTTAGCTGGAAGCGGGCGATGGTTTCTCCTATCTTAAAGAAACCCTCACTGGACCCAGATAAGCCCGAAAATTATCGGCCTATCTCTTTGCTCCTTTGGCCTACCAAAGTCCTGGAGGCCCATGTCAACAAAGTACTCTCGGCCCACCTTATCCAGGCTAACATCTTGGACCCCACCCAGAATGGCTTCCGTCCTGGCCACAGTACGGAGACCGCCCTTCTCTCCATGGCGGAACATCTCCGTACAGTGATGGATGCGGGGCAGACAGCGGCGCTCGTTTTACTAGACCTGAGCGCCGCGTTTGATACTGTGTCCCATCCCATCCTGTTACATCGCCTGGAGGAGGTTGGGCTGGGTGGCACTGCCCTCCAGTGGTTTCGCTCCTTCCTGGACGATCGTTTCTTTAGCGTTGCTTTGCCACCGTTCCAGTCCCAATTCCATCCGCTGAGACAGGGAGTCCCGCAAGGCTCCTCGCTGAGCCCCACGCTGTTTAATCTGTACAGGAGACCGCTGGCTGAGGTCGTCAAGCAATGGGACATGACTATGGTCTCATATGCTGACGACACTCAGCTAGCGGTTACGATCAGCGGGGATGCGGACCGGGACGCCCCTAGGTTTCAGAGTGGTCTTAGGGCGGTGGCAAGCTGGATGAAGAACAACTGTCTCCAGCTCAACGCAAAGAAAACAGAGATCATGATCGTCGGTAGGAGGGCGGAACTTTGGGGGGACAAGTGGTGGCCCGTTGAACTGGGGCCGGTCCCCCGCCCGGTCACTGAACTAAAGAATTTGGGAGTATGGATGGACCCGGCTCTCAGCTACGTGGGCCATTCGAAGAAAATCGCGGCCTGCTGTTTTGGTATCTTGCGGTCGCTGCGTCCCATTCTGAAGTTCTTTGACCGTGGTACCAGGCAGCTGATAGTCCAGGCCACTGTGTTATCTCGCCTGGACTATGCAAGCTCTCTCCTGGTAGGGACCAACGTGGCAGAGACTATCCGCCTCCAACGTGTGCAGAACGCCGCGGCGAGAGCCATTGTTGGCTTACCTCGTACGAGCTCCGTCTCTGGCACTCTGAGATCGCTGCACTGGCTGCCCATCAAGTCACGCATCCAGTTTAAAGTGCTTTGTTTGACGTTTAAGATCTTGAGGGGAGGAGTTCCCCAAATTCTTGAAGATCTTTTGTCTTGGTACGTCCCAACCCGCTCTTTGAGATCGGGGGGCCAAGCTCTTGCCGTGATCCCCTGATACAGGCTGTGTCGGGTTGGTGGCCGGTCCTTCCGGGTCAAGGCAGCCGAGCTTTGGAACTCCCTCCCAGTTGAGTTGCGGCTAATATACAATCTGTTAGCGTTTCGCAAAGCTCTGAAGACCTTTCTTTTTTAAAAATAAACCTCCCCTTTGCTTTTAGTTGTTGTGTTTTTGGTATTTGTTGCACATTTGCCTGCCATGCACCAGGACGCCCCTTAGCTGGGGCATCTGTGCACAATACAAATGTGTGTAACATAACATAACATAACAGAAAGTATGGTTTTTAATCTTTAAATTTAGTGTCAATTTTCAAGGCAATTCAAAAGACAGCGATTCATTTTTATTACACAGAGTAACAAATGGGAAGAATATATCGTTTACCACGGTGAAAACTCGTGAAGCTACGATATTTCTATTTTCATTTTAAACAAAGTTCAGAGAGATGAGCAGGACGGGAACGGAAATCGTCTCCATCTGGTTCTCAAGATGAAATTTGCTACTAGGAAAAACATTATGCTAATAGTCGGACCCAGTCTTAAGAAGTGTTTAATGTTTGACTAAAAGGCCAGTTTTATTAATGAAATTAATTCCAGATTTGCGTTTTTTTCCACATTGGCTAGAAGTCATGGTTATGCCAATGGAGCAGCAGGATCCCTAAGGCGAGGTGCAGTGGAGATGAAAACAATTAAGATTAGATGCAGACTTACATGTCAAACACCGCATGCTCCAAGCAACAAAACGGTTAAGGACTTAAGGACAGGACTCTTTTTTTTAATAGTTAATAATTTACTAATATATCTCATAAAGAAACAATGACATCAAAAAACAAATATTATGCTACTTAATCCAGTAAAATGATGGAAAAGTATTTGCAGAATGAGACTGTTGAAGCAGAATTGCTCAAACCAGCCCCTCTCCTTGTGCAGCCCCTCTTTTTCCATCCATCCATCCTTTCTCTCTTTCCGTGTCTAGTCTCTTTTTTCCCTCTGTGATCGGTTTCTCTCTATCTTCACTCTTCCTCCGTATCTTTCTCTTTCCTGAAGCTTCTCCATGCCTGCCCTCAAAGGGCTTAAGCCCACCTGGTAAATGTCGTGTGGAAAAAAAAGACCTGTCCGACCCTAGAATTCAGCTTAAAACATAGTAATGCATATTTTTAAAATACTGTTTAAATGTTTTGAATAGTTTATTACTAAGGATAACTTTAAAGGCTGCATCTTAATTCCTATGGGGCTGGTAACCATAGTTACCGGCCCCATTAGAATTGTGAGATCTGCAGAAACAGTGTGGATCTCTTTAGTATCAGACTTTAGCTGCTAAAATCAGCCAGAATCTCTGGGTGAAAGTCCAGCCCCAAATGAAGAATAACCCGGGAATTCGGAGCGAAGTTTATTTATTTAGTCTGAAAGTCTTAGTGGACACCCAGGGTCCATCTTATAATAAGGTGGATTTTCTGTACCTCCTGAGTTACCGTATCCCTTGTACCATTAACTGCAGGTGGGGATTATCATGACTATGTACTGGCCACTCACAATGAGGGAATTACTAAAATAGATCAGTTGACATACTCAAATGGCACCTCCAGCCTTGTGAAGGCTCTTGACACAGGTAAGCTTAATTAAAAATAGTTGAAATAAAATATAAGGATAGCATTACTACCCTTCAAGATTACAGTTAGCTTATGGGCTAACACAGGTTTTTGCATACACTGTGGTGTTGATATGAGGGACTTTCAGAATAAAGCACACCAAAATTAGATAACCACTATGAGGGTTACTGGCAGTTTGTTTGTGATTCTTTAATCTTAGACCTTACTTTTAGCCAATTCAAGTCTTGTATATTGAAGACTTGCCTTCCTCAAAAGCAGAAGTTACATGTTCTGTAGGAGTTTAAAAACGCACTACTCTGGAATCGAACAGATTTGGGAAGTCTGATTGGGTTACAGTAAATCCGCATCTTCTGCTTTTTTCCCAGTCTCTCCTGAGCCCAACTTAAAAATATTTCAGTTACACAGATACCTTATTGATCTTTTTAAAGGGAATTGTCAGGTACATTCCTGTAAAGTTGATGTAATCAGCGCAGTAACACAATATGCATACATGTTTACCCCACCTCCAACCACATGCAACACAAATACTAATGCCAGAACATCATCAAAAAGTGAAAATCCCTCAGAAGCCCAGACAATGAAAATATTAACAAACAAGACCATTGAAAAAACTTTCAATAACATTAATTCTAAAGCCCTTCTGTTTGAACAAATATTTATAAATCAATTGATCGTTAATGATGTATCGAAGTATTATCATTTTCACAGAACGGCTCACCTCTTTATAACGAAGGTCAAGCTGTATATTTACAATTGCCATGTCTACCCTGCTGCATATCAGTGTGATTAATGTCTGCTTCCATGGTTTTAAAGATTGTGATGGTATTCACCATACATGTTTTGAGTCCAAACTGTGTTTAACACCTTGCATGCTCATGACCGCCCCCCGGCCATCATGAGTCACGGTGGTTGTGAGCTCACGACGGCTGGGGGCCGCCCAAATCCCGCCCACTATTTAAATTGGCCGCACAGCGCGAAAATTCGCAGTGCATGCAAGAGGTTAAAGGTCTGTTTAGATAGAATCATTCAAAAGATGATTGTTTGAAGAGGTCATATGGGTTTTATTAATGTAGGACTTGTTGTTATTGATTAATTCTTTAGGCACCAGTTATTAATTTCTGCAGTAGTCTACTTATAAATTAATATTAGTGTGGTTGAGAACAAGTGATACAGTTGATGAAACACGATTTTAAAAATCATAATACACAACACATTTACTGATTAAAGACATGAAATGCTGATAGTGCACTTTGCACACGTCTTTTCCTCTGCCATCTTTTTCCAAGCACTCTGTCGCCACTGCTGCCCCGTGTCCTCTCCCCCCAGTGTGTCACTCGAACCTCCCAGCTGTTCACTGTCCCCCCGATCCCTACTTATTGGTGTCTAATGTGCCCGTTTGACACCCATCCGCGACCAGAGCCAGGGAACCTGGCCCCCTAACCCCCTGCTGGTATGACCCCAACACTCTCCATGCACTCAACCCCAGACGCAACAACTGCCAGCTATCAACGCTGAGCAACACCAAAGGCCTAGCCTCCTGCTGACACTGCCGCCGCAGCTACCCCCAACCCGCCGCACGCCACCACACACAAGCCACTGAGCTGCATCCTCCTCAATGTATGCTTCCTGCACAGACCCGCCATAGAAATCTGGGACCTCCTCAACACTCACACGCCTGATGTCGCCTTTCTCACAGAGAATTGGACCAACTCCAGCTCCTCACCCGACATCTCAACCGCCATCCCCGACAGATACAAAATCCTGAGGAAAGACCTCCCTAACCTCCCAGGAGGAGGCCTCACTATCGCCCACAAAAGCTCGCTCTGACTCACAACCACCACCTCAGACAATGCCTCACCTCCCTCTTGTAACACATCCACTTTCAGATCCAACCCAACCCCAGAACAATGCTCCCTGGAACATGCGCCTACAAACCTCCTAGACCCTCAACCCCCTTCATCAATGTCATCACTGACCACTTCGCACTCCACGCGCTTGCCTCTACGTACTATCCTCCTGGACAACCACAGAGATCCCAACACCACCGCCCTCCTGGGGAACCTCACACTCGACCCCCATCTTTACCGGAGGAAACAAAGTTTGTTTCAGCCACACCACGGAACTGCTCTGGACAGACCACCACTGTATCCACGTCTCCTTCACGAAACCCACCGCATACAAGCACCCAGGCTGCCTCCTATGTAGAAGCTGGAAGCTGGACCAAAGTCTCTAAAGATCACCTCACCTACGCCCTCACATATACTCCTCCCAACGATGACAGATGCCGACACAGTGGCAAGCAACCTCAAAAAATGGACCACCAACTGTGCCAACCCGCTTGCCCCCCTCCAGAACACCACGTGACGACACAACAGGAAAGCCAACTGGTTCACCACAGATCTCTGAGAATCCAAGCGCTCCTGCTGATGACTGGAGAAGACGTGGGGAAACAGCAAAACCCCAGAAGCATGATCCACCTACAAAATAGCCATTACAGCACACCATCAACTCATCAAATCAACAAGGGAAAACTTCATCCAAGACAGAATACTCTCCAATGCCCACAACTCCAAGGAACTCTTTGCCATCATACAAGAAGTCATCAAAGCCAACAGCGAAAAAACCAACGTCCCTCCCTTCTGAGATTTCTGCAACAAACTCAGTGCCTTCTTTCACCTCAAGATCAAGACGCTCTACAACAACTTCGATGACCAAGAACATATCACCGCCACAACTCCCTTCCCCAACGATGCCATCCTACGGACCCTACTCACCTGGACCCCTCTCACAACAGAAGCCACCTTAAAGGCAATAAAGGACATCCACTCCAGAGCATCTTTTGACCTCTACCAGCTGCACATCTTCCACAGGTCCACCATCTCACCCGAGCTACACCGAACTATCATCTGCTCCCTCGAGACCACCACATTCCCTGACAACTGGAAGCTCAACAAAGTAGAACCCTTCCTAAAGAAGCCCTCCGCAGACCCGATGGACCTCAAGAACTACAGGCGAAAACAGACATAATGGTATGGAATAACTTCACTGCCATACAGGGGGCTAGACAAAAGATTAGGTATCTGGGAATACATTTAACCCACAAGTTGATGGATATCCCTAGGATCAGCTGGAAGATGGTAGCGAAGGAAGTATGTAAGATATTGTTAAGATGGGGAAGCTTGCCACTGGAGAGTCAATCTTGTGAAAATGAGTATTCTCCCTAAAATAACCTTCCTTTTTAATACTATCCCACTACCATTTAATCCTAAGGATATCACTAACCTTCAAGGGAAGATTGGATCTTTCATATGGGCCGCAAAAACACCCAGGATAGCCTGGAAGAAATTTAGGAAAGGGCTGAAGATAGGAGGTTTGGCCCTACCTGATTTATTTTTATATTGTCACGCCTTCCATGTTAAGAATTTTAGAAGACTGGCCAATAAATTTGATTCTTCCTCACAGGGCCACCTTTTTCAGGCAATGTTGCATGATCAGCCACAGGGTCTGGATTTTTTTCTTTTTAAATTCGGGGACCAAAAATGTTATAAAAAAGTCCGCCTTAAGATCTTGTTGGCGGCTCTTAAGAACTGGGGATACATCCGGAGAGTTTTGGGGATACCCTACTATAATGTACAGGCTCCAATTTGGGATTCCCTTGGTACCCTGGATTGTCTGTTAGATCAACTGTCACAGCCACTTAAAGCGGCTGGTTTTAAGACGTGGGGTGACCTTTGCCTAAACTCTCAGCTTATGAATTGGGAGTCCTTTACTAATCTAACTAACAGGACCCTAACCAGATTTAAGTTTTATCAGGTCTCTGCATGGTGGGCAAGACAATCATGGGGGACTGGAGTCGATACCCTGCTCCTAGATTCCATCTGTAGGGGTGGAGCTTGGAAACGGGAGGTCTCCTTTTGGTACAGACACTCGTTGGAGTAAAAGATAGCTTGGATTTCGAACTGGCGAACCTTTGGGGTAATGTTTTAATAGACAATTGTGAGGAGGTACAAAGAATATGAAGTGACTCTTTCTCTATGTCTCAGAGAATAATTAAACCAGCAAACCTGAGGAGAAATCACCTGTTTACAGCCGACAGGGTATATTGGACCCCGGCTAAACTATCCAAGGTGACATTGGATAACTACTATTGTCCCAGATGTAAACATCCGGCAGCGGACGATCAACATATGTTTATAGACTGCCCAGAGATCTCCAGATATTGGGAGGCTGTATGTAGTTTTTTAGAGGAGGTCCTATCAACGGCAATCGTATGCTGTCCTAGATTGGTTTTATTTGGTCTACCACCGGGATACAATATGAACAACTTTGCTTCACAATTCTTGTTCTATGTGATAGTTTTGGCCGGGAGAGAAATATGTAGAGAATGGAAGTCGGAGGCTCCACCCAGATTTGCTGATTGTTTAAAAAATATTATGATGATCAGTCAGTCAGACATTGTTTGTGATGAAGCGAGTGCCAATATGATCAGGTCCGCATTAGTGGCCTGGTCAAAGAACTAATATTGATCCAATGATTATGCCAGAGGTTTGTGGGCCGGTCCTCCCTGATACCTATGACGGTCCATCGAGGGGAACGGGAGTGGGACAAGGAGATAGCCTTACCTCTGGGTGAACCCTGTATGCCGCACACAGATACCAGGGGCGGAAATCAAGTATGTTTGTGTGGAAAGCGTAGAGGGATCCCATCTAGAGCATATATCCTCTGGTGGCATGTATGAGGACTAAAAAAATTAAAAATTTAAAAAACCCTTTACAAGTTTGGGTTTCGGGTAAATTCTGTTCAGAATTTGACTGCACCTACTTGAGTAAATTTAGTGGTATTCTTCAGATCTGACAGCACGATTACTGCTTCATACACCTATGGTTCCAATTTGTACAAACATTGCTGTAACTATAAATGATGTCCAAATCAGACACAATTTGTTCTGACACAAAATATGGAGCAGGGGTTTCCAGCTTTTTATGACCGGAAACCGAATGAACCTGCTGAAATGAATGATCATGCTTCTGATATGACTGTGCCAATAGGTATTTCAGCTTCAAATACACCCTACAAAATGTTCACCCAGGAACAAGTTAAAATTTGAATAATTGAAGTTTAAATAATGCAACAGTGCAATCAAGGTTTACCCCTCAAGAATGTGAAGAATGGCTTAAAGGATATAGTACCCCAAATAATTAGAATAAATCAATAGTTCCAGTTTGAGGTCCAGTTTTAGCTATGTATTCAGTTCCATTGCAAAATTTAGTTTCTAGTTCAGCACATACTCCAGATTTACTTGAAGGTTCAAGTTCAGTCCAAACTCCAGTCCAGGAAAATCGAGCACCCATGGATGTGAGCTGATAAAAAATTGATTTATAAGAAATGATTCAGGGAACACTTAGCCCTTCAAGATTCAAGATCTACCAAGAAGAGAAACTATTGTTTCTCTGTAAAGATATTACATGATGAGCAAAATTGATATACGAACGATTGGTAGAATTGTCCCAGAAATATGGAATCGATATTCAAAATACAAAGATTTTACAAAAAGCATACAGGTTAGATTTTACTGACAAAATAATTGTGAACATGAGGGCACCAGAAATGAAATTGCAGCTAAAAGAGCTAATGGTAATAATCGGAAATTGGAGGAAATAGAAAAATGGGAAGGTTGATGGTCAAAAAAGAAGGAAATAAGGTGAGTTAGAGTGCAGTCACCATCTGGTACTATCGATAGTAATGTAGGGGAAGTACAAATGCTCCCTATGAGAGAAGTACCTGGAGGAAGTTATGTTCATATACCATGGACAAGACAAGATATTTTGTCATTCACAAATGGTTTCCCTACATTGAGACAAAATCCTGTGGAATGGAACTGACAAATTAAATGATTTGTGGAAATGTCAAAAGTGTTGTGAATTGATTTGAATACTCTCTTTGAGACTGGTTCCAGGAGATTAGTGAGCTGAATGTGAGGTTACTGTAAAACGGTCTAAGTCAGAACCAGAAAGGGATCCTAGAACAGGAGCACCCTCTCCATTGGTAATGAGGAAATACCATCAGGTAATACATCATGTGAAGAAAAATCTCTTGGAAAGAGATTAATTAGTTGCAGATTGACAGGATGACCCAAGATGAAAGAATCAGTACATGCCTTTTATGGTAGATTAGTATAGAGTAAAGAGTATTGTGGACTGGACAATGTCGTAGATATAGATATGACTATGGGAGATTTTGTTTACAGGTTTGTGTTCGGTTTGAGACCTGAGATTTCTAACATTATCCAACAGAAATTACTTTGCCAAAAGTGCAAGTCAGTGGATGAAATTTTGGCTATGCTAAATATTGTGGTGACAAAATTGAAATCAGGCGCACGAAGCATAAGAAGAAATCAATAATTGCCCAGATAAAAGCGATACGGAAAGGTCAAAATCAGATGGGATTTTATAATACAGTACAAGTACAGGAAGGGTATAATCAAGCACTGATAATGCAGGGTGTTAAGGGATTTTAACAACAGCACTTCCAGTCCCAAGGTAGAGGTCGTGGTAATCCTGTAGATCCTAGAATTGGTGTAGATGTGTCATTTTTAAAGAAAACAAATCCATGACATGGTTGCGAAAAATATGGACAATGGAAACAAGAGTGTTATGGATAGTCTAGGGTATCAGTTGCAGAATGTGGAACAGTCTGAAGGTAATAAGATATGACAGATTCAACAGAGACAGCGAATGTAAAATTCTAATGTATCACAGCAAATACAAATGCCCCAAGCCCCAATGCCACAGCAGAATGTTCAGGTACAAAGATACATTGTGAATCAAAATCATCAGATGTATAGAAATTCTTTCCAGAATCAGAATTCAGCACAGCAGTATTTGGTTCAATTGAATGACAGAGACTAGGACCCATTAGCATTACGGTGCCTGAAGGGGAAGGAAGAATGCCTGCTTCGCGCAGCCTTAGAGGTAGACCTGAGCAATCCCTAATTAGATGGGAATCTTTTCTCATTCCTTGATGAAACTGGTTCTACACACTCTACTATTTCAGAGGTTCCTAACACATCCCTCTCAGGAGTAAGTATCCAAGTTGTAGGAGTTACAAATAAAAAGTTGTTTACCCCAATTACAGAACCAGTTGGAGTTAAAATAGGAACCTCGAAGGTTTGGAATCATTTGTAGTGTGTGACACAAGTCAAGTGAATATGCTTGGACATGATACTTTATACAAATTGAATTGTTAAATCCCGCAACAATGATGAGGAAGTTTCAAACTTTCCCAACAGATTCAGACGTGGGGAGATATCCTCTTCTGATGAGTGAAGATATGCCCATTGAATTAAGAGACTCAGTACTACCAGATGTTTTGAACTTTACAGGTAAAGATATGGACAAATTAAAGGTGTTGACCCAGTCTGAATTGAATTTAATCAAATGCATAGTTCCCAAAAATCGCACAATATAATTTGTGTACAGGTTCAGTTGCCGGAATTACTCCTGTAATCGGCTCAATGATTGAGCAAGGGATCCTGATGGAGATAATGGGAAGTCTGTGTAACTTTCCCAGTATGGGCTTACAGAAGCAGAATGGTAAGTATTATATTGTGCAGGATTTGCGAAGGGTTAAGTCTTTCGTTGTTCCATGTTGTCCTGTGGTACTGAATCCAGCAGTGATTTGATTTCAAATTCAATGTGAAGCTGTATCATTTTTGGTTATTGATCTTTTGCGGCTGGATCCGGACAACAACGAGGCACATCAATAATGAGAGAGATGCTGTGCACTATAGCCCATTATCGAGGAGACCAGTTCTGCAGTGGTGTCCATATTACAACACAGAACATTAGTGACTAGAGAGACGCTGTGCATTATAGTCCATTATCGAGGGGATTCTTAAACAGTAGTCTGAAAAGCACTGCCAGCAACTCATCAATTTCCGGGACATTGCAACTGACTGAACCGCTGCCCATACTATCAATCAACATAACTTCTGTGAATGATGGTTCAGGATCTAAATGGGTAATAATAGAAATACAGATGCCAGACTAAAACCAACCTCGAGACATCAGAGCAACTGAGCACACCACTTACAAGCTATCAGGAACAGGACCTGCTTGACAAATATGTGGCTTCCTGACGAAGGCTTTCAGATTAAACGCTCATAGAGGAATGAATTATTAAGCCATTTGATGATAATTTGAACTAACTAAAGAGGAATAATTTACCCTTTGTTCATCATTTCATATAAATAGTCCATGTCTAAATAGCCTTGAGAAATCTATACAATCGGTTATTCAAAGTAAAACCGAACAAATATCGACTTTCAGGATGAATAGGGATCTAAAAGAAAGCGTTCTTCAAGTCTATAACAGAGAACGTAGTTGCTGTCGGAGGAACCAAAGTAAGTAGTGTCGTTATGTCAGAAACCACAGGGTACTGCGGTACTACAATCTTGTTTACTTCTCTCAAGTCAAGGATAAATCTATAAATCTTAGTGTCAGTATCTTTTTTCAAAATGGGAAGAATCGGACTATTGCAAACATTTTAAGGAACTTTTTCCACAACCCCCACTTTAATGAAATCGTGAACAATGCGTGTAAGTGTTTCTTCTCCTTCTTTAGAAATTTTATACTGAGGCAGTCTTGGCAAAGAAGCACCCTCCTTGACACTAATATGCACTGGTGGAATAGCCATTTGCCCTACATCGGTGTCTGAAGTAGCCCACAAAGTACTAGGGAGTGAGGCTAGTGCAATGTCTTCTTTAACAATACAAGATCTCTCAATCAAAGGGTAGTTGTCATTCAAAATAACCCGTACTCCTTCCGGAGAACATCGTATTGTAGCCCTGAAATATTTAAGCATATCAAGTCCCACAATATTGTCTGGTGTGTTTGGAGAAAGCAAAAACGGACATGGAGCAGAAAACGTAGCAACATGAAATGCGAGTGGTTGTGACAATGGGCTAAGGGAAGGTGTTCCATCGAAACCAATCGATGTAATGGTTAAGCCAGACATGGGAGCCCTTGGAACCAATTGTTTAGACAAGACGCTACGGGTAGCTTCTGTATCAACCAGAAACTGATCAGTAGAACCAAAAACACGTGCTGTAATATAGGGACCCCTCTGATCTACTGGAACTTCAACTGATTCCTTACCCCATCCTAGGCAATCCTGTGCATAAGCAGAATTTTGTAAATCAGATGGCACATAGTCGGACATTTGATATTGGTTCCTTCAATCAAAAGTGTTAAACCCATCCAGCCCATGTGTATTAGCATCAAACCTAGCGCGATCATTCCTGCTTCCTCTAGGCCCTGAATATCCTGAGCGATTTCTCATTTGTCCCCGACCACGTGGACACTGCTGAGCACGCAGTAGTGGACAATCAGGAAGCCAATGTCCAAATTTCTTGCAGTACGCACACTCGTCAACAGATACATTTGAACAAGTATAAGAAGGAAAGGACGAACCATAAGATCCACATCCGCCTCTATCATTACCTCTAAGAGGCGGTCTATATGCTGAAGCTAACATAACATTTGTTTTCAACTATTTAGATTTTTTATCCTCATTTTTTTTTAGCTTCTAATTCTTGCCGCTCATAATACTGAGCCATGGTTAGGAGAGAAACCAGAGAAGAGGTAGTCCATGAACTCTCACTGGCCTTTAGGCGACTAGCTATTCCTGGCAAAAGGTTTGCGACATATTTATCAACGAACAGATGCCTACCTGTGTCTTCTGTTAATGACTGGCCACTAAAATCGTGGAATGCCTCTTCAAAGCATGTAAAAAACTCTGAAACCGATTCATCTGCCTTTTGCTTACACAACGCTAATACAGTCCAATCTATCTTTTTAGGGGGAATAATCGTCTTTAACTTAACTAATATAGCTGCCGCAAGTTCTAAAATTAACTGACATGGTTTCTGTGCCGGTTCTCTATCTTCATCTAACTGCTCTAAATCTTTCCATAATGCTCCAAATGTTGCACGGTCATCGACTCTACGCACAGTTCTCCACATATCAGGTGGTCATATTAATACAAAAAACAAATCAATATCAGGCAAAGTCATGGTACAAGAACTAATTGCACCCTCAACTTCCTCATAAAAGGCTGCTGGATTCTTTCGCGGATCAGGCAATGCATTTTTAAGGGCCGTAACATCTGCTCTATTCCAAGGAGTGTAAACTCAATTATAAATAAAATACCCTTTAGCATCTACAGAAGTCTTATCATCATTCATACCGGTTCCCTTAGGAGAAACATATAAAGGCGCGGCTTCCCGCATGGGTTTCACATTAATTACAACATTCCTATCTGTTTCAAGATTAGAAGTTCGTTCCATGCTGATCTGAGATGTTGTTGCAGATGCGTCTGCTGCTGTTTTTTTCTCCTTTTGCAAACGGGCTGCTTCAACATGCAGTTTAACCAAGCGTATGATCGTGTCAGCCACCTGGGAGATGACAAAAAGACCATCACGTTTTTGTTTACAATCAGCTGCTACATCATCAGGCTCCATTTCTACCAAATGTTTCCTAAATCGTTCAATAAGCTCTGCAGCAAATACCTAGGTAAAATATATCTGCTCCCTTTCCTGCCAACTTTTTATACTATCTAGAAGTTCAGAAGCAGTAGTAGTACTACGAACGGCTTTATGCGCAGATCTAATCTGAGAAGCACGTTCAGCAGATAACATTGAGCGAGTTTCTCTAGCTTTGTCCTGGTCTGTAGAAGAGTCCTCATCTGACTCATAAGGAGCAGAAGGAAGAGTATACGGAGGTGGACAACGATCTAATAAGAGAGAGTCATCTTGGGGTTTATTAAGAATAGGATAAAGAGGTCTACGAACAGTTTATTGGCCATTTACCTGTAAATGACGCTCCCTATCTTCCCTCTCCTTAATTGCTTTAATTTCCCTATTTTTCATTTCCAATGCTTTCGCATGGATACACTTTTGCTGTTCTTTTTCAATCAAGGCTTGCTCCCGCTTCATTTGTTCACGCACTTCTTTCTCCCACATTCGTACACAGTCAAACAAATCTTACCTAGCCTTTCGCTTAAACATCTGTTGCTCCACATACTGAATCTTTTGCAAATCAAATGACCCATGCATAGGCCAACGCAACTCAGGATCTTTACTAGTATATTTATTCCATAACGTGCTGTACATTATGGAAGAAATACCATACTTAACATACATGTCCCTATTAGGCGTCCCCTCCGGGGGGGCTGGTTGTGCTTCGTCGAGTCTCAAATTGGTACCACTACAAAAGCAACACATCCTACGAAGTGTGCTGGAAACAGGCATGCCAAAAATAGTGCAAAATATGCAGTATTATGATCAAAGTAGCGCTTAAAGTACTCTTCATATGTTGCACCGTTCAAACAAATTAAAATAGAGAGAAAAATCTCCTCATTACCTGCCTATATGTATTGCAACACATATATATATTTATCAAACAAGATTCAATATTGGTCAATCATACAAACAAACCCGCAGTAAGTGTTACTAAACTACCTTTCCAATCAAATGCGTCAAACCAACAGCAAGTGCTGCAGAACGGCTCTAACCAATCAAATGGTGTCCAGGTTCCAACTGCCAAGTTCTCAAATTGACCAAATGGTCACTGCACGGCGAATCAACAGAAGAGATCTCAGTCGAGGACCGGCGCCACCTGGATGGTCAGATCAGAAAGAAAGGAAAAACGCCGTGGGTGCCAAGACTCGGGTCTCCTCAGGCAGCGATCGCGTCCAAAGCGAGATTCCAATCCTTTGTCACGACCAGTCCTTTGGGCATCCGAGTCGCCGATGAGCCCTGCGTTGGAAGCGCCAATTTGTGGTGGTGAGCCTCAGCAAGGCCTACCAGTGCAAGGGATTCACCCTTCTCTGTACAGAGTCCTCAGACCAATAGGAAGAAGTTGGCACAGAAACTGGAATAGAAAAGACAGAGTTTATTAAACCTCATGAGGCGGAACTACATTTACGCAACACCCTTCGGCAAGTTATGACGTAGCACACTGGCTGGAAGGAGCTTGGTCCTTTTATACCCACACAGGGGCTCAAATGAAAGTGGTACAAGTACAGAATGCTGGTTTCAAATACATACAAGGTCATACAGAGAGTGTGCTGGCAACAAGTGGGTGGGGCTGACAGTTAGCTAATTCTGGTGGACACATCCTGACAGTTACAAGTTGAGGACAGCTGTAAGCTCAACTGAGCATGTGCGAAGCAGAAGAGGCTAAATATATCTCGTCTCTAGGCAGATTTCAAGAGCAGTTGACAGGAAGGTAGGACAGAGCACATGGCGAGCACATGACAAACAAAATGGTTGCCAGAAATACAAAATGGATTCCACACAACGGACAAAATAGTTTCTAAATACAAGATGTCTTCTGCTAATGCTTAACTTACTCGCTGCTAAATTACAACAGACGATTCTTTCAGCATTAGCTGAAGACATTCATTTATCTGGGGTAATCTAGATATGCATCCTGTAAGATGTCTTCTGCTAATGCTTGACTTACTCGCTGCTAAATTACAAGTGCACCTACTAGGGGTGCAGTGATATCACAGGAGACAGCTCTGTTGAAGAACATAATGTAAGTTGCCTGCATGCATGAACAGTGTGTCTTCCCCATACTTCACAGTGTGACCATCCAGCCACCTGTCACCGGCTGCTTAAAGAAAATGGCAACCCTGCTTGCAGACGCACGTGCCAAAGAAAAAGAGCTGCAATGAGTATGCAACGAGTTACGTGGCTGCGCAGTTCCTCCAGTCACCCTTCCGCCTCAAAAGTCATCCCAACCTGTTGTACAAATCATCGAATGGCAATCACTCCATAATTTGCCATGTGCATCGCAACCACCCCTAGATCATCAAGTAATAATATTGGAGTCCAGCATCATTGCTGTACAAAGTGACAAGAAGCACCAGTGATGATCCGAAGAACCAGGGACCACTTGCTCAATTGACTTACATCCTCATTCCGTTAGTGAGAGCATATTCTGACCAAGACACATCCACCCATTACGTTACACTAGTGACTAGGTAGTGGCTCAGAGGTGCTCTTGTGGCTGTTCAGATGCAGACAGCTATGCAGCCCATGTGCCGCCCACAGGAAGTCCCATGGCAATACAACCACGGGGACCTCCCCCAAGCGTGAGTGATGGACTTGACTTTGACTCAACGCTGGGTTTCAGGAGGTAGCCAGGCTGTGTAATAGAGACTCTAACAGGTCACAGCACACCAAGACTGTCATTAGTGGATCAAGCAACACCAATATCAACTGTTCACAATGGATTCCATCGACGGTCCTGATGCACCAAGTGTGAACGGTAATCACAGCAAGTGCACTCAGAACTGATCAACATGACATAGGTGGACTGTCACTTAACTGATGTAACACCAAAGTGTCTGTTAAATTATGGATGCATGCCAAGATGCCCAAGTGCTCCCAGTTGCACCTGTCCACGGTTGTCCTGCGGACTGCCTCTCGAAGCAGTGAGACTTTATTTATTTCAGATCTTTTTCATTTATTCCCACAGGTTGGACTTTGTTTTTGTTTTTAATCAAATGTGGGAGGAATGTTGTCTCCTGCTGAACACAGTCTAGCGTTTTACCAGCCTGTCCCACAAGGGCAGGTCCATGCACCCACCCCACACCCATCCAACACAGGCGTCACCAGTCAAATGACCCTATCAATAAAAAAGCTTGCATGCACGTGCTTGTGGCCAGTTCTAAGTTCAATACACACAGTGTCTGTGTCCTTATTTACAAAGTATGTGGTCCTAGGGCCCACGACTTTACAACCTCGGTGATGAGCATGATTTCTTGTGTACTATACATCAGCTCGATTTTGATTTTCTGGAACCCAGTGCTAAAGAGGATACACTTAAATTACTGGCATGTATGGAGGAGCATACCAGCAGCCCATCCAGTCTAAATTAAGGTTTAATCAATAAAATCAATAATAATATCTACATTTTGTAGAGCGCGAACAGCTACCTCAAACAGAGGTGTCCCGGCGCCATAGGAAAACAGTGGCAGGCAAGGAAGTCAGCTCATCGAGAAACCTAGGCATGTTGACCGTAGCTAAATAAATCAAGCTCTAAAAATATAAAATAAACAAATGCATGTCGTCGCATTTTTCTTTCTAAGAGTACATTTTGTATGTATGGAGGATGTCCATTACTTCCCTTTCTACCTAATCTTTGTATCATTTGTCTTCCTTCTCAACCACATTATTGTATGTACCGTTTAATTTTGATTCTTACTCGGGTACCCTTGCTTTTTCACTGTGAATCAGGTTTACCATCTTGCTTTACTGTTTGGTCTGCTTGTGCTTTTGCAAACCCCACAGGTGGCACGGAGGGCACCGTCATTGTGCCTCAAAGGAAACACTCAGTAGGTCCCCTGCTTACTTCTAACAATTTCCGGCACTCTAGCTACTTTAATCATCTCTTTCCAAGTGTCGTAGGAGTCTTGAGAGAGCATCCTAAAACCACCAGCTTTACTCTATTTTCACAGTTGCACAGCAAAAAGCTGTAAAGCAAACAATTTCCTAATGTATTTCTATTGAGAAATCGCACATTTCGCAGAGAGCTTCTAGCTAAGTGATGGAACCTAGACATTTTCATGAGATGGAGTTACTGTCTGAAGTGGTTTCGTAAATTTTTGAGCAAATAATCACATCTATAGAAAACCGCATGCTGAATATTTTATTCAGACCTAGTTTTCAAATATGTTTAGTCCCTCACCTCATTCCATTTGACCTAGTTTTATCAGTTTTAATTTTTTTTCCAATGACTACGCGCATCCGAATATCCACATTGACCATACCTCGTATATCCAGCTTACATAAAATATGCGGCATTGAAATGATACAAAGAACAGAGTAGAAATATATGGAAAAATAAATAAAGAAATACTGTTTGCTGACTAAATAAATCAAATCAACTCTAGTATATATACTCCATCAGCAAATCTGAAAGCCAAACATCCATACCAGCTGTGTATTTATCACGCGTTCAAATTAACCAGCTCAATGTAAAAGATGCTGAAATGTAAAACAGTAACACGTTTTAATGTAAAGAAACGTAACATATGAAGAAAAGAATTTGGTAGAATTCAAAAAGGAAGAAGCAAAATGACATTATCTTTTTATGCATCTTCCTTTTTTCTTTGATCATTAAATGTTGCTTTTGAGATTGAGATTTGATTTAGGGTTTGAATTAGAGTGTGCAGATGTGTATTCTGTCACACACGTAACAGATACCCCGCCTGCCTGATCAAAAAAGCATTATATCCAAATCCTAAAACAGACCCTTCGGGTCTCATTAAGATAGCGGGCGGACATTAGTCTGCCCGCCATCATAACGGTGCTGTTAGGATGGCGGGCACATCCTGACCTTTTAACATTGCGGATGGTGCTGCTGGCTGCAGGGCCGTCCGCATTGTCAAAAGAGCATGCACAGCATTTCCCTGCACCGCATGGCAGGCACCACGTGATGCCTGACACTTGGTGCATGGAACTGGTACTCCCCATTGTACCCCCCCCACACACAAAGGGTGCCCACAACGGGCCCCCAAAGACAGTCTCTGCCTGTCTTTTTGCTGTGGGATATCTGCCGCAAAAAGACAGGTGGACGGGCATAACATAATCACTATGGCGGTGCCTGCACGGCACCGCCGCAATGTTGCCCTGGTTTCGGGTTCCGTAAAGCAGGCAGAAAAGAACCGCCTTGCGGAACCATGGGGGATGGACTTTCCATCCGCCGCGGAACCTTTGTGATTCCCACCGCCATCCAAATCTGGTTGTGGGAACATTCAGTATGATGGAGGAAGGACCGGCGGTGGCGGTCCTTCCGCCATCATAATGAGCCCCTTAGTTTTGTATAATGCACAATGGTTAAATGGTAGACCAGCAAAGGTCCGCAGTAGTCTTACTCCTATGACTACTGTGTATGAGACTCTGTGGCAGTTGTTAGTTGTCACAGTTTTTTCTTTGGCATTGAGACAGAAAATTGTCAAAAATATTGTAAATACACAAATATAGCTCGAGCAATATCATAATGGTAAAATATCTTGGATATAAATATCAAAGGTAAGTATTTTGTTTTTAGTCTTTTTTTTATATATCATTGTAAACTATATAGTTTAGTTAGCTATCATTGTACATCATGCCATTTTTATTGACATTTTTCTAAAATAGTTGGAGTAGTTGTTTACTTTGTGTTTTTATTTTTTAAATGGTGGATATTATGTATATTTTGAAAAGTTTCTTCTTTTTTATTTTAAAATGTATTTGTTTATACTTTTAAGATAAAAATATATGTTTAGAGAGGAACATGGCAGCCGCTAACCAGTAACGGTTGCGAGCTCTTTCACTTTGATGGTGGACATGCGTAGTTAAGAGCGGCAGTTTGTGCTCGCCGTAGCGGATTTCCCGGTGTGATGAGGCTGCGGGCTGAATATTTCCCTGCGTTGGCAGTGCTACGCGGCGGAGGAGAGTCGTTGCAGGGAAGCTTGGAGAAGTGTGGGCTGAATCCGCACTAACCATAATTTTGATGCAAATAAGACCCTCTCATATATGTAATTTCTAAAGGAAATGCTCTAGGTATTACAGTTTTGTTTACATCAAGATGACGTCAGGCGTTCCACACTTTTGTAATAAATATAGGATGTTAGCAATCTAGTTGTTCATTAGGATACTGTTGAGAGGCAGAGGCCAGGCGCACGTTCTCTGGAAATTGAAGACAGGTAGGAGGGTGCAGAGGTAACAATTTGACCACACTGGGCAGGCAGAGAGGGCTGTGGCAGCACAACAGACTATGGAGGGGAGTGGAAAGGGGGGCAGGGGAAACAAATCAACAATACAGGACTGGCAAGAGAGGCTGTGGCAATATAATAGACCATTGTGAGCAGAAAGACGAGGCAGTGGTAGTACAACCATACATGCCAACAGACCCGATTCAGCCAGGAAATGTCCAATATTTTTAAGTCCAAATGGGCTTTATTTGATCTGTCTCCTGTCTACAATCTCCTCTTTTTCAATGTAAGTCAAAGGGGAAAATCAATACCCCAGTTTTCTTTGTTTAAATCTCCCTCTTACCAAGTTCAAAATGTTAGCAAGTATGGTACATTGGATCATGGAAAGCAGGGAGAATTGGGGTAGGGGCATGGATTCGGATAACAGAGATCAGGAGGGACATGGAGATGTGCACCAAACTGACCCTACAGGGCATGCATCAGGGTTTGCAGCAGCACAATACACCACACAGGGCATGCAGGGCAGGGCATGCAGGACAGGAGTGCAGCTCAACAATCCATAGAAAGCGATAGGGAGGGGACAGGACCATGTACATGGACAACAGAGAACAGAAGTGAAGAGGCAATGGTAGCTAGCTGACCATAATTAACAGACAGGAGTGAAAGCTGCAGCATAATGGACCATAAAGGGCCGGAGGGACGGATATAGGGCATTACAACGGAACAGACAAGCCAGGAGGGAGGGAGTAGGGGTCAGCACATGGAAACAGAGGGCTGGGGGCAAGGGGGCAGGGCAGGAGCAGGGCAGGAGCAACAAGATGACTATGGAGGTCAGGCAGGATGGACACTGTAAGCAAGACACACCATGGAGAGCAACAGTGAGACTATAATGGCATACACACAGACCAAGGAGGGAAGGTGGGATGGGGTCAGGGGTAGCTAGCTGACCACACAGGGAAGGTAGGGGGGCCGTGGCAGCACAGAAGATCATGCATGGCAAGCAGGAGGGTTGGTGGCAACACAATGGCTATGATGGGCAAAATGGAGGGTGCACAAAGGACCATGGAGGATAGAAGAGAGAGTCTGGGCACAGAAAAGAGAGTTCAGGGGAAGGGGCCTCACAATAGACCACACGGGGCAGGCAGGAGGAGCAGTTGCAGCACAACAGACTAGGGAGGGCAGAAGGGTGTGGGAGTAAAATGGACCATGGAGGGCAGGAGGAAGGTGATAGGGGCGTGGAATTTGGACAGGCAGGGTGGAAGTGACAGGGACAGGTTACAGTCATCTGACAATGCTAGGCAGGTGGGAGGGGATTGGCAGCTCAATAGAACACTTAGAATAGATAGGAGTGGCAGGTCCATGGAACATGGTGGGCAAAAGGCATGGAGCAAGGGCATGCACACAGACATCGGAGGGCAGGGGGAAAGAGAATAGGGGCAGCAAGCTAAGCACAGAAGCTAAGCAGGAGGTCAATGATGGTGCATAGAATTGAGCAGTGAAGAGCAGGAGGAGTGGACTGGTACATCATGCTAAATAGAAGGCAGTGGCAGCACATCAGACCATTCATGGCAGGAGGGAGAAGGCAAGTCCAAGGATTCCGATAACAGAGGATAGGGAGGACGTGGATGGGGCAACAAGCTAATTGTTCAGAGAAGGCGGGAAGGCCAGTGGCAGAACAACAGCCACACAGGGCTGTAATAAGGGAGCAGGGACATGGACTTGGACAATGGATGGCTAGGAGGAGGGAAGGCAGGAGCAGTAAGCTTGGGTGGGGGCAGCACATTGCCAGGCCCTGCTTCCAAACCCCCATCATCCTTTGTGATATGCATCACACTTAACGTTAAAAAAACTAGAAATTTGCTGAAAAAAACAAAGATTACAGGGACGGTATAGTTAGACTCAGATTTCACTCATACTCAACCAGTGAAAATCAGGAGTTACAATTACCTGAGCTAGCTATAACTTATGCCCCCACAATGTACTGCTAATGACCTCAGACATTACATCATTCATGACATGGTCAGTTACATCACTCATGACATCACTCATGACATCTCAAATGAGCTGTGAATGGAATGGAACTATAATCGCTAGAACTTTATTTAGGGATAGTGTGTGCATATTAACACCCCTTTTTTTCTTTTCTTTCGTGTAAGAACCAACCATAATAATGCGCAACGCACCCAGATTAATATGGCCGATAGCCATATCGTACATTGTTTATGTTGATGTTTGCAATCCTAAGTATGTTTATTATGAATACGTCACGTTGACAAACATACAGGTATGGCGTTCATAGGGCAAGATATGCTGAAATGACATTGTGTGCATATTAACACTTGTTTTCTTTTCTTTATTGTATCAATTCCTGAATTCTCACATCGAGACCAGGCCAATATGGCCACCAGCTTTTTGGATTAAAGTAATATGTAGTCCTTTGTTAATGTTGTCAACTTTAGGCATTTGTACATTTCAATAAGGATGCTACAATAATGTCTTGTATCGTTATCAAGGTTCAGACGAGCCGAAACGCGTGGATCACATCCTTTGCACAATAAATACTTCCAAACTACAACCTGACTGCTGATTCCTTCCTTGTAAAAGTGAGAGGAAATAAAATACATATATATAAAATTCACTGAAAAAAACACAAGTTTCAAGGACATTATAGTTAGAAATTAGTATTTAAAAAACTTCAGGAATTCACTGAAAAAAATACAAGTTTCATGGACGTCATAGTTAGTTGGACATTTCACTCATACAAAACAAGAGAAATTCGTCTTTTATACTTAGTTGTGCTAACTATAAGTCGCGCCCCTGCCATGCACTGCTGATGACATCACATATTACATCACTCATAACATAGTCAGTGACATCACTGATGACATCACTCATGACATCTCAAAAGACATCACTGATGACATGATCAACGTGATCCTCTGATGCACCTCCTCACACCAAAAAATACAGACTACCATTCTCGAAACCATAGACACACCAATACTAGTACGGCTACAATATTCTGTGCACTATGCATGCAGGCCTCTAACCAGCTACATACTATTGATACGCTCTTCTAAATACCCAGTTAGTACCAATGCAGTGTAGGTAATCTCCTGTCTGTCCCATGCATTTCTCCAATCACCCATCCAGCACTATCTAATTATCCAATTCCTCCACCAATACCTAAGCACTTATAAATTCACTATACACTATGTTTGCAATACTGTAATTATTCTAGTTACTAGTCATGAAGGTATGGAATGGCCTAGCTACTAACACAACTACAGCTATAATATTTTGTGCACTATCCAGGCAGACCTCTAACTAGCTACATACTATTGATACACTCTTCTAAATATCCAGTTTGTACTCATGCAGTGTAGGAATCGTCCAGTCTGTCCCATGCACTTCTTTAATCACTTATCTACCACTATCTACTTATCCTATCACTCCACCAATACGTAAACACTTATAAATTAAGTGTTCACTCTGTTTGCAGCACTGTCATTATTCCAGTTAGTAGTGGTATTCTTATAAAATGACCTAGGCACCAGCACAAGTACACATAAAATATTCTGTGCATAATCCCTACAAATCTCTAAGCAGATACATACTATTGGTCCACTCCATTAAATACTGAAGTAGTACCCATGCAGCGTAGGATAC
Organism: Lissotriton helveticus; assembly: GCF_964261635.1. Lineage (NCBI taxonomy): Eukaryota > Metazoa > Chordata > Amphibia > Caudata > Salamandridae > Lissotriton > Lissotriton helveticus. The sequence continues at coordinate 2,116,234,364 of NC_136059.1, forward strand.
CTCCTGTCAGTCTCATGCAATTTTTCAATCACTCATCCAGCACTATGTTCTTATTGTATCAGTCTGCCAATACCTACGCACTTATGGGGCAGATTTACAAGCACCCTACGCCACCAGTATGTCACTTTTTGTAATGTAGTGATGGCGCCAGGCACTCCTTCATATTTACAAGGAGAGGAACAGCAACCCTGCATGGTTTTTCCTCTCCTTGTAATTACGACCCGTTCATACACAGAACTTTACGTTGAAGGGGCGTTCCATAGGTGTTGCTGTGGGTGTTCCCACGCAACACTCATAGAACAAAACACATCTCTAGATTTATGAGAAATCATAAATCTGGAGATGTGTGTGAATGCTGTGCCATCCTAGAGTTGGTGCAGCAACAAGGAGAATTGTTTTCTTTTCTCCTCATGTTGTCCTCTTTCAATGCATGCTGCATTCCACAGCATAAATTGAAAGAGGAAAATGCCTTTACTGATGTGTCCCTTCCTGCACAAAAACAATCTTCCCACGACACAGACATCCTTGCACCATGGTGCAAGGGTGCCTGTGTCACCGCATGGCTGCAGTTTGTGAAGTAGTGCAGAGGGAAGCACAGAGTTGCATCATATTCATGTACATATGTCACATCCCTGTGCTTCGGAAGTGCCGCAGTGCAGCTAAGGAGCTTGCAGCGTCATGCTGCAGTACTTTCTCATAAATCTTCACCTATAAATTCATCATACACTACTAATGAATTCTTTCAGTCAATCATGCTGTGTACATATATTCAACCAAACTTTCACACATTACCTTGCAATTATAGTTCTTTCTGTAACCAAATAAGGTAGTTCTGATAAGAACTTTTTTTTCTTCTTTTTTCTTTTGTATTTTTATATTTTTTTGAACAATTTTGTATTTTTTTGGGGTGTTTTTTCCAAAAATAAACAAAAAAAGGAATGAATAAAAAAGGAAACTTTTGGAATTACTTATCATTCCAAAAAAAATAAAAAAATTAACAACAATGGTTGCGTTGAGCAGCACAAACTGCATCCACCAACTGTTCACCGAAGCATATATGTTTCTTACACTTCACGCATTGTTGCTTGGGAAAGGCGAAATCTGGTCTAATGTCCATTGCAGGTGTTCCTGAGGACGCTCCAGACGTACTTGCCCCAGCAGGTGAGGGGTTCAAACAGCTCACCTCATTTCCTTCCGAGCAAGATTGTGAGGTTGTGTGATCCGGAGATGCTTGTACATAGAAGCAGTGCCACAGGAGCATTTTTTTTCACTGCCTCTTGACAGGACTCAGTCACAAATTGTGCACGTCACCTTTCTTGCATTTACTTTCTTCTTTCCAGGTGGAAAAGTGAAGAATTTTCACACAACAGATTCCAGCCTCTGTGGACTTGGTGCCTCCCGCAAGAATTCTTCTTCAGAAGATACTTCCTCCTGCTGCTGTCCAGATGCCATTTTGTTTGATATTTTTTGAAAAACATCAAAAAAACAAGCAGAAAGGGTTCTTGTAGGAAAAGAGATGTCTCTCTAAAGATGCTCCAACAAGAATGAATAAAATGGGTGGGGTACTTCAATAGTTACAGTGGGAAATGTTATGAGCCAATTAAATCTTTTTTTTGAGGTCACATGGGACCCGCGCACTCTGCGCTCACGCAGCACGCACCCGATGCGACTTCACGAAAATATATTTAAAATAATATAAGTTTATTATAAGTAAAAATATATTATTTTTATGAATATCTTAGATAATCCCTTGCCCTAATATGTATATTAAAGACACATACATATCATTTTAGAACATACATTTTTTTTCCTGGAGTTGCGCACCCAGCGCGCCCCAGCACGTATATGACATCACGTGGGACCCGCCACCACTCAAGCATCGTGTACCGTAATGCGCATGTGTCGCAAATGGGTGGGAGCAGGAGTCGTAGACTGGACGCATACCAATCGCGCACATCACTTAATATTAAATTTAACTGAAAAACACGCAGCCGTAGCACACTTTACGTGGATCCTTCACGACTTTTCTAAAATGGCGGCTAGAATCCGCACACCCACCGTAATGTGTATGCTTTGTGGAGAAGTGTGGCTCAATGGTTAGAAGAGGCAGACCATGAAGCAGAGGTCAGACCCGGGACCAGGGTCAATTCCCGACGCGGCAGGGTCTTGAACCCAAAATGTCCACGGACTCGATAATTCTTGCTTCGGTGCCTGCTCGAATCACGGGTTCACACTCTGCAACTCCGGGCAATAGCTTGCTTAATCTCCACTATGGCCCCCCGCGGCGGGATGCCTGGCTTTCACCTTGGGGGTGCCCAGTACGGGTTATCTCACAGGGAAAAACCAGGACGGGTTCCCAAAGCAAGGTGATAATGCGCTATATAAATATAAATATAAATTACAATTACAATTACAATTACAATTACTTTGGGTGTGCGAGTCCGAAATTTTTGGGGAAAAAAAGAAAATAATATAAATATTTCAAAATAAACAATAAAACAAAAAAATGAAACAATATTTCAGTTTGAATTTATAATTTTTTTGCAATTTTCAGAAAAATATATTTTGTTATTTAATCAATAAAATATTTATAAATAAACAGTTATTAAACTGTCGAAAATCAGTATAAAAAATAGGTATAAATACTATTACACTTAAAAATGATCATTTAAAAAACCTTTGAAATTCACTGAAAAAAACTAGGTTTCAGAGACGTTATAGTTAGAAATTAGCATTTAAAAAAGCTTTGAAATTCACAGAAAAAAACATAGGTTTCAGGGACGTTATAGTTAGAAATTAGTATTTAAAAATCCTTAGGAATTCACAGAAAAAAACATAGGTTTCAGGGGTGTAATAGTTAGCTGGACATTTCACTCGTACAAAATCCAAAGAAATTCCTCCGTTAAAGACAGCTACTAAATCAACCATCCAGGCAGTTATATATCCACTAACTCTTCAATACAGATTATAATACACAAATTAAAATATAATACATGTTTAAATTTCAAACTAAACCCCATTCACTGGATGATGTCATTAGTGATGTCATTTGAGATGTCATCAGTGATGTCACTGACCATGTCATGAATGATGTAATATGTGACATCATCAGCAGTACATTGCAGGTGCGCGAGTTATAGCTAGCGGAACTAACTTTAACGAAGGAATTTCTATGGTTTTGTACAAGTGAAATGTCCAGCTAACAAGAACACCCCTGAAACCTATGTTTTTTTTCTGTGAATTTCTATGATATATATTTATGTTTGTTTATTTTCGGTATATGTGATATATTTTTATTTTGTATTGTGTGTTTATTTATTTGTTTTTGGATTTGTGTGTATTTGTTTAATATTTAATCTGATATGATTTTTTTAAGGTATGTAAATGTGTGGAATATGTTATTTTATTATATTATTGAAAATAGTGTATTTGTATGTTTATTTTATGAATAGTTTATATGCATTTTATTGATGTTTGTGTTGTCAATATTATTTATATGGATGTTTTTGTTGTGTTTCATTTTATTTTAATCTTATCGATATTTTTGTGTTCTTTATTTTTGTTGTCAATATTTTTGTCATCGAGATTTTTTAAAAAGATTTTTTTAATCAATGTGTGTGTTCTTTCTGTTTTGTGTATTGGGTGTCGACATTTTCGTGTAAGATATTGTTGACTCTATATTTTTGGAGTTTGATGTTGCATCAGCGATCCTTGTCTGAAATGAGTAATGATGATTGCGGTGGCCGTACTAAGGTGGAACCTTTCATCTGCTGACAGATGTCGCACTTTAAGACACAAGACTTTGTTTGTTTACACAAACTTGGCCACCAGAATTGCCGACTTAGTAACGAAACTGTAGCAATGACTCCTGGGTGGGCAGAGTCCTGACCCTCATGTGCAGCTAGAATTAAACCTAATCTGCAATCAGTGTTTGGTATAACTCTATCTCCACTCCTGGAATTTGAGCATAAGGTGTGTTTTGCACATCAAATATATAGGAATATTTTAGTGGAAAGCCCTTTGGAATGGTAGAGCCGTTCTTTGAGGCGTTGACAGCTATCATTATGTCTCTGTCTATCCTCATGGTAAAACGAGTGATTGCAGCAACAGCAGCAGTACACACTGTCATCTTGGTAGCTTCATCAGCCAGTGAATTCCCTTCAACGTGCATGCCAACACGCTGCCACTTGTTCCCATAACAGTTTATGTTTAATTGTGCAACCCTTGGAGTCTCTAAACTCATTTTGGCCACAGTAATGAAGGTATTCATTGTAAGATTGTACACAGAAAAATGAATCGCACACTATCAGTGTGAGGAATTCCCGATCCTTAAACTCTAGTGCTAATATCAGTGTTTTCAGCTCTGCAAACTGCGCAGTACGATCTCCTAGAGATTGCATAGTCGTATTGCTGGGATGGAACTTACCGTCTCTCATATGACCCTTCAGGATAGCACCTGCAGCGCTATACAGCGGTTTACTTCCTATGGCAGGCTGAGCAGATCCATCAGTGTAAATTATGTATTCATATTTTTCAAGATGCAAGATTTCATTCGGGAGAAGGTATTCTTGTTCGTACTGCAGGAACGCTTGTGTTTTTAGTGTAGAATCATATCTTTAATCCACATCTGTTGCAGTGAGAGAATTAGCCCATTGTATCCATCATGGAAGCAGTGCTTTTGCATTTGAAATGCTTGCTTTAGTAACAGCTTATAAAGTTGATACCAAGGTGATTATGCGTTTTCACTCTGCTAGTGCTCTTTCTCTCACTACAGCAGTCTGTATTGTGGTCAATATTTTTTTGGTTGCTACAAATTACATTTCAGCATTTGTGTATAAATGTGATTTGTGTGTAATTGGAATTGTCTCACTTTCATTGAACGTGATGTAAGTATATCCTGATGACCCATATCACCAAATTGATAGAATTAACACGTGTGTGCAAATGTTTAGAGGCTATCAGGTCAGCCTGAACTGAAAGGAGAGTATCTGTGTGCTGCTGTTTCCACTGATGTGGTGTAAAATAAGGCCTGATTAAGCCATAGAAAGGTTTTAATCTTTCTGGCTAACCTAGAATGTATGTTTTGCCAAAATGTTGAAATCCTAAAATGGATTCCAAACCCTTTTTTATTCTATGGAGGCTGGAGCATCTCACACTTTTAAAAAATGTAGCTGCCTTGCTCTTGCCCTCTTTTGATAGCTCATATCCCAAAACCAGGACATTGAGATGAGCAATTTTAGATTTCTCGAAATTAAATTTGTAGCCCAAATTGGTGAATCCAACAATTATGTTGTTCACCCTGCTCAAGTGTTCAAGTAATTCATCGCCCATCAGATAGATGTCATCTACAAAGGACACTGCCTCCTCATTGCATGTTTGTAATATTTCTGACACTCTTGCCGAGAATAGACCCGGGCTGTTCTTATATCCTTGAGGCAAATAACAAAAATTTGATGAGTGCAGAGCGCAGAAAATGCTGTCAAATATCTGCTTTCTGGAGCAATATTTTGACAGAAGAATCCATTCGAGATGTCTTATGTTGTTTTGTATTTCTTCCGCGCAATGCTATTCATTAATTGAGCACTGTGTACATTCTGAACTGCAAATGTTCATGTGTATGTGTATAATATACAGGTAATCAAAAACTAGATGATATGAATTGCCAGGTTTCATTACTGTAAAGAAAGGATTGTTCATCATGGAGGTGCAAGTCTCAATTACACCTTGGTATTATTCAAGTTGGTCTAAGTTTTCTTTGACCTGAGTTTTTGCATCGTTTTTTATAGGGTACTGTCTCTGTGGATTTTGAGTAGATGTTAAGGGGATTTTGTGGTGTGTAGACTCCATGTCCTAACCTACATGGTTGCGATATAATGCCGTGGTTAGCATTAGCGCCCACTCCTGCGTGTATGAGTGTTTTAAAGATTCTGGAATGAGGTCAGAGAAAGCAGGTAAAATGACGCTTTGCCCCTTTGGGCAATCCATCACCAACTCAGGTGGCCAATCTTTTTCTGCTAGCAGTGTGTCATACCATATGTTAAGTTCTCCCAAAGGAGACTTTTCAACTTTCTCCAGATGTTCCCCTCTATGTGAAGAGTAATTTCCTACAGACTATGTGATACACTAACTCTCATATCTGGTGTTCCACCATGATGTGTTCATTCGATACTGCTGTCACCTGAAACTCCTTCAGGTTCTGGCTAGCTATTTTTACTTCTGCCGCACGGTCTAGCATCGTCAGAGCCCATTCCCCGTTCAGAAACTGAGTCCTGGGTAACCTGGCCATTTGCAATTTTTAAGTAATCTACTTTCTTCTTTTTGAATTGCGGTGTTGCTTTATGTTGTCTTCAGTCTTTTGTTCTGATCACCGTTCCTCAAGTTTTTGGAGGAACCCTAAAAAGGAACAAAATGAATGTGTATCAGTGTCCTGATACCTATCAGGTTTCCTAATGTTATCACAATTCCTAAGGTTGTACCTCTTTTCAGAGGACTCCCGATGGGGAGACCCATCCCTTGATCATGCTTGCTTTGAGTTGTCTTGTTGGGACTACCCGCCATTTGTGGCTTCCCTGCTTTGGTTCCCATTTTATCTCTACCTAATTCAGCATAAGTTTCTTCGATCATTTATGGTAAGTCTTGCTCCCTATTTCTAGGTGCTATTTCACTTAGGCAGCTGTGTATGGCCACTGCTGCCACTTCCCCCTTTATATTGCTCGACATGATTGCAGAGACTTGGGCAAAATTACCCATCAGTTTCATTCCCAAGTCCAGGGCAGGTCCGGCCCATACTCATTCTGTGTTAGTTTTTATAATTCTGCAACAACTGCTAAGGAAGGAGTACCATGAACTCAGACGTAAATGGTAGCAAAGATTGTTCCCCAAGTGATATAATCTTCAATTGAGGGAACCAACCCTATTTGCAAGCAAATGGTTAGGTTTCTCTGTTTTTTCTGTGGACCTATATGGGGAAATACTGCTTCCAGCTGCTCTTTTTTTTGTGCAATACAGAACAGAATTTTCTCCCTTTTGGAAGGAATTGTTCCTATTACTGATTTCAGGGTCTGAGGGTTAATTGTAGGTGTGGTCTGATGTGGACCAGCTAGTGCATTTCTCGCATGGGCAACTGGAAAATGTGTCTGTATAGCCTGACTACGTCTTTGTATATTTTACGGACTTCATCCACCGGTATTCTATCTATCTAGGGATGTGGAGTGTATGTCGCTAAGACCGGCCAGGTTGCTCCTTCTCCACTGAGCTGACCATGTCTCATGACAGATACTGTGTGTGGGAGGGGTCCTTCAAACCTGTTTTTATGCTGCTGGTAAGTTAACAGGGCTTCAATGGATTCATATGGAATTTAATCATCTGGTGGTTCAACCACAATGTATGTGTGGAACACATATAGTCACGAGATCTGCAGGTTTGAACTGAACACAAGAATAGAATACATCTGATCCGAACAGCTTGTGTGCCTCAATCACAAAGGTAACACAAGCACTTATTTCTGGTGCACCATGTTCATAGTCACTGCCTGTCTGCAGTTTTCTGTAATGTTAAGAGTATTTGCAACTTCGTCTTCCCCCGAGCTATTTGCAGGGTCATTCATTTTAGACAAGAAGAGTACGTTTTAAAAGGTAGGGTTTTGTACAATGCGTGGAACCATTTATCCTTACAAGCTTGCTAAACTTTCAGCCAATACAGAGTATATCTGCTCATCTGAGGCGGTTTTGCCCTTCCCCACATCAGGCGTCTCTGAAACGGTGTGAGTAGGGCTTTCTGAGAAAGTACCATTGAACACTCAGATTTTCACTGTTTATATAAGAACCAAACCAACATTGGCGGTGCCATGTTGAGTAGTTCCTAGGAGTCCCCCAGGACCTGCATGTTTTGGATGACCTAAACTAAGGGCTTGGTGTCCCAACCGCTTCCGGGCACCCCACAGGATGTGTCAGCAGTTCGACCAGCTAGCTCTAAAGTGCCACTACCACCCCCCTGTATTCTACAGTGGTGTAGCAAGTTTCTGGCAACCACTGAACATGAAAACCCTGATTCTTCGGGGATTGAGGAAAACAGTACAGTACATTTTCACTCAGTCACTTGTGCTTGCTTATTCTCAGAAAACACACAGGATGGCGATTAGGACGTTTGAATAAGTATTTATTGGTCCTTCAACCGCCTGGTGTAAAACATATGTGCTGCGACAATCAGGAGACAGAACTATACGAAAGAGATTGCTACTATCAATATAGTGAATAGTAGATACATTTTTACCATAGTGCTAGGAAGATGAACAGAAACAGTTCAGATAAAAACAGTAGCACTTGTATAAATCCTAAAATGTGCAACCTAATTAATTTGCCAAAAAGTACCTGGCCTAACCTGGATGTGTATGTGCATATACGTATAGATATGTGTAGCTGTAGCCAAGAAACCCCTAGGGAAGAACCAGCCCCCTCACCTGATGGTTGGGAATGAAGGACCCCATCTCTGCGTCAAGGATAACAACCTGTAAGGGATGTCAAACTGCCTCTTGTGGGAGATTCGGCATGCAGGGTCACAGTCTCAGCTTGGAAGAAATTCTCCTCTCATTTGGAGGGGGAGTGAGGGTATCTTATACTAAAGTGGTCACTTCAAGGTTTTTTCTAGAATCAATATGTTTTTAACCCCTTCCATGCTGGTGACGAACCCCAGGCGTCACGCTCCACGGTGCTCGTGTGCTGATGACGGCTGGGTATCATCACGGCCCCGCCTTGTTCGTTCGGCGGCCGCACACGGGGGGAATCGCGGCCGCACGGAAGGGGTTAAAACAACCATGGATGTTTTGAAAACAATCATGAATGTTTTGAAAACAATCACTGATGCTTTTCTAAACAAGTATGATCTTGCACAGCTGGCTGCTGGCCAAGGATGAAACAAGTGGTGACCCTTATACAAAATAAATCAGCAGTGCCTGGGGACATGTTTATGTACATCAGGCATAGGGATTCAGATAGAAGACTAAGAACCTGGTAACGAAGAGACAGGAGCAAGTTATTAAGCAAAAGGTCACCTGTTTAGAATTGTTTCAGTTGTGTGGATGGGATAATGTATGTATACGTCGATGATACTATCCTAAAAGACATAACATCACCATAAAGGATGATTTCTTATTACATTTCCAACTACACCACTCATGAACAATTTACATGTCCCCATTTGGAAGTTAGAGCTTATTAAACATAATAAAGTAACTCCAATCGTTATCCTTTGGGAGAAGAAGGCCCTGCAGTAGTGAAAAACGAACTTAGGAGCTTTCACTACCAGGACATGTAAAACCTATAATTACTTGTCCCATTCTTTAAACACATTGCACACTGCCATGTGGGCTATTAAGGACTTTCCAAAGTGGTGACTTATGTGCATTAAAAAGACAGGTTTGAGTCTGGCAAAAGGTCTATTTCCCCAGGTCGAAATGTCAGTTTAATACTGTACACAAAGGGTGAAATCTCAGGCCTGCGACAAGTATGCAAGGCTACAAGGCTAATTAAGTGGGAGGAACAAGAAGTACTGCAGGCCCTGTAGTAGCATTTAATTTACAGGCCCTGAGTACATGCAGTATGACTTTATTAAGGATTTACAAGTAAATTAAATGTGCTGCTTGGTTATAAACCAATGTTGCCATGTTTAGATGAGAGAGCACAAGCACTTTGGCTTTGGTTACCAGTGGTAAAGCGCCAGAATTATAAAAGCAAAAAACGAATGGGTTCAGAAAACAGGAGGGGGAAGGCAAAATAATCTGGGGGTAACCCTGCAGGAAGGGCCAAGTCCAACAAAGGATATCCTGAGTAGCAATTAAATAAGAGAAATGAGAATGGAAAAGTTCACAGCAAAAATACATTTTTCATTTAGTCTTTTGCTATTTTTATAAATGTCTGCTTCAGCTTTGCTGGCACGAAAGCATAGGTGAACTTGCCCACCTTCCAGTTTTCACCCTAGCTGGGTCCTACAGGTGTGCAGGGGAACGTTTTATTCATATATTGCCTATGGTAAAATCTTCTTTGTCTAGATCAGAATGTTCTAGCTTTCCAGTAGTAGAGAACTGGTGTATGGACTAAGCATATCCTGGATTTTAGGGCATGCAGGGGGAATGAAGGTCTCATTCACAACCTGACATGCAGTAAGACAGAATGATGCTATAACATGGTTCCGACTTCCAAGCACATCTCTCTTTGAACACAAATAGGTGAAAACATCATAGCATGTATTAATGAGCAACGTTTTTATTATGCAAGGAATTTCTGAATAAACTCACATTTAATGGCCTATGTCTAGTCAGGCAGGATGCCTGCTTTTTGTGTTCACACTCTGGTGTAAACTGGAAACATTTCCTCAAGACTGGTGAGTCGTACTTAGTATGAATGAGCTATAAACTGTTTTCTTTGCGTATTTAATACAGAATGGTTGCTAGCAATCTTTTTTACCTTGCAACTACTTAGAAGATATGCAAAAGTTTTGTTTTAATGTGAAAATCTACATGCAGAAAACCTATTGAACTATAGGGGATATTCTCAAGCATGTGTGATAATTACGGCAATTTTAGCTTAAGGCAACTCTTCATATTGCAGTCTATGGTGAGAAAATGATGCAGTGTTAACTAAGTACTCACAACACGGCTATACCATGCGATAGGTGCTCAATAATGTGTCAAATGTCCGCGATAAAGTCAGCGCGATGCAGCAAAAATGCGAAACATGAACGCAAAAAAAGTTGCGATAAGGCCAATCGTGATACAAAAAATCCGCGAAAAACATTGAGAGGCCTGCAATTCACACACATCAGGTGGGAAAAATCACCTTAAAAGAAGAAAAAAACAGACAAACAAATTCCAAACAACAGAGAAGCACAATGGATGTGGCCGGACCATGTACGGAGGACTGCCATAACCCCACAAGAGCCCCGGAGAACCAGTAAGGGACGTCAGGGTAAGGGAAGGGCAAGAAGAAGAGTAGGAAGAAGCAGTTCAGTCCACAGAAAAACAGGATCCTGATAACGGAGGTGGTAGAACACCATCAACAACTGTTCGTCACCTCCACTGTGTCATTGGCAACAAAAAATAGACTATGGCAGTCCATTGTGGACAAGGTGAATGCAATCGTAGTTCTGAAGACGACAATGGATGAGGTCAAGAGGCGCTGGAATAAGGTCAAGCGCAAAACCAAGCTGAAATTAGCCAACAACTGGAAGGCACCAATGCAGAATTGAGGTGGGAGTCCTGCGCCACAGGTGGAGCTGGACGATATGGAGGAAATGGTGTCCACAGTCATCAGTGGGGAGACTGAACACTGCTCAACATGACCAAACACAACAGCACCAGGGTGAGTAACAACCAGAGACTGGGGGGACAGGGGGAGATGGGCACAATGGCACACATGCACAATTAAGAAGAGCACATCTGCAGACAAACCATGCCCCAGCCCCCAAATCCCACCAAGAGAACAATGTACCCAAGTATGCACAATCTCAGCACTGTATAAACACAGACGTCAAAGGCACACTGCATGAAAGGGATAAGGGGCAGCAAAATCAGAGCTGCAGGGGCGACTCCCCTGAAATGCAGGACACACACATAACATGCAGAGCACATCAACATTGATAACAATGTGGTACACACCACAAAAACGTCCACAACAGAACACATGACACAACTGGTGCCGCTTGTCTGTAGAAACTGGCCAATCACATTTGGCATTGCAAGGAAACGTGAGTTGATAATGTACAAGTACAAACATACATCTGTTAAGTTGTCGAAATGTACACTGTCCCCCATCAAATAGGCAGTTCCTCCCAAACAGCCACGAAGTACACAGTCATGCAGTCTGAATGAAAACATATACAATGTGAAAACATACATGTGAACACATTTTTAAAGTGCATCTCCCCTTTACATTGCAGAGGGAGAATCAACACCTCCTGCAGAGCAGCCCAAACCTCTCTTCTCTGATGACAAAGAGGACCACCACAGCTTCGACTCCGATGCCCTCAAACAGCTCGTGAAGAGTTTTTGCATCCCACCTCCAGGAGCAGGGCAGCCCAGCTGCTGCGAGGAGACCTCAACCCCTGCACAGACCACACAGCAGGCAGCACCCACCACCATTGCTGCCTTCCAGGACCCCCACAAGGAACACATGGCCTTCCAATGCTGTGTGTTGGGGTGCCAGGAGAATCTGTCTGAACAGGTGCGGGTGGGCTTTGACCGCATGGCAGCCAAACTAGATGTCATACTTGGGTGTCTAAGTCCCATCAGGAAAAACACTCATGGTCCATAACGGACACCCACAGTCCACACCATGCTCTCCAACGGACCATGGTTGACATAGCTGGAGCCCTGACTCAGAGACTAGAAAAACTGTCCAGTCAGAGTAGCTCTAGCGATGTCATCTGGGAGTTGGGGCAAATGCGGAGGTCATTGGAGACCATGGAGCGGACGCAGGCGGAAAGAGCGGTCGCCACAGCTGCACACCAGCAAGAGGTAGCTCGTTTTCTCAATGACCTCAGGACCATCCTCATTGCAATGCTGCCACAAGGCCTGGCGCTGATGCATGCTGCTGCTACTACTACATCCACATCTCCGCCCCCTGAAGTGACAGTGCCACACAGTACGGCAGACATAACACCTCTGGCCCTTAAGGTGTCACTGCCACACAGTGGTGGAGACAGTACACCACCACCCACACTTGAGGCACATGAAACAGCAGAGGACGAAGAAGCGGATGAAATCGCCTTACTGGTAAGAAGAAAACGGTAGCATTCATCTCCGCCATATGGCCTATTTTTGCGTGGTTCTGCTCTCTGCATCATCACCTTCCACTGTTCCCCGATAACCTCTGCGACACTCACCTTGGACCTCAAAATAGACTGCCATATTCTGTTTGATCGTCAATGACACAGCAATCAGACTGCGGACTGAACTCTTCTTCTCCCTTTGGACTTGTCATTCCCTGAAGGACTCTGGCTGGCCCTCCACGGGCCAACATTGTAAAGTGGGGTTTGCATGGCCCCGTACTGATCTAGCTGCAACACTCCACTGAATGTGCATTAAACATTCATAATCACACAGATGCGTCATGTCTATGATCTTTCAAGTATGGAAATGTGGATGAATGTAGGCTGAGTGATTCTCCCTTATGTCCATGTTGCTCATGTCATTGGACTTGGGTCACAGGGTGACACATTGGCGAAAGCGTTCCGGGTGGCGCTGACACAACAACAGGGACACACACATTAGTTACCTCCTTGTCAAGCCCAGTATGGAACCACAGCCAGAGCTCCGGGGTCATTGTTCAAAGCCTTACGCTGAACTGGCATATGCCTGGCCAGCCGACTCCGCTCACACTTATAGGGGTGGACGATAAAGCTACATGTGCCAGGCCTTTCCTGTAGTGATCTTCAGATCACAGGTCTAGTTGTCAGCATGTCACAGCCACTCCCTTATGGCTGGTTTACACCTACACCGCGCCCATCCAGCACATGCATCACAGGACATGTGACCCTGCCAATAAAAAGGGCCAGGCACACGTGCTAGACACCATTTACACTCTCTACCAGGGTGTATCTGTGTGGTGTTAATGTAGGCATGAGGACCGAGAGCCCTACAACATCACATTCCCCAGGGCCGGAGGTGACATGCTGTTGTCCGCAACACGATACTCAATCATAGAGGGTCTGTGACTTTTGAGGAACAGACTCTGTGGCGCCGGATAGACTGCAGCCGGCACAGGCACATCGCTATGGGACGGTGACTTTCGGTGCACTGAGGTAGGGGCACCTTAAGCGCCGAGCGGGTGTGCATCCTGCAATGATGCCCCGTCTTGGTGGTCCAGACTGGTAAGGATTTGTGTGGACCCTGCTGGACCGCAGTGTAGGCCTGAGCCAATGGGCAGTGCATGTCTACCGCCACGTGGCGTTGTCTTGCGGGTCACAGAGTTAGTGGCACCTCAGGGGCTGAGCTGGTGTGCAGCCTGCAATGATGCCGTGTGCACTGGTATGTACTCTGCCATGGCGAAATCAAGACCCAGAATCAAACGTGGGACCTGGTGGCCTGTGGAGCGGGGCTTCATGATGTGGAGGGTGCCATGTCCGCTGGTCCCGGGCTTGGGGCTTGCACTGGCATGTGGTGGGCCCTCTTTGCGACACACCGGTGGCCGAAGGTGAGCAGTGAGGCCTGGGAGCGCAGGGGTGGGCATGGACCGCTGGGCGGTGGGAGGGGCTGGGGTGCAGCTACCTGGGTGCGCAGGGGCGGACATGCACCGTTGGGCAGCGGGAGGGGCTGGGTGCAGCTGCCTGAGTGCGCAGGGAAGGAGAGGCACTTTGCCATTCATGGATCTGGACTGTGTTCCAGATGAGGGATCTGTTTCAGATGAGGGACCTGGAGAACTGCACTACAAACGAGCAAGTGGTTGGAGACACACCGGTTGGAGCAGGTGAGCTGTGAGGCCTTGTTGCGCAGTGTTGGCACTCTTTCTCCCTGTCCCTCTCTTCTTTTCTCTGTGTTTCCCTCTCTTTCCGTCTTCCTCTCTCCCTCCCTCTCTTTCCGTCTTCCTCTCTCCCTCCCTCTTTTTCCATCTTCCTCTCTCTCTCTCTCCCTTTCTTTCTGTCTTTCTCTCTCCCTGCCTCTCTTTCTCTCTCTGTGTTTGTCTCTCTCTCCTTCGCTCTCTCTCTGTCCTTTGGTGAGCGCATGACACACCTTCTTATCTGGTATTTTGTCTTGCAGGCTGTGACCTACAGATTGCCCAGAGGAGAGCCGCCATGTGTCTTTATTAATGTTCTTATGAGTTTTTTTAAATTCATTGTCATTTGGTAATTCGAAGGTGAATGTGTGAATGTGTGATGCTCATTTTTGTGACGACACATGCATGTTACCTGTTGTATTTGTGCAACATCAGGCGCATTCTTTGGTACATGATTTTGTGAAGTTGATGTGGCATGTCTTTGCCTGGGGGGGTGCCAGAAGGGAGATGCCCGGGGAGGTGAGTATTTGGGCCCTGTTGGGGCTACGAGCTGCATGATTAATGGCTCCATGGCATCTGTGGCCCTTCAAGTGTAGCTCTGGGCAGGGCTCCCTTTTCTGGTGCAGGCTGTCACCCGGCTTTATACCAGGTTAGAGCAGGTGTTAATTCCCTGTTTCTAATGCGCCTTATTGCCTGTTTTGTGATCTTATCGCCGATCTGGCTGGTCGTTGAGAATGTTGCCGAGTGGTGTTTTTGCTGCATTTTGCACGGGAATGCCTACTCTGCATCTGAGCGATAGTTGTGGGGTTCATCTGTGGCGATGTTTTTTGCGGCGGCTTTCGCAGGTAAACTGGTGATAATGGCTATTAGCACCAGCTTGTGAATGGGACAATACATTTATCGCCACTTTGGCTGCGATACAGTGCCGATAACTTTGAGATAGATCCTTGAGAATATGCCCCTATGGGTATCAAGCACACTATTCATGAGAATTACAGGAAATTCCTGAGAAAATGTGCATTTATTCGCCTGTGGCGTAAGAAAATTGATGAGGACCACATGCATAAAGTGATTAGTGGCCCCTGAGTCTTCTATAGGTCACAGATATACATTAGCCTCGCGCTGAATGGAGGCCCCTTTTAACAGTTGGGGTCCTCCACGCGCCTCAGGGGGTGCAATGACCTGCAATAGATCTCTGTCTGTGGAGTTAGTCACTTATCCTAACTCGGAACTTCTGCAAGCTTGCAATGTTTAGTCTAGCACAGATAAAATATGTAGGAATGTGAAAATGTTGGTTGATTCTTTGAGCTATCATGACACGCATTCTTTTTCATTGCACATCCTTAAAAAGAGCAATCACGAAGGTGGAGATCCAATTTATGAAAATGTGATTTCAGAGTTATGTGTCAGTGCATCGCCCAATCAGCTAGATCCCACTGCTGACAGTTTCAAAAAGGGCTGCATGTCTACGTTTTTCCTTTTAAGTTGTACAAGAATATGCTTTAATTTTCGCCAATTAGTAATGACAGGGTGTACAAAATGTTCCATGGAAATGAGAAAGAAGCTGCTGACACAGACTGATATCTCATTTTCAGGAGCTCCGGATCGCCTGGCCTTGCATTTCAATTCCATACCCCAAGCATGAATAGATATTTGGATTTTTGCGAGAATGCTCAAGTGTCATAAAATACGTGAAGCTGTCATAATTGCTACCTAAAGCGTTGACAAACGGTGACAAAGGTGGAATTTAAAGCATGCAGGAATATTAGCAGTTGGCGGTGATTGAGAGCGCTGCCACAACGAATCCCGCTTCTGTCGTTTTACGGCCAACTTAAATAATTTGCATTCACTTTTGTCCGAGGAAAGAAAATACGGCTACCCCTAGTAAGTCATTAAACATGCGTTTGTGTTCACACAGATCAATCTGTAAGCTTTCAGAAACGCTCGATTCCTTGTCATAATATTGAACGGAAGCTCAGATTTGCACAGTTCTAGCTAAGGTTGTAAAGATTACACCGGATGCTTTCGATGCAGCAGTATGCGGAATACTGGCAAACTAAACCGAGGGGTCTCTGGTATGTGGTAAGGTAGCAAGGATTTCATGGGACCTATGTTAGCAAGGAATAGAGGGCCATATTACGAAGATGTGCGCTAAAAAACGCACATCGCACATTTTCCTATCGCCGGCTATCGTGGGATTTCATCGTCGTGTTAGCGCGTCATTATCAAGGCGCAACACGTAGGCGATATTAAATCCAGCGATAGCCGGCGATAGGGAACATTAGCGCGTGAAAACAGGCGTTGTTGTCACGCGCTAATGTGTGCCTTGATAACATGGAGGGGTGGATTCAGCTTTATGATCCACACCCCCATGTTATCAATGCCTAACACCTGATTAGAGCAGGCGTTGGGAGACCTGCAATAAACGAGTTTATCGCAGGTCTCCTTCTCCCAACGCCTGCCTTGTTAATAGGGTGTTACCACCTCCAACCACATTTTACATGTGGTTGGACGTGGGAACGCCCACTTTGCATGTCATTAGCGATGTTGCTCGCTGACATGCAAAGTGGGCTTGAGGCAGGCATTTTCATGCCCTTGTTAATAGGGCGCTAGAAGTATCGCCGCTTTCTCGGCAAAATTTGCTGAAAAAGCGGCGATACTTCACCTTGGTAATATGGCCCATTGGCCGTCTTACCTCTAGGTGTCTCAAGAAATTTGAGTGCATCTAGCTTTGGAAGTGAATTTGGGTGATTGGAGTTTAGGTAAACCAGAGCTGATGATAGTCTGCTAAACCTGTGTAGTATAAATAGTGTTATGAGAAAAAAAAGTACAATATTGGCATTGTATTGATGGTAAATGTCTCTGGTGGTTTTAATTAAAATTAGAAACACTTAAGAGTGCATGGTTTATTTCCATTCACCAGCAGTGTTAGACCCGTCAGCCTTAGGGTGGTCTTCCTTCAAGTTTTTTGCCTTACTCTTACATCTTTTCTGACCTCGTTTTTGTTGGCTTTAGGACTCTGTGCACTTTATCACTGCTGACCAGTGCTAAAGTGTGTGAGCTCCTTCCCTAAAACATGATAACATTGGCTTACACCCAATTGGAACCTTTAAATTACCTGTACGTCCCTAGTAACGAGGTAATTCATGTGCCCAAGGCCTGTACATTAAATACTACTGGTGTGACTGGAGCACAGATTATACCACCCACTTACTTTAACCAAGCCTGCATAGCCACCTGTGCTCAGTTTTAAACTGCCATTTTGATATAGTACAATCAATTTGCTAGACTATACCTTCCTTTTCAATACATTTAAGTCACCCATCTGGTAGGCCTACTCAGCACAGAGGGAAGGGTGAAGTGTATGTAAAAGGTGGACATGTAATTTTAAGTTTCACATGTCCTGGTAGTAAAAAACATTTACATTACTTTTTCAATCCTGCAAGGCCTGCCTCTCCCATAGATACCATTGGGTTACCTCATCACATTTAATAATGGAGATGGAGACGAGTTGGCCTAACGGCTAGGGCGGTCGACCTCAGATCTGGGGAACCTGGATAGAGTCTCTGCATTTTCTTTTCCCAACCATTTGGTGCATGCAGTTTGTATCCTGGGTCACATGACAAGGTATAGCTGGCAGATGGTCTTTGTGTATTACTCCCGACAGGGAGATGAAGCAGGAATGGTGTTGGCAGGTTTGTCATCTCTGACATGTTGAGGGGGGAGAGCTGTCACCTCTCATTCATCACAAAGGATCTGCTTCAGCACACTTACAAAGGGTTTCTCACTAGTCTTTTGTGTCCCCAGAAAAGCTAGTGCCAGGGCACAGACGAAGAAAATTCCAAATACCTGTGCTGTGGAGGTGGGACCAACCATTTAGCAATGTCTCCTGCTTGAAAGCTGGCACCGAGGATAAATAATGGATCCTCAGACCCAGCCTTTTAGATCATTTCTGGACCTGTGAACTCTGCAATGGTGTAGGATTTTTCTTGTGTTGTCATTTCACTTTATTCATGTTTGAAGTGCTGCCTACATTCTTTGCACATTGTGTCCAAGTTAAATTTGATTGCTTGTGCCACGCTACCAGTGTGTTAGGTTCAGGTCAATATATGGTTTGTTTTTTACTTCACCCTAACAAGAGTTGTGGTTGGGGCTTGAGTACATTTCACCCCTCTCATACAGAATTTCTATTTCATACTTTGGTGGCAGTTGAGGTATATAGACTTGTGTTTCAGCAATTCCATACAGTTATATTGTGTTACGCTAAACATCCCAGAAAATAATGTGATACCAATTTAAGTTTCTTTTATATTCACCTTGATTGCTTTTTCCAAATCCACCCTTGTTCTTCCTTTATGTCTGTCCCTGTGACCATACATCCAAGAATGGAGTTTTAGCTTGCTAATATGCATGCCTACACTATGGCTGAGCTCAAGGAGCTCTGTAAGGAGCAGGGACTTCCATTCAAGAGGAATAGCAGGAAACTGAAACTCCAGAACGCTCTGGGGGCCTGGGTAGAGGATCACCAACTACTAGAATCATCAGATGAACAGGATGATGAGAAGGATATGGAATTGCAAGTAGTGGACCTGATTGCAGGTCCTGAAATGCAGCACTTGGGAGGGGGATGTATTGTCTCCTAAACTGGAACTCTCTGCTAGAGTAGAAGGTGTCTACACAAGGCTTGTCCCAAGAGGAGCTGATGAGCAGGAAGAGAGCTGCCGATGGCCAAACACAATATGTAGGAAAAGACACTTGCCATAGAGGAGAAACTGTCCTTAGAATGACTGGCGCATTAAAGGAGCCTCAAAGAGCTGGATATTAGAGCCAGACGAGCAGATTCTAGAAGTTATGATGGCAGCATACTTGCAGTGTCTGAGGTTCACATACCTAAAGATCTGGTTGCCAGCTATGTTGTAGGGGATGATATTGACAAGTGGTTTTCCGCTTATTTGGTAGCCCTCAAGATGCTCAGGATCCCAGAGGAGTTTTAGGGGGCATCACTCTGAAAACACATGCCCTCAGTGGGGATGGATACCTTACCTACACTGGAGTTGGGGGACCTGATGAAGGACAGACCAATTAAAACAGTCCTTGTTACCAAATTTGGGCTCACCACAGAGAAGTACCGCATCGGAATCAAAGATAGTCAAGAGTTGCTGAAGCAGTTTTGGATAGATTTTCTTGATTACGCCAGCAAGACACTGAATGGTTGGGTTTACTGGGATGTTTAATCTTATACTACGAACATGCATGTTCAATATCTGTTTTACAGAGATGTGCCAGCACTTGATTGATAGTAAGCTCAATGACTCCACCGAGCTCGCAAAGGAGATGATCCTCTGGGTCAGCACCAGAGTAGAAAAGGTGTCTGGAGGAATCACCAGGCGGGTGGTCAGAGGTCGTAACAGAAGAAAGAGGGGGGATTAAAAAACATAAGAATAAAGAGTGCTCTAAAGACCCCCAAAATAATTCCCAAGGGAACAACAGTAACTAGTCCCAGTCGGAGCCCAATAAAAAGGGGTGAGGAAAAGACAGGTAGGTTCCTCCTTCAGAATACTCTGTGTTACAAATATAGGCACTCCAAGGGAGGCACCAAATGTCCCAAGAGTGCGCTGCCCCCCACTGGTAGGCAGACATAAGGGTTGGCCAGTGTATCGCTTGAGAACGAGGTTGTCCCAGTTAGCTTTGGGGAGAAGACAGAGTTTACCTTAGTGCCTCTTTGGCATAGAGGGATGGTGAAATAACACATTAAATGTCTATGGGTCTATAGAAATGTTTTTTCTGAGAAGCCTGATATGGTGTGATCAATTTACAAGGAGGAGAAGGAATCATACCTGTGTGTGTTGTGAGTATAGTAAACACAACGTGGTATCACCAGGGTGTGAAGAGTACCCATCAGTGCCCCTTCTGTACCGTCCTTGTCATCATGTGGGTTCTACCTACACCGGGGAGAGCACGTTGGCAATCAATGGAAATACTCAGTGTTCAATGCCAATCTTTTAGAATAAAGACAGTGTACGATGACTAGGAGTGGCACCGTTTGATAGGGTAGTTAATGTGCAGTGCGTGAAAGAAAGGAGAAAGTGCATATGTAAAATTGGAGAGTGGGGAGAAAATATTTTTATTAAGTGTCTCCCAAACTTCCAAATTTAAAAACAGTGCAAAATGGAATAAAGCAGGTTTACCAAATAGCTGCTTATTCAAAAATTGGTCAACATGTTTCAGCTCATGTGGAAGTTACCACAGCTTTCGTCAGGACCCTTCGCTACTGCAATACGTGAAAATCAATTAAAACTAATAACCATATCACATGATTCAGGTCATGGAAGAATGGCCTCCTGGACTTGGGGCCGCCTTTGTGCTGTAGGTCTCCCAGTGGTAAGGGACCCTATGTCTGGGGTTGGCTCACAATATACACCCCTGGCAGGACATCTGGGGCAGGCGAAAACCATTGATAGGCTTGTCCCTCATGTCTTTGATCTACAGATTGAGACAACCTCAGATACATTCTATAGAACATTTACCATCTCCCAGGCCAATGGGAAAGCAGCCAAAAAGCAGGAAGCTCCCCTGGTCTCTTGCCTGTCATTGGCCCTTCCTTTGAGAGTGTTGGCATCAAAATGATAGGTCTTGGACCCCAACACAGTCTTACACAACAGGTTAACCCTTTTGGAGGACCATGCCACACAGTACCCGGAGGCCATCTACCTGAGGTCAGTGACTGCACCTGCAGTGACTAGGGCCTTAATGGCGATTTTTACCCAAGTGGTTACCCAAGGAAGTGGTGTCTGACAGGGGCACCAACTTTACTTCACAGGTGAAGTTCACATGGGATGACTGTGGGGTAACCTACAGGTTCTCTACACCAAATCATTCTTTCAAATCAACGGGCTTGTTGGGAGATCCAAAAGATATGGGTATGATAATGGAGTGTCGGCATGGCCAGAATGTGTGGTTCATGGGGCCCATATGAGGTAAAGGACCAGAAGGGGAGACCAAATACCTGGTGGATCTCAAGACTCCTAGAGCCCTCCTAAGGTAGCTCTACTTCAACCATTTCAAACCATATTTTGAGAAGTCACCATGCTCCTGTTGACAGATGACTGGGTGAAGGAGTTGAGTTATTTTCTCTAACCCTAGGCAGAAAACTACTCTACGCTGGCGAATTGCACGCAGCACAGTGCAAAAGCGCATAGCGTAGCTGGCATTTTTTGCTGGCTCGCGGTCCTCAACGTCAAGTTGGCGACCGTGAGCGAGTAAAATCAACAACCCGGAGTGAATTTTTCCTTGTTCATCAAGTTGCCAATCGCGAGCATGGAAAATAAACCTCACGGCGAGATTATCAACTCGGGATGGTCAGGTTTCTCATTGCGAGTGATTGCATATGCTCGCGACCGCTCGCAATGAGAAACTACCAATCCCCGTTGAGAAAGCTGCCGCTCGAGTCCAAATCTACTCGAGCGGCAGAAAATGACCGCTTGCACTGTGCATTTCATTGCAAACAGCATTTCCCTACCGCACTATGCAGTTCACGTATCTATGCGTAGCATGCGTAGTGAGAAGTGCACTTCGCCTAGCTATGCAATGCGCGACTACGCGAACTATGTCCAGGGTTAATTTTCCCCCTGCACTCCTTTATTCCAAAGAGCATGATGGATCAGTATAGGTTGTTACCCTTTCCCCTACAAAGACTCCAGATCAGAAGAGCGACTGTCATCTGTTACTATGACATTCTCCCTCAAGCATGGGCTTACACAGTTATATACCCGCAACATAGATACTGGAGACAGTATGCCACTTGAAAAAAAAATGACAGTTTGTCGGGCAAGGTGAGAGCTAGCATCAATGAGGTGGTCTTTAAAATTCTGGAGCAAGGGATGATTGAGTTCTCCAGGAGTCCCTGATCTAGCCCCGCAGTGGTGGTACCCAAGGCTGCCCCAACCGGCCCCACGCCAGGACTTAGGTTCTGGTACACTTAAGTGGACTCAATTCAGTCACCAAGATTGATGTCAACCCATCCCCCATGCTGAGGAACTCATTGAAAGGCTGACCATGCCAATTTTCTAAGTACTTTTGATCTCACATCATGGTACTGGCAGATTTCTTTGTACTTCAGTCCCTGCAGCAGGCGGGCCTTACAACTAAGGTTTTAAGGACAAGATAGGGGAGAGTACAGTGGTGTACCTGGGTCATATATTGGGCAGTGCCATGGCACAGCTAAACTCAGGCAGAGGTGAGGGACTTCCTGGTCCTCACTGGATATTACAGGAGGTTTGTTAAATGATTTGGCACCATTGTTGCCCTCTTAACAGAGCTGCCTTCCAAGAAGCAGCTCAAATAGTGATCTGACCAGAGGTCTGTCAGAAAGCCTTTTACACCCTAAAGTGAGCCATGCCTACAGAACCTGTACTCAAGGCTCCTGGCATTTCCAGTGAGTTTATTATGCAGACAGATGCTTCAGAGCATGGGTTAGGGGCAGTCTCAGCACACTTAAATGAGGGGGTACTAGACAAAAGGTAGCCTTTATTAGCAGATTGTTGCATAAGTGAGAACAGATGTGGAGTGCCATTGAGGGGGTGGCATTTTCTCTGGTATCTGCACTGAAGCTGAGACCATACCGGTTTGGCATTCACTTTGAGTTCTAGACAAACCACATGACCCTCAGATGGCTCAAGCAAATGAGAGGTGAAAATCTTGAGCTTTTGAGGTGGTACATCTCCCTACAGGGAATGAACTTTATGCTGAAGCACCATCCTGGGTCAGACCATGGTATTACTGTGGTCTATTCAGGTTTTACAGGCATACAGTCCAATTCACATAACTAATTTAGACAAAATCCTAAACTTACTACCATTTTGGTATTCACAGAAGGCACTTACTCATTTCGGTATTCACAGAAGTTAGGAATCTTAACTTTAGGACTCCTAAATGCCTTCTGTGAATACCGAAAGTCTTAAAGTTAGGATTGTTCTCAGTTTAGGAGTAGTAAAGTTAGGACTCCTAACTGTAGGACTGTCCTACAGTTAGGAATCCTAACTTTACTACTCCTAAACTGAGAAAAATCCTAACTTTAAGTCTTTCGGTTCTCACATAAGGCATTTAGGAGTCCTAAAGTTAGGACTCCTAACTTCTTTGAATACCGAAATGACTAGGGGCCAGATGTAGGTAATCCTAATTTACCGATTCTAGAATACCGAATTTTACAGAATCAGTATTTTAGAATCGGTAAATGGGATGTAGATAAAAAATCGGTAAAAAATACAGATGCGGTAAAATTCGTAATCGGACAATCGGTATTTACCGAATCGGTATTTTCTGAATCGGTATTTACCAAATCGGTATTCCCCATTCATTCCTGTGGGCCTTTTGGCCAATAGGAATGAATGGGAAATACCGATTCGGTAAGTACCGAATCGGAAAATACAGATTCGGTAAATACCGAATCGGAAAAAAACCAAAAGTGAAACTTAAGTAGGCAGCCAATCACCCTCCTCCTCCCTACCAGGAAGTGGCTACACAGGCAGCTGCAACTAATTAGAAGCTTCTGGAGAGGCAGTTGGAGCTGAACCGAGTCCCTGAGCAGCAGAAAGAGTTTAGTGCACTTTTAAAACTGCAAAATGGCAAGCAGCAAAGAGAAAGAGCAGCCAGAGAGGAGGAGAAAAATGAAATTCAGCAGCATGGAGCTTCAGGTCCTTGTTGAGGAAGTGGTGAAGGTGCACCAAAAACTGTTTGGCAGGCAGTCCTCACTGTGGCAGAATCTGCCAAAAGGAAAATCTGGCTGGACATACTTGATAAAGTTAATGCAGTAGGAGTGACAACCAGAGACACAGAGGACCTGAAAAAGAGATTCTACGACCTCAGGAGCCACACAAAAAAAATTGGCTGAAATCCACAAGCAGGCATCCAAAACTGGTGGAGGCAAGAACCCAGTCCCCCTCCTTACTGACCTTGAGGAGATGGTGGCTTCAACTATTGAACCTGACAGCGTCTGCGGACTGGGAGAAGTAGACAGCTCAGCCAGAGCTGCAAGCAGAAAAGGTGAGATGCAGGCACAGCATTCCCCCCTTCCATCATCCTCACCTTTACCCTTTGTGGCCAAGTGACCCCCAGTCCAGTACTGCTAGCACTATACAGGAGCAATGCATCATGGTGCATGCAGTTAGGGAATGTAAGACCATGTCAAACAGCACAGCAACCAGCAAGTTAGGGAAATGATTGCAGAGAGAATAAAGCTAAAGTCAGAAATATTTTATTGTAGTGACTGTGAGACAGTAGCGCTCAGCTAATGTACGCTCATATGTCCACAGGTGACACAGCTCGCAGGCGTTCCCAGGAGACTGAAGGCACGGCACCAGAGAGGGAGGAGAGTCATGAGCCAGGTCCCAGTACACAGGACATCTCACAGGACACAGGTGCACCAAGTAGCCAGCCTCCTGCACAAGACGCAGCAATGGCTCCAGAGTCCCCTGAAAGATCACAATCCCCTCTGTTGCTGTCATCCCCAGAAATGCCAGTATCACAGCATGAGACAACACCTGCATCACAACCAAGCAGGAGGCATGTCGTGGCCCCACTTTTAGTAATGGAGTCATCAGCAGGAGACATGGAGGGGTTAGAAACACACACCTTGCCTGTGGATGGTAGCTCTGCCACACAGCAGACCAGTGCAGAGGTGGCCCATACTGGAGCAAGACGCCGCAGAGTCCCAGAAAGCAGTGCATCTGCACGTGTGGAGGGTCCAAGTGTGTTCTGTGGCTTGGAGGGGAGCATGGTAAGAATCTAGAGGATGCAGGGAAAAGCCATTTTGTCTTGCCAATCCCAAATGAGGTCCCTGAACAACAACATGGGAGACATAGGAAAGGGCATCAGGGAACTAGTATTGGTCAACAAGAACTCATGAAATGACCCAATTGGTGCAGCTGCTATGCACCAAACTGGACAACGAATTAGCATCAAGGCGCAAGGAAAGGCAGCGTGGCAAACACCAAAACAAAGCAATCAACCGCCTGGCCACAGCCACATCCCTGCTATGCAGGAGAAGCATAAACATGCAGGAGGCTGTAACCCAAAACAGCTATGAGGTCACTAGGGGCATGGGCAGGATGACCAGTTCTCTTGAGGCACTGTTAAATGCCCAAACTGCACATACTGCTGCCCTGGATGTGCCAGAGAGTGAAGAGAGCACAAGCAGGAGCAGCATTGCAAACTCCCTTGTCCCAGAGACCAGGAGGAGCAGCAGGCACCATGCTGAGGCTACAGGCCAAGCAGAAAGTGAGCACAGTGAGCACCATACAGCTGGCACTGGGAAGTGAGGACGCAAATGACTATTACAGTTCATGTTGAAGTGACCCAGGACTCCCATATTACAAATTAAATAATTAGTGTTGCACATTTGTGCATTAGGAATCCACTTAATCACACAATTAAACTACGTTGGTTGCATACTCCACCTGTTTGTGTCTCTTTACTTAATTAAACAAAGTTGCGTGTGATCTCATCCCGTCTGAGTTTGCCATCAGTTGGTGTTGCAACTCCAGATGTGTGTGGTTCAGGCACTGCTTGCTCATCATCATGGTCCTCATAGTCAGAGAGATCCACTTCCATGCCCTTCTGAACCACAAGGTTGTGCAACATCGCACAGGCAGCAATCATCTTGCAGCAGGTGATTGGTGTGTACTGGCGGGCCCCTCCACTCAAAGTAGGCAGCGAAACCTGCTCTTCCACAGACCAAAGGTGCGCTCCACAATGTTTCCGCCCTGTTGTATCTCCTCTGGCTGGGTGTTGAGGGGTTGAGGTAGGGTGTGAGGATGAAGGACCGGAGGGCATATGCACTGTCCCCTATTAGTAACAAGGAAAAACTTTATTCACATAAACACATCCATCTGCAATTTGTATCAAGGGAGTTTCACACAGTGTCTTACCTAGCAAGTATCCTTTGCCAAATTCCCCTGCTGTCAGGCGTGCGTAGATCCCACTGTTTTGGAAGATGTAAGAGTCGTGGGTACTCCCGGGGAATTTGGCTACTAGGTCCGTGATTTTGTATTTTGTATCACAGATCACCTGTACATTTATGGTGTGGGTGGACTTCCTGTTCCTATAAATGTACTATGTGGCAGCAGGTGGACAAATAGGTATGTGGGTGCCATCAATACTGCCAATGATGTTGGGGAAATGCGCCATCTGATAAAAGTCAGTCTTTGTCCTGAGCATTTCTGCATGCGTTGCAGGGAAGCTGATGTAGTGATACATTCTCTGCAACATGGCGTCTAGGAATTTCTTGAAGAAATGTGACAGGTAGCTCTGGGACACTCCACCTACCGCAGCAACCACACTCTGGTAACTCCCAGATGCAAGCAGGTGTAGGCTGCACAGCACCTGCACATGGGGTGGGATGGTGTGCACCCTTGGGGTTGGCTGGTCCAACAGTGGGTGGAGGTCCCTGATCAGGTCCAGGATGGTTTGGGGGTCTAACCTGTACCTTTGTAGGATTTCAGGCTCAGTTAGCTGGAATAGGGTGATCCTCTGCCTGTACACCTGCTCCTCCCTTCTCCAGACCCTCTCTCCTTCTGCCTGTAGTCGTAGCCGCCTCACATTCACATAGAATGCCGCAATTCTGGTGAAACTGACTAACACGTACTAATACCTCTGAGCGTGTACTTAGCATATGGAGTCTGAACGTGAGATCGCTGGTCAAGCACCATCAGTCCTTACGTGACATGATCGAAAAGGACTCTCCTGACCTCATTTTTCTCACTGAGACTTGGCTCCAGGATGCGGACACTGCAATAATCAATCTGGCATTCCCCTCTAACTACACAGTGTTCACTCTTAACCGCACCTCCAGAGGGGGTGGCATAGCCATGGTGTTAAAATCTTGTTTCCCGGCTGAATGGAAGGCTCTTGACTTACCAGGGTGTGAGAGCGCGTCTTTTAAGGTAGCCTTCAGTCATCAGTTTACTCTTAGCGGTGTGCTTATCTACCGCCCGCCTGGGAACGACACTGTCTTCAAGGCCGCTCTTGCTGACATGGTCAGCTCTTTAGCTCCTAGATGTGCTAATTTTAACATCGTAGGTGACCTCAATATCCATTTTGATCAGAGCTCATCAGCACCTATCAACACCTTGCTAGCGGACCTTGAAGCTATGCAAATGAACCAATTAGTTACCTCCCCTACCCACATAGGAGGTCATATTCTTGACCCCTTCTTTACCACACTGGAGCGGGCTAGTGTTTCTGACCCGATGATGGTAGGCTGGACTGATCATATGCTGGTTAAGGTTTCATGTCCTATAGATGACCCACAATTTAAACCTGTGGACAGACTGATCCTTAAAAGAAATTGGCATAAGCTCAAGCTGGAGGAGTTTTGTAAGATCTTGGAGGCTCAGCCTCTGGGCAAACTGCTGAATGTGGAACAAGGATATGAGCAGTTTTGTAACTGGGTCCTCGCCGCCCTTGACTCTCTTATACCGATGCGCTGGTCGAAATGCCATGCTAAAGTTCCCAGCCCATGGTATAATGATACCCTTGCCGAGCTTAAGAGAACATGCCGGCAAGCTGAGAGGGCGTGGAGGAAATCCTTTGACCCCACTTTGAAATCTTTGTATTTTGCCCAGCTTAAGATCTATCACCGGGCAATCTGTCAAACCCGGGCCGCTCACTATGCTTTTGAGTTTCAGAATAGCCCCAATCCATCTAAATTAATCTTTAAGGTTCTCAAAGACCTTATGGGGAAACGGGCCACCTCGGTGGAAATCTGTACGGACTCACATTGTGAAAGTCTGGCATCCTTTTTCGTGGAGAAAGTGCAGGCAATCTACCGAGGATTTACGTCACCTGTGCCCGGGGCTGAACAAACTGGTATAACGGCTACGGTTTATGAAACCCTGTCCTCCCTGCCAGTAATGTCTGAGGAGGTTTTCGATACTCTGAGCCTCAAAATTAAATCCGGCTCTCCCTTAGATCCACTGAGGCCAGAGTTACTCAGACTTCTTCCTCCCCTATGTCTTGAGCCTATCCGGGATATGATCAATCTATCGCTCACATCGGGTGTGGTCCCTTATACCTGGAAGCAGGCAGTGGTTAGCCCAGTTTTAAAGAAGCCTAACCTTGACCCCTTACTACCAGAAAACTATCGTCCCATCTCCCTCCTGCCCTGGACCGCGAAAGTTACTGAGGCACACGTGAATTCCATCCTGTCCGCCCACCTTTCTCGTAACAACATTCTGGACGAGAGTCAGAATGGTTTTCGTGCACAACACAGCACCGAAACCGCACTGCTCTTTATGACCGAGCACTTGCGAACGGTGCTTGATGCTGGGCAGACAGCGGCGCTCCTTTTGTTAGATCTGAGCGCCGCGTTCGACACGGTGTCTCATGACATTCTGATCCGGCGCTTGGAGGAAGTGGGAATTGAGGGGACCGCTCTCCAATGGCTTCGCTCTTTCCTCTCGGACCGGTTTTTTAAAGTGGCTATTCCACCTGGTCAGTCCTCTTTCCATCCACTGGGGCTTGGGGTTCCGCAGGGCTCTGCGTTGAGCCCCACTTTGTTCAACCTATATGTGAAACCGCTGGCTGCAGTCGTCAGACAATGTGGCCTTACCATGACATCGTATGCCGACGACACGCAGCTGGCGGTGACACTCAGCGGTGATCCCGAGGTGAACGCTCCCAGATTCCGTGCAGGACTCATAGCCGTGGCAAATTTGATGCGAACCAATTGTCTGCAGTTAAATGCTAAAAAAACTGAGGTCCTGATTTTAGGAAAGCAGGCGGAGCTTTGGGGAGACCCGTGGTGGCCTCCAGAACTGGGGGTGACTCCCATCCCAGCTGCCGAAGTTAAGAACTTGGGGGTCTGGCTGGATCCTACACTCTCCTTTACCAGCCATACGAAGAAGGTCTCAGCTACATGCTATGGCATTCTGCGTGGGCTGAGACCGGTCCTCAAATTCTTCGACCCCCCTACTCGGCAACTGGTGGTCCAAGCCTCCATTCTTTCTCGGCTGGACTATGGGAGTGCGCTGCTGCTCGGAGTGAATCAGGCGGAGGCTACTAGACTGCAAAGGGTGCAGAATGCTGCGGCGCGTGCTATCGTGGGCCTCCCTAGACAGTGTTCTGTCTCTGCAGTCCTGAACTCGCTCCACTGGCTGCCGGTCAGACAGAGAATTAAATTTAAAGCTCTCTGCCTGACATTTAAAATCTTGAAGCTCTCTTCTCCCCCAGCCCTTGCTAAGCTCGTTGCCTCATATGTTCCTACGCGGTCTCTTAGATCAGAATCTCTCCATCTGGCGGTTGGTACACGGTTTAGACTAAGTAGGATGGGAGGTCGTTCCTTTCGAGTATTAGAGGCTGGATTATGGAATTCTCTTCCTGTCCATATCCGAGCCTTGAACAGCCTTACTTCCTTTAGGCGCGCCGTAAAAACCTTTTTGTTCCCCATTGTTGACTGAGTTCTCTTCCTTTCCCAGTATCGACTTGTTGTGTTGTGGTACTTGATCAGGCGCCGGGACGCCCCTTGGCTGGGGCAGCTGCGCGCCATATAAATACTACTAACATAACATAACATAACATTTTGGGCCCTCTTTTATAGCCTGCACCAGGTTACCGCCTGATTTCAATCCATGGTAATTACAGACTCTTAAATACAGAATTTCATGCAAATTCGGTATTTCAGAGGTCACCTACATCTCAATAGTCATTTTTAAAATTTCTTAATTTCCGATTCAGTAAATTTACCGAATCGGTAACTTTACCGATTCGGAATATTTACCGATTCGGAAACTTTACCGTTTCGGTAAATTTACCGATTCGGATGTTTTTGTCTCCCCTACATCTCACAAGCCAAATACAGGTCGGTAAAGGCTGAATTTCGGTATTTTCAGCCTTTACAGACCGGTATTTGGTTACCTACATCTGTCCCCTAAGTGCGTTCTGTGAATACCAAAATGAGTAAGTGCCTTCTATGAATACCAAAATGGTAGTATGTTTAGGATTTTGTCTCAAGTTAGTTCTGTGAATTGGGCCCTCTGTGATGAGAACCCACCCAGGCATGAACTCCCGGGAGGTTGGTCAGTTCTTTCCATATATTAATCCTATCAGACTTTGGGTGTTCTTCCCCCAAACATTTTGCCTTACTCCTCCATTTCTGCTGATCAAATTTTTTTTATCTTATGACTCTGTGGGGCTTATTTATGAAGCCTTGCATCACATTTACGCTGCAGTTGCATCATCTTTTGTGACATTGCGACAGCGTAAATAATGCGTCATGTTGGGCCATATTTGCGAAGCGACGCATTTAGGCAGATGCTTAACTTTTTAAACCCTGCCCTATGTTACACCTGCATCAAGTATAATGTATGCAGGGTGGCAGTTACCCTGCATCAAAGTCCTGTTGAAGTGGCGCATTGAAATCTATAAGAATTTTGTGCACCACTTCTAGGACGCCATTGCGTCAAAACCTTATGCCTGCCCCATGTGAAAGGACACATTGCTAGAGTTGCATCTGTTTTCAGACACACCCCAGCAATACACCACATTTGCGCCTACAGATACATTAGTAATACTGACATATTTGTAACTCCCTGGGACATTATGTGCCGTACTTTAAATACTGCGCATCCATCCTGTTGCAAGGAGGGCACACTGAAAAGTGTTGCAGCCATGCGTCACTCATCATGAATAAGGCCCTGTGTATTTTACTGCAGCTTACCAGTGTGCCCAGTGTTCTGACTTCGCAAAACATGATAACATCGGCTTACACCAATTTGCACATTTAATTTACCTTTAGGTACCTAGCAAAATGGTACTACATGTAACTAGGGCCTGTAAATGAAATACTACTACTGGTCCTGCAAAACTGACTCTGCATCCCTTTTAAGTAGCTCTTTAAACATGTCTCAGGCCTGCCATTGTCACCTGTGTTTGCAGTTTTAAATTACCATTTTGACCTGGCACAATAAACATTTTTTTCCAGTCTCAAACATTCCTTTTATTAAGTGTAATTCACCCCTAGAGTAGGCCCTACACAACCCAGAGGGCAGGTTGCAGTGTATTCAAAAATAAAACATTTCCTTTTAGGTTTTATATGTCCTGCTAGTAGAAAACTCTTACATGTATTTGTCTCTACTGCAAGGCTTACCTCTTCCATATGATAATATTGGGTTACCTTACTACATTTCATAAGTGATAGCTTTCAATTGGAATCAAGCAGGACTGTTGAGTTTGGTGTCTAATTAATTGTAATTTAAAACCGTCTTTCATGGTAACATAGGATTTTAAGTCACAGTTCTGAAAGTGCCACTTTTTTAAATTTAGGGGCTGATTACGTCTGTGCTGGTGCTGCGCTGGCTCTCTGCCAAAACAGCATCGTCAAAGCTGCACAAGGACCGCCCACCATATTATGAGTTCAACTTGTGTAAGGCGGATGGTCCTTAGACTTTCCCATGGCGTTGACTGGAAACCAGACACTGAAATTGGGAATGGCAAAAAAGTTCTAGCACAGCATTGACTGTGACGTCCACGCTGTACTAGAACATTGGGGAAATACAGACAGGGGGAAACATGTTGTGCCCCCCTGAATGTATCCCCATGGAGGGGTATGCCCTTTGTTCCTGCATTACCAGCATTTTCATGGTGGGGCTCCCGCTGTGAAATTGCTGGGGGTGCAGGAACTCTTAATATGCTCAGGGGGACTGGTGCAGTCCCACTGAGCATTTTAAATTGTGGCACATCACTGCCACCACCAGGAAGTGACTGTTCCCTGATGCAGCCTGTCGGAAGACTGCTGCACTCTTAATCTGGATTCTGGGTCTCATGCCTAGGTGTAGCTGACAGTTAGACTTTGTATATTTCATCCAGACAGAGAGTCTAAGGTGGCACATTGGGCCATCTCTGACTGGATAAGGGGGATGAGCTGTCACCTATCACATTTATACAGCTCTGCCTCTGCGCACTCACAAAGTGTTTGTCTTAGAAATTTAGTTTCTGGTTGGCAGAGGTATAAACCCTTTCCGAGCATGACCCAAATGCTAGTCAGGGTACCTTACAACACACCCTAAATTATCCTATGCTCATCCTTTGGTAGCTTGGTACAGAGCAGTCAGGCTTAAATTAAGAGGCAATGTGTAAAGTATTTGTGCAACACTTCATACAATAACACAGTGAAAACACCACAAAATAATCCACATCTGATTAAAACAATAGTTAGAGTTTTATCTATAAAACAAGACCGAAATAATATAAATCCAATGTGTAGCAGTCCAGGTATACATTTCTAAAGAATAAATGTCAAACTAGCACTTAGAAGCATTAACCGCTTAAATGGGGTATCTGGACGCACAAGACAAGAACAAAGTAAAAAAGTTCATACTGACCGCGATGGAGCGTGGGCCAGATACAGGGACCAACTTGGGCTCACTGCATCAAAGTACCTTAAACCTGAATGCGTCATTGTTGATTATGCACAGTGCAGCTGCGATAATGCGTCGGTGTTGAGGGCAGGATACCTCAAATTTCTCCACACAACTGCAAATGTGATTGCTGGTTCTGGAAGCGATGGGCAGCTGCTGCAGTAGGCCATGTGTTGATGCTGAAGGCAATGCGCTGGTTCAGGGGATGATGTGCCCGGTCTGATCCATGCAATTGCTTCACCATAGGTTGGATTTTAAATTGTGAGTTCAGTGACACCAAACTTGAAAAGTCTATATCTTCATAATTGGGAATTACACTTCAAATATGTAAAAAAGTAATCCCAATGTCATCCTACGGGAAGAATAGGCCTTGCTGTACTGAAAAACTAAATTGAGAGTTTTTCACTACCAGGACATATAAAATGTCAAAGTACATGTCCTGCCTTTTTGATTTCATGACTCCCTGCCGTGTGGGGGGATAGGGCCTACCTTAGGGTGACTTGTAGTTGTAAAAAGGGAAGGTTTAGGTTCTCAAAAGAGGTTTATCTTTGCCAGATCAAAGAGGCAGTGTAAATGCACACACAGGCCGTGCAATGGTAGGCCTGAGACTTGGTTAGAGGGTTACTTAAGTGGGTGGCACAAGAAGTGCTGCAGGCCTACTAGTATCATCTAATTTAAAGGTTCTGGGCACATGTAGTGCCCTTTACTAATATAAGATATGTATTTGTAAAGTGCATGTTTCACCCAAGCATATCAAGGAGCTGAATAACAGATGTTTATTGTTATCCAACTCTATGGTACTCATTGTATTGACCTCAGATGGATGAAAGGCTGAGTGGACCCATCAGTATTTGAACCTGTGGTCATGAGGTCCAACTAAGACCCCTCCAATGGACGCATTAGTCGACTGAGCCACCAGACCCAGCTCTATAAGTAAATTAAATATGCCAATTGGGTATGAGCTAATGTTACCATATTTAGAGGAGAGAGCATATGTACTTTAGCACTGCTTAGCAGTTGTAAAGTGCTCAGAATGTTAATGTCAGCACAAATTAAGTCAGAAGAAGAGGAGGACGACAAAAAGTTTGGAGTGAACCTGCAGGAAGGGCCTTTTCCAACACAACCCCCGTCTTGCCTAAAGCCTGGGTAGACTAATCAATGCCTTGATGGACTACCCTGTGTAGGGCAATGTAACATGGACGTAGCCTCCTCCTGCAGGGGCACTTGACAGTTCTATGCTATATGAACCCAGTTGGATCCCACTCTCTATACTCTTGGGGGGGCACTGAACTGACTCATAGGGGACCCTTCTTCTCACTTGTGGACCTCATCTGTGCAGCGCCTAACCTTAACTTGCCCACAGATACATCCTAGTAGGCAGACAGTACCCCAATGGCCAACAAAGTGACATGGCCAATTCCACTCCTTGAGTCTGACTTCTGTCCCCAACACAAAGCAAACTCTGTCCATAAGGACACTTAGCAACAGAAGCCTCTGACAGCTGCCAGTGTCAGGAGCCAGGCACCAGGCCATCCCCT
This sequence comes from Lissotriton helveticus, assembly GCF_964261635.1. Taxonomy (NCBI): domain Eukaryota; kingdom Metazoa; phylum Chordata; class Amphibia; order Caudata; family Salamandridae; genus Lissotriton; species Lissotriton helveticus. The sequence goes on from NC_136059.1 coordinate 2,116,268,798, forward strand.
GCTAGGTGGTGGCTCCAAGTTGGGATATTGTGTAGGCCTCTCATCCAGCCTTGGGACTGGCAAGAAGTTCCCTATGGGCTCCAGAGGTTTTTCTCACTTCTGAGGTATCTCAGAGTGGAGGGCAGTAGCTCCATACATCTTGCACCCTACTTTCACTCTACCTACTACCAGTTGTGTGGTGGTAAACTGACACTGGTCCTTCAACCCAGGGTCTGTTCCCTGAGGCTGAACAGGGGATACAGGTGAGTCTTTCCGCACCCTGCCCCTCCATCTGGGTTTCCGTGCCCTCCATTTGGGAGTGTTCAACCCGGGAAATGGAACCATCAGGGCACCTTTAGTAGCCGCATCTTTCAGTTTTCCTGACATCAAAGGCAACTCATTCCCCAGGATGCAGTCTATGGGCATCTGGCAACTAATTATGACCCTCTTCTGGGTCACCGTCTGACCCCATTCCAGGGGTACCAGGGCCACAGGACAGTAAATGTCCTGCTCATGGGCACAAATCAGCCTACAAACCTGGCCAGTGTACTGCTCTGCGATAACTAGCTTTTCCACAACTATGATCTGACTGGCTACAGTATCCCTCAGAGCAGTGGCTGGGATCCTATTCACTTCCACCTGATGGAAGTGATTACACCCACTCTCAGAGATCACCAGCTCTCCCTCAGAGTCTATATTCCAACTGAGGGAGATCATGGCATGGTTCATAACCTCCTCTGGAGACTACTTACATCCTAAGGCCATATTGCCCATCCTGTAGATGTCCCACCAGGAGGTGGTTTCTTTTGAAAGACAGAGTCCCCCTGAGTGTGTCCTAACAGGGTGCACTCGAAGCATCAGGGTTGGAAAAAGGGTGCCCTTGGCCATCATCCATTAGAACCACCTCCCTGTTTCTCAGATGGGGTGTGGGAACACGGTCCTTGCCCCTTACTCTGGGAATTGTTTCGGTCATTTTAACCTCACCTTCACTGTGTTGGGTGCATGTGAAACACTCTTATCGGGGTCACTCCCATGTACCTTCTTGGATACTCTGGTGCTAGCCTAGAGGTCAGCCTCCTCAGCAAGTTTATTGCAGTCAATCAGCTTACTGTCAACTGGGTGCTGGCACAACTCTGGAAAACAGATACTAAACATGTGCTCTCTCTTGTTTAAATGGCACAACCCATTAAAATCTTGTTTTCTCACCGAGCTATTCAGTGTCTTTCTGGAGAAAACTACAAAATCTACCCAGGATTGGTTGGTGAGCTTCTGGATGTCCCTGAACCTTTAGCACAACTTCTCATGGTTCAGGCCAAATTTGGCAATCTGAATGGTCTTCAAGGGAATGTACCTGGCTTGGTCCCCAACCTCTGTTAGTTGTGTGTCCCTCCCAAGTGCTGGAATATGTTTCCACAGACCTCTCCCCCCCAGTGCTCCTCAGGAACCATGCATACCATTAGTGCAACCTCATAAGCATAAAACCCCTTATCAATGTAATCTCTCACCACATAACTGGGCACCAAATTCTTTAGTATAAAAACACTTTTGTCTCTATCAAGAACTGCATGTATGCTGCAACCATCACTGCTGGATTCTGCCTGCCTGACCTTGATGCCCAGCTCTTTTAGACTCACTTCATAAGCCAGAAGTAGTTTCTTCTCTGATAAGGCTCTTTCAGCCTCAGCCCTCTTCTCCTCAGCTTTCAATCTTGCCATCTGCAGCTTGAATTCTCTCTCCTCTCTCCTTTCCCTCAGTTCCTCTGGGGATAGGCATCGCAGAAGAGATTGCTTGCTGCTCTCACAGGGAGATCTAATCCTGGGGTTTCCCCCTCAAATGCTGCAAGTAGCTCCTCAGAGAAGTCATTAATTGAAGTGAACCACTGGCTGGACCCAGCGAGTCAGACTTCCACCTTTCCTTACAAAACGTGTGGAAATCAGCTTAGGAGTCCAACAAACCCTCAAACCGTAGGACCAACTTCCACACACTTTGCCTGCTCTGAAAGACTTTCAGATGGATCCCCACAGAATACAGAAGGATGGGTACCCATGCACTCATCACCAGCGGACACGACTATGGCAATTTACTCTGAGACGGCATCACACAGAAACAGCTCAGAAATATACAGAATGTCTAAAACACCTCTGCCAGACTGGTCCTCGTCATTCTCTTCCGCAGTCACATCCCGCAACACCTCTGACAACTCCACTGGCTCCCAGTGAACAAGAGAGTCGCCTTCAAGTTTTAAACTCATGCCTACAAAGCCCTGCATGACGAAGGACCAGTCTACCTGAACCATTGCCTCACATTCCACGTACCCACCATACAACTCTGATCCTCCCAACTGCTCTCACCTCCATCCCCAGGATCCTCAAGACCAGAACCGGAGGAAGATCATTCTCCCACCTTGCTAACAAGACCTGGAACACCCTGACCCTGCACCTCAGATAATCAGCATCACAAAACCAATAGTGAAGGACCCCAAGACCTGGCTCTTAGAATGATCCTCCACCAAGTCCTACCAGCAACCTGCCTCCCCCACCTTCTTGAGGCCCTCAGGGGTGAGTAGCTGCATTGTACAAGCCCCTGATTGATTGATTAATTCTCATCATTATCCAATCCATCCTTCTCTTGGGAGGGTTCTCTGTCGAGGTCCTCAGCGCCTTTTGAAACTTCACTTTGCTGGTGGCAACTTGGGCAAGAACACCCAACTCCTTGCAGAAGCTTTTCAATGGGGCCACTGTATAATCTTCCAGCTTGGCCAGCTCAAGTTCCGTGATTCCAGTTACAGAACCAAACTCAACATGGTGTAGAGATTGAATCAAAATGCCCAGCAGGGAAAAACCGAAGAATACTCAGAATGGTTTTAGGCTTAACTTAAGAGGCAATGTGTGAAGTATTTGTGCAGCACTACATACAAAAATGCATAGAAAACATTTTTTTTAAAAAACACCACACCAGGTTAGAAACAATTATTTTGGTTTTTATAAATAAAACAAGAGCAAAACAAATAGAATCCAATGTATAGAAGTCAAGATATGAATTTTTAAAGAATAAATGTCAAACTGGCACTTAGAAGCAGTAAACGCTTAAATGGGGTATTTGATCGCACTAGATTGGGGCAAAGTCAAAAGGTTTAGGCTGACCGCCATGGGGGATGGGCCAGGTACAAAAACTCACTTGGAACCACCAAAGTAACTTGATTTGGGATGCATCATTGTAGACGAGGATGTGTATTGCAGCCAAGGTGATGTGTTGGTGTCGAGTCATGCAGTGGATGAGATGCATTGATTTTCTCCACTCATCTACAGTGATCCATTAGTTGTGAGTTTGACTGCTAGTGAATGCTGTGCAGCTGCTGCTCCCACAGTTGGTGATGCATTTATGGCAAAAGGTGATGTGCTGGTTCCAAGAATGATGTGCCAGGTTCACTCCAAGCAATGGCGAGGAAGCACTGGTTCTGACTCATTCAAAGGTGGCTATGAGCACTGGAAGGCAGAGTTGAGCAAAGCAAGCAGGAGTCTAGCAGAGTATTGTTTCTTTCATCAGCACAGCAGCATCAGCACAGCAGCTCTTCCCCATGGCAGAGTGGTCAAGGGTTCATAAGTGTACTAAAATTATGGTATCAGGTGTCCAGTATGTATACCCAGTAGTGACTTTGAAGTGGGGAGGCTTCAAAGAAATCTTTGAAGTGCACTAAGGTTCTCCCTTCCTGTTCTGGCTCCAGACACCACAAGGGGATATTCAATCCTTTGTTTGGGGACAGGTCATAGCCCTTTCAAGTGTGTCAGGTTCTCCCTACCATCCTGCTCAGGATACGCCATCTGCATGAAGATAACCACTCAGGCACACCAACCCTTCATGTGTGTGTGTGACAGTTTAGAGGAAATGCCGGAAGCCATTTGTCACCCACCGCAAATGTGTATTCCAGAGAAATGCAGTGAACTACCCTGCAGAATCCAGCCAACTTGTGTCAAACCAGAACTCCAGTAAATCTCCAGGAGGTCAGTTGGGAGTCCCCTTGTTCTAAGCCACAGGGATATAACAGGCTTCGTTTGACATGGACCCATCCCTCCGCATCTCAAAGCAGCATGGCACAGCTCACCATTGACTAAGATCCAGCATGACGCAGCTCATCCTCTTTACAAGTTCCCGCAAGACTAAGCGGCTCCCTCAAAAGGAAGAAGGTGATTGCATCAGATCTATTCATTGACGGGGGCGTGGCCACGGAGGCGACGGAAATGGCTGCCTCTGCGTGAAGCTCCGCCACTCGGGCTCCCAATAATGCAGCCTGACATGTAACCTGCCCCTATCCTGCCCGCATCGACCACCGCTCCGGCTCAGAAGGCGATTCTGCACCCCCCGATGGCTTCGATGGCCCGGGGGACAGCGTGAGGGACCCAAACGGCGGAGGGGACTGTAGGCCTCCCTGGCCTCGGCGACGTCCTCCCTATCTGCGCCCGCCTCCCGGTGAGTGATTTCTTGGGGTGCCCCTGCCGGTCGTGTTTCCCCCTGCGCACGCGGGCCCCGGACCTCACCCCCCTGTTGGCCGCCTGTTTTGCTCGCGCTGCGGGGGCGCTGGGCTCCTGGGGTGGACACGTCCTGAGTCGGGGCCTCGGGTGGCGGGATCTCTGGTGGGCCTCGGGACTCGGGCAGTACTGGTGGGCCTGTGGAGGGCAGGGTTTGCTGGTGACGGTATCGGGCGCCCTTGGGGTTGCCCGGACTGGTTTTGTGTGGCGGCCCCACCTGATCCCCATGCTGATCACACCTCTCCCCCCCACACTGAATATCTGGGCAATTCTTTTGCCGCCACGGGGGCTGCAATGCACCTGGGCCTCATTGGATGAAACAAGCGCTGCATTGTGCGCCAGGTGCTGCTGTCTCTGGCACGACGTCATTCATCAGAAGCCTGATGGTCGGTTAGACCTCTCCCCATTCTGCAGTGCCTGTCGCAACAGTCCCTGGACTTCGAGTCAGCCATTTCACGCTGCCTGGGCGCTGAACCATTGCGCCTGTGGGGACTGTTGCCCTCGTGGGGGGCATTAGTGACACTAGCCTTGGTTGGGGTTGTGCTTTTTCGCCACCCCTCTCCTGAATGAGACCTTGACTCATCGGTGCTGCTGACTGTGCTGGACATAGGCCATCAGCTCCACGACGGCCTGGGAACCCTAGTGCTAGGTGGCCCTCACCGGTTTGTTTCCTCGTGCTCCTGCTTTCTTTCTTTGACTGTACTGCTTTTCCTCCGCGCCGCGTTGCTGCCTTTGGTTCAATTATGGGGAAGAAAGATCCCAACCAGCGTAAACTCAGCTTCGACAAAACCTCCCTCCTCACTTCGGATGTCCCGCCAGGTCCGTCTGCTGGGGCCACTGGACCTGCTGACGGTGGAGATGCTACCTCCCTGGTTACAGCCATGCTAGGTGAAATGCGGGTGGGTTTCAAGTCGCTTGACAGTCGCTTCGATACCCTTGAGCAGAAGCTGGCTGATATGGGAACTAAGGTCCAGGCCCACGACCGCTGCCTGGACGTGCTGGAGTCCAGGGTGTCGGACATTGAGGACAATGCCACGAAATCGCTGAAAAGACTGAAACGCGTCGAGAAAATCCTAAAAGAGGTAGCCATAAAAAACGAGGATTTGGAGGCACGTAGCCGAAGAAACAACATCCGTATAATAGGCTTGGCGGAGACGACAGTGACAGGACGCATGGACACCTTTGTTGAGCAACTACTCATCGAATTGTTTGGCAGAGACACTTTCACGAGTGGATTTGTTGTGGAACGCGCTCACAGATCTTTGGAACCTCGTCCTCGGCCTGGTCTACCTCCACGCCCGATCATTGCCAGACTCATGAACTTCCGCGACCGTGACTCTGCCCTACGCGCTGCCCGCGAGAAAGGGGAGGTCCAGTGGCAGGGCAGTGCCCTTTCCTTCTTTCCATATTTCACATTGCTGATGCAAGAGGCGCGTCACAAATATGCTGGAGTTAAGGCGACCTTGCGTAACCTAGGTCTCAAGTAAAGCATGATGTATCCTGCGAGGTTGAGGGTGGAGGTGGCCAGTAAACCACGTTTCTTTGAATCCCCTGCTGAGGTGCAGGAGTTCTGCCAGACCTACAGGAAGCGGAGATCTCAGGCAGCCTCCGGCTCCACACCACAGTCCCCGACCCGCGGAGACTCGCAGAACAGCGTCGACCTTTTCGCCGATCTGGGCCAGGGCTGATGTTTTGAATTGTCACTTTCTTTCATCCTGATCAATATGTGGTTCAATTTGATGTGGGCTTTCCGTATGCTTACTGCTATGCATTGTTCCGATTTCTTCGCTGTTTGGGATGCCCGATAGGTGAAGCGTTGCTACCCCCATGGCGAATGCCTTTTTGTCTTTCTTCTTTGGGATTTGCATCTTGATGTTTTATTGTTTTATTATTTGGATATTGGCATGTGGATCCTTCATAACTATTGTTTGTTCATTGGGGGATTGCCTCCATGGGGATGTTAGGAGGCTGGGTGGTGGGTGGGGGGGGGGGGTTTGGTTTTGTGTACATTTAATAATGTTGACAATGGTGAAACAGCTGAGACGGAATTGAGTAGCGCACTGTGCACTTTTCTTTTGTTTTTTCATGCTCTATGGCTAAAGTAGGACTTCAGTCTGGGCCTTCCAGACTATCTTTAATGTCCTGGAATGTTCGGGGCCTGAATAATACCAGAAAACGCAAACAGGTCCTTCATTATGTAGCTCGCCATAATATCGATATTCTTTTTTTACAAGAGACACCCTTGACACAAGCAGACACAGCTTCCATCGCCAGAAGCTGGGGAGTCCACCGGGTGTTTTCAAACTTCCGTCGATATGCTAGAGGGGTTGCCATATTTATACATCGTCGGCTGCCCTTTTTGTTGTCCGGTAGCGTAGTAGACAGCGAGAGTAGATATGTGATTGTCACCGGCGTACTCATGGGCTACAAGATAACTTTGGTAGGAGTTTACGGCCCCAATCTCGATTCCCCCTCCTTTTTTCAAGACTTACAGGTGAAACTCCTTAATATTGACATTGACTTATTGGTTGTTGGAGGAGACTTTAACTTGCTAATGAACCCCACTAGAGATAGCACCTCCCCTTCCCCGGACATTAAAGCCCGTTCCCGCCTAGTGCAAGCTGATATATGCACTAATTTCTCCCTCATTGACATAGAAGCCCGACTTCACTCTCATTCACCAGCCTACACACACCATTCCAGTTTTCACATTACACGCACCAGGATTGATTACTGGCTCCTCTCCCCTGGGGTCGCGGGCTGGGCTGAGGACCTTGTTACTCTGCCGCGCACATTGTCTGATCACTCCCCTATTGTATTAACGCTGCAGATACCCAGGTTGGGGGGCTATGAGAGACAGTGGCGGTTTCCCGGTAGGGCCTTGACAGACCAGGTTTTACTGAGGAGATCAGATGTGCCATCGAGGACTATTTTGCCTTAACACAGGGGTCTGTGGGATCCTGGGGTACCCTTTGCGAGGGGTTCAAGGCCACTATTCGCGGGGTATGTATCGCCAAGCATGTGGGTGCCCTGCGAGATATCCGGTCCACTTTATCCCGTATCGAGGAAGACATCTCAGCTGTGGACGAGACACTGCTGGTTAACCCAACGGAGGCTGGGGAGGCCAGACGCTTGGAACTATTACTGGAGTTTAGAGAGAATGCTGACAGAGAACTGCGTTTTTTGTGCAAGCAACACACGACACGCCGTTATGGGGAGGGTGACAGACCGGGCAAACTATTGGCGCAGTTGCTCCGCCCTCCACATCAAGCGTCATATATCACGGAAACTGTAGACCCACAAGGAACGGGACACTATTCCACCCCTGCCATCTGCGACACCTTTCTGTCATACTACAAAACCCTCTACACATCCACGCTGTCAGGGTTTCACTTGGACCCTGGACCTTATTTAAATGAGATTGCCATGGTTTATCTCGAAAAACACATGCAGGAATTCCTTGCTATGCCCATCACTCCGGATAGTATTGTCGGAGCCATTGACGCATTACGAGGCTCCTCGGCGCCGGGCTTGGATGGATTTTCCGCGGCCTTTTATAAGGTATATAAAGAGGAGTTGGTCCCGAGATTGGTAGAGGTGTATGCTGAAGCACTAGAATCTGGCATTTTACCACCGACTCTTCGTGAGGCGGTAATCGTCCTTCTCCCGAAACCTGGCCGAGAGCCCTCCTCTTGTGGCTCGTACAGACCCCTATCCTTATTGCTTCAACAAAGACCTAGTGGATGACGTAGGGTGTACTTGGGTGCACTCAGAGGGATTTAGTCAGTTAATATTCTAGGGGTGCACTTCTACCAGCTACTTGGGCACCGTCTAACCCCAAAATGACCTACTAAATATTCAAAGAATGAGTTGGGAGTGCTAAGTTTTCTCCAAAAAATGCAATTATTTAATCACAATTTGATACACAAAAAATCAATGATTAAGCAACACTTCATTAAAGAAACAATACAATTCTTGTATTCCAAGTGAATTTCTTTATATTGCCAGCAGCCGACGCGTTTCGTCCTAAAGGTAGGACGTCATCAGGGCTGCAAATATATAAAAGACAAAATACATGTACATAAGTTGAATGACAAAATATTGTTGTTATTTCTGTGAAAAGACCAAGCAATTATATTACATTTTGTTCATGCAACTCTTTCCAACCTGGTTCCAATAAGGTAACATTCTTAAGAACAGAAAGGAAAGGGTTCTTATAGTATTTGCTTGTACAACTCAGAGATGCCGCGAGAACTATATACACATAAGGAAAACATCTGTTCATTTATTGTTATACATAAATCGGACATGCTGGGATAATAAGGGCAACCTGTTCAAAATTTAACAATGATAGCTGAGTTCCTTACAAGAAAGTCCTTATTGAACCTGGACTATAAAATCCTGGCTACGGTTCTGGCCATCCGGCTTGCGCTCTTGATGGAATCCATTATCTCGCCCCGCACAGTCGGGATTTGTCCCCCATCGTTCCACCTCCTTAAACTTGAGAACGCTGTTTTCGGTATTACATCGCATAGACCCCTCTACCCCGGCTGCCGCTGTGCTTTTGGACGCTGAAAAAGCGTTTGACACACTAGAATGGCCCTTCTTTTTATCCGTTATGAGACGCATGGGTATGGCGGAGGTGTTTGTGTCTACAGTTGCTCTGTTATACACTGCACCCACGGCCCGCCTACGTTTGAATGGCACTATCTCTGAACGTTTTTCACTGTCGCGAGGTACACGCCAGGGCTGTCCCCTCTCCCCTCTGTTGTTCATCCTTGCAATGGACCCTTTGGTTCGCCATTTTCAGCAGAAGCACCTTCATCCGGGACTACAGTTCCGTACTGGCCCTCTCCTCCTTTCTTTATACGCTGATGACACGATCTTGTATGTAAGAACACCTTAGGTCAATCTAGAACCTTTAGTACTTGAGACAATTCGCTTTGGAGAGTATTCAGGCCTACGCATCAACTGGCATAAATCCATCATTTTTCCACTCACCCCTTCCACTTTACAATGGAACTGTGCCTTTCCGCTGGAGTGGAACACTGAATCGGTTAAATATTTGGGTGTTCACGTGCATCTCGACACGGTTTCCATAATTAGACTGAATTATGGACGTGCCATTGATTTTTTAGAGGATCACCTAGAGCGTTGGATCCGCCTTCCACTGTCCATGGCCGGCCGGATTGCTATAATAAAAATGATTGTTCTACCCCGCTTCTTATACCTTTTTAATAACATCCCGATTCCGCTCACCAAGACCTTTTTCACTCAACTACGCTCCTTATTGTTATGATTGGTCTGGGGTGACAAGACTCCACGAGTATCCTGGCGAGTTTTGACGCTGCCATATGAGAGGGGCGGTTTTGGGGTTCCTGATTTTTATCTTTATTTTCTGGTTGCGCAAGGCTCATACGCGCACTCCTGGTTCCACCCGGATGCCAGGATCTTGTATTTGAAATCAGAAGCTGACTTGGTGCTCCCTGTGCCTCTTAACACTGTTCTTCCCAGGGGTATCCCCCGTGATCCGCAAGATATACAAACTGTCTCGTCTACGTGCTGGGCTTGGGACAAGATGCATAAGCTGCTTCGAATGGACCGCTTCTACTCTCCCGCCCTTCCTCTGCCCAACACCCATTGGCTCCCTATAACCGGCGAGCCTGTGGTCCAACGCACATTGTCCAAATTTCAAATCCATACAATAGGCGACCTCTTCCCCGAGGGTCATGTCTTTTCCATTACTGAGGACCAACGATTTGCTGACCGCTCCTTTATGGACTCTTTCGTTTTGACTAGACTCCGGTCCATGCTACGGGCCGAGTTCCCCTCATATCCGATTTCCCCTGATGACACTACACCACTTACGCTTATCATACAGAGTCAGAATGGGTCACACTTGGTCTCTAGGCTGTACAAAGCATGTGTGGCCTTGCTCCCTTCTCTGGACTCTAAAATACGCGCTGCATGGGAGGGAGACTTGGGTAAACCAATAACAGATGAGCAATGGACACAGTGCTGTAGAGCCACGAGGGACGTATCCCTTAACAATAGACACAAACTTGTACACTTTACATTTTTAAGGCGTCTTTACAACACCCCTGCTCGTTCGCATAAGATAGACCCCGGCAGGCCACACTGTTGCCCTAAGTGTAAGGTTCCCCCACCTTTCCTGGACCTGCCCCCTCTTGCATGACTTTTGGGTCCAAATGCATATCATTTTTGGCGATATGCTGGGCATTGACCTAATACCTACCCCCGAAATTGCAATATTGGGATCTGTCGCTAATTTCCCATGCACCGTCCGCAAACTCGCTGCCCTTGGATTTCTGTTGGCAAAACGTGAAATTGCGCTGCTTTGGTGTTCTAAGCGTTCTCCTAGCATCTGCTCTTGGCTTAGAAGCATGGCTTTTTGTAATGTTAATTGTGTCGAATATTCTGACCAGATCCCACTCGCATCCCGCCCGATAGATTTTTGGGGCCCATATCGTTCATACATTGCTAAAATTATTGACGAACAACAATCTCAGGCGATGAGTTTCATTGTCCCAGAGGGGGTTGGTTAGAGCCGCAAGTGGGGATGTATTTCTATTGCATTCAATTCCCCCCCCCCTTTTTTTTTTTCGGCTACAATCCTATCTGATGTACTGAACAGTGTTGGGATCTGGTTTGATGGTATGTGCTTTGTGAGACCCAAAGATGCGAATACAGTTCTTAGTTTTCATTGTTTGCACTTTGTATTGGTATGCACTATTGCCACGTCAATGTAAACCTTGCTTCATGACGATATTGGTGTACAGCCAGTTCCCGAGCTATTATGATGGTCCTCATTGTGCGTTGTCCGCTGCTCTCCCTCATCTTTATGATTGTCCTTTTGCTCTGTTTTTTGTCTCACTATTGTGTTGCTATATATGACTATAATTGTCTTATTGTACTTTTCTTTTGAAAATGATAAATAAAATAAAAGATCTATTCATTGACGGCTTATCAACCCATCACTACATGTGCATATCCTCAATGAGCCACTGCTGTGCAATGCATCTTGACTCCGGATTTTGCATTGTAGCCCTTTGTCAATGACTCCTCAACACCGGCCTGGGTAGCGCAACGCAAGGACTTCATATCTAGATACACAGACCCACAAAGTACTTTCTCAGAGGACTGAGTTCAAACATATAGCTGCCAACCTCCCATAGTGGTAAGCCTTAACTTGTGACTTGGACCCAGTCTGCTATAACCATATAACTGGGGTTGGTGCCCTTTGCTCCTAATCACTTGATTTCCACAAAATCTTTGAAATTGCCCATCTCTGATTCCACTAAATTAAACTGTTGTTTTGGTCTCGAATAATGTATTACGTTTTATTAAATTTTTATAAATTTGTGTAGGATTTTTCTCGTGTTGTGTTTATTACTGTTCCCTTGTGCTACATAAATACTTTATACATTGCCTAAAAGTTTTGCGTGACTGCTTGTACCAAGCTTCCAAAGGGTTTAGCATAGATACATTTGGGTTTTGCTTTTGACTGCATCCTGATAGAAATTGTGGTTGCTGCTTGAATAGGGTTTCATAACCCTCAATCAGTAACCCAATTTTTTACAAACATCTTATCTTTCACTTTGCATAAACTTTACAATATTTCCCACATTACCCAACATTTCCGAGAACAGAAAGACATCATATGAGACATTTTTCAGTTTTACTTAACAAAAACTGTAAATTGCAATTGTGGAAAATGTACTACCTTTTCAAGTTATTGTTGCTTTTATTCTCAGTTTTCGTTAATAACCCCATTAATGCATGTAGTTAAAGCTTGAACATCTGTTCTATAAAACCGCAGAGTGGATCTGTCTGACAAAGGTGTATAAAAAGTTATCAAACCTACCAGTCACAGAATGTATGACGATACAATGCAGACATTTACAATGCATGCCTATACAACACAGTTTTTACATCTCAACATTCATTAATGCGCATGATTTTACATTGCATGCCATCACAACGCTTTTTCCATTACAGCGCATACCATTACAGCGCATATTACTTTTAAGGCAACAGTAGGGAAAGTGTTGGATTTTGTAGGGGTAAAAATTACTATTCCCACTCCAGTGAGGGCAACAGTAAGGTAAGTGTTAGATACTGTAGGGGTAAAAATGACTATTACCACTCCAGTGAGTGCAACAGTAGGGTAAGTGTTGGATAGTGTAGGGGTCATAAATTACCATTCCCACTCCAATGAGTGCAACAGAAGGGTAAGTGTTGGATAGAGGAGGGGTAAACATTATTATTCCCCATTACCTACCTTATATTGCGCTGTAATGGCATGCGTTGTAGTGACAAGTGTTGTAATGACATGTGTTGTAGTTACATGCGATGTAATGGCTGCGTTGTAATGGCATGCAATTTAAAGGATGTTGCGTTGTAATGTCTGTGTTGTAAAAGCAGTGAGATGTAATGACTGTGTTGTAAAGGTTGTTTCCCAAAGTCACATCTACCTCAACAAGGCACATCTTCCAAACATATATTGCATTTGGCCTATTTAGTTTCAATTACCTGGAGTAGATTTATTAAAACGTATGGCTGAACACACAGGACCAAATATATAAGTAGTTATTACAGGGACTGATCTTGCCTGCATGTTTTGTTTCTGTTGTTATAGGGCAGGGCAGATTGTGCAGTAGAGTTAAATACCTCCCCTACAATCATTCCAAGCTGATGTAATCACACATTGTCTTACTGTAAGAAATTGAATAACGTTCTGTTTGCATGATCCCCAAAAGCCAGGTTTGACATGTGTATTTTTAAATGTATAAAAAGTTATATTTCCTGTATGGTGCTTAATATATTTTTTTAATTAGTGAATGGGGCTGTCAGCTGGCTTCCCTCTCCTACAGGGCTACTTGGGCTCCAAGTTGGTATCAAGGGTTACCTCTCAAGCAGCACACACACCAATAAAAGGGGGATAAAGTTCCGTATGGGTCTATTGATGTACAGGTATTCAAGAATTAGAAATAGTGCAGAATAGATCATAAAAGGAGTTCAATTATATGTATTCATCTTTGAATTTTTAATGTAAGTTATTCCCCAAGTTTATTTGTACATTTAAGCTTCAAAATGTTTCAGGCGAAAACACTTTACCTGGAGGCACTTTCGGTATGTATAAACTCAGAAGTGGGCTAGTGTTATGATAACATCCAAAACAACTAAATACGGGTGGGGGGATGCATGAAAAACTTGACCTAAACTAAATGATAAATTACAGACATTTTCAGATGTCCCTATTGTGAAGTCCATAGAGGGAAGATTTGTGAATCAAAAAAATTGGAACTAACTGTAGAAATTGAATTATTTGCTGAGGAGGGTGGAAACCCCACTAAAGCAACAACTTCAAACCTTGTCAGGGTGAACCAAAAAGTCAATAAATTAACCTGTGCTTAACCTCAAACTGAGGCTAGCAGGGCACAGGCAGCTGGGATGTTGAAGGGAGGCCAACGGAGCTTCTGATGTTCCAGTAGCTCGAAAAGGTGGTCAGCCAACTGACCCTTGGAGACACAATGGTTACCATGGGATTAAGGCAAGCATATCTAGGCTTCCTTCTCGGATAGCAATGAAATACTTAAGCAGCAGTACAGTCCTCTGGCAGCAGGGCAGTCCTTCTTCTGTAATGTTCACAGGTCGAGGTGTGTTCTGATGAGTGGCTCAGTGGGTTTAATATTTATACCTTGTGCCATCCTTTGTGTGAGAGAATTTCCTGTTCTACCCCCTCTTCTGGTTTTGGGAAAATCCTCCCCTTCACCCATCAAGGCTCCAAACTGTATGGAGGCAACTAGAGGCAGGGCAGGCCTGGTGTTTGATTCCTTCCTGTGTGCAGAAGGCAAAGCACTTTGAAATGTATGTGGGCTGGGTACAGCTCCCCCAAGTCATCCTGCCAATGTAAATGTTGGAAACTTGTAAAGCGCACTGTTACTCTACCCGAGTGTCCTGGCGCTGTAGACCGCTGGGGAACCCGTCCTGGTTTTCCCTGTGAGATGGTCTTTCCCTGTGAGATGGTCTCATTAGTGCTACGTCCTCATCACAGTCAATTACTCATGAGGTGAACCTACCTCTTGACAGGACCGAAACAGGAAGTAGGAGTGGACTTGCACTAACCCCACTCATTTAGGGTGGTATAAGACATGGCCAATCCCCTTCCACTTGATGTTTTTTCCTGTCTTGAGGACTGAGAAGAGGAAGTAAGATGCAGGTGTTTTGTGCTGCACTGATGGAAGAGGACTGCGCCCTGCTTGGCTTCGGTGCACTCTCTATATCCAACAAGAGAGCAGATGGACGGTACAGAGGTGGAGGTATCTCCATCCGGACTTTCTCCATCAGGGCCGCCTCGTGTCCTCCAGGAGGTATGGCAGATGCAAAAAGCTGTTTCTTTGGTAATACTTGCAGCAGCAGGTTTCTTATGCCCGGCAACTGTATAAGGTTGTCTATTTATTTTGTGCTCAGAATCGAGATGCAGGGGCATGCGCAAAGGGAGTATTGTTGTGGCTTGGAACATGGCTATGCCTATTATGGGGGCTTTGCGCATGCTCGTGGTTTTGATCAGCCGGCACTCTTTTTCTTTTTATTTCAAGGAAGCGCCAGCAGCACGTTAGGCATTGTGTTGCTTTCTGCACGGTTTATTGCTGCTTTTTGAGCCTGTGCTTTCTGTACTGCTGCAATGGGGAGTAACCGTAAACCGTAAGGAGAGTAGACAGCTAGCCTCTTCTTCTAGCAATGATTCCTCCGCTAGATCCAGGTCTTCTCTCCAGTAGAGAACCAGGAGGACAAGGTCTCCTCAGGGCGATAATGCACTTGAGGAGAAAGTTAAAAGAATACTGTTGCAGACCATGGGGTAGCTGCAGATCGAGTTCAGGACAGACTCCTCTCTGTCGGGGTCAGAGTAGGGTATTGAGAATGTCTCTTCTTTGCCAGCACTTAATGGCAAATATATCAAGAAAAGACTGATTACCTGAGATCCTGTCTAGAGTGCGCTCAAATATGGGGGTTCTCTCTGTAGAATTTCCTTCCACTTATAGCGGAACAGTTTTGAGGCAATTTGTCACTTCCCAGATGCTTTTTTCTTTCTGTCCATCAACATGTGTTGGTTGTTGTTCTCCGAGAATGGAAGTATCCTGACAGGATTATGGTCCCTATGTTTATGATTATGCTCTCCCCTCTAGAGGATGCTGACAAGAAGTTTCCAGACTCTGTCTCCATGGATTCCTTGGTGGCTAGTATTATGGGTCATACCTCAATGGCTAAGGAGAATATGATCAAAGATCCAGTTGACAAAAAGGTCAAGTTGGGCTTAAAAAAATCCTATAAGAGATCCTATCTGCCTATGAGAGTGGGTATTTATGGTGCCCATACTGCCCAATCTATGCCGGACTTTAAAGACCAATTTAAGGCCATTAAGAAGGGTGATGAGTGTATTGGCCTGGTGGAAAGTCTTGAGCAGCAAGCAGAATTTTTGTCAGACATTTCTTTCATTGTAGTGCGAGCTGCAGCTCTTGCTGAGGGAGCTACGTTTGCAGCAAGATAGAATATTTTTCTTAGAGACTGGCTAATGGATTATACTCAAAAGAATGCAGCTCTTCACATGCCATTTGAAGGGGTGAAACTCCTTGGATCACAGCTGGATGAAAAATGGCATAGAATATTTAAAGAAAAGATAATTGTTCCACTATTCACCAATAGGTATTTGCTTTGTCTCTCTCTTTTCACACCAAACAATCAAAGTCTTTTCGCCAACCTTCCAGATGCCAGTGATGGAGCAGGGTATTGCATAAATAAAACCTGCTCAGATTAAACCTTCCATGGTGTGAAGTTATTAACAAAGTGTGAAATTAATAGAAAATAATTAACATGAAGTTGAGAAAAAGAAATAAGAAAGGTACGGGAAAATGACACTGTGTTTCTAAGTAAGCCACAAACGATTTCTGTACCATGACTAAAATACGAAAAAAGGATGTGTAGTGTTTGATAACATAATTAAGCAAATCTTAACCCTTTGCGGGCTGCCGTCGGTCAACGGCCAACGCGGCCCCCCCATTTTGCAGAAGTGCCGCACTGCCGCGAAATCACGGCCGCGGCAAAGGGGTTAATTACAGAATAATCGTTTTCAATGATTATGTTTTATTATACTAGTAAGAGATTGAAATAAAATTATGATATGGAGCTTTTGTTTTTGAATAAATAATCAAACCATGTTTTCCCTCTCGGCCAGAGGGTTAGCATTGCCAGCTATTAGCACGCCGAGCTATAGTTTCCTAGGTTCGTACAAATTCTGTATTTTCATTTGTTCTTATTGAAACATGCTCTTGTGTCTCTTACTCGATCCACTCAACTCATGCTCCTTAATTGAGATGTTACTGTGATTACCTGTGTTTGTGTTCTTGAGTGAATATTCAGATTCTACATTGGGTCTCTGTTTGACCAATTCTATGAGATTTCAAAGAAATAGATAAAAGCAAACTAAAAGAGAAACTGAGCCTGTCTTCATTCATTATTATAATGATGAAGAGATGTATATAAATGTATATAGAAAGGTGTAAATATAAATATTCTCTTTGTTCTAGGTCCTCTTAAGGGGAATATTTCATCGAAACCTTTTGCCAAATCCCTGTTGAATTCTTCAGTCCGTCTGAGGACCTGACGTAATATGGGCCAAAATGTTGTTGTATAAATAGAGAGAAATATATTAGGCAAATTGGTAAACTGTATATAACACGTGGTATAAATGGTTATATGCTTTGCTTTAGTTACCCAAAACCCTTTTCCCGCTATGCGGCGCGCTATCAGCAGTATACTCAAGGCTGGAAAGGTCAAAGAGGGAAGCCTATTAGACCGCAAGGCGACTAGAAAAGTAGATCTACATCGTGCACCTTCAAGGAGAAGTCCTGACTATGCCAAAGATGGCCTAGATTGGCCAGTGGGAGGTCGAATTGCACATTTCGAGGAAGCATAGGAACTCTCTACCTCTGATTCTTGAGTCCTCTAGGTGGTGAAATCAGGCTACAAAATAGAGTTTCACACCAGTCCTCTGGACTAAGGAACAATTCATATGCCAGAACCCCATTGCTAATGCAAAGTGGAAGCATTGTGGCTTGCTGTCCTCAAACGTCTTCAGAAGGGGGAAATAATGCAAGTGCCACTGGTTAGACAATTAACCTACTCTTTGATTTTTCTTGTTGTAAAGCTCACAAGAGGGTTCTGCCTGGTCATAGACCTCAAGGATGTGAAGAAATGGATAGAGAACATCCATTTCAAGATGGCAACATTCCATAATAATATTCAATTGGTCCTGTCTATGTCTTTCCTCATTACCATAGACCTAATGGATGCTTATTCCCATCCCATATACCAGTGGCACTGGAACATTAGAGATTTCTGCAGTTCTGTGCTTTTGGCATCTATTATCAGGTCAAGGTACTGCCCTATGGCATTAAATCTGCGGCAAGGGTATTTACCAAAATGCTGGCCCCTTTGGTTTCTGCTCAACCTTTTCAGGGTCTGACAGCCTTCCCATGACTGGATAACTGGTTCTTGGTGGCGAATTAAGTTCAGGAAGCCTTTGATGGTTTGGATCTAATGGTGAACTGCATTCGTGCTCATGATTTTCTGCCAGACCATAGCAAAATGTAAGCTGATGCTGTTCCAAGAATGAACCTTTATTGCATCCGCCTCTAGACCCAGGGGGACATCATCTATCTACCTCAGGACAGAGCTGTGAGATCAAGGCAGGCTTTGGTTCATCTGTTGCCTTGAGACATGGCATCAGCAAGGCTGTGGCTGAGAATCCAGGGGCACATGACTTCATGTGTGTTGCTGGTGCCTTGGGCATTGTTGCATATGAGACATCTGTTACCAAATCTCCTCTATTTCTGGAAACTTGCAACTCTGGAAGATGAAACTCAGATTCCAATCACACCTCAGGTTTCCTCCCAACTTCTGTGGTGGCTGAAAGAAACATCACTTTGCAGGGGGGTTCCTCTTGCTCGAGATCATTCTATCATTCTGATGACTGATGACAGTCTTTTGGGATTGGGTAGGACTCCAGAGGACCTCTTAATCCAAGCCTTTGGTCCAGATTCAGAGGAGTCAGTCATTGGATTGGACTGAACTCTCAGCAATATGGTTAGTTATTCGATTTTTCAAACAACATCTGGTAAATTCTCATGTGTTGGTGTGGCCATGGCTCAAATCAAGAGACAGGGAGGGTCAAAATCCTCCTTTCTCATTCTGGAGACAATGAAGATAGGGAATTGGCTGGAGTTATTTCTTCTTTCTATACTGGCCACAAACATCAGGGGGAAAGACAACACTCGAGCTGACACCCTCAGTAGGAAGTTTGTCACATCTCAGGATCTCTGTTTCAGTAAATATGTTGCAGGTCAGAGATCCTTTTCTGGACCCGTTTGCCTCCCCAGAAAACATACAGCAGACTTGATTGTGTTTTCGAAATCTGAGACCAGGGTTTGGAGGGTGGATGCCTGGTCCATTCCATGGCCTCACAAGTTCTGTATTCCTCCCTTCCATTTTCTTTAATTCAAAAATTGTTGATAATGATTTGGGGAGAAAGAGGCAAGGTAGCGTTCGTGGTACCTTTTTGGCCAAGGAGGTTGTGTTTATCTCTGCTTCTTTCGATGTCTATTTTCCCTCTCTGGAAGATTTCTCTGTTCCCTCCTTCTCTGGTGTGCCAATGGTCTTTACCTCGGATTCATCTCTCTCTTGAGGCCTGGAAATCAACATGGAGGGGTTAAGGAGTAAAGGGGGCACTGATTATTTGGCAGTTGCTATTCAGCAGTCTAGGCATCCCTCTACCTAATTTTGCTATTCAAGGCATTGGAATAACTTTCAGAGAGGATGTGAGGAGAATCAATGTTCACCTTCTGCTTGTGAAGTTCAGTGGTGTAAATTTCTCTGGATGGTTTTCAAAAGGGCCTTTCAGTGGCCATGTTACAATCTCAATGGGCTGCTATTTGAACTTTTCATAATCCCAGTGGTGAATTCCCAGAGAATGGGATTTTGTTTTTAGGTTTCTCAAACGTTTTTATCTTCCCAGGCCTAATACTGTTCCGTTTTGTCCTCCTTGGGATTTCTAATTGGTCTGTTCTTCTCATCAAGGATTTCCTTTTGAAACTCTGTCTTTGGTGGAACCAAAGTGGTCGACTTTGAAGGTTGTCTTTTTTGTTGCAATAACCTCAGCTAGGCATAATGTGGAATTGGGGGCTTTACTGTATATATCTCTGGGTTACAGATTCTGGACGGTGGGGTCGTTTTGAGAACAGATCCTGGTTTTCTGTCTAAAGATCTTTTTCAGTCTCATAGGGAGTAGCACATTTTTCTCCCTTTTTTCTCCAAATCCTTCTTTTGAAGATAAAAGGCTGCTTCATTTTCTAGTTGTTCAGCGTGCATATGTGCTTTGTTTACATTGTACCCTGGGTTTCAGAAAATATGATCACTTGTTTTACTTTGAGGGGACTAATCAAGGTGGCTTAGCTTCTAGTGTTTCCATCAGTCGACGGACCAGGGAGGCTCTTTCTGCTGCTTATGAGTCTGCATACTCTGCATACTTTCTTATGCCACTATAAGATTGATGAGGTAGAGATGGTGTGAAGTCCTCTAAATAAACACAGACCAGCCTGGCTGGTATATTTTCAGGTTTATTACATGCAGAGTCAGCAGAGACCTCATCCACATTCAAAACCGGCAACTGACTAAGCTTGAAACACAATACATTCTACCATAGATGCAATTTTTATTCTAGATCCCTACACACCCCTTAGATACAGAACACCACAAATGGGTAATGATTCGTTTGGTCACAAAGTGTTGGAATCAGTTTTAAAATCTTCATGACATTTTTTTGTTTGCTGCATTTTATGAGATACTCCTGCTTTTTTGTCTTTGCTTAATATGCTGCATCAGGATATCTGATTACTTTGTTTATTCAGCCAGTATTTGCTTTGGTATTCCTCATGAGTATTTCACTGTGACAAGAACGTAGGGATAATGCACTGGTTACTTACAGTTCATCTTCATTATCCTTGGTGTGTAGTCCTTGTCACAGTCAATATGGCCCTCCCCCACTCTCTGAGGGTACTGGCCTCTGATGCCTTTGGTTGGTCAGCTTCAGTAATTGAATGGTAACAACATATCTCGATCTCCTCCAAATAAAAGGTTAAATGTAATAAGACCGCCTAGTGTTACACTGAAAAATTACTTTTTCAGTTTTTCAATGACAGGACATGTAAAATTTAAGCACACATGTCTTACTTTTTTAAATACAATGCAGCCTGCCCTCCGAGTCTTTAGGGCCTCCCTTAGGGAGGAATTATAAATATTAAAAAGGAATATTTAGGCCTGTCAAAAGGTTTATTTTGACATTTTAAAGCTGCTTTACATGCTGCAGTGGCAGACCTGAGACATGTTTTAAAAGACTACTTTAGTGGGTGGTGCAATGAGTGCTGCAGACACACTAGTAGCTTTTAATTTACAGGAAGTACCATTTACTAAGGGTGCACAAGTGAATGAAATGTGCTAATTAGGTTTATTCCAATTTTGACCATGTTTTAAGGCGAGAGCACAAGCACTTTATCATCAGTCTTAATGCCAATAAAAACAAATTAATAAAACAAGAGGGGTGGGGGCATGGCTTGAACGCCGCACAAGATGGCCGCTTAACTGCGGAGCTCCGTCATCCGAGCTCCGAAACAGGCTTGAAATTCCCAGTTACATCGGACACCGCTTGCATACGGCGCTGGACATATTTGTGGAACATGAGGTGAGCTGGAAACTCTGCTCTATTCCCTCCTTCATCGCATTTATGCCCTGAATTTCCCGCGAATCGGCCCGTTTTGGATGCGGCCGCCATTTTATTTTCTCCGCATTCACGCTAATGCCGATTTATTCAGCACAATGCCCCCCCAAAAATGTTTTATGGCTACAAAATCACCATATTCTACAAGAAAGTCTTCAGTCATGATGTTGTTTACTATTTTTTGTAATATCCTCCTCTCTTCATGGTTCTAATTGCCACCATTTTGTTACTCAGGGAGAAAAAGTGCTCTTACATCTTATGAATGACTTTATATTTCATAACTAGATTTTTGCTGCACATTTAACGCTCTTGAGGCTTCAATCATTTTTGGACATACTTGCTGTCTATTTTACCTCAGGCTTTGAGAGGTTTGTTGCTTTCCCATTTTATTTCCATCCCATCTCTATGGGGAAACTGCGCAACCTTTAACTCTCTACCTCTGTTAAGCCTTGCACCTGCTCAGACGCCGACTCAACTCCCCCAGACATGGAAGAAATTGCGCCACAGAAGCCTGAACTGATACCTGGGGCAATTCCAAAAATGCAATCTTCAAGAAAACTTCCACAATTTGCGTCAACAAAACGGCTAACGAAGGATCCTCCTTCCCCAGGTGCTTCCTCAAATTCTGCTTCCATGGACCTTATTCTAGAGGAAATTCGTGCTCTGAAACCATTTATGACTGAAACCACTAGAACCTTACAATTTTTACATGATAAATGGTCCTCTTTAGAATTTCATGTTCTCCTTGTGGAAAAATAAATAGAATTCCTTCAGTCATCGTGCTCTCGGATTTCAACTCTGGAAAAGGACATATCTCTCCTGAAGAGGCAAGTGGAGGATTTGGAAAATCGAAACCACAGAATTAACCTTCGAATTTATGGACTCCCTGAACACATTGAAGGATAAAACCCAACCGAATTTTTTCAATCTTTTCTGCCAAAAATCCTGGACCTGTTTTCAATATTTAGAGAGCACATAGACTGGGCCCAAAAATTCCTACCAAGCCCCGAGGCGTCATCATGTTGTTCCTACAATATACCGACCTTCTCCAGGTTCTGTCTGCTGCCAAGTCTAAAAAGCAGATTGTTTGGGAGGGTCACCGCCTATATCTTTCCCAGGATGTGGCTAAGGCAACAGCAGACCGCCGAAAACAATTTTTAGATATGCGTCCACAGCTACGTGCTCTTAACGCCAGATTTGGTTTGCTTCGTCCTTGCCTGTTCAAGGTTACCCATAAAGACAAGACCACGACTTTTGAGGACCCACCCACTCTGAAAGAATTTTTTCACCAGCAAGGAGCTGATGTCATGGACGCTTCAAGGGTTGTTTAAATGCCAATTTAAAATTTTTGCTTATTCAATTGTCTTTTGTCCTATCTCTTTCCTTAAATGTTCACCTTCATGCACTTCTGTTTACACCTTTGTATTGTTACGTAACAACATGTTTTGTTCTCTTGATTAATTATTTTTCTCCTCTCGTTTTCTTTACAGGTGTGCTTTTTTCCTCTTTACCCCGATGTTACCCATAAGTCACGCGACATAATGTACTTTCTCGGATGTTCGGTGATGTTTGTTCTTGTTGTTGATGTCGTTATCTTCTGGCGTCGCCACCCGCTCTTCGTTTTGTATCTGTAGGTATGTTTTTTTGTAGTCTCCTTTTGACCTATACTGTTTACTGTCTCTCAATTTCTTACTTTCCTTTTTGCTTTCTCTCTTTGTTTCTCTCTCCTTCTTCCCTCGGCTTTGCTCAGCTTTACATTTTTTTTTTCTACACCTATGCTATTACCTTTTCCGCTCCTATCTATATTCAATGCTTTTTCTTTCTGAACATAGTAAGCGTAATTTTTCCTCATATTACTTCTTTGTTTCAATTTCCGGGTTGTCACTTGGAACGTTAATGGTTTAAATAATCCTATCAAAAGGCAACAGGTTTTATCCCATTTAGCTAGGCTTAAAGCAGATGTGGCCCTTATCCAAGAGTCCCACCTCTCAGAAACTGAGGCCTTGAAACTTAAACGTTGCTGGGTGGGTCATGTTTTCCAGTCACCTGCTATGGGTAAGAAGAATGGAGTAGTGACATTATTTGATAAAAAGTTAAATGTTTCTATTGTTTCTCAAGAATACAATGTTGATGGTCGTTGGGTGCTTGTTAAACTAAATATAGATAAGATTCCTGTAATTATTGTTAATGTTTACGCACCTACTGGTATTTATAAATCGTTTTGGCCTGCTATCTCGGAAAAATTGGTTACACTTGATGATGATTATATTATCTTTGGTGGTGACTGCAACAAAATTTTAGATCCTATCTTTGACAGAAATTCCAAAGTTAAGTTTTCCACTTCCAAAATACACTCTCAGTTTACTGCCTCCATTTACAATAATGCACTAGTTGACATCTGGAGACTTTCTAACTCTAACCTTAGAGAATACAGTTTTTACTCTCCCTCCCATCACTCACAATCCTGTATTGATTACCTTTTTCTCAGCAAATCCCTAGCTCAACTTACCCTTCATTCGGACATTGGATCTATTTTAATTTCAGATCACGCACCTGTTTTTGTTGATATTGACCTCATCCCCTTTTCCCCTCTTCCTGGATGATGGAGGTTTAATAATTCCTTACTCCTTGACCCTCTTTTTTGTACATATTTAATGCATTTGCTACTGAATTTTTTTAGATCAACCAAATCCCTGATTCTCCTTTTGTGATGGTGTGGGATTCTTTTAAGGCAGCTGCTAGAGGTTTTATTATTAATTTTGTTTCTCAAAAGAAAAAGAAAACTCAATAAACTCTACTTTTGAATAAAATAAAAAAAACTGGAATATATCTATTATCAATCCAATACTAAATCCTCTCTTAGAGATCTTATTGATGCTAAATTTACTTTCAATAAATTTACCACGAACGCTGCATCGAATTCTTTATTGAAATGTAATTCTCGTTATTAGGCGGTCAAAATAAAATGGGAAATTATTAGCTAATTACCTTAAAATACGGAAGGAAGGATCGAAAATTGAATCTATTCAAGGCCCTGCTGGTGTATCCTTATTTAAAGATAAAGATATTTTAAACAAATTTGTTGCTTTCTATAAAACTTTCTATATTCCCGAAACTTGTCCTGACTCGGCTGATCTTCTCTCGTATTTCCATAATATTCCCCCACCTCCTTCCGCTCATGTAGACTTTAATTCCTTGGATTCAGATATCTCTTTTACAGAAATCTCACATGCCGTCTCAGTATTACAACACGGCAAGGCTCCTGGCCCGACGGTTTTACCATCGAATTCTACAGTCATTTTGCATCTCTTCTTCTACCAAAATTACTACTGTTATTTCAATCCTTTCTGATTCAGGCTCTTCTCGTGGGACTTTCCAGGGAGCTTTGATTTGTTTAATTCCATAGGAAGATAAAGATCACACTCTATGCAAGGATTATCGCCCTATCTCATTAGTAAATACCGAATATAAAATGTTTGCCAACATTTAACCCTTAGAATGGATCCTCTTTTGCCTGATTTAATTGGTCCAGAACAATCAGGTTTCGTTAAAGGTCGACTTTCGCTGTCTCATCCTTTGGCCGCCATTTCCCTCGATGCTGAGAAGGCTTTTGATAGGATAGGTTGGGATTTTATTTTTCAAGCTCTTAGGTGGACAGTCTTTCCGCCTAAATTCATTTCTTTTATCTCTCTTCTTTATTCGAGTCCTCGGGCATCAATTTTCGCAAATGGTATGGTTTCGGATTATTTTCCATTACAGAGAGGTGTTAGACAAGGATGCCCATTGTCCCCTTTATTATTTGTTTTAGCTTTGGAACCCTTTCTCACAAAAATTAGACAAGATGTTAATATTTCTGGTTTTCATTTTGACTCTCAACAAGTTAAACTCTCGGTCTACGCTGATGACATTCTTTTATATTTTTCTGATCCACAATCTTCTCTTCCTTTCTTCTTACAACAGGTCTCCTCCTTTTCCAGGGTTTCTGACTATCGTCTTAATGTCGATAAATGCGAAATTTTGCCCTTAAATTCTCTCTGTCAAAAACACCTTTTTGAATATTCTAGTTTCTCTTGGATACCATCAAAGATCAAGTACTTGGGAATTTCGTTTGCCCCTCTTTTGTCTGATACTCTTAAAATCAACTTTGAACAGATATCTACAAAATTAAACGCTGCCATTACACGTTGGAATCCTCTCTTTCTTTCTTGGTGGGGTTATCTTGATTCTATCAAAATGATGTTAGCACTACTTATATTATACACCATTTCTATGATCCCTATTCATATTCATACTCATTATTTTAAGAAAATTGATTCTGTTCTACTCAAATTTCTATGGAAGGGTAAGCGCTCTTGTATTGCTATCGCTACTTTGAAGAAAGATAAACCCACTGGAGGTCTTAAATTCCCTGACTTTAAGACTTATCATAGAGCTTTCTCCTTGAAACAGGCTTACGATGGCTTTCATCTGACCTTCCTTTTTATCCTCCTCTCTGGCTTAAAATAGAGTCTTCCTTTCTTACTCCCTGTGACTTTCGTGAAATACTATCCTTTACATCTAACATGGCTTCCCTACGTAATCCCATCATCTCCCATTCTCGTAATCTTCTTATTCCTTATTTATCCTTCTCTTACCCATCTATTCATTCTACTCATTTACAACCTATTTGGCATAATAAGCATCTTAAGATTCGGAATCGTTCCATCTTCTGGAAGACTTGGAACTCTCATGGTCTGAAATGGATTTCCCAACTTATTTCCCATAATCGACCTCTTTTCTTCATTGATCTTCAATCGCAGTTTTCTTTACCTTCCTCTTCTCGTTCATAATATAATTTACTATGTCCTATTCTTATTCGATATCTTCAATCACTACCTCCTACCAATGATATTCCCAATCCACTTCATATTATATCTTCTGCACTGGATCACTCCCACTCTGCTTCTTCTCTCTATAAATAAATTCAGTGTGCAGTGAATAGAGTTAAGTCCAAAGTTGAATTAGCCTTGGAGAAGGATTTTTCACAGGATTGGTCAATCCCCATATGGGATAAGATTTGGTCGAAATTTCATAAAACCTCTAGAGCTGCCAACACCACTCAAGGCCTATTTTTCATATATAATCGTATTTTCTTTACTCCACTTGCCTTATCGACCTTTTCCACAGACACTCCCTCTACTTGTTGGTCTTGCTCATGGCCTTCTGCTGATTTAAAACATATGTTGTTTGAATGCCCAGCCATATTCCAGTTTTGGAAGCTGGTTTGGATTCAAATCCAATTTATTTTTACATTTCAGTCCCCCTTCTCCATTACCAACATTTTTCTAGGCTCTCTTTCTTATATTTACCCTCAATCCACGCAACATTACACACTGATAGACCTTTTAATAGCTATTGCTTTTAATCTCATTACCTCTAATTGGAAACAGGCAAATGATGTCACCTTTCGTGCTTGGTGGAATGCAGTTTGTTTTCACCACCGACTTGACACGAATTTTGTCTCTCCCATTTCCCTGGCAATCAAACGAGATCTTATATGGCTCCCGCTAACCAATTAGTTGTCCTTCGTTGATTCCTCGGCCATTTCTTCCCAAACTGGAGCTGATGAGGTTAGACAACCACTGTGAATTTCCCAAATGCCTTTTACTACTTTCGCTAACTATTTATCTGTTATTTGCTTAAATTATTATGCTTACGATGTTTCTTCTCTATGCATTAATTGACTGACATTGCCCTGTATTTGTCTTACTGCATAATGATATGTTATCTTAATTATATTTATATGATATACTTCCTATGGTTGTAACTTTTGATTGTTTCTTCATTCTCTGTCTTTGCTTCTTTATATTTCAATAAACTCAAACCTAAAAAAGATAAAACAGGAGGAGTGAAGGAAAATGTTAAGGGGGAATACCCTGCCAAGGTTGTCAGGACTAACACTATCAAATGGGAATGTAACAACCCAACTGTAGGAAATGTTCATTCTTACATGTAGCATTTATCATTTGTTGACAATAAACCATTCATGCTTTCTTTCTGCGTTCCCTGTTATCTCCATGGGAAAACAGTGGGGCTAGAAATAATGATACCTGTAGGTATATATCCATGAAATAACAGGGATTTCATTACTCTATCCCAGAATGGGGGCATGTGGATCAGGTAATTCCAAGTCCAATTTTGCATGTTTCTTCTCCCTTTCAGGGTAAATAACAGGCCCAAGTCTATAAATATTTACTACTTATGCGAAATAGGTGGCAAATGTGGTGGGTGCTTTGTTTCTCAGTTTTGTGAGGTGGTCTAGGGCTAGAAAGCAGCGGAAGGGCCCATGGACAAAGCAAGGTATTAAGACAATTTTAGGAATCTGGCTCATTCAATTACGTTTTGATGTAAAAGATCCAAAAAGTGCATACCCAATTTCAATATGAAAGTACTTAGCATCTTGCAGGAACGCCAATGTACACACCATAATGAAAAAAACCATCCCACTTATCCCCTATTTTTAGAGCAAGTGGGCCGACCCCTTTAGATCCATGTATGGTACCTGTAGTCAAAATCTCTGGTCCTTAATCAGTACACATGTTTTTGAATCTAACAATTAAAGACTAAATTAAAGATAAAGATATTTGCATTTCCGAAATTTAAATCTGCCTTCAATCTTATTTATTATTTACAGACCAGTCCAGCAAGAGAGGGTTGAGCTGTGACTACAAATCACATACCCATACTTTTACCTCACTGAAATGGTGGGTATTTACAAGCAAATAACTACTCAGATAATGGCAGGTCCACCTATGTATCATACTAATTAATACAGGATAGAATATTGCTGGATCTTAAATTCAGCCATCAGGAAACAAAGTAGCTCTTTAGATGATCCATATCGGGCATGCACATGCAATTGATTTCCCCTTCGATTACAGACCATTATAACCTAATCAAAAATCCCACCAAAAGTGAGAGAATTTGTACTCACTTTGGAAGACTGGTGTTGGATCACCATTTCTAAACAAGCATTCACAATGCTAATAAGTTGACATTGGCTGCCATTATTCTAGCTTTGTCAATGCCTAGTTTGTCAGACCCTCAACAAAAAAAAAGCAAAAGCAAAAATATCTTTGGTTGCAAAACGCACATATTACCTTTGTAGTACGTGCCACTTAAGGGAACTAATTCTTAAGTTGATGTTGTCCTTGTTAAAGAGCAGAATGCTTTCAAGTCATGTCAAAAAAGCTTTATTCGGTACATTGTATACGACCAGAAAAGCATTCTAATTGCACAAAAAAAGACTATTTAGATTTCTGAAAGCACTCAAATTTGTTTTACATTTATACACACGAACAATTTGTAATTAATAGTTCCAGATAATTAGTCAATAATAGTTTGGGATGATAAAAGTCTTTTTGAAACCGTTTATCGAATCATACACTTTAAAAACAACAAATTTCCTGTTCATATGAGCGGGGTGCATTTCCATAAAGTGCATAGAGTGCAAGATAGTACCTTATATATATAGTAGGAGCAAGAAATTCAACCTTCTTAACACAATTATCATTTGCTAGAAAGGATTCTCCTAATATGCATTGAGTACAAGATGGTAATGTACATCAAAGATAAATGAACTTTTCAACTCCAAGTTCAGTCGTCATGTTGTTCATAAATTAGAGCGTCTAAGTAGGAGTAATCCTTTCTTCTCCTAATAGACATTTGTATAAAAGTGATAACAGAATTTATTATTTTCCCACTTTCCAGGCTACAGATGAAGTTAAAAGCTTATTTATAGTGTTAACAATTATTAGCTAAAAAGAGTGGTTTTAATACAAGTTTATGAATGTTCCTATAAAATTTGCAGAATAATATAAAATGCAGCGTGAACTGAGGAGATTTTCCGTTGCATGGACAATTCTGGAGATTTTGACACCACTTGCCCAATCTGGGAAAGGCAGTCAAATAATGTAGGGTGCCAAGCCTGAGCCTCGTTAAGTAAAACCTTTGCTGGGTATTTCTAACAATAATCAGATAAGGTTGTATGGTCCTAGAGAAAGGGCACTCAGAGTAAAAGGTGATACTTTGTTTTAGGCTTGCTTTGGCCTCTCGTACAGATTCCATAGAAGTAATACACCGAGTTGAAGACTCGTTTCAGTCTAAAGATATCTTAGAACCTTTTAAAAGGGTGTAGATATTCTCTAACCAGGGTATTTTTCTACTGGTATCAAGGGCCAGACAACCCATAGCTAGGTCCTTGGTAAACTTTGTCTCTTCTTTGAACCATATCCTGTGCCATAGGGTAAGTCCTGCTATACCTATAAGGTCACTAATATAAGTAGTGGACAATTCTTTATGGGCTATATATTAGCTGTGGAGCTTGGGACTGCCAGCAAACTTTTTTAAAAATTAACTCTCTTGGGTTTGTAAAGAGATAGTGTTGGCCCTTCCCCATACAGCTGCCCATACCATGCAGTTGTGATAGATTTGCTCCTATTCGTAGCCAGGATTTCTCTTATTTCCTATTTTTGAGGAAAATCTAAAAATGCCCTCAACTGTTCGTAGATGTTTCAAATGAGATAATTCTATATGTGAGCCCCAAGTGCCATTCCTACTGAACTGTAAGCCCAGATATATAAAGCTTGAGACTCTATTAATGATGGTGCCGCCCACATGATGCTGTCTATTCCTCACTGTATTATTACCGCATGTCATTACAAACGTTTTTGAAAGATTCAACTGTAATTTTTTTCAGTCATAAAATACGTGAATTTTTCTATAAGACATTGCAGACTGTTCACTGTCCTTGAAAGCAGGACTGCATCGTCCACATATGAAAGTACTGGGATGGGACGGGCGCCTACCCTTGGTGCATCCACCTGTAGATTGTGTAAAAAGAAATCAATATTGTTTATATATAGTGTAAATAAAAGAGGAGATAAAACACAAAACTGTCGTATCCCACAGGTTACCATGAAATCGGGTACTTTCACCCTTTTTACCAAACTGCACTCTAGATGTTAACAAGGCATACATCTGGGTCAGGTAAATAACAAAGTCACTGGGGGGGCCTAACTCATTCAGTGTTTGCCATAGTTTGACATCGTCAATCAGGTCAAAAGCACTGGTGAGGTCAACAAAACAAAGATGTAGAGCCCCTTCCTTGGCTATGGTATATTTCCCTACCAATAAATCCAGGTTCACAAATTGTTCAACCATCCAAATACCCCTTTTAAATCCATACTGGGCCTCTGTTAGAATGTTGTTCTCAGAGGCCCAGTTTTCTAGTCTTGTTAACAAGACTCTACCCATCAATTTCGAGGTAGTGTCAAGAAGAGATATGGGGTGGTAGCATTTGGCCTTCCCTCTGTCCCCTTTTTTAGGTCTCGCTCGAGACCTATTGCAGCTAAGATGCCTGTCAAGGGAGGACAGACAGGTGCACGAGCTGCTCAGGGTCCGTGCACGAGCTGCTCAGGGTCCGTGCACGAGCTTACGCAGGCCGGCCGAAGGCACGCACACACAGCATACACACAGACAGACGCACACATGCACGCGCACACACACACACACACACAGACACAGACACAGACACACACGCCGGCCCCCCGCCCCCCCTTACCTGCCGCCGCCGCTGCATGGAATGACCCACATCTTCTTCGTCTGCCTCGATCTTTGTTGTTTCTCCTGGATCATTTACTGCTTCCTCCTCTACATCTTGCCCTACCTTCTTCGTCTGCGGCGGTCCCAGGGCCGGTCCTAGGCATGGTCTGTATGGGCAGCTGCCCAGGGGGCCCCGCAGATCAGTGGGCCCGGCCCGACATGAAATGGGGAAAGTGCACTCGCGCAGGCAGGAAGTGGAACTAGTGCACGTCACAGTTGCTCACATATTTTGTATTTAAGAGACATTAGCTACCAGTTCTCGGCTGAGACCATTATTTATAAGCTGATTCTTACTGTCAATCAGTTGCGATTCAGCACGTACATTATCCGTGTTGCGGGCCCAGGCTTCATAGTCCCCTTTTGATTACTTCTCCTAGTTTCAATCCGCTGTTTATCTCTGTGATTTTTCCACCGCAGCAATATTTAAATTTGGCTATAGATACGCTGCGTCTCTCGTGCATTTTCAACTATGGTGGCCATTTGATCTACTGCCTCGTGGCTCCCTATCGCGTTTTTGATATCCAGAGAAGACAAACTATCGCTGTCTTCCAGGTACATCCTTAGTCCATTTACGCACCCTTTCAGGAATGTATCTTCGCATTTTTGAAATAAAGAATTGCGCTTCTACTTCTCTATCTGGTTTAGAAATTGTTCCGCTTTATATCTAGGGAAGTCAGCGCTGTGGCGTTTGAGCTATCATTTAGCGCGCCTGACGAGCCGCTTGCCAGTTCATGCGACATCCCTGCATCGAACACACTACCCCATAGAGTATTTCTGGTATGCTACTATTTTATATATCTCTTCTTCTTTCTTGTAAAAGCACGCAGTAATAACATGAGATATATACTTTAATGATATCTATACTGTCTGTACTTTTTCTAGACGGTCTATTATGTCCATAAGATTATCTGCGGCGTCATGAATATCTACAAACCCTGCTAGGCGTTGTATCTCGAAAACCTACAACACTTACCTTGTGACTCTCATTTCACCTGCACACAGGTATGCTATTTTTAGAATTGAGCATTACCGTTCGTACCCTAGTACATGTATGTTTAGCACACCTGTACCGTTTACTATCTCGGTACACAGTCAAGTCGAGAAAATGGAATTAGTGCATATAGGCAAGATGGCTGACAGAGCCACGGTACAGAGATATTTATGGAACATCTATCATGGACTTGTTTTGTTTTTCTATTCCTCTATTTCTTTCTTTTTTAAATTTTTATATATTGGTAGACAGTTATGTTGTCATAATGGTGGGCTAATTGGACGATATGACCGTGATCTTTCCGTACTCTCCCCTCGTGATCCTGCCTCATCTTATCACCTTTTAGTTCTCCTCCCTCCATCTTCCACTTTTTCCATCGATGTTCACTCATCTCCCCGCACCCTTCTCTCATCTTTAGATCCCATGCCATCTCCCACTCTCCTTCCCCCTATCTAGTCTTGTGTTTCCTAGAACTCACAGGTATTCAGAGAGTAGGAGGCTTCTGAGTTTCTAAAAGCACTTTGCACTCCAGGAGGTCTAGCCCACACAAGAACAGTCATCCCCCTTGAAAATCATCCTTCGTGTGCTGAATCGCGACTCTCCAGTTCAGGCGTGTGTGCTCTCTAGGGCCCAAGCATGATTAATTGTTGGCAAACTGGCCTGACCCCTACCTAGGCTAGTGACCTCTCTGTGACAAAGAGCCATGCCTTGTGGACTACCAGATCCTGTACACCTGTGCTTGCATACATTCAGTTCATAATGGGCACTTCACACACACACACTGCACCCTCACACACACTGTACACACTGCACCCTCACACACACTGCACCCTCACACACACTGCACCCTCACACATTGCCCACACTGCACCCTCACACACACTGCACCCTCACACACTGCACCCTCACACACACTGCACCCTCACACACTGCACCCTCACACACTGCACCCTCACACACACTGCACCCTCACACACTGCACCCTCACACACACTGCACCCTCACACACACTGCACCCTCACACACACTGCACACACTGCACCCTCACACACTGCACCCTCACACACTGCACCCTCACACACACTGCACCCTCACACACACTGCACTCACACACACTGCACCCTCACACACTCTGCAACCTCACACACACTGCACACACTGCACCCTCACACACTCTGCACACACTGCACCCTCACAGACTCTGCACACACTACACCCTCACACACTCTGCACACACTGCACCCTCACAGACTGCACACACTGCACCCACACACACTGCACCCTCACACACACTGCCCACACTGCACCCTCACACACACTGCACACACTGCACCCTCACACACACTGCGCACTGCACCCTCACACACACTGCACACGGCACCCTCACACACACTGCACCCTCACACACACTGCACACACTGCACCCTCACACACACTGCACCCTCACACACACGGCACCCTCACACACACTGCACACACCGCACCCTCACACACTCTGCACCCTCACACACACTGCACCATCACCCACACTGCACACGCTGCACCCTCCCACACACTGCACACACTGCACCCTCACACACACTGCACACACTACACCCTCACACACTGCACCCTCACACACTGCGCACCCTCACACTCTGCGCACCCTCACACTCTGCGCACCCTCACACTCTGCACACCCTCACACTCTCACACTCTGCACCCTCACATACACATGTTTCCTAGAACTCGCAGGTATTCAGAGGGTAGGAAGCTTCTGAGTTTCTAAAAGCACTTTGAACTTCAAGAGGTCTAGCCCACACAAGAACAGTCATCCCCCTTGAAAATCATCCTCCATGTGCTGAATCGCGACTCTCCAGTACAGGCGTGTGTGCTCTCTAGGGCCCAGGCATGATTAATTGTTGGCAAACTGGCCTGACCCCTACCTAGGCTAGTGACCTCTCTGTGACAAAGAGCCATGCCTTGTGGACTACCAGATCCTGTACACCTGTGCTTGCATACATTCAGTTCATAGTGGGCAATTCACACACATACACACTGCACCCTCACACACACTGTACACACTGCACCCTCACACATACTGCACACACTGCACCCTCACACACACTGCACACATTGCACCCTCACAGAGACTGCACCCTCTCACACACTGCACCCTCACACACACTGCACTCACACACTGCACCCTCACACACTCTGCACCATCACACGCTGCACACACTGCACCCTCACACACACACTGCACACACTACACCCTCACACACACTGCACACACTGCACCCACACACACTACACCCTCACACACACTGCACCCTCACACACACTGCACCCTCACACACACTGCACCCTCACACACACTGCACACACCGCACCCTCACACACTCTGCACCCTTACACACACTGCACACACTCCACCCTCACACACACTGCATACACTGCACCCTCACACACACTGCACCCTCACACACTGCGCACCCTCACACTCTGCTCACCCTCAAACTCTGCACAACCTCACTCTGCGCACCCTCACACACTGCACACCCTCACACACTGCGCACCCTCACACACTGCACACCCTCACACTCTGCACTGGATCATACACTCCAAATACCACTCAGTGCCACATATTTACACTGCACTCAATGCAACATACACTCCAAATACCACTCAGTGCCACATAATTGCACTCCACATAATTACACTGCAATCAATGCAACATGCACTCCAAATACCACTCAGTGACACATAATTACACGCCACATAATTACACTGCACTCAATGCAACATACACTGCAAATACCACTCAGTGCCACATGATTACACTCCACATAATTACACTGCCCTCAATGCAACATACACTCCAAATACCACTCAGTGCCACATAATTTCACGCCACATAATTACACTGCACTCAATGCAACATACACTCCAAATACCACTCAGTGCCACATAATTACACGCCACATAATTACACTGCACTTAATGCAACATACACTCCAAGTACCACTCAGTGCCACATAATTACACGCCACATAATTACACTGCACTCAATGCAACATACACTCCAAATACCACTCAGTGCCACATAATTTCACGCCACATAATTACACTGCACTCAATGCAACATACACTCCAAATACCACTCAGTGCCACATAATTACACGCCACATAATTACACTGCACTTAATGCAACATACACTCCAAATCCCACTCAGTGCCACATAATTATATGCAAAAAACACAGTTGATGGACAGAATGAAGAACAATGTCATACATTCACCCAGGTACAAGGATCTGGGCCTAAATCCATCGTTTTTGTGCACTCCACACCACCCTGGGTTAGACACTGGCTATATGCAAATCAGCTCTGACCCTGTGCCTCATGGGAACAGTCCAGTCCGAACTACCAAGCCATGTCTTTCCCAGACCGGAATTAAGCATCCAAGGACCAGTTTCTGGCTATCAGCCTTCATTCAGCCTGGATAGCTTGACTCCAGTGGTGTGGAGAGCCTGGGACTCACGTCTGAGCATACCCAGCCCACT
Organism: Lissotriton helveticus; assembly: GCF_964261635.1. Classification (NCBI taxonomy): domain Eukaryota; kingdom Metazoa; phylum Chordata; class Amphibia; order Caudata; family Salamandridae; genus Lissotriton; species Lissotriton helveticus. The sequence goes on from NC_136059.1 coordinate 2,116,304,332, forward strand.
CGGGGTGAAAATTCCAAAAAACACAGTTGATGGACAGAATGTAGAACAATGTCATACATTCACCCCAGTACAAGGATCTGGGCCTAAATCCATCGTTTGTTTGCACTCCACACCGCCCTGGGTTAGACACTGGCTATATGCAAATCAGCTCTGACCCTGTGCCTCATGGGAACAGTCCAGTCAGAACTACCAAGCCATGTCTTTCCCAGACCGGAATCAAGCATCCAAGGACTGGTTTCTGGCTATCAGCCTTCATTCAGCCTGGATAGCTTGACTCCAGTGGTGTGGAGAGCCTGGGACTCACGTCTCAGCATACTCAGCCCACTCAGGGTGAAAATTGCAAAAAACACAGTTGATGGACAGAATGTAGAACAATGTCATACATTCACCCCAGTACAAGGATCTGGGCCTAAATCCATCGTTTTTTTGCACTCCACACCACCCTGGGTTAGACACTGGCTATATGCAAATCAGCTCTGACCCTGTGCCTCATGGGAACAGTCCAGTCCGAACTACCAAGCCATGTCTTTCCCAGACCGGTATGCTCAGACATGAGTCCCAGGCTCTCCACACCACTGGAGTCAAGCTATCCAGGCTGAATGAAGGCTGATAGCCAGAAACCGGTCCTTGGATGCTTGATTCCGGTCTTGGAAAGACATGGCTTGGTAGTTCGGACTGGACTGTTCCCATGAGGCACAGGGTCAGAGCTGATTTGCATATAGCCAGTGTCTAACCCAGGGTGGTGTGGAGTGCAAAAAAACGATGGATTTAGGCCCAGATCCTTGTACTGGGGTGAATGTATGACATTGTTCTACATTCTGTCCATCAACTGTGTTTTTTTCAATTTTCACCCCGAGTGGGCTGGGTATGCTGAATCATACCTGTATATGGTGTGTGTTGTGCTATTGTCTTGCTTGTTTCCGGGCCTATAAAAATAACCAAGTGTGACGGCAATGATATAGTCATCCTTATGAGTAGAATGGTTGAGTAAAATAATCAACTTAATTTTCTGAGCACCAACGTGTGAAGAAAAGATGTGTCCAGTTCCGGTTGCATTCAAACTGATTTATTTCTTCAAATTTCTTCAATTTTCAAATATTCTCATCTTTGATTATAGCCTTCAAATTGAGCCAACATGTGTTTGGTCAGAAAATTATGTTCTTACATCTCTGACTTCATCTGGGCTTCACACATAGAATAAACCATAGTTCTTCACATAGGCATCTTATTCATCCGGTAAAGTTGTCATTCAGACTCAAATATATATACGGCGATTCCGAGTGTAGAGTACTCTATAAGCGGTTCGATGTGGCGATCAGATTCCCTGCCAATTTTCTATTATGAAAATTGACCACCACACAATCTCCCTGGCATATTTTTGGGGGAACTACCCACCCAAATCACTCTTCTCAACATTATGATATTGTGTTGTGATAAGTTGGCGTTAAAGTTAGTCCTAGCAGAAATCCAGTGTACAACTTGGTTCTATAATGTCTCATATGTTCCCCTTTTGTTGTCTGATAGTTTTGGAACATTTTTCAGTATAATAACATATGCAGTTGCCTTTGGAGTTAGGTGTAATGAATCCGCAGTATAAATAATTGGATGATGAATCCTTATCATTTTGTCCAACTGATTTGCTTTTGCTGAACTCAGAGCTTTAAAATTACTGTCTTTGTTTGCCCTTGTTTCATGATCAAGTTGTGTGTTTGGGCGGTCACTTGAAAGTAGTGCAGGGGGGGTCAGACTTGGTTGATATTTGCAGCAAGAGAGTGGGATCCCTGGACCTTCTTTCTGTTCCTCAGCTAATGTATTTGCAATAAAGTTGGCTGATCATTTACCCCCATGCTGTATGCTGTAGTGGGTGAAACAAAAATGTGAATGACACAATAACAGTCCAGTGGATTAAGAGGGCTGGTGGAAAGCCCCTTTCTATAAATATACCATACATATATTTTAGTAAAAATCTAAATTTCTTGACTAACATCAGATCTAAAAACACACAATGGGCCTAAACCATGTTGACAGCTATGTAGACTCACTGGCATGTGCTCTCAACTTTGTAGATGTTGAAATACTTTAGATGGTTTTAATTAAATGTTATATGTTTTATTTCTTTTTTCTTTTTTTTTATGTCCTCATACATGCCACCCGAAGCTCTAGATGGGATTCCGCTGCGCCTTCCACACAGACCTATTCGATGACCGCCCTTATGGATGGCCTATGAAGGGCATGCAGAGTTCACCAAGAGATAAGGCTGTATCCTGGACCCACTCCCATTCACCGCACCTGAACGACCATATGTTACTAGGGAGGACCAGACCAACAGTCCTCTGCCATAATCATAGGACCGGTTTTACTTCTCCCTCCAGGCCTCTAAGGCCGCCCAGATCACACCGGCACTAGATTTGTCACAGGCCATATCCGATTGACTAATCATGATGATATTCTTTAGACAGTCTGCAAAAGAATGAATTGTTTCAGATTTCCATGCTCTACAGATTTCCCTTTTGGCAATAATTATTACATAGAATATAAATTTCGAAACAAGAGTGCTCATACAGTAATTCGGTAGAAGACCAAAAAAATTAGCCTTGGGTTTACTTCAATCCGCTTGAACAGCACGTCCTCCAGGAATCCACATACCTCAGTACAATAAGAGCTGATCTTCGGGCAGACCATAAACATGTGTAGATCGTCTGCGGCTGGGTATTTACATCTGGGGCAGTTGTAAATCTTCACTGTCACCTTAGACAATTTCCCAGGAGTCCAATACACTCTATAAGCGGTGTACAGAGGACTCCTCCCGAGGGTAGTTGGTTTTGTCACCGTCTGTAATATAGTAAAGGAGTCAAACCAAATTTTCCGCAACCCCTCCCAGTCTCCTGAGAAAGCACTGCCCCAGAGGTTCCCCATCTCCAGGTCCAGGCAGTCCCCCGCACCCCTAGGGCCACATACCAAAATGAAACTTCACGTTTCCATGGACCCGTTCTGGAAACAGAATCAATAATCATACTAGCATCCTGGTTGCCCCACGACTGCGTTGCCCATCTTGCGGATAGCTGGTAGAACTTAAATCTCGTTAATGTACCATTAGTCAAGTTAAAAAGTGACTCCCAGCTAATAAGTTGTGAATCCTCACGATGTTCTCCCCACAGAGTAATACCTGCTAATCTAAGTGGCTGGCACAGTTGGTCCTGGAGGCATTCAGGAGTGCCGGGGGAGTCCCGAATTGGGGCCTGCACTGTATAGTACGATATTCTCAAGACTCTCCTGATATACCCCAAATTATTGAGCAAGGTCTTAAGTCAGAATTTTTTGTAGAACTTAGGGTCACCAAATTTGTAAAGGAAAAACTCCTGTCCCTGCGGCACATCATGTAGGATTGCCTGAAATAAGAGGCCCAACGAGGACGAGTCCAATTTGTTAGCCAAAATTCTAATGTTTTTAAAATGAAAAGCGTGGCAATAGGAAAGTAGGTTGGGTAAGGCCGATCCCCCTATCTTTAACCCTCTCCTACGCTTTTTCCAGGCTATTCTCCGGGTTTTTGTGGCCCATGTAAAAGAACCGATTTTACCTTGAAGGATAGCACGGTCTTTAGTACTGAAAGGTAGTGGGATTGTGTTAAACAAAAATGTTAATTTGGGCAAAATTATCATTTTTACAAGGTTGACCCACCCATAGATATTCAGAGGCAGGTTCGCCCATCGCAACAGTAGGCTGCCAATCTCCTTAGATACCTTCTCCCAACTGATCTTTAATGTATCTGTCAGCTTCCGGGCTAGATGTATCGCCAGGTGTCTCATCTGACCCTTTGCCCCCTGTATTGTGTACGCACAAATCCATCCCATTATTTCGTTTTTTTCTCTGTTAATTTTATAGCCCGAAATTTTGCCAAATTCCTCAGCCAGTTTGAACTGCCTAGGTATTGTTTCAATATGATTGGAGGTATACAAAAGAAGGTCGTCAGCATATAGAGCGAACTTAAGTTCCAAATCTGAAATTTTAAAAGGCCTAATACGGGGATCCACTCTAAGGGAGTATACAAAAGGTTCAATATATACATTAAATAATCAAGGTGACAAGGGGCAACCCTGCCTGGTACCTCTTGAGATACTGAACCATTCAGTTAAAGCACCGTTGATTAAAACTTTTGCTCGGGGGTTCAAATATAGAGATTTAACAGCCTCAACAAAATTAGTTGGAAATCCAAACTTATTCATGGTCTCCCAAAGATAGCACCAGTTCACCTGGCCAAATGCCTTAGCGGCATCAATTGCGACAATAGTAAGTGGCAGCTTTTTATCTGTTGCAACGTCTATTGCCCCAATAGCTTGAAAGGTGAGCTCGTTGAGCTGTCTTCCGTGAATAAACCCCATCTGATCAGGGTGTGTGATGGTTTTAATCATTTCTGCCATCCTGGTAGCCAGTATCCCAGAGAAGATCTTAAGATCCGAATTTAGCAACGAGATCGGTCTGTATGTTTCAATTTTTTGGGGGATCCTTATACTGTTTAGGAATCAAGGATACTGTTGCTTCGGACCATGAAGGAGGAATGCCTTCTCCCTGTAAGTACATTTTATTAAACAGGGATTTTAATACTGGCACTACCCTATCTAACAGACCAAGATAAACTTCAACTGGTAGTCCATCCGGGCCGGCAGCTTCGCCCCTTCTCATTTTTTTAAGTTGTTCTCTAATTTCCCCCTCAGAAATACTGGTAGATAGATACAGCCTGTCAACTTCGGACAGATGAGAAAGATCCCTTCGATTTAACCATCCCTTAACTTCGTCTGGTCTATAGTCGATGTCCTCCTGGTAAAGATCATACACAAAGGATCTTGCCTCCTCTCTGATTTTATCATCCTCCTGCAGCAGGACACCTGATCCTCTTTGTACCAAGCTCTTAATATGGTTTCTAACCCTGTGTACTCTAGATTTCCATGCCAACAGGGAGTCACATTTTTCACAATAGGCAAAATGGGGAAACATCCTTTACAACGCAACTTTTACCACGCAGTGCCTTTACGACGCAACTATTACAACGCATGTCATTACAATGCATTGCGCTGGGAGGCGCTCTAGGAAAGGGAATGGATTTAATTTACTATCCAACACCTTCCCTACTATCCACGGGGACTGGAGTTGGAATAGTAAATTAAACTATTCACTATCCAGCACCCCTTAATACTATGCGTTGTAACAGCATGCGTTGTAAAAACTGCGATGTCAAGGCATTCGTGGTAAAAGCATGCATTGTAATGTCATACATCCGGCAAAATGTTGTAATTTGCTGCCATCCCATCTGTCCTTCAAGGTCTTATCAATCTTGGCCTGAAAATCTGCCTGTAGAGTCACCAGCTCCTTCTCCAGCTGCGGCATAAGACTCCGGGAGCTCTGTCTCCTTTTCCTTAATCTTCTTGAGGCCATCTATTTCTGCTTCTTTATTAGATTTACTTTTGTGAATCATTAAAGAGCTCAGAAGTCCCCTCAAAAATGCTTTAAGGGTTACCCAAACTGTCTGATTGCAAGTGGAACCTATATTAAATCTAAAAAATTCTTCTATTTTGGCATCGAGCTCCGCCTTCATGCTCTAGTCAAATAGCAGGGTCCTGTCTGGAGTCCACCTCCTCTCGCAATTTTTAAGCTTAAAATTAAGTACAAGCTCGACAGCGGAGTGGTCAGATATAATCGCCGGGATATAAGCTATGGATTTGAGATCTGAAAGCATACTCTGATCCACCAAGAAGTAGTCTATCCTTGAATGTTGTTTATACTTTTTGCTGTAGAAGGAAAATTCTCTGGCATTACCATTACTCATTCTCCAGATGTCCAGCAAATTAAACTCCTTAATTACATTCTTAAGTGTGGAAAATGTTCAGGGTGGAACATTATATTTTACTTTAGAAGTCCGATCTAATTGCTTATCAAATACTAAGTTAAAATCCCCGCCGAGTATAACTGGAGCAGATGTATATAGCAGGCTGGCCTCCAGATTTAAAACAGGACCCGAATTGTCCTTGTTAGGCCCATAATACACAGCACAAGCTATTGGAGAACCACAAATAGACAGGGTTACCACCAGCCACCTCCCAGATTGATCGGTATCCCATTTTTCCACCTTAATCCCCGTATTGCCTCTTATAATCATTGCTACCCCTCTTGTGCAGCCTCTTTGTTTAGAGCATATCACCTCCTGGACCCAGCTAAGCTTTCTAAAACCCTGTTTGCATTCCTGGGCTTCTAAGTGAGTTTCCTGCAACAAATAGATATGGGCCTCATTATTTTTTTTAAAATCACACACCCGAGATAACTTCCTGCTACCCCTAAGACCATTAACGTTCCAGGAGAGGAGTTTAATCTCATACGACCTACTCGTACTCTACCCATGAAACTACCCATCTTGACCTGACAAAACCTGCTTTTATTCGTATGAGGAATATTTTTCCATTTCACCCCCTTACTCCCCCCCATGCAACCCTCCCTTGCCCACCACGGGGGAACCCACCTTTCATCCCTGGCGCTGAAAACTGTCTATTGGGGCCCCTCCCTGGAGCAGCACAACATCTTGCTTATTCCAAGAAAGAAGAAAATAACACTATCAAGTATCCATTAATACCAAGTATTACCCAGTGGCAGCAGGGCCAGACTGGCTACCGGGCAGTTAGGAATGCTGCTGAGCTGGGGGGTGATTTCGTTAAGGGGGACCTGCGTGAGCTAAACGAATTTCATTTTGCTTTCAGTATTTCGCAGCACACGCAGGTCTCCATGGACGAAATCAGCCTCCACTGCAGTAAAATCAGGCAGCAGTTCGGCAGCATTCCTAACTGCCCGGTAGCCAGTCCGGCCCTGGGTGGCAGTAATACCCAAAAAATCCAAATATACGTGACCCCCTTTACTATTTTTTTTCCCTTCCCCCCATTCTTTCCATTAAAATTTTTTTTTTGATTGGATACATCTAGATTCCGTCTATCACCCATAATTGGTGCTAAAACCAGCTTCGAAGCATAGCAAGACCACTAATATTATGACCCCCCTCATCTGGAACAAAAGGGCATCTACATCTTCAGGTGAGCTGAAGTTGTGCATCTTATTTTTCTATGTTATGTGTTTTATTGACCTTATAATGGCAAAAGTCAGTGCAATCTCTCCTGAGATTCAAAAGTGTGACCAGCATGTAGCAGGGAGGTCTATTCAGCTGATGTTCAATCATATGACCTGTCTAGATTGAGATAGAACCTATGCTACAGCTTAGAAACAGATTTCTGAATCAGGGCCATATCCAGGTTTGCTGTGCAAACTTTCAAAATTTCATGGATTTTGTGACGTGATCTAGAGCACTTCTCTAGAGATTTTGCAGTTATGAATTGTTAGTGGCTTGCAGGTTTTACAAAGGCATCTACTGACAAGATGGCTACCCGATGGGAAACATCCTTTAATACAAAAGTAGAATCATGCTGTGCCTTTATAGCACTGGCAATAGAACACATGTATTCTTACCACACATTCAATTAGCATGCAAGTCATTACAACTACTTGCTTTGGGGGGGAAGCATTGGTGAAGTGGTGTTGGATTTTAAGTCCAACTCCTTCCCAACTGTTGGGCATATTGGAGTTGGAACAGTAAATGATAATAATCCAAAGTCCAGCACCCCCCTAAGGCAAGTTGTTGTAATGACTTGCATTGCAAAAGGAACGTGTTGTAACAACAAGTTCTTTCTGATGACGGCTTTGAAAAGGCATGCGTGCAAACCGCATGCATGATTCCGTCATATAACCCCGACAGGAAACATCCTTTATTTGCGAAGCCAGAATCATACTGTGACTTTACAACGCTAGCAATAGAATGTATGCGTCCTTACCACACATTCCTTTAGCACGCAAGTCATTACAACAACTTCCTTTGGGGGGGTGCATTGGTGGAATGGTGTTGGATTTAAAGTCCAACACCTTCCCTACAGTTGCACAGACTGTAGTTGGAATAGTAAATAATACTAATCCAAAGTCCAGTGCCCCCTTAAGGCAAGCTGTTGTAATGACCGGCGTGCAAAAGTAATGCATCATACAAACGTGTTCTTTCTAATGCCGGCCTTGAAAAAGCATGCGTGCAAAACACATGTGTGACTCCATCATACAACCCTGACAGGAAATATCCTTTCATACAAAGACAGAATCATACTGTGCCTTTACAATGCCAGCAATAGAATGTATGTGTCCTTACCACACAATCATTTAGTGCTTTGGGGGGAACATTGGTGGAGTGGTGTTGGATTTAAATTCCAACACCTTCCCTAGTGTTGCGCAGACTGGAGTTGGAATAGTAAATTATACTAATCCAAAGTCCAGCACCCTCTAAGGCAAGTCATTATAACAAGTTGTGTGCTGGACGATGCCGTATGATTATAAAGTGACTTTACATTTGTTGAATGACTCAGATGATTTCTATCATTGTCCTGTTTAAAATGAGAAACACATTTTGCTCATTTGCCACAGTATAGCTGTTAGAAATGGGGTTTCTGGTTGGCAAGGGCATGCGCCTATGTCAGGAAGAACCTACCACTCTAGTCAGTGCAAGGGAGTTACACACTGAAGATAACCCTGCTCACCCCCTTGATAGCGTGGCAGAGCAGTCAGGCTTTTCCCAGAGGCAATGTGTAAAGCGTTGGTGCAAAACACTCACAAAGCAGTGACACACTAGGCACACCTCAAGAGAAACTCCACACAAGGTTGTATTATCCATAAAAACACATTACAATACAATCACATATATAACACTGTTCCATTAGGCACTTGGCATGACTTTACAGGGAGTACATAAATCACTAGGCCAATCAGGCCACTGTCATAAGATCAGTTAGGGTGACCAGTAACTACTGGTAATATGACACTTAGCACAAAACATCAGACATAAACCAAATAAAGCCACTTAGTATAGCACATTAATCATATAATCAGCAGTGTACTAAAGTAGACATTTTCAGCCAGCACATCTTAGGGATATTCTTCCAATATCACTCTAACCTCTTAGGATACAGTATCCCTGCACACCTGTTCTACTGGGAATGCAGCATTTGCCCTGTTCCACTAAGCAGGCGGGCCTCCATTGAGGTCTCACCCGTCACGGCCAAACAAGAATGTCGCTGGTGCCCAGCACACCAAATACAGGAACGGGGCACAACAGACACCCAGTCTCGGCCCGACACCAGCAGGCAAAGGTTAGCCAGTATCAGAATACTTTTACACCACCTCCCACGTTGCCTCAACAGAATGGCCCCGGTGCCCAGTGTACTAAATCAAGGGTGTGGGTGCAACACACACCGAGGGGCATATTCTCAAGGAACTATCGCCGAGTTAAAGGCACCTTATCGCAGCAAAAGTGGTGATAAAGTTATCGCCGCATTCACAAGCTGGTGCTAACAGCCTATGTCACCAGTTTACCTGCGATAGCAGCCGCAACAAAAATCGCCTGCAACTATCGCTTATGAGAGGCAGAGCAGGCGTTCCCTTGCAAAAAGCCACGACAACACCACTCGGTAACGTTCTCAACGACCAGCCAGATCAGCGATAAGATCACAAAACATTCGATAAGGCACGTTAACAGCAGGAAATGAACACCGGATCTGACCTGGTGTAAAGTCGGACAACAGCCTGCACCACAAAAGGGAGCCCAGCCCAGAGCCCCACCTGAAGGGCATCAGATGCCATGGAGCCACTCATCATGCAGCTTTGAGCCCAAACAGGGCCGCAACACCCACTGTCACCACTCCCAGGACCCCCTCCTGCCATCCCCCACCTCCGGGCAAATACTTGGCACATCAACTTCACAAATTCATATACAAAAAATCCGACTGATGTCGCACAATCACTTGTAACATGCATGTGTCATCCCAAAAATGAGCATCACACATTCACCTTTGAATTACCATAAGAACATTTTTTCAAAATAAGTAAAAAAAAAATCAATGAAGACACATGGTGACTCTCCTCGGGACAATCTGTAGGTCACAGCCTGCAAGACAAAAAAACAGATGAGAAGGTGTTGCATGCGGCCAGCATAGGACAGAGAGAGAGTGAAGGAGAAAGAGAGATGCAGAGAGAGAGAAATAGAGGGAGGGAGAGAGGAAGATGGAAAGAGAGGGAGAGAGAGAGAGAGAGAGTGGAAGACGTAAAGAGAGGGAGAGAGCCAGGAAGACGGGAACAGAGGGAGAGAAAGACAGAGAAAAGGAGAGAGGGACAGGGAGAGAGTGCCAACACTGCGCACCCAGGCCTCACTGCTCACCTTCTGGCACCAGTGTGCCTCCAACCATGTGCCGTTATGTAGTGAAGTTCCCCAGGTCTCTCATCTGAAACAGATCCGACATCTGAAACAGAGTCCAGATACATGACTTCCAAAGTACATACAATTGCACACAACATCATCACCTGTCCACCCATGCGCACCCAGGCAGCTGCACCCCAGCCCCTCCTGCCACCCAACAGTGCATGCCTGCCTCTGGGCACCCAGGCAGCTGCACCCCAGCCCCTCCCACCGCCCAACGGTGCATGCCTGCCCCTACCCACCCAGGCATCTGCACCCCAGCCCCTCCCACCGCCCAATCTTGCATGCCCATCCCTGCGTACCCAGGCATCACTGCTCACCTACTGCCACTGGTGTGTCTGCAAGAGGGCCCACCACGTGCTGGTGCAAGCCCCAATCCCAGGGCCCATGAAAATGGCACCCTTCACATCATGCAGCCCCGCTCAGTGGGCCAGCATTTCTCATATTTGATTCGGGGTCTTGATTTTGCTATGGCAGGGAACACATCACTGAACCAGGCATCCTCCGAGGCTGGACACCTGCTCAGCCCTTTAGGTGCCACCAACTCTGTGATCTGGGAGGTAACGCCAGGTGGTGGTAGGCCCGCATTTCCCGCTGGCTCTGGCCTACACTGCAGGGCACACAAACCTTGAGACGTCCGCATCGCCAGGACGGGGCATTATCGAGGCTGCACACCCACTCAGCACTTACGGTGCCCCTACTTCAGTGTGCCGAAAGTCACTGTCCCGTGGCAGTCTGCCTGTGCCGGCCGCAGTGTATCTGGTGCCACCAAGTCTGTGCACCGCAAGTCATGGACCCTGAATGATTGAGCATTGTGGTGCGGACAACAGCATGTCACTTCTGGCCCTTGGGAATGTAATGTTGAAGGGCCCTAGGCCCTCATGCCTACATGAACACCACACAGATACACCCAGATGGAGAAGGGATATGGCGTTAAGCAAGTGCGCACGGCCCTTTTTATTGGCAGGGTCACATGTCCTGTGACATGTGTGCTGGATGGGTGTGGTGTGGGTGTACACCAGCCATGAGCGATTGGCTGTGGCATGCTGACAACTAGACCTGTGACCAGCAGATCACAACAGGGAAGATCTGGGAAATGGAGCGTTACTTCCCCTGTGAGCGTAAGCGGAGTGGGCTGGCCTGGCGTTTGCCAGTCCAGCGTAAGCGTCTGAACAATGACCCTGGGGCTCTGGGTGTGGTTCCATACTGGGTTGGACAAGGAAGTAACTAATGCATCTGTCCCTGTTGTAGTGCCAGTGCCACCCGTACCGCATTCAGCAATGTGCCACCCTGTGACCTAACTTCAACAACATGAGCAACGTGGACCTAAGGGGGAATCACTGAGCCTACATTCATCCATATAAGAAAAAACAATTCCCAACAGGTATTATGTAGAGACAATTTCAAAGATGTATGCAACATGCATTACAAAGAAGGAAGAGACAAGGAGTCAATTGATTTTTAGAAGAGGTAGTATTATTTACCAAGAAGCAAGGGGAAGATCTTTCATATGTCAAATACAGTTAAAACAGCACTGTACAGAACGGATCTTGTGACAACCCAGTGACACTTGGTGCGAGGTGCTATATACAATTGGTGATAGTGAATGTGCAAGTGCTAAAAACAACAGCATTGGCGACGCATTAACCAAAGTATTTACATCAAATAATGGCTCCGAAAGACAAGTTATAATCACTTTAAACACAGTTATTTATACAGGAGCACAAGACGTGATATGCGTCGTATAATGCAAGCTGTACAGTCGACGGCGTTTCGATCCCCTTTAGTCGGGATCGTCATCAGGACAGGGTTGTCGATGGAAAAAGTGCTGTGGGCAGAAAGGACAATTTGTGAGCGGGGGAACATGGGTTGGGACAGGTCTAGGGGTGGGATAGTGAACGGGTTGTAGATCAGATTTACATTAAAAGGTTAATGTGCATATGGTGTGGGTGGGGTGGTGGCCGGAACAGGGGTTCGCAGTAGTGAATCTAGGGGGTGACTAACGTAGGGGGGCTGGTTGGTATATCTAATGTGATCCAAAGATATTAGATTCGGTCACCGTGTCAGCCGGTATGTGGAAAATAGGCAAGTGAATTGGAAAGGCTTGCCGGACATGCAGAAACTTACAGTTGAACCCAGGCAGACGAGCGAGGGTATTGGAAGTCCGAATAGTCACTCAATGATCGGAAGCTGCGGGTGAACAAGGGATAGGGAATTAAGAAAGCTGGACCAAGAGCGGCTCGTCACAGAGACTAAAACCATGGTTAGTGGAATTACCTGATCGTAGCTTTAGTCTGAACAGCGGGCGGAGACTTGCTGCGCCTGCGGGGAGGAAAAGTACTGGGAGTAAGCACGAGCCGGTATCGTGAGAGAGATCAGGTTTCGAACGCACCAGAAGTGCAGGCGATGTTCTTACCTGATTTAAACAGGGCGGCAGAAGGCAAGCGAGGCTCTTCTGGCGAGATGGCTGCATGCAATGAATGCGGGAGCTACCTAGGCGCGTGTGATCCCTGCATATAAATCAGGAAGTGCAGGGCTAGGGGCGGGGTCCGGTCACCGCTTGGGGCGGGGCAGGAGGTGTGTAGCAAGGTTACCGAGGTAACGTTAGCTAGTGGGAAGGATGGGGGCGGAGTCCGGCCAACAATGGCCGCAGGGTGGGGGGCGTGTGACCAGGTTACCGAGGTAACGTGGACTAACAGGAAGTGGCTGAATCAAAACAGAAGTCAAGGCAGATCTAGTAGGCATGACGCGATGGGGGCGTGCTAAGCGGACGTACGCTCGGGTCAAGGGGAAAGGCAGGATAACGCAAGCCGTGGTGACAGGCGCAAGGGCACAATAAGCGTTACATATTATGTCATGGCGCGGGCATCAATTAGAGATACAGATATATCCACTGTACATTTCTTACAGGGTATATAGAAGTTTTTAAACGATTAAGAAATACCCTTAATATCAATTTATAGCATGACATTCTGGTATGGAACATTACATATCGAGAGACCTGGTTTGAAACCGGACGATTAAGTACATGACAACTGTCTATGTAGGGGGGGCAATGGACTTATACCCAGATGAAAGCTGTGGTGGTGGAATCAAAGGCACAGTATATGGTGCAATTTACATCAACTATACATTTTCTATCCAGAGTATAGAGAGATAAGAAACAAGAGATAGGAGGACAGTAGAGTTTAGATGGAGATGGTATTTGTCCATTCATCAAGGGTGTTTAACCCATGGTTGACCGAGTCAACCCGTTCATACATACATACATTCATCCATAAGCATGGGCGTAAAATCCGTTCCGCTCGCGGATTTTGCGGATTTTTGGTAAATTCGCAATCCGCGAACTTACCGAAAATTCGTAAATCCGTGCGAAGCGGATTTTTTTGCTTGGTCGCACTTGCCAACTAGAATACTATACAATTTCGCGGGAGTAAACACTGGCGAAAACGTAGATGCGGCGGGCAGCGACAATCTCGCAATTGCGAGATTGCAAAATTTGCAATTTCGCACAAGAAATCCACCAGCAGGCAGCATAAACCTTGAAAATTATGATTTTTATCATAATAACTCCTCAGGTTGACATTTGCCTGCACTTTCTTTTTGCAAGGAGTCCATTTTGAGGGGGGGGGGGTGGGAGGAAGTAAGTGCCCCACAGTCTCCAACTTCCTGTTCCTGTCCAGCAGGCTCCTCTCAGTGCTTTCTTCATGTGCTGGTCACTTTGATTTGGATCTTGACCTGGAAGCACTCAGCAGGTGCAAAAGTTCAATCTTATCATTAGTAACCATTCCCTGTAGTGCCTGGAAGGATTACTTTTTATGGATGCTGCTGGATATTTGGATTTTTGCAAAACTGAAAGCACTCAGCAGGTGCAAAAGTTCAATCTTATCATTAGTAACCATTCCCTGTAGTGCTTCCTTAGGGCCCCTTCAGAGTTCAGTTGCCTACTTGCAACTATTCTATGACCCTGCTCTGACCCTCACAGCAGGCTCAGAGAAAGCAATTACAGATAAGGAAGCAGGTTCCAGCCAGGAAGTTCAAATTCAGTAACACATTAATCAGCCCCTAATTCATTTATGTCAGTTGAGGCAGGGCAGGTGTGCTTTTCCACCCATAATCTACAGTGATGAACTAGAGGGTGGCATGGGTGAGCCAGAGGGTGGCATGGGTGAGCCAGAGGGTGGCAATGGTGAAACAGAGGGTGGCAGTGGTGAAACCGAGGGTGCTGTGATGAACCAGATGTAGAAACAACATGTTCGCGACCGTTGCTACCCGAAAAGTAAGTTCACGTTTGCGACCTGGTACAAAATCCTCGCGAACTGGCCGAAATCCTTGCGAACACAAAAAAAAAAATTCGCGAGAGTTCGCGCATTTTGCGGATTGCGAATCCGTAAATACGCAATTTCACGGATTGCCAATTCGCAAAATCCGCCCATGCTTCATACTTCCACACTTGACAGACCATAGACATGACACATCTGTGTAATTATGAATGTTTAATGCACATTCGGTGGAGTGTTGCATCTGAAGCAGTACAGGGCCATGCGAACTCCACATTATGATGTTGGCCCATGGGGGCCAGCCAGAGTGCTTCAGGGAATGACAAGTCCAAAGGAAGAGGAAGAGTACAGTCCGCAGTCTGATTGCCGTGTCATTGGTGATCAAACAGAATATGGCCCTCCATGTAAAGTTCCAAGGTGAGTGTCGCAGAGTGCATCGGGGGACAGTGGAAGGTGGTGATGCAGAGGCCAGAACCAAGCAGAACAGGCCCTATGGCGGAGATGCACGCTACTGCGTCCTTCTCACCACAATGGCAGATTCATCCGCATCTTCGTCCTCTTCTATTCCATGTGCCTTACATGTGGGTGGTGGTGTTCTGTCTACAGCAGTGTATGGCTATGATACCCCAGGGGCTGGAGGTGGAATGTGGATGTATTGGTAGCATCAGCATGCATCAGGGCCAGACCTTTGTGGAAGCAATGGCATGTGGATGGTCCTGAGGTCATTGAGGAACCCAGCTACCTCTCGCTGGTGTGCCACTGTGGCAGTTGCTCTATTTATAATCAGGCCCTTTGTATTACAGTACATTGAATACCAGTATATGGTTCCATATACATAAAATGAGAAGTGTCACAAAATATTACCATGTCTCATTAATTTTCAATATACATGCTGGAGGACTGTATTTGCAACAAAAACCCATCTCGTATAAAACAAATAGTGAACATGTCCTAGGTAATACTAAAAAGAGCCTGGGAAATGCAACATTCCATCCCAATTACGCGTTGGTGAAGTTTAGTTATGGTAGGTTATGTTAGATTAGATCAGATTCGGTCTTCTAGCACTTCTAATCCACCTGTACAGTACAGGTGTCTTTCGATTGCAACAAAAATAAGTCGAGGATAAATCTTGCCTGATACAGTGGATAAAGAAAATACAAGCGTTAGGATAAAGAAAATACAAACGTTATCTATCTCCCTCTTTACTCTTTTTTTTCTTTGCAGTTGATGAGCAATTCTGTATACTGCATTCATTCTTGCGCACATTTTCCCTCTATGTTCCTTCCTCTTTACCTTTCCGATGTTTTGCTTTTAAATCCTTGGCTCGCAACTTTTATGGCCTGAAGGGGTTAACAATCTAACAGCGTACACACAGCCTTTTCTTCTGAGACTCAAAAATCAATAAAAATCAATGATTCTCCTTGTTCTCTTTGGCAGTTTTATTACATACTGTCTCAACCGCAGGACTCCCGGTCGTGTGAACGATCTCTGGCGGTGTGAATTGGTTATCAAGGTGAAGGCCCTCAATGTGCTCATTTGAAATATCTTGGAGCATATTTACATGTTCTGGCGCATTTCTGCAAATCAGCAGGGATGCGCCAGAACAGATGCGTCATGCAATTCCCTCCTTCCACCACCACAGATGCGCCGCATTTACAATGTGGCGCACCATGGTGCAAAGAAGGGAAGATGTGTGACGCATCTTGTGGCGTATGGGCGGCGCATTGCTGCAGTTGCGTCGCAAGCGCGACGCAACTCCTGCAATGCACAGGGGCCACCCATACTCAACGTGGTGAGTCACTTCTTACGCCTGCTTCAAGCAGACGTAAGGATTTGACGCAGCACCGTCGTAAAACTGACTCAGTGAAATCTTGTAGATTTCACTGCGTTAGTTTTACGGGGCTTTCCTGCAAGGGAACGCCCACCCTGTGACAGAACGCCCACATGAAACCTGACGCAGGTTTCATGTGGCGCAGGACTTTACAACGTGACGCATCTGCCTAGATGCGTCACGTTGTAAATAAGTCGCAATGTGGTGCATTGTTTATGCCGTTGCTGCGTCACAAAAGTGACGCAACGGTGGCGTAAAAGTGTCGCAAGGGGCTTGTAAATCTGCCCCTTTGTTTTTAGGAAAGAACCTTTGGTAACACTTTCGAGTAACTATTGGTACAATGAAAATTAATAGTCAAAATACATCATTCAATGAACACACACAGGTGAAAAAACACCACTCTTCGAATAGCTCTGCCTCCCTACACTTTCGTAGCCTTCCCTTGTATTTGTGTTGATTCATATGTCATGCTTCAGGCCTAATGTATTCCTGACTTGAAATTCCTTCATAACAGTAGGCAAGGTATTGTGGATAAGAGAGTGTGAAATGTTTATTAAACCCATGAAATATATAAATCTACACAATTTTTGTTTGGTTACATCCACACATTTCTGAGAATATTGAATATTGAAGGAGAGAAATGTCGTACTAATTTTGTTAGTGGGGGATAGACTGGTTTGAGAAGAAATGTCTGTCTGCTGTCTTGAATGACATTTAAATGCCACCACCCTAAATTTTCTACCAAGGTATTACAAAATTATTTTCAGTAAAAAAAAAAAAAAAAAAATTTAAATATATATATATATATATATATATACAAGCTCAGTAATCACTTTTCACTTCTTTGAAAAAGGATTTAAGCACTCCGGGTAAGGTGGCAGGATTTATTTACGCCAACAGCAACAGTGAATCGACAAACGTGTTTCAGACAAAGTCCTTCCTCAGTGTCAATGATGCGCTGCGCGCGGCTCTTTTTTGTGAACGCTCTCACAAAAGTGAAAACGGACTCCGATGTAAATTCATACATACCAGAGCGCTGGTAAAACGTGGCAGCCATTATATAATACAGCATGAATGCAAAAAAGTGATGTTCATATTTAGGATAGATCCCTATTACGATATACAATCATCACTATAGGCTTATGACCACTGCCAGTCAGAACTATATTCTCGCCGTGTATCGGCATGTCTCTGGCATAATTACCAAATCTGCGCTCAGAAGCGCCTGACAAATCCACAGTTCACAGTATACATTTATGAGGTGTCATGTACAAACATATATATACGTTTTTGTAATTTTCTCGATATTTCACGAAATTTCACAATTGCTTTTTTCAATTTCGCACTCGCAGTGAGAATTTAAAAATAGTTAAACAATTCTGTTCTTAATTGAAATAATTTGCAAAATAATGTTTTCAATTTTTACAGGTAAGATTGATTGAAAGAAGTCTTCTACTTTTTAATCAAACAATAAACTGATATTGACCTCACACATAATGTAAAAAAGTGATATAGCAAATTGCATTCTTTTTAAAAGAAAACACAGAACAGCTTTTCAATCTCAAATACCGTACTGAAAGTGTTCTGTTGACTTGGAGATTGGTGCATAAACTGTGCACAAATCCTGAGGCACACGACCAAACCATGTGGGCAGTGCACCTGGTAGCACACTCCTGGGCCTAAAGGCCACCATGCTCAACTACGCAGAACCCTGATAGTGCGGGAGCATGCCTTGTCTAGCAGGCTTGGTGGCAAGAGGGTAATAGAGGGCTTGGCCATAGCACCCATGGACCATTATGCAAACCAGAAGGCCAGAAGTGGTTGGTTTGGAGAAAAGGGGATAGCTCAGGGCCACACCCCAGAGTGGTCCCTGCAGTCACCTGTGCAAAGACCAGACACAGATGATTTGGTGGTAAAAGGGCTTTAGGAATGCCAAGCCAAAGGACGGGCACTTCGCAGCACATTTCCAGTTTCAATGGACATTGGCTAGTGAGCACTCGGGAGAGAGCAGTGCAGAAGCCTTGAGTGAGCAGCAGCTTATAAGCAAATTAGGCTGAGTTTGGTTCCAGGACTGGATATGTACCCAACCTCTGGGGAGTGCCAACTGCTAGACAACCTTCGCTGCACATAGTATCAGCTATGTGCAGCAGAGGATGGGCACAGGAATTGAACAACATCCAGACATTCGTTGTTTTGCAGCCCCTTTGGGCATATCCAAATGTGGATAGAGATATGCATATCGAGATATAGATGGAAGGAGGGCAGTCAGTCTCATGACCTACATAATTTTGAGAATGATCACATCAGTTGCTACCATTGATATAGATGGAAGGAAGACAGTCAGTCTCATGACCTACATCATTTTGAGAATGATCACATCAGTTGCTACCATTGTCACTGTCATCTCAACCTCTGAGTTTCTTTCACATCTTCAACTCTCTCAGAGCTATGATCATGGCCACTGTGAATGTTGGCCACCAGAGACACACCAGTATCCTTTCTAGATTTTTTTAAGCATTACAGAAAATCATCAAGGGATATTGGAGTATTCTTCTTAAATACATTATCTTTGAATAAACAGCCAAGTCTGGGAAAGTAGATGACTAACTGTCAGAAATGTTATGCTGTAGACTGCAAACTAGCAGACACATTGAATTGCCCAAAAAGATATCTATTACCATAGAAATCATCAAGCAATATTTGCTCAACAATGGGGACAATATTTTACTTACCTGAGGAGACGCCACCATACTCCACAGCTCCACAGCTTGCCAGGAGACTCAGCCCACGCCGCCACCGCCGAGAGTCACCTTACCTGCAGTTTGTTGGCGCCGCCGCTCCGGGACTACGAATCCCGGCAGCCTACGCGGCGGCGCGCGTCAGTGACACCGCGAGGGCGCCAGGGGAGGCGCACATAAGCGCCGCAGGGCCGGCGGAGCTCTGGGACAATATTTTACTTACCTGAGGAGACGCCACCATACTCCACAGCTCCACAGCTTGCCAGGAGACTCAGCCCACGCCGCCACCGCCGAGAGTCACCTTACCTGCAGTTTGTTGGCGCCGCCGCTCCGGGACTACGAATCCCGGCAGCCTACGCGGCGGCGCGCGTCAGTGACACCGCGAGGGCGCCAGGGGAGGCGCACATAAGCGCCGCAGGGCCGGCGGAGCTCTGGGACAATATTTTACTTACCTGAGGAGACGCCACCATACTCCACAGCTCCACAGCTTGCCAGGAGACCCAGCCCACGCCGCCACCGCCGAGAGTCACCTTACCTGCAGTTTGTTGGCGCCGCCGCTCCGGGACTACGAATCCCGGCAGCCTACGCGGCGGCGCGCGTCAGTGACACCGCGAGGGCGCCAGGGGAGGCGCACATAAGCGCCGCAGGGCCGGCGGAGCTCTGGGACAATATTTTACTTACCTGAGGAGACGCCACCATACTCCACAGCTCCACAGCTTGCCAGGAGACTCAGCCCACGCCGCCACCGCCGAGAGTCACCTTACCTGCAGTTTGTTGGCGCCGCCGCTCCGGGACTACGAATCCCGGCAGCCTACGCGGCGGCGCGCGTCAGTGACACCGCGAGGGCGCCAGGGGAGGCGCACATAAGCGCCGCAGGGCCGGCGGAGCTCTGGGACAATATTTTACTTACCTGAGGAGACGCCACCATACTCCACAGCTCCACAGCTTGCCAGGAGACTCAGCCCACGCCGCCACCGCCGAGAGTCACCTTACCTGCAGTTTGTTGGCGCCGCCGCTCCGGGACTACGAATCCCGGCAGCCTACGCGGCGGCGCGCGTCAGTGACACCGCGAGGGCGCCAGGGGAGGCGCACATAAGCGCCGCAGGGCCAGCTTCGCGGGACGCCGGGCGAAGCCCGGGCCAAGGGCGGGCCCGTTTTAGCCCGTTCTAGACTGTGAGAGACTGGACTGGGCCACCCCTCTTTCCTCCACCTGCGAATCTACTTGTGGTAAGGCGACACAACTCTATATCTGAAGCACAAGTGGCCTGTTGTTGTTATATTTATATTTAGGGTTGTGCTGCTTGCAACTGACTGACTACAATGTCGAAGCAAAAAACGCCTGTAACTCCGGCTAACACCATGGATAATTATCTGGTGCAGGTGGTGGCAAAAATTAACAATGTTCGGAGGTCTTCATTGGGAATTATTGAATCTCCACCTTGTGCCCAAATGAATCAATCAGGGGTATTCCACCCACTTAGTGATGAAACCTTCCCCACCGATCCAATCGAGGACCTTAATGATTGTTCTATTATGAATGTATCCATGGCCTCTATCACACAGCAACATGACCCTTTTGTAGATCTAATTAATTTAGAAGAACAACATAATGTTACTACAGCTATGGAGTTAGTACCTCAGAGCAATACCCCTCCGACTCCGGTCCCTGCACCAAGAGCAAAAAAAGGGACCACTAAGGCTCCACCTAGAAGAGGGGGCTTACGCTCTTCAAAGAACAAACCTGTAACTCCCCTTAGAGGAGCAAAGAAAAGGGTGGAGGACAGGATAAGGGAAGACGAGTATGAAAGTACAGATGGGGAGGATACCCTCTTAAGTAAACTTATGGGCATACTTGAGTCTACATTATCTGGGTTAATGAAACCCCTTATATCAAAGGTAGACCAACTTGCAAACAAGGTTAACAAGCTAGAGACCCTCTTAAGGAAAACTAATGAGGGGGTGGGGGAAATATCAAATTTAATAACAACTAAATGTGAACTCATAGAGGCTGCAGGGAAATCTCTCGGGGGGATCATGAATGTAGATCCACCAGTTCCAACTGACCAAATCCAACAAGTTAGCTCTGGGCATGGTGAAACCCCCGATATGGCTTTAACTACAGATCCAGCACAAGCAGCACCCAACACCACCTCTGAGCTTTTTAACCTAGAAACTGGCCCAGTCGAATTAATTGTGGAAGCCTCCCCCTTGATTCTAGTACTTGCAAACACTCCATCGTTGAATATAGGACAGATCGAATCTCCAGATTCCTTAAGACATAAGGCCCTTCAGTGGCTTGGTAATAACATGCATATATCGCCCTGGGGCAAGGAAAAACTTTCTGATGATTTGCTCACAGCAAGAAGGGTCAAGTGGATAGGTACAAAGGTAAAGAAATTTCAAGGGGATTGTGTGGTTTTGAACTTCAAGAGCCCTGAAGTGTTGCCTGATGTTTTACGGAACATCTTCCCCCCACAACTTAGAACAGCAGAAATAGTACCCTTGACTCTGGATTTCTTCTATAGCAGAAGAGGTCTAGTAGCTAAATCTAGCATATTAAGAACTAAGTGGACTGTTGTGGGAAATAGAAGGGCCAGGGTCAATCCAGCAGGCGAGTGGGGGCTAAATTTGGATAACCATTACACAGTGTTGTCCGACTTAAATGCATGCGATTGACTCGCATGTGTATCTATTGCTCCTCCGGAAGCCCAGTTGAACCAACGATACGTTAAGACTCTCTTCTCAGATGAGCCTCTATTATATAAACCATCTATGGCCTCTAGTGTATTTTCCACTTTTGTTCCAGAGGAACCAATTAGAGTGCTGTTGGAACAAAATGCAGCACTGGAGGTAATCAAGAAGTCATCTTCAATGAGTAGAGTTGTAGTCCCAGGGATAGTTCCCGTAGAAACAGTAAATACCCCTGATATTGTTCAGATGTGCTATCAAAAGGCCTTACACCCATTATCTATCATCTCTTGGAATATAGCGGGAATCGCAAATAAGTTAAATATCCCAGATTGGGTCGACTTTATCGACCAGTACGATATTGTTATGTTGCAAGAAACTTGGTCGCTTGTACCAATTTTCCGGCAAGGGTATTTGAATTTTTATATTCCTGCTGTAAAAAATAGAGTGGGTCGTCCCTCTGGGGGCTTGTTAATTTGGGTACGCCAAACTTTGAAAAGTGTGGTCAAGCGAAGGTCTATACCCTCTAATGATATTCTAGCACTGGATATTAACTGGCAAAATGGCCAACAATTGGCCTTGTTCAATCTTTATTCCAGGGGAGTTGTTAGAGGTAAATTATCAGAGACCTTGACGATTCTTGAGCATCATATTGAAATGCTGCCAGTGTTACCTCATATAATAATAGGCGGGGATTTCAATACCACCTTCGAACCTATGGGCGAGGAGGATAGAACCTTGGCAGAAGATGAGGATATAAAGTGGAGAATTCCCCAACTAGATATCCCTGCAATCAAGAAATGGAGCACAGTAGCTATTCAATGGAAAAGCTTTTGTCTTTCTAGAGGGCTCAGAGCAGTAAATGGGCGGGTACCGTCGGACCCTAAGGGGAAAAATACTTTTGATAATGGTCGATCGGCCAGTAGAATAGATTATATACTACTGGATGTAAGAGCTTGGGATAGACTGATAGATATGGAAGTGAAGGACAAATTAGAAAGTGACCATAATCCTTTGTGCCTGACACTCCATCACTATCATGAAGTACCCGACCTCCCTAGAGGGGATCAGACGGTTACACAAGATCTTGTAAGCTCAAACAACCTCCGCCATTTGAAGTGGAGTATGCTCCTAGAGGACATTGTAAAAATAGAGACCCTAAAGGAAACAGTGGTGGAGGAAGTCTGTAAGATTAAGTCCCATTATGGGATGACTGACTTCGCAGATTACATGATGGCTGCTCATGAGAAAATGTTTTCTAAAATTCAAAGTTTTTTTGTTAAAACGGTAGCCTCAAGTAATAAGAGAAAGCCCCAAGAGACTAGAGGGTGGTATGATAAGAGCTGTAGGGTTGCACGAGATAATCTTAGCATGGAACTAAGATTAGGAAATGCCGAAGCAGTAAGGCTTGCGAGAAACCACTACAGACAGGTCCAAAAAACAGCCAAGAAGCGGTGGGACGAGGATTGTTGGCAAGAACTTAAGGAGGCGTGTGCCTCAAAGGACTCCAAGCGTTTCTGGGCTTCAGTAAAATGGGCAAAGGGTGGCATAGCACCCCAGCCAACTAATTATGTCCCGAAAACCGATTGGGTAGAATATTTCCGACCACAGTATGCTCGTAACCCTATGTTTAATACTGATTGTCCTCCTCATCAAGTTTATTACAAATCACCAATTTTTACTGAGGGGGATGTGAGTGTAGTACTGGATTGCGTAGCAAGGGGCAAAGCACCAGGTATGGATGGAATTCCGGCAGATATTTTTCTATCTGATCGGAAATCCTGGTGTACCTACTTTGTAATGCTGGCTAATGCGGTGGCTATGGGAGGGAAAGTGCCTGCTTCATGGAAGGGAGCTGAAATTATTCCCATATATAAGAAAGGTGATCGTTCCCAGGCTAGAAACTATAGACCCATTAGTCTGATTGACACTGCACAAAAACTAATGGGCCGATTAGTCCAAAACAAACTGCAGCAATGGATTGACAAAAAAAACATTTTGTCACCTTATCAAGCAGGGTTTCGTCCCTCAACTAGTAGCGTTGATCAAGTTCTCCACTTCCTAACCATCTACTGGAGAAACGTTACTTTAAAGCAGGGGCCATTGTATGCAGTCTTTGTGGACCTAAAAGCAGCTTTCGACCTGGTCCCCAGAGAAATGCTCTGGAAGACCTTGTCGGAAGTGGGCCTAAGCCAGGAATTGCTTACACTCCTTGTTCGTCTTCACGAAAACAACTTTGCAAGAATAAGATGGGGCAAGCAAGGAGAAGTAACTGATCCCTTCCCAGTAGAACGTGGGGTAAGACAAGGGTGTGTCCTAGCTCCTACCCTTTTCTCTATTTATATAAATGGTATTGTTGAACATCTAGAAAAGGTTGCTAGTGACGCCCCTGTAATTGCTGGCTCTCGTGTACCAGTCCTCATGTTTGCGGATGATACACTCTTACTTTCCCGCACCCCTAGTGGGCTTCAAAAAGTGGTGGATGCCTTTGGTGTATTCTGCGATGGGAGGGGCCTTGAATTGAATACCACCAAAACAAAATTTATGTGCCTCAACCAACAGTTCACCTTTAAAGGTGTAATAAAATACAAAGGTACACCACTGGAGAGAGTGGATTCTTTTTCCTACCTAGGCATCACCCTCCAAGAAAACATGAGCTGGAAGCAACACATAACCATGACCTTATTAAAGTATAGGCAGCTAGCAGGCGCTATCACACTCAAACACCGCACCTCATTGACAAAGCCAGTAAACAGTGTGCTGGAAATCTATTCTATGAAAGTACTGGGGGCTTGTTTATATGGCTCCGAACTATGGGGTTTTTCTAATTTGAGAGAATTGGGACGAGCTGAAAACAGGTTTTTACGAGGGATTGTGATGGTCCCCCAAAGTACACCGACAACCCCGTTAAAATTGGATCTGGGAAGAAAATCTATAGAGGACATAGCGAGGTTACGTCCTCTCCTATACTGGAGAAGGATTATGGTGACCCCAGAATTAAGCCATTATGCAGCAGCATTGAAGGATGTCATCAAATTTGATTGTTTCCACAGTATTCCATGGTTAAGGGAGCTTCGGGAACTCCTAATAAAACTGAAATTGGACTATCTGTGGGAAGTTGAAGATGTAACCTGCTTTCCAACAAAGGCTAAGTTAAAAGAACTATACTGGGAAATGGTATATCTTACAATGTTTAGTGACAGTACAAGTTCAAATTTAACATCTCGCTTCTTAAATATAAAAATGTACCCTTTCTGCGAACCTTTCTGGGATATAATTGAAAAACCCCATGATAGAAAACTTTATTTCCAATTTCGCATAGGTGTACTTCCGCTGAACGCGTTTAAGAAGCACTGGTCCCCGGCATGGGACGAATATTGTCACCATTGTAATGAACAAACTGAACACATTTCCCATTTTTTGTTTTGTTGTCCTCTGTATTCGTCTCCCAGACGTAAATGGTTAAAACCCGTGTGCTCAAACTTGGGAACCCGTAGCCAATCGGAAGCTCTCAGGATACTTGAAACTGATTGTTCTACATTTCTTGTGGTTGGTGTAGCAAAATTTCTAGTGTGGTCTTGGTTAATTCGTACCCGATCGTTAATGGCAATTGCACCTTAATGAAATTATGTATTTTGCATTTTGCCACATGGATTATACTATTTTACTTTAGGAACCTTACATTTTTATGAATTGCTATAAATTGTTATTATCAGATCTATTTTTATCATGTATTCATTCGACATTTAATGTTTAATATGTATTTTTAGAACTATTTTTAAATGTAGTATTTATTGTATTAGGGTTAGGTGAATGCTTTTATGACAAATGTCGAATAAAGCTTAAAAAAAAATGAGATATTGACCTCACACATAATGTAAAAAAGTGATATAGCAAATTGCATGCTTTTTAAAAGAAAACACAGAACAGCTTTTCAATCTCAAATACCGTACTGAAAGTGTTCTGTTGACTTGGAGATTGGTGCATAAACTGTGCACAAATCCTGAGGCACACGACCAAACCATGTGGGCAGTGCACCTGGTAGCACACTCCTGGGCCTAAAGGCCACCATGCTCAACTACGCAGAACCCTGATAGTGCGGGAGCATGCCTTGTCTAGCAGGCTTGGTGGCAAGAGGGTAATAGAGGGCTTGGCCATAGCACCCATGGACCATTATGCAAACCAGAAGGCCAGAAGTGGTTGGTTTGGAGAAAAGGGGATAGCTCAGGGCCACACCCCAGAGTGGTCCCTGCAGTCACCTGTGCAAAGACCAGACACAGATGATTTGGTGGTAAAAGGGCTTTAGGAATGCCAAGCCAAAGGACGGGCACTTCGCAGCACATTTCCAGTTTCAATGGACATTGGCTAGTGAGCACTCTGGAGAGAGCAGTGCAGAAGCCTTGAGTGAGCAGCAGCTTATAAGCAAATTAGGCTGAGTTTGGTTCCAGGACTGGATATGTACCCAACCTCTGGGGAGTGCCAACTGCTAGACAACCTTCGCTGCACATAGTATCAGCTATGTGCAGCAGAGGATGGGCACAGGAATTGAACAACATCCAGACATTCGTTGTTTTGCAGCCCCTTTGGGCATATCCAAATGTGGATAGAGATATGCATATCGAGATATAGATGGAAGGAGGGCAGTCAGTCTCATGACCTACATAATTTTGAGAATGATCACATCAGTTGCTACCATTGATATAGATGGAAGGAAGACAGTCAGTCTCATGACCTACATCATTTTGAGAATGATCACATCAGTTGCTACCATTGTCACTGTCATCTCAACCTCTGAGTTTCTTTCACATCTTCAACTCTCTCAGAGCTATGATCATGGCCACTGTGAATGTTGGCCACCAGAGACACACCAGTATCCTTTCTAGATTTTTTTAAGCATTACAGAAAATCATCAAGGGATATTGGAGTATTCTTCTTAAATACATTATCTTTGAATAAACAGCCAAGTCTGGGAAAGTAGATGACTAACTGTCAGAAATGTTATGCTGTAGACTGCAAACTAGCAGACACATTGAATTGCCCAAAAAGATATCTATTACCATAGAAATCATCAAGCAATATTTGCTCAACAATGGGAGAATGGGAAAGGATCAAGATCAACTGTACTTTTCATTGGTTTTAGGCATTTAGCAAGGAATTAGTAGAGTGAGTGTTAGACCTGGCATCCTTGGTGTGGTTTACCCAAACATTTTGCCTTCAGACCTCCAATTTTTGCTGGTCTAAGGACTCTCTGCACTTTACAACTGCTAACTAGTGCTAAAGTGTTTGTACTCTTTCATTAAAACATGGTAACATTGGCTTATACCCCAAATGGCACATTTATGTTACTTGTAAGACCCTAGTAAAGATTCACCAAATGTGCCAAGGGCCTGTAAATTAAATATTACTTGTGGGCCTGCAGCACTGCTTGTGCCATCGACTTAAGTAGCACTTTAAACATGTCTCAGGCATGCCATTGCAAGGCCTGTGTGTGTAGTTTAAACTGCCATTTCGACCTGGCAAAATAAACCTTTTGCAAGGCCCAAATATTCATTTTTATTACATAAAGCTGCCCCTAGGGTGAGCCCTGGACAGCCGAAAGTGCAGGGTGCAATGTTTTCAAAGAGTAGGACATGTACTTTTACATTTTACATGTCCGTGTAGTGAAAAACTCTTACATTATTTTTTCACTAGTGCAAGGCATATCTCTCCCATTGAATAACATAGTAGTTGCCTTGTTACATTTTATGACTGCAATTTACAAAGATATACCTAGTTCATGATAAGTGTCCCTGGAAGCACCATTTAAAATCCTTATGGCAAAGTTAGATTTTAAATTGCAATTCTTAAAATGCCACTTTTAGAAAGTTATGTGCAAATAACATAATTTTCCTGGAGGTATTATTTATACATTTCTTTGTAGATGGTCACTAGATCCAATTGTGTATTTCAATATATGTAAATGTAAATATCACAAAAAATGGTATATTGCATTGAACGAAACACATCAATCAGAGTAAAGGTAATATTTAGTCAACACTGACGCCCATCACACATAAGGTCACTCATGAACATAATTTAGATGATTGAATCCAGGGATCTTTGAGAGGCATAGCTTCCTCTTAACTTGAAATGGTTCTTGACTTTACCAGCCCCAATGGCCTCTTGAGACCCAAACTTTGATGGTTTCTCCTCTTTAACTAAACCTTTGTTACTTCATTGCTGATGTGTTCCCAGTTTTTGGAAATTATTAACTTTAATGGGGCTGGTCGAGTAAAGAACCTGTTCAAGTTATACCATTAAAATGCACATTCAATTGACTGATGTTGTTTTCTTTTTTTTCTTATTGCTCTTTACAAAGTCAATGCTGGCTGATATATAGACTCATGCCTCTGTTAAAATGTTAGCACAAGAAAATAGATAATTAGGGTTTATTTAGCATTTAGCATGTAGCTGTCAGTTGAAAGACTGCAGGACAGTTTGGCGGAAAGGGTACTCCATCAGCATTTGTGGTGGAGGGCTGTAAGACAATAAAACGCATGACTTTACCATGCATTCTTTATCACTTGATGCCGTTATATCACTAATCCTTTACCATGCATACCTTTACAACAAAACATAAGTATAAATAAAGTTATTTTATGTTCAGACTGAATGAGCACATCGACAGCCATGGTCCTCAGTGAGAGCAGAAGAAAAATAAAACAAACCAATATTTTGTACTCCAATTTGGTCTTCTTTTGTATTAAGGCCGAATTGTTCCCATCACACTGAGAGACAAATGTTCATGTGTCCTGGGTGGAAGACTCAACATCACTGTGACCGCATTCTCAGACGACGGTCCCTGTAACACCTCCTGTATTAGGTCAATGGAGCAAAGGTGATCTTCTCCAGTTCCCACAGCAGCCGCTGAGGAAACACTTGAAGCCTGTGAGCCTGTTGTAGAGCCGTTGTCTGTTCCGCCAGGAGCTGAAGCATCCCGTGGTGGCTCTAAGAATCCTGTCATCAATAACATGGGAATACACTGAGGATACTGATACACGTGGGCCTTTAAGGAGTCCAGTAGTATATCTGCATCTGGCAGTGCAAACGATTGAAGGGTCAGACATAGATCAGACATATGTCCAACATGCATTCGTACCCACAAAACAGGCAGTGGAATACAAGCACAGATGAGAAAATCTTCAGTGTCCACATTCTGGAATTTAAATCTATATGGTAATTCCCAGTACTCATGTATGTATGTATCCTTCTCCACATGCTTCATATCTGCCTCCCTGGTGATCCTGGATACAGTATTGAAATTGGAAAGTCATGCCTGACAGTGTAATGTAGCGATGGATGAACCATTCTGTGGAATGTGACTCAGCCACGGTGAAAGGTAATTGGTACAATTTTTCAATGTGTAACATTGTATATTTTGCATCTCTTTGTGCCATTACTATCTGTCTTTCTGTTCGATTGTATGTAGAAAACAGAGTTGTGCGATTGATGTAAGGGTACGTAGCCAGATCGCAATTATTGCACCATCCAGCTTAGCAGTGTAATGTACCGCAATTGCGATTGCCCATGTTTTAAAATACACAAATCTTGTTCCATTATATCTATTGCAAAAGACACAATATTGCTCAGTGAATACATCCTCGAAGATAGTGTGGTCATACCATTGTTGACCAAAACCAAGGCCTTTCCTAGGTTTACCCTGTCAATTTCCGGCAACCTCTCAGCTGCCTCCTGTTGAGAGATTTTCCATAGCTCACTGTATGTAGCATATAGAAAATGCCTTTGCCGGGCTTCTGGGGCCCTAACAAAAAATCCCTAAGATCCATGTCATCTGAGAGAAGTGGTGTTTCACTTGGGATAGTGTTGAGGTCTTTAGCCACTCTAGGCATAACTTCACAACACTGTAAAATGTCACTACCCCAAGGAATCTGATTGCACCTAGGGCTGATCAGACCTATGAATACTAAACCCTTCAGTGTTGCCCCAGAATCTTGTCTGACACTTATTTGTGTTGATAGGCCACAGTTACAACAAGTGTGTAAACAATGGAATCCATGGTATGTTCAAGTCCTTGTTCTCGGCTAGGCCAAGACAGGAAGTCTGTTGCACTATGTCATTCAGGAAAAGCATTTGATGTGGTATAAGGAATGCTCTAAATTGGGACTCAGTTCCCTGAACCTGCAAATCTTTAGTCCCCCAGACAAATTTTGTGTCTAAAGTGTCCCTCCAAAAGTCAAAGCTCCATGAAGACAGTATGGGAAATAAAAGAAGCAGAGTATATCAGCTTGGTGGCGATGAGCATATATATTTTTTTGCAGGTGCCCATACAAGCCTATAATAAAATGAGGTGGGGTCAGAAGTGTTGAACCCAGAAAAAATAAGCAAACTTCTGTTAAAATGTGATAAAACTTTATTTCGGCAGTGTTGGACAATGTTCGCATTGATAGGAAGTGAAAACATTACGTGGGATACTTGCTGTGTGCAAATAATGGTGACCATAGTGCTGGTGACAAAACATGGTGTCAAAATTAGATGTACCATCATACAATTCATCATTTGAAAATGCAACAGATTGTTCTAGATCAGACAGCATAGTATTTATAGTTTTAAAGTCCCAAACATCAAAGAAAGTGCTAGAGGTGATGATATCACTAAGAGACATTTTAAATAAACGTAGTATTTTCAAAAGTTCAGTTGGACCAAACACACCTTAGGAAACTCTGTCTTACACTATTCCTTCAGGAAAGGGAACTGCTCTTTCTATTGGAGCATACAGAATGTTTTGCACATCTAACTTGTTAGAGTACTTGAGTGGAAAACCTTTTGGCAAGGCTGATCTGTTGCGTGTAGCATTTGCAGCTATCGTTATCTGTCTGTCTATTCTTATGCTAGAATGAGTGATTGCAGCTACGGCAGCAGTTTGCACTGTTATTTCGGAGGCTTCATCAGCCAATGAATACCTATCAACTTACTCGCTGATGACTCAATGTGTCAAATACATGAGCTCGAGGCGAGCATTTTTTAGATTTGCCACCAATTCACAAAGTATCCTGTGCTTTAGTGCACAACCTTTGTACCTCTAAACCCATTCTGACCCCAATAGTGAAGATATTCATTGTGTGACTGGACACAAAAAAACAAATCGCACACAATGAGTGTGGGTAATTCCTGATACGTATGCTGTAGTGCCAGCATAAGTCTTTTAGTTCTGCAAGCTGAGCAGCGCAGTCCCCTAAGGATTGTGTGTGTTTTATCAGGTCGGAACTTTCCATCATGCATGTGCCCTTTAAGGATTGCACAAGTCACAGCATATTGCTTTTTAGTTACTATGGCGGGCTGAGCAGATCCACCAGTATAAATGATCCATTCATACTGATCAAGAGGCAGGATTTTATTTGGGAGAGGATATTCTTGTTCGTACTGCAGAAATGCTTGTGTCTTCAGTTTAGCATCATATCTGTAATCTACATCTGTTGCAGTGAGAGAATTAGCCCATTGTTTCCATCGCAGATGCAGTGCTTTTGCGTTTGGAACGCTTGCTTTGGTAACAGCCTCTAAGGTTGGTACTGGAGTCACGACAATTATGTATTTCCCCTGTGCTAGTGCTCTTTCTCTTACTACAGCAGTTGGTACTCCTGTTATTAATTTTTCTGTGGGTGCAAAACGCATTTCAGCGTTTGTGTATAAGTGAGATTTGTGTGCTATGGGTAGTGCCTTCATTGAAGGTAAGGTAAGTGTACCCTGATTGACACATGACTTCATGGATAACCAAATTAGTAGTGTTTACACAAGTGTGTCAGTGTTTGTAAGCTATCATGTCAGCTTGTATAGAACAGCGAATTTCTGTGTGTTCCTGTGTTCAATGTTGGACTGATTAGGTGGTAGAGAGGTTTAACCCTTTCTGCATAATCCAAATTCTATGTTCTGCCAAAATGTAGGATTTCTCAAATGGATTGTAAGATTTTCAGAGTCTTTGGTGGTTGAAGCAGCACATTTATTTCAAAACAAATTAACTGCCAGGCTTTTTCCTTCACTTGATAGCACATATGACAAAAATAGAGCATTGAGGTGGACAATTTTGATTTTTTAAAGTTACATTTATAGCCCATTGTGGTGAACCCCAGACTTATGTTGTTCACCATGTTTAAATGCTCCAATACTTCGTTGTCCATCATATAAATATTGCCTACGTAGGACAATGCCTCTTCATCACAATTTTGAAGTAACTCAGATACTC
Organism: Lissotriton helveticus; assembly: GCF_964261635.1. NCBI lineage: Eukaryota > Metazoa > Chordata > Amphibia > Caudata > Salamandridae > Lissotriton > Lissotriton helveticus. Next base: position 2,116,336,424 of record NC_136059.1, read on the forward strand.
TTGCTGAGAACAACCCCAGGCTATTCTTATACCCTTTGGACAGTCTACAGAATTGGCATTAAGAGCTGAGTGCTGAAAATGCAGTCAAATATCTGTTTTCAGTGTCTATATTTTGGCAAAAGAATCCATTTGAGACATCTAGGGCCAGATTTAGGTCGCCCAATACCGGATGGTAACAGACGAAATTATCGAATTTCGGCCGTTACCGACCGGTATTAGGCTACTGAGATGTAGGTGGCCTAAATTGCAAATTCGGTAATTTACTGATTCTGTATTTTAAGGAATCAGTAAATTACGATTCCTTAAAATACCGAATCGGTAAATTACTGAATTTCCAATGTAGGGAGCACTCAAATGAGTTATTTTCCCATTTTAGCATTCGTTATTTACCACCAACTATAAGTTTGTGGTAAATAACGAATACCTTTGAAAATGCAAATCTGTGCATTTTCAACTGTGCCACATCTGCACACAAGCACGATTCAGGGGTGCAACAGGGTGTCAAAGTGACACCCTGGCACCCTTGAATGTGTCCCCAGTTTTACCGAATCGGTATTTACCGATTCTGCAATTGCCATTCATTCCTATGGGCCTACTGGCCCAAAGAATGAATGGCAATTACCGATTCGGTAAATACCGATTCGGTAAATACCGAATCTTACTGATTCGGTAATGTTTACCGATTTTTTTGCTACATAGCATTTACTGATTCTAAAATATCGAATCGGTAACATTCGGTATTTTAGAATCGGTAAATGTACTTTACCTACATCTGGCCCCAAGTGTTGATTTGTAGTTTTGCTACACAATGTTATTCATTAAAGCAGCACTGTGTGCATTCTGGACTGAAAATGTTCTTCTGCATGTGTTCAAATGCCTGTAGTCTAAAACTAGATTGTATGAATTATGGGGATTCATTATGGGAAACAAAAGATTATTCATGAAAGAGATGCAATTTTGTATCATACCTTGTATTCGAGTTGATCTAGGATCTCCCTTACTTGTTCCTTTGCGTCATGTTTTATCAGGTAATGCCTCATGGTGTAGGAGTAGATTTTAATGGGATGTAATTTTGAGGTGACTCAGCATCCCACCCTACATGATTACAGTAAATTACTGTAGCTAGTGCTAATGCCCACTCTTGTGCTTATATATGTTTAAGGGACTCTGGAACAAGATCGGAGAAGCCTGGTAGTATTATGTCTTCCCCTTTAGGGCAGTACAAAACGAACTCAGGCGGACAAGGATGCTTGTTTCTGGTCCAGGCAAGACATGGCTTGGCAGTTCGGGCTGGACTGTTCCCATGAGGCTCAGGGTCAGACTGATTTGCATATAGCCTTGTCTGAACTGGGGTGGCTGAGTAAACTAAAGAATGGTGATGGATTAAACCCAGATCAGTTGACTGGGGGTGAGTGTTTGATTTGCTCAAACGCTCCGTCCATCATCCCCTTTTGTATCGCTTTGTTCGCCCTAAGTTGGCAGGGTATGCTCAGACGTGAGTCCCTTGTTCACTTGGCCACTGGATTCAAGATAGCCTGGCTGATGAGGATTATGAATCCAAAACCGGTCCCAGGATGCTTGTTTCCGGTCCAGGGAAGACATGGCTTGGCAGTTCGGGCTGGACTGCTCCCATGAGGCTCAGGGTCAGACTGATTTGCATATAGCCATGTCTGAACTGGGGTGGCTGAGTGAACTAAAGAATGGTGATGGATTAAACCCAGATCAGTTGACTGGGGGTGAGTGTTTGATTTGCTCAAACACTCCGTCCATCATCCCCTTTTGTATCGGACAATCTTTTTCAGCCAAAAGGATGTCATATCCATTTATCAGGTTATCGCAAAATATACCTTTCACTTTCCTGGATTTGTCCAACTCCATTTGAAGTGTAATCTTGTGTAAACAATGTTGGACACCTACCCTTGTATTAGGTGTTTCTACCATGATGTGTTCATTCAACACTGCTGCCACCAGAAATTCCATCAGGTTCTGGCGAGCTATTGTTACTTTTGTTGCGCTGTCTAGCATCTTTAAAGCCCTTTCCCTGTTCAATAGCAGAGTCCTCAGTAGCCTGGGCATTTCTTATTTAAAGGCCTATTTACATTGAGGTTTAGTTTTAGATTTATCTTCTTGTTTGAATGTAGTCTGACGTGCGGTGCGTCTCCCTTTTCTGCTTGACTCGCTCTTTTGATCTGTGTTCTGACCTTCCTACCCTCTCTGAGTGTTTTGAGGAACTCTGAAAGGAACGAGAGGGACGTGTATCAGTATCCTGATACCTGTCATTTTTTTTATATTATTACGGTTACAATGATTATATATTTTTCCAGAGGGCTCTTGTTGAAGAGACCCACCCCTTGATTATGATGCATTCTCCTTAATATTTTTTGATTGTCATCACATTTCTTTTTAGAAGAATCAGGTGCCTGCTTTGAGTTATCCTTTTCAGAATTACCCGCCACGTGTGGTTTCCCAGGTGTGGCTCCCACGTTATCTCTATCCAGTGAAGAATATGTGTCTTCGATAATCTTAAGTAGTTCTATCTCCTGTTGAGCAGGAGTAAATTTCCTCAGGAGTTGGCGTATCACCATTGCTGCTGGTTCTCCTTTTATGTTAATTAACATAGTTGCCAATCAGTTTCATAGCAAGTCCAGGGCAGGTTCTGCCCCGTACTCATTCTGTTTTTGTGTCAAAACATCTGGTAAAACTTCTATTGAGGGACTACCATGAGTTCTGGTATAAACTGCAGTGAACACTGTACCCCATGTGGTACAATCCTATATCAGTGGAACCATCCTCATTAGCAAGCAAATTGTCAGTATTATGTGTTTTTTCTGCGGGCATGTATGGGGAAATATTGCTTCAAGCTGTGCTATTTTCTGTGCTATCCAGAACAAATGTGTTCCAGCTTGGTGGACATTCTTCCCATAACCCTGTTTAGCATTTGTGGGCTAATTTTTGGTGTAGTCAATTAAGGTGGACCAGCATGTGCAATCCATGCAGGTTGAATTGCAAGTGTTCCCATTACAAACTGTGTAAGGTTTCTCTGTAAAGTGTACATAATTCTGCTACTGACAATGTATCAATATCTGGATGCAGAGTGTATGCATCTAGGATCGGCCAGGTCACTCCTTCTCGGCCAACCAGACCTAGTCACACATTTGTTGTGTTGTGGGGCAGGGCGCCTTTGAACCAATTAATCTGCTCTTGCTGGGTAAACGGGCCTTTTATGTCCACGTATGGAAGGTATTCTTCAGGTGTGTCATCATCAATGTAAGTATGAAACAAGTTTGTGCATGCATCTGCTGGCGGGAATCTGACCCTTAGAATAGAATACCTCTGTTCTGAATGCCTCGTGTGCCTCAATCACAGAGGTAACACTACCACCCATTGCCTGGAGGCCATATTGCAATAATTTCATTGTAAGTGCACGTCTCAAATTTTCTGTAATGTTAAGAGCACCTTCATGCTCTTCTTCTCCTGCATTTACAATGACACCCTCTTGGACAGACATTGTGAGAGGAAGTACTATTGGAAAAGAGATAATGTTTTGCACAATGTTAGACACTTTAATCCTTCAAGCTTGTATAACCGACAGCGAATACACATGATTTACCTACTCAGCTGTGGCGGATTTCCCTTCCCACTCCAGACATCTCAGGTTAAATGTGAGTAGGGGTTTCTGAGAAAACACGACTGAACTACTCAGATTTGATCATTAAATGAGAACCAAACCAATGTTGGGCGCCATGGCGTGTAGTTCCTAAAAAAATATATCGGATCTGTGCATTTGGACAACATAAATGAAGGGATTGGTGTCTGGAATGATTCCGGACATCCCCACAGGATATGTCAGCCTTTAGACCAGTTAGGTCACAGGGCCAGCATAAGCCCCCTAACATTACCAGGGAGCGAATCGTTTCAGGCAAACATTGAACATGAAAACCCAGGATCCTTTAGGGATTGTGGAAACAGTATAGTACTTTTTGCTGAGTCAATCGTGCTCACTCAGTCTTTAGTGAGATATGCAAAATAAACATTGGGACGTTTTCAATAAGCATTTATTGAACCAGCTCCATTCTAGTATGAAAAATGTTTGCTGCAGCAATCAATAGACAGAAGCATATGTAAGAGATTACAAGCACCAACAGAGTACACAGTGGATATATTCCTACCATGGTACTAAGCAACAAATATATGCAGGCATATATAAAAACAGTCATCTTTGCATACTCTTACGATGCTGACCCTACTTAAGTGTACCTAGTATGTATGTGGGTGTAACGCCGAGAATCCCTTAGGAAACAGTGAATCCCATTACCTGATGGGAGAGAATGATGGACCCAGGCTTGGTCTTCAGTTGAACACCCTGCAAGGTATGTCAGACGGCATATTGAAGCTTCTGCAGGCCAGGACCTCAGTAACTGTGTCAGCGTGGAAGTGTCTCCTCACCTTCACTAGCCTTCTTTTATACAGAAATGGTAGCCTCGGGAGTTCTACCATGTTTGATATGGTATGGGTATAATTATGTAAATGAGCCTAAATAAATCAATTTAATTGATGCTAAGTAGCCTGAACACCCTTGATTGAAAGATAGCAATGACTTTTGTACTGAGTATGTTAATCCTGTGAAGTCCTTAACAGAATCCTTATGTATAATAAATAAGGCGAGTTTCAAGGAAACAATAAACCTTTATGCAGCATGTAATTAGGTAAAAGGTCAGTGCAAGAACCATTATGCAGGGCAAGGTAGGACCAATGTAGGTAAAAGGTTGCTTTGCTACTTAGTCCTAGAATGGGAGTCATAACAATCAGTGATGTAATTTGAGATGTCATCGGTAATGTCATGAGTGATGTCACTGACCATGTTATGAGTGATATAATATGTGAGGACATAAGCAGTGCATTGCAGGGGCATGAGTTATAATTAGCTCAGCTAACTATAACTGCTGAATTTCTCTGGTTTTGTACGAGTGAAATGTCAACCTAACTTTAACATCTCTGTAAACTTTGTTTTTTTCAGTGAACATCTAAGGTTTTTTTTTATTCTATTTCCTAACTATGATGTCCCTGTAACCTTTAGTTTTCTTCAGTGAATTTCTATGGTTTTCAAAATCTATTTCCCAACTATAATGTCCCTGTAACCTTTGTTTTTTTCAGTGAACTTCTAAGGTTTTTATTAATTCTATTTTATAACTATAACATCCTTGTATTTTTTGCTATAATCAAACCTACTTTTCTTTCAAGTTTTAACATTTTAACACTATACTACCATTTAATGCAAAATCTTCACTCTGTAATCTTACTTACCTTATGAAACAATGAACCTAAACGTCTCCAATTTGAAAAAATAAACATCTATCACTCTAACACCCTTCCTCCAATAAACCCTCCGCAGATTCTACGAAGAAACCCACTATAACCAGAAGGTCACAAGTTCGCAACATATTCCAGAAGGGTCATACTAATTACAAAAGAGGCAACAGCAGGTGTGCTTTACTGCACATACGGTAAAGCATATCCAACTCCTCTCTAATAATTTATTTCTATTTACCAGACCCAATAAAACATCTATTTACTGTTTATTTCCAAATGCTACCTACTATTTTTTCACTTGCATATTCCCTCCACCCAATCAATGTTTTAGTTTTTTTCAAACCACCAGCACACATGCATTTTCACTGCCCTTCATTTTACCAACTGTGATATTCAGCTGCAGACCTGTCCTGTATGATACACCTCATTCTTAAAAAGTGCTTAGAGTATGGATTGTGGGTCACAGCTATATCTATTGGGCTGCTGAGTCTGCAAGAAAGAGAAATATCATCAGGGGCTTAGGTTTGGCTAATGTGGACATTACTTGGATTGGTCAGAGAAGATTAAAGTTTCATCAAATGCTGCCTTTGGTTGAAACCATTGTGAATTCATAAGCCTCTGACCTCATGATTGTGCACGGTGGTGGCAATGACCTAGGTACATTAACTGGAGTAGAACCAGAAATCTTAATGATGGCTACATTTGCTGAATTGATGATGCTTTTTACTCACACTGTGTTGATGTACTCTAACATATGCCAAATGGAAGTGGTACAATCCATTCTGCCCACTGATTGACAAACTCAGGAAAGATGTTCATAAAACTGTTTCTGCCTTCCTCAGAGACCATAACATGGGCTCTATCTACAACAACAACCCTGTATTTTCTCATGCCTTGAATCTATAGAAGTGATGGAGTTCACTTTCCAGACAAAGGGAACATGGTGTTTCTAAGCATCCTGAAACTCTGCATACAGTCTTCTCTGTAACTGTCTTAGAAACACTATCAACACAAAGCCTCTTGTCAGAGCCACCCAAAACCCCAAAATTCTGATCATTTGGTTAAATATAAATATTTTAAAATTTTTGAACTTTGCGATGATCTCAATCACATAGCGAAATTGCAAAACAAAAGCAGACATTCAACAACCACCAACACAATAAAAAATGTTAATTTAAAAAATTCATTTTGAGTATTACCATGCACACTCCTTAAAAAACATGTTTGTACATACATTTTTCTAGTAAGTTTTTTTCAAAATTGTGTTTGATCCCTACTTTCCATTTTTGCAATGACGTCAGTTTTCGCAATGCCTTCAGTAACCACGACACTCGCGCCTATTTTAAGAGGTGTAAGACACATACATTAATACATTTGGCAGTATTTTAGACACTCAGGGTTTATTGCTGCACTGTTTAAAGTCAGATATTTAAATTGATTTGCTGTTTTCACTATTGCTCTTAAATTTGCGAAGACATCAGTAACCAAGATGATCGTCCCTTTTTAAAAAAAGCTTAAAACACATACATGCACACCTTTTACAGTATTTTAGAGACTAGGGATTTATTAGTGCACTGTTTAAAATCATATTTTTCCAGGGAGCTTGTAATTTATTTAACTGTTTTCATGCCGGGTGCCATGATGTTATCATAGCCGTGATCACCAAGTATACGACGTGTAATGACAAAACAAAAGCACACATTCAATAGCAACCACCATATACAAAACACATAACTGCACGATAGATTATAACCAACACACTAAACATATTGGTATCTAAAAGACTTATATCAGTATGACTAACTTCCTTAATATCTCTATAGCACAGTGTATAACTGTAGGATCCTGAGATTAACAAAAGGGACACACAAAGAGGCAGGTGTACAGAAGAAATTCAGGTTGATTTCTCTGTAAGAAGAACCCATCCACAGCTCCGCATAGAGTCAAGGTAACAGTCCTGATCCATTTGAACTAATACATTCCATCACCTGGGAGACCAGGAGTAAATACAGAATCCTTAGATACGATGACATATGACATCAGCAGAAGGACCTGCCACATGCTACAGCATGCAGCATACCACAGACTTTCCCCCGTTAACATAGAGAAAGAAAGAAGAGAAAGAGGGTGAGGAAATTGGGACAAAAGAGAAAGAAGAGGAAACAGTAACAAAACATGCAAGATACATTTTTTTTAAAATAGCTTAACCTTTTAACATTCCAAGAAGAGATATGTGGAGAGCCAGAAACCATACTGGTAACAGTAAAAATAACATTCAAGATACTACATTTTTTAAATAGCTTGGCCTTCTAAAATTCCTAGAAGAAATGCGTGGAGAACCAGAAACAGTAAATTCATCTTTACTTGATACATATTGATCACAACATTACCCCCTTTATACACACAGACTCTGTTCAAATTCCAAACCCTGTGGTCTTGAGTTCTGACAGCATTTTTAAATACCTTTATGACTCGTGTGGGCTTGGAAAACTTGACCTTGGTACCAGGTTGCATGACGACAATCAAATCATCAACTGAGACCTTGTATTTTTTTTTTGGGATCTCTTAGGGTCAAAGTATGATTTTCTGGATAAGCATTTAGGGGCATATTAGCAAGAACCTTGTTAAAATTATCGCTTATTTAGCGGCAGGAAACTGCAGCTAAAACTGCCATAATGGGCTTGCTAATATGCGTTGTAGAATTCCAATAGAAGCCCAGGTTAGATGTCCTGCACATCTAACTTAGGCTTCTATTGGAATTCTATAACACATATTAGCAAGCCCACTATCGCTGATTAAGCTGCAGTTTCCTGCGCTAAAACGGTGATAATTTTAATGAGGTTCTTGTAATATGCTCCTTAGCTTCTTCTCTTTTGCGTCAGTCAGGAGTGATTTTCTCAGATGAAGCGAGGGAGAAAGAACCTGCAAGGTGTCTTACTCAAGAGAGCTCTACTAACGTACAGGGAGACCTACCTCTAAAAAGAGCAAAAGGTGACTTTCCAGTTGTGCTGTGTGGTGTCACTCTATAACTTTCAACTTTTCTAAGTAATTCTTCCTTCCAATTGAGATAGCATTCTTTGCCCAAGAGATGGTTTCCTTCAACACCCTATTAAACCTTTCCACAACTCATTTGTCTCTGTGATAAAGAGTTCAAGAAAAAGAGGAGCTTTAGAGGGAAAAGCTAGTCAATAGGTCGCCCTCCACTCAATATGCAGCAAAAACACAAAGACCTAGACTATGGAAGCACATGTGAAAATTCACCCTTCTTTAAAATATTTCGTTCGTTGCTATTCTTTAGCAAACATAACTCCCCTTGTTACATCATTAATTGGGGTAGCCAAAATATCTGGGGTTAGTGCTTAATTCAAAAAATTGCCTGATTCTCATACAGCAGTAAAATACAGTTGCGAGACCAATCATACCACACTTAATCTCGTGACAAAACAAATATAGTGATAAACCGAAAAAAAGTGGGTGAAAGCGAGATGGCACCTCACGGGCGCACCACCAAGCGGGGACCTGACTGGTACTCGTCAGGACTGCCCTGTTGTCATCATCGGTACCATCAAGCTTAGAACAGAAAATAGTGTCCAAATGCACAAAAGATTTGTGCAGAAAAAAGTGCAGTGAGCATAGAAAAGAATAACCAGTACAGTGTCAATCAACACATTAAAACACTCATAACACAACACAGACACAATACTTTTATTCAATTTCTTGTGTTGTGTATGGAAAAAATAAAAGGAAAAAAGTAGAGATGGTTATCACCTATTTAACCACTCATACTTTTACTTGCCGACATGTTTCATTGCCTGGTAACTTGTAGGCAATTTCATCAGGGCGTCATGTATATTAAAGCCACTGCAGGAGGACCCACATGTCTTCGCAACTGTAAGTACATAAAATCCGCACCATTGTGGTTAACATAAAGCATCTAGTCCGTGTCTTACTCTAACACACAGTTGACTCTCTGATAATTACCCTCAACAGGCCGTAGGTGCTCCTACCAGCCAGACGGGACGAGGTTGTATTTTAAAAGACAAGACAAATCGCAAAAAGTCGATTGTTCACTTCTCCCTTTCCGAATGCTATGGAGGTGGGAGAGACAAAACACCATACTTAGTTCGCATTTGAGCAAATATGTATCTTTAAAACCATTGCTCACCTTTAACTACGTTATACACAGTGTGTTAATAAAAGCGGAGTGACAATATACACTGACCATCTGTATTACCTGCACCCAGTTACCAAGTCTACACCGAGTCACACAAGGTAAAAAATAAGCAAATATGTGCATCAATGCACATTGCTCAAGTTTACCTAGAACGCCCTACACGTTACAAACATCGTGTTAATTAAAAACGGATCCCCTGTGATCCGTGCACCAAGTTGCAGAGTGCATGAAGATCGATTTCTAGCGCGGACACTGCGTGTCTCAAAGCCATAACCTGAGCCTTCTACACATATGCGCTGAACATCGCTTCCTGCAACCCGCCGTTTAAGCCCCCCATTTCCTTACCGAGCAGTGAAGAAGCGGCTGCTGTATCTCAGCCCGTGCCATGTTATCATTCGCATTCGGAAAGTACTTGTAATGCTGCCCGTGGTCTCGCGGGAAACCGCGTTGGCCATTTTGGATTGGGCATGTTCATATTCAAAGGAACGAGAGGTGCTAGTCAAGATGGACCTCACGCGAGATTTCGGCACGTGATCTCGATCTCGCTTTTTACAACCCATTTAAAACTTTATGCACCTTTCTGCAAACAATCACGTCTTGTATGCAGTTTACAAGTGGCCACATTGCACATTGTTTCAATATATTCAACTAGGAACCATCAACACTGATTAAATCCAAAGGACCTTGTAGACCAGCCAAAAGTGTTAAAATTAGATGGGAAAAAATTGCAGTTATTTTATCACCAACCTAATTTTTATTTTTGTGAATCAAAAGAACGTGCTTTCATATCTTGGACAGAATACACATTAAGCCCATATTAAGAAAACATTAAGGGGGGCTCCAGTTTGTATATATAAGTGCACCCGGGACATGTCTTACAGCAATAAGAGTGTAACTCAGTGTATCTTATTCCACTCCAATAAATCGTTCAGCCCCATCTTATCTGATTTCTCCTGGAAAATCCACTTAGCTTCCTTTCTGGCTAACAGGCGTTCCACTGTGTATGTGTCTCCTGTCACCTTCTCGAGAACTACCCACTTGAATGCATGTTTGTTCGTGTGGCAGTGTTGTACAAGTTTCGTTGTCAGCTTTCCAGATTTTATGGTGCTTAGGTGTTCTTGAATGCGTGTTTTTATTTTCCGTGTCGTAAGGCCTATATACTGGAGGCCGCATTCGCAACTTAGTTTGTACACCACACTTGTGGTGTTGCAATTACTAAATTGCCTTAGCTCCCATTCTCTGCCTGACTGTAGGGTGACCTGAGTTGTTTTTTCAGTAAGGTGACATACAGAGCAAGTGCCACAGGGATGATGTCCTGTAAGATGTGTTTTGCTGTTTGCTCTTGTTGTTTGTACACGAGTGTGAACCAATTTATCTTTTAGGTTGCTGGTGCGTTTAAAAGCAAAAGTGGGTTGAGGCATTTTGAAGTCTTTATTAGAGAGGATTGCCCAATGTTTTCGTATTGACTGCCGGATTTTGGACCCACAGATAAGAATTCATTATTGTCTTATCAATCTTACCACCCGCGGGCGCTCAGGGACAATCTCCCGGTAGGCCAGTTCCTCCGGTACAGGAGGAATTGCTCTAGCACCGAGAACTTTGTGGAACAATCACAGGTGTTGGGAGAGAAACTTTTACAAAGAGAATACCCTGCAAGAACTATCAAAACTGCGAAGAAAAGAGCCCTTTATACACCACGCAGTGCTTTGTTAGAAGTAAATAAAAAAGAGAAAAAGGACTGCTTACCGGTAGTTATGACTTTTAACCCTCTAGCCTTCAAAATCCGGCAGTCAATACGAAAACATTGGGCAATCCTCTCTAATAAAGACTTCAAAATGCCTCAACCCACTTTTGCTTTTAAACGCACCAGCAACCTAAAAGATAAATTGGTTCACACTCGTGTACAAACAACAAGAGCAAACAGCAAAACACATCTTACAGGACATCATCCCTGTGGCACTTGCTCTGTATGTCACCTTACTGAAAAAACAACTCAGGTCACCCTACAGTCAGGCAGAGAATGGGAGCTAAGGCAATTTAGTAATTGCAACACCACAAGTGTGGTGTACAAACTAAGTTGCGAATGCGGCCTCCAGTATATAGGCCTTACGACACGGAAAATAAAAACACGCATTCAAGAACACCTAAGCACCATAAAATCTGGAAAGCTGACAACGAAACTTGTACAACACTGCCACACGAACAAACATGCATTCAAGTGGGTAGTTCTCGAGAAGGTGACAGGAGACACATACACAGTGGAACGCCTGTTAGCCAGAAAGGAAGCTAAGTGGATTTTCCAGGAGAAATCAGATAAGATGGGGCTGAACGATTTATTGGAGTGGAATAAGATACACTGAGTTCCGCTTTGGCATCTGTATGAGGGTACTTTTACACTCTTATTGCTGTAAGACATGTCCCGGGTGCACTTATATATACAAACTGGAGCCCCCCTTAATGTTTTCTTAATATGGGCTTAATGTGTATTCTGTCCAAGATATGAAAGCACGTTCTTTTGATTCACAAAAATAAAAATTAGGTTGGTGATAAAATAACTGCAATTTTTTCCCATCAAATTTTAACACTTTTGGCTGGTCTACAAGGTCCTTTGGATTTAATCAGTGTTGATGGTTCCTAGTTGAATATATTGAAACAATGTGCAATGTGGCCACTTGTAAACTGCATACAAGACGTGATTGTTTGCAGAAAGGTGCATAAAGTTTTAAATGGGTTGTAAAAAGCGAGATCGAGATCACGCGCCGAAATCTCGCGTGAGGTCCATCTTGACTAGCACCTCTCGTTCCTTTGAATATGAACATGCCCAATCCAAAATGGCCGACGCGGTTTCCCGCGAGACCACGGGCAGCATTACAAGTACTTTCCGAACGCGAATGATAACATGGCACGGGCTGAGATACAGCAGCCGCTTCTTCACTGCTCGGTAAGGAAATGGGGGGCTTAAACGGCGGGTTGCAGGAAGCGATGTTCAGCGCATATGTGTGGAAGGCGCAGGTTATGGCTTTGAGACACGCAGTGTCCGCGCTAGAAATCGATCTTCATGCACTCTGCAACTTGGTGCAGGGATCACAGGGGATCCGTTTTTAATTAACACGATGTTTGTAACGTGTAGGGCGTTCTAGGTAAACTTGAGCAATGTGCATTGATGCACATATTTGCTTATTTTTTACCTCGTGTGACTCGGTGTAGACTTGGTAACTGGGTGCAGGTAATGCAGATGGTCAGTGTATATTGTCACTCCGCTTTTATTAACACACTGTGTATAACGTAGTTAAAGGTGAGCAATGGTTTTAAAGATACATATTTGCTCAAATGCGAACTAAGTATGGTGTTTTGTCTCTCCCACCTCCATAGCATTCGGAAAGGGAGAAGTGAACAATCGACTTTTTGCGATTCGTCTTGTCTTTTAAAATACAACCTCGTCCCGTCTGGCTGGTAGGAGCACCTATGGCCTGTTGAGGGTAATTATCAGAGAGTCAACTGTGTGTTAGAGTAAGACACGGACTAGATGCTTTATGTTAACCACAATGGTGCGGATTTTATGTACTTACAGTTGCGAAGACATGTGGGTCCTCCTGCAGTGGCTTTAATATACATGACGCCCTGATGAAATTGCCTACAAGTTACCAGGCAATGAAACATGTCGGCAAGTAAAAGTATGAGTGGTTAAATAGGTGATAACCATCTCTACTTTTTTCCTTTTATTTTTTCCATCCACAACACAAGAAATTGAATAAAAGTATTGTGTCTGTGTTGTGTTATGAGTGTTTTAATGTGTTGATTGACACTGTACTGGTTATTCTTTTCTATGCTCACTGCACTTTTTTCTGCACAAATCTTTTGTGCATTTGGACACTATTTTCTGTTCTAAGCTTGATGGTACCGATGATGACAACAGGGCAGTCCTGACGAGTACCAGTCAGGTCCCCGCTTGGTGATGCGCCCGTGAGGTGCCATCTCGCTTTCACCCACTTTTTTTTCGGTTTATCACTATATTTGTTTTGTCACGAGATTAAGTGTGGTATGATTGGTCTCGCAACTGTATTTTACTGCTGTATGAGAATCAGGCAATTTTTTGAATTAAGCACTAACCCCAGATATTTTGGCTACCCCAATTAATGATGTAACAAGGGGAGTTATGTTTGCTAAAGAATAGCAACGAACGAAATATTTTAAAGAAGGGTGAATTTTCACATGTGCTTCCATAGTCTAGGTCTTTGTGTTTCTGTGATAAAGAGAACATCTCTTGTGCCTGATGCCACCATTTTAAAGAAATGCTTCCATTTCTTGTAAAAATAATTGAACACCATTATCATTGAGGATAATTTCAGGGTAACCCTCTTTGGCCATGAGAGATTCTAAAAATGTGATAACTTGCAGTTTCTATATTGGCAGTAAAGTGAACTTCAGGCCACCTGAAGAAAAGATCTATAAGCACCAAAATAAAAATGTGTTAACCATTCGTGTGGACAGGCCCAAGTATGACTAACACAACATCTTTCCAGGGCCCAGAAGAAAGTTCCCTTACAACCATAGGCTGAACCCCTGTACATTTTGACTTGTCACTCATGGAACATACAATGCAATCCCTAACAACTCTCTCAACATGTAAATCCATTCCTGGCCACCAGTAAGAAGAGCAAAGTCTTTCCTTGGCTCTTGACATCCCAGAGTGTGACTTGTGTGCTAACTCAATTACAGTTTGACGAAGTTTAAGAGGAGGAACAAGTCTTGTACCACATAGAAGAATACCATCACATGCAGCCATCTCATTTTTAAGACCCCAAAACTTGCCAGCCTCTTCTGATGCTTGTTTCTTCGAGTGCCAACCTTTGTGAATGAGGGACACCAATTCTGAAAGAACAGGATCAGCAGATAGTTCTAGGCGCCATTGCTGCTCATCAATGATCCCATCCCCAACAACACAAACGTGAATATCATTATCATCATAATCCTCATCCTGAACATCATTTTCAACCTTTTCCACAAGTCTCAAAAGAGTATCAGCTATGCCATTCTCTATAATAGGAATTTATCTGATGTCAAAGTCATACTCCTGGAGAGCAATGACCCACTTGGGTATTCTGCTAGACACCATGTCTATCCTTTTCTTCTTGAAAGTTTCACAGAGAGGCTTGTGATCAGTCCTTAATATAAACTTGATACCCCACTAAAACTTTTTAAGCTTCTTTACAGCCCAGAATACTGCTAAGGCCTCCCGTTCAAAAATGGAATAGCGAGATTCGGCATCTTTGAGACAACGAGAGAGAAACATAATGGTTTGATTGCCCCTCCCTTTCCTGTTGAAGAACGACTCCCAACCCTTTAAGACTAGCGTCAGTAGTGATAAAAGATGTCTTGGAAGGATCAAAACTTTTGAGTTTAGAAGAACTCCTGAGTTTTTCCTTAAGAGCCACAAACTGAAGACCACACTCTTTACAACACTTGAAATCTACCCTATTCCTCAAGAGAGATCTCATACAGCAACATTTTTTAGCAAAGTTCTCAATTAATTTATTATAATATTCAATCATTCCAAAAAACTTCATGAATTCCTCCCTAGAGGTAGGAGCAGTCATGCGAGTGATGGTGTC
Organism: Lissotriton helveticus; assembly: GCF_964261635.1. Taxonomy (NCBI): domain Eukaryota; kingdom Metazoa; phylum Chordata; class Amphibia; order Caudata; family Salamandridae; genus Lissotriton; species Lissotriton helveticus. The sequence goes on from NC_136059.1 coordinate 2,116,351,520, forward strand.
AACCAGATTGGCCCTAGGAGCTATACCCTCACCTGAGACAGTATGTCCTAATTAGTGAATAAAGGACGTTCCAAACTGACACTTTTCAGCTTTATTTGTGAGGCTTGCTTTGCTCAATCTACCCAAAACACTGAACAGACGATCCTCATGTTCTCTATGGTCCTTCCCAAACACCAGGATATCGTCTTGGTAGACACACACGCATTTGCAATCCTTAAGTAGCTTTTCTATTAAACGCTGAAAGGTGGACTCCACCGACACAAGACCAAACGGCATCCTTACAGACCTGACTGTCTCAAAGAGTGTTATAAATGCTGTATATTCCATTGAAGCTTCATCAAGTTCAATTTGGTGATAAGCTGAAGCTAAATCAATGGTGCTGAATACCTTAGCTTATCCCAGCAATACCAAACACTCTAAAATATTAAGCAGAGGTTAATGATCCACCACCACACATTTATTGAGTTGCCTCAAGTCTACACATAGACGGAGGGATCCATTGGCCTTGCGGTCTACAACCACAGGAGCCAACCAATCCGTCCCTTTCAATTCCTCAATTATTACACCCTGCTTAAGTTTGTCCAATTAATTTCTCATGCCATCCCTCACCAATAAGGGAACATTCCTCACCTTGCAACTAGAGAATTGAGAGCTAGGACGGAGGTGAATATTATGCATAAACCCATTGAGGCACCCAAGCTCATCTCTAAAAACAGTAGGAAAATGTTGTTTGATCCTACTTGCTGTTCCATTCTCTAGTTGGCATAGGTAAGTACCTTCATCCAAATGGAGACCCTTACTTCTAGTCAGGGTAAGGAGGTACACACTATTGATAACCCCTGGTCACCCCCTTGGTAGCTTGGCACGAGCAAACAGGCTTATCCCCAAGGCAATGTGTAATGTATTTGCACTAACACGCACAGTTACACAGTGAAACACCACAAATGTACACCACACAAGTTAATTATAAAAATATCAATATATTTATATAAATAGTTTAGGTAAGATTAAAAACATGGGCAAAAAGCACATACATATAAATAAAAGTTTATTTGTCCTTGAAAATGGTTCCTTGTTATGTTTCTAGCCAAAAGCTCACTTCATGAATGTTCCTGGTTCTCACACCGTTCCCCCTTGTAATACATTCCACCTTTGTAACCTTTGGGCTCACACAGATCACGCATCAATGGAGAAGAAATATGTCTCCCGCCCAGCAATGCCCCTGCTCTGTTAAGCGATGCCCTGTTCTCAAGGATGTCCCCACTGCGATCTACTTTCCACTCCTAGAGCGCGAGCAGGCTCTAATTATCACCAAGGATATGAATGTATCAAATGTCCCTACCATAGCGCTGGACGTGCTGGCTCCAGCAATTACCCCCTACTAAGAAATGCGGCCAGAAACAGCTTTAAATCATCCCCATGGCGCCAATGCACACGTTACCTTCGTTGCGGCGGAAGGAAGAGGGTTCGGCAGTCCGTGTGGCTGCAGTGGCAGCTTCCTTCGTGAGCGGCTCCCCAGGCTTCCGAGGCCATCCAGCTGACGTCAGAGGAGGGGGGGAAGCCTCATTGCTAGGAGACGCCCTGCGCTTCCTCCAGTGCCTTCGCAGCTCTTCCGAGTCCAGCCCCTTTGTTGCTAGGGTATGCCCAACGCTGTGGCCAATCCCAGCACGGCGATCCCTTGACCTCAGCAACGGGGGGAAGCAGCGCTTAGGAGGCTCCCGGTCTGCTGGCGGTGATTCCAGATGCGGCGATCTTGTGCCTCCCGGGCAACGGCGGTGAATGTAGCCCCCACAATGCTGCAACGCCGTAGGGTGGGGGCCGTTTCAGAGCTCCCAGCCCAGTGGCAAACTTGGTCAGGACACCTCAGACCAGACGGGGGCCGACGAGGACAAAGTGCCGGTCCTCTGATAATCACACTGGCCAAAATAATTACTGTGCACATCAGGCATGCGGCACAAAGAACCTCAGCAGCATTCCAGGGGCACAAAGGGCAGCCCAGAGTCAGCAGGGATAGTGGAAAACGATGTAGGGTGAGCTTGAGGGAAGTCCATAGGGTAACTTTTATGTTCCTGAGTTAAAACATGAGGCCAGCTCTCTTCTGGCCCTTGGAGACTCTCAGGACACAGCACGCAGCAAAGTCCTTGGTTTTCAATCAGGGGTGGGACACAGCACACAGCAAAGTCCCTTGTCCTCACCCTTAGAAGATTCATCAAACTGTGGGTCAGCACCGGAACACACAGCAAGAGCAGTCTTCCTTTCCAGTCTCTTCAGTTGATCTCCTTGGGCAAAGGTTCCTCTTGATTGTAGAAGTATAAATTACAGGGGTTTCTGGTCTTTCTTTTTTACCCCAAAAGTCTTTGTTCTCCACGCATGAGGGGGTCCAGGATCCAGTCCCAACCAGTTCTGGGTGCCCTCTGCCAGGGCATGTCTTCTTCCTTTGTGAGGGGAGGCCAGGACCATCAGACACACGGAGGAGATGGAGCCAGCATTGTGTAAGGCAGGCACAGTCCTATTCAGGCCCAGGTGCAACTCCTCCCACCACTCTAAGTGTAGTAAGGTTTGTTCAACCTAGAGCTGACTCACCCAGCCTCCTGCAGCCACCCTCAGCCCCGGTCACTCACAGACCAGACAGTCACTACACAAACAGGCAGAGGCACACAGAAAGGTTGAACAGGAAAATAGCCACTTTCTAAAACTGCTATTTTCAAACACGGAATGTAAAAACCATCTTTCCTAAAAGATGTGTTATCAAGTTCAGGGATACCAGACTCCACCTGTCTATCTTGCCGCTATGGGAAGATATGCAGGTAAATATGATACACAGCATTCCCCAAGTCAGCCTACGGTCATGATAGCCTTTCAATAGTGAAAACACAAATTTGGCAGTATTTCACTATCAGGACAAGTCACCCACACTAGTACATGTCCTACCTATCACATAAACTGAACTCTGCCAAGGGGGGTACATTGGGCATACCATAGGGGTGTCCAATGTGTAAGAAAAGGGAAGGGTCAGGCATGGTCAGTGTGTACACTGGCCAGGACAAGATGGCTGTTAGCAACTGCCCACAGGCACTGCGGTGGCAGGCCTGAGACACAATCTTAGGGCTATTCATGTGGGTGGCACAATCAGTGCTGCAGGCCCAATAGTAGCATTCGAATTATCAGCCCTTACACACTCAATGCAATTTACTAGGGACCTACTGGTAAAACAAATAAGCCAATCATAGATAATCAATCACAATAACAATTTACACAGAGAGCATATGCACTTTAGCACTGATCAGCAGTGGTAAAGTGCCCATAGTCCTATTGCCAACAACCACAGGTCAGGAAAAACAATGGAGGAAGAAGCAAAAAGTTTGGGGATAACCCTGTAAATAGAGCTATTTCCAACACTTTTTATATCAAGATCAGGTTGCTCACAAATGGTATTAACATGCTCCTTAAGTTTGACGGGACAAATACTACCTGGATCAAGCATGGCGCATAAATCCCCTTGGTGGAATTATGCTATCCCCTTTTTCTGACACATATATTTTGCCAGAGGTGCACTTGTCCTTGTACTCTATGAGCCCAATGAAATAACCATGCAGTGGAAAGGGTTCCCCACCATATGCCAAGGTGCGTATATCAAGCTTAAGAAGTGTGGTCTTGTGAGCCAACTTGTCTTAATAGAAAATTCTTGAAACAAGGTGAATTTAGCAGCAAAGTCGAACAAAACTCTGGTGAATTTACCTTCTACAATAATCTCATCCACTGGGCAAGACTTATGTTGTAAACCAAAATCTACTTCAACAACTATCTGACCATAGACAAAGTCCTCCTCCAAGATCTCAGCCTCAAAACTTCTAACATTAAAAGAGGAAGTCTTGGATTTACAAACAACAGAAAGATGCCCCTTTTTCGTACATTTAGACCAAATAACATTTAACGCAGGGCATTTTTTTGTCATTAGCTAAATAACCTAATTTGTCCCATCTGAAGCATTTGTATACAACAGGATTCTTTTTAGTCTTAGAGACAACATCAGCGTTAGACATGGTTTTTACTTCCTCCATAACGACTTGAACAGTAGTCTGCTTATCTAGATTATCCATCTTAATAGTGTCAACACACTTGATGGAATGTTCCACATTTTTGCCACTTGGATTACTTCAGCTAATAAGGGTTTGTCTCTCAGCCAAATCTCTTCAAAAATGTTATCAATATTGCAACCAAACATGAATTGTTGTCTGATCCTCTCATCCAACAATCCTGCAAACTTGCAAGAAGAAGCGAGCTTTCTGACTTGTGTCACGTATAACTCAACACTTTCCCCTTCATTTTGTGACCTTTTGGCAAATTGGTACCTCTTCAATATAGTGCTACCTTTAGGCAAGACGTGTTTGTCCAATTTTTTCATGCATATCTCAAACTCATTTAAGCCTCTCCCCTCTGCATCACTGAGTTCAGGGGAGATGATCAAATGCATCTTGCCCTCCCGATCCCAAACAGTGAAGCAGAATGCGATCCTCGGGGGGAGCAGAGCGAAGCAGTCTCCCCCCGCGGATTTTTGCCCGGGTGGACGGACCCGGAGCAATGACGCGTTAGGACAGGGCGCGCGCGTAGATTGCTGCGTAGGAGTTTAGTCAGGGGAGAGGCGCCATGGGAGTTTACAGGCATAGGAGGCAGGAGTTTTTAGGCGAGGCAGGCGGTGAGAGCGTTTCTGCAGGCAGGGCGGTGTGTCGCTATTTACTAATTTTATTGTGTGTTTTTGTATGGTGCAGACTTTGTCAAGGGAAGCCGGAGTGCTTCACAGGGGGAACAGTGATTCATTATTTCTTTCTTTATTTGTGCAATGTGGTGTGGCGCGAGCTTGGTTCGAGGGTGTCAGAGCGCTTTGCAGGGGAACTGGTTGAGAAATGTAGGGAATTTCGATTACATGGGTACATACAGGTATATATAAAAAAAATTAAAAAAAACTTTTATTATTGCAAATGTACAAGATGTAAAGTCACATAAGGAGGAGATACATATGGATATACTCTAAGTGTCTCACAGGCAGGGTAGATATTACAAAGGTCTATTGCATATACTAGTGATTAGAGTTAGCTATATATACATAGAGAAGGCATATGACTGGAGATGTGGGGGAGCATTGCAGCTGAACAACTGGCAGAAGCGAGGGTGGCATTGATTGGGGCGGGGTGACGGTCGTGATAGAACGGGGTACAGGGGTTAGCAAGCAGTGCATTACATAAGGAACAAATTGTTTTATGAGCAGGTTACAAGGTGTACTACGTACAATTGGCGGTATACTGCTGCAGTGGGTTGGGGGCGCCCAACCATGGGAATGCACATGACATAGGCAGTGGCGGCAATGGCGCAGGTATTGTCAGCAAGCAAAAGCGGGTGGTAGACAACTGTGTTACAAGAAGGACAGTTATGTGCAGGTTACCAAAGAGTGCAGAACACAGGTAAAGGGTAGTACTACAATAATGGCAGTCTATCAAACCTCAAGGACACACTAGGACGGCATTTCCATCGTCCTTGACTTGCTTCGGACGGGCTCGGTTATGGAAGAAGACGGAGGAGCTAAGTGGCCACGGCGTGCAGCGTCAAGAGGGACCCCCGTCATCCACCTGCCACCCTCAAGTGGACTATGACTCTGATTCAATGGGGGTGGCTTGTAACAACTGCAGAGACAAAAGGTATCAGCAGGGCTCCTGCGAGGGGTAAGTATATGGCGGTTTTGACCGGAGCGGTTAAAATTTGGTGGCGGACCTGTTCATTGGGCAGGTCCTAGTTTTTCTTTATCAACATTGCGAAGCAGGAGCGGCTTTGCGTAGGTCACAGTATTCACGAGACTTTACTAGTGCGGTGGTCTCTGTTGCTAATCCTCAATGTGGCCGCTTGGGGTGTGGGGTACACACTCGGACGTTGGAACTGCGGTTACGAAAGGTATTTCGCAGGGTTCCTGCGAAGGGTAAGTATATGGCGGTTTCTAGCTGGAGCGGTTAGAAATTGGTGGAGGACCTTGCTCCTAGGGAGGGTCATAAGGTGTCTTTTTAACAGTCGCGACGCAGGCTGTGACCTCTTGATGGTGAATGATGGCAAATTGGTGAGGGCGAATTGCCAAATACTACGATACTATTGCAACTTTTCTGCTTGATCAAACAGAGTAAAATTTTAGCTATGAATGGACAGTGGTGTCGATAATATGGGATATATATTGAAAATGCGGTTCCGTTGGTAGTCAATCCGGAATTGGGGTCGGGGTTTTTTCAGGGTAACTTCATGTCTGCCAGTATTTTTCAGAGGTCACGAGTGGATTTAACGTCGGATCAAGGTCAGCGAGTGGGACATCGTGGGCGTGATGATCCCCAAGAAATTTCAGCAGCGGGCTGCGCAGCTAAAGTCAGATAGGTAATAGCTAGTAGGCTGTGTGGGCACGACCTGTAGCGTGCAAAATTTTTGTCATTATACCACGTTTTGCTGGCAAGTTTTCAAGGGTTTCTTTTAAGGGGCAGTGGTTTGGGGTTGAAGGGTGTGGTTTTCTTGAAGCGAAGGTTCCAAGTTTCAGTAAGGGGAGGGCTCATTCAGTTTGCTTTAGCGGGAGCCAATTTCTTTTGATTGGTTACAACAGCTTCTACGGTACTTGCTCCTTTGCTGTTTTGCTGGGTGGGAGCTTAGTCGTGTTTCGGCTGCATATGATATTAGTTCTTTGGGGCGTTTTGGTTTCCAGCTTTGAGGGGCTTAAGGGGTCCTTTGGGCAGGAAATCTACAAAGGTATAGGTTTCAGAAGGTAATTTGTGATTTTGGTCGTGACAGTACAAACGGATTAAAGGGGCAGGTGGGCATGGTTTTCACTGAGTGGGAGTTGTATTGGGGTTCGTTGTCCACGGCATGAATGGGAATTCCTTTTACTACCCCCTCATTTCAGTCACGGGTGGGATTTTGCCCTGCACACTGGGACAACATCATCTTTTTCTGGAGGTGTTTCCGTAAATTTGTTGACGTTAGTTGGCCAGAATCTCTTATAGTATGGGACCCATTTCTGTTAGACTTGGAGAGGTGAGCGAAGGTGTCATGGTTGGGATATATTTAAAAAAATAAATAAATAAATAAATTGTGTGTATGTATGTGTGTATATATATATATATGTATGTATGTATATATGTGTATATGTGTATATGTGTATATGTATATATATATAGATAAATTTAAATAAATAGATAAATAAATAAATAAATAAATAAATAAATAAATAAATAAATACTCGGCGGCTGGAAGTTTGATGGTTGTTCCCGTTCTATTCGCAGGTAGCTTGCATGGCATTAATTTCTAAGTGCCATTTGGGGCTTGAGTCTGGCCAAAAAACAAAGCTGGATCGTGGGACACTCAATTGTGAAGTGGGCCGTCATTTTTGCCGACCACCAAAGCTAGGGAAGGAATTTGGGTATCCCCGGTGCTGGCCATGAACTTTACTGGTGCGGCAAAGGGGGAATGCGCTGGGAGATTTTGTTCTCTTTATTGGCAAAGATCGGGTATGACAGAGGTGGCCCTGATATGCTAATCCTCCATCTAGGGGAGAATGACCTGGTGGCATTATCGGGTTTAAGTTTAATCAACGCATGCAATTAGATTTAGCTGTGATATACGAGAATTGGCTAGGGACCAGTCTAGTGTGGAACGAATTTGTGTTTAGACAACAGTGGAGGAATGCAAGGTGCCATAGCGCCATGGCAAAAGCCAAGAACAGTTAAACAAGGCTCTGCAGATTTTCTGTGTGGGTTTGGGGATCCAGACAATCGCACATGACAGCATCACTGGGAAGGAAGGCCATTTGTTTGTTTGTCCACCTCACACAATTGGGGATGGCGTATTACATACTTGAAATTAGAGACATGTTATACAAACTTTTGAAAGTGGATTTGTGGGGGTTTTCCAGAAGGGAGGAATAAAAAAAATAAAAATAAAAAAACAAGAAAGCGGGCTGAACTGAGTAACAACAAAGTAAGTTAAGAATGGTTTTGGTTTTCGGGTGGGGTCAGGAAAAATCCAAGGTTTTTCCTGGGTGGCGGAATAGGGGGAGGTCAAGATCTAGAGGGGATTGAGCGTCCTTCATGAGAGAGGGGGTGGGAGGTACAGGATGGGGGAAAAGGAAAGAAAAGATGGAAAAGTGAAAGATTTTGAAACATGGTGGTGAATTCAAGAAAAAGGAAGTTATATAGGTTTTGGAACAATACAGTTATAAACAAAGAAGTGCAGAAATAAATGTTATGGTTTTGGTACAATATGCAAATTCAACGGTTCTGAAGATAAATGTAAAATTACAACTGTTTGATGGTTTACGGATATTTAGAAATTGCCTGATCTAACGAATAAAAGTGGCCTTTTATGCTACCAGTGATGTTTGTCTCATTGCATTGGGTCTGGATTATTTCGGGCGATGCGATCCTCGGGGGGAGCAGAGCGAAGCAGTCTCCCCCCGCGGATTTTCGCCCGGGTGGACGGACCCGGAGCAATGACGCGTTAGGACAGGGCGCGCGTGTAGATTGCTGCGTAGGAGTTTAGTCAGGGGAGAGGCGCCATGGGAGTTTACAGGCATAGGAGGCAGGAGTTTTTAGGCGAGGCCCGCCCACCCACCCTCTGATGACAAGATGTTCAATAAAATGGTTTATGTTGTTAACAAGCTTTGTATGGAAAGACAGATGTTAGACATGCAATATGCCACTGTAGGTCAGGCAATTGATGTGTATCCTATTATCTGGGAGTGGCGGAATAGGGGGTGGTCAAGATCTAGAGCGGACTTGACCGTCCTTCATGAGAGAGGGTGGTGGGAGGTACAGGATGGGGGAAAAGGAAAGAAAAGATGGAAAAGTGAAAGATTTTGAAACATGGTGGTGAATTCAAGAAAAAGGAAGTTATATTGGTTTTGGAACAATACAGTTATAAACAAAGAAGTGCAGAAATAAATGTTATGGTTTTGGTACAATATGCAAATTCAACGGTTCTGAAGATAAATATAAAATTACAACTGTTTGATGGTTTACGGATATTTATAAATTGCCTGATCTAACGAATAAAAGTGGCCTTTTATGATACCAGTGATGTTTGTCTCATTGCATTGGGTCTGGATTATTTCGGGCGAGGGAAGATCTGCGCTGAGGCTAACTCCACAAACCTTCGCATAGCCCTCAAATACCTTTTTCCATTTCTGCCACTTAATATGGTGGTTCCCCAGGTACCATGAGAAAGAAAGGAGGAGCTGTAACATTGTTCATGGTTAATGTTAGAGCTAAATGGAGGATTATTTGAAGAAATATAAATAGTAAAACACTTTTAAATGTGCGTGTCACTGTAATATGCAGAACTGATGCAGATGTCCAAGAGCACAGGTAGAATTAATAAACATTGTGAGCTTCACCTGAAGAGTGATGTGTGCGTGTCACAGAAGTGGCACAATGAATAAAAACAATTGGCTGTAACTACTATCAATATCCAATGTGTGCGTGTCTCAGACGTGGCAAGCAGCCTTGCAATTTGTATAGCTTACATACATATGGCTGTTCTCTCAATACTGTGTGAGTGTCACAGAAGTGACAAGCTGAATAAACAAATTGGTTGCAAGTAAATGAAATGTTTAGCGTGTGTGTGCCACAGAGGTTGCAGGCTGCGTTCCAATTATGAGTGTAAATGAGATGACAGCAGCGGATATTACACAAATACTAGTGCACGTAAATGTTTCCAATGTCAAATGTGTGTGTGTCACAGATGTGGCAAGCAGTGTTTTAATTCGAAGAAGAGGTGAAACCAAGATGGTGGCCACGTGGGTCACGCAAGGTCAAATACGTGACTCCGTGTTTTCAGTGATGCACAGATGAATGCTGAGGGTGAGCCGACAATGGAGGAAGAGAGTCTGATGCAGAGAGAAGATTCTAGATACTTTGATGAGGTGAGGCACTCGAGAGAACTGCGCGAGGGAAGATTTATTTTCAAAAATAAGCAGGCGCAGCGATGCTCGTTAGTTGGATTGCGAAGTAAAAGTAATACAGCTCCAAAACAAGCCAGAAATCCTCAAAAATGACGCTGAGACTTCACACAAGTCCAAGTTAGCCAAGTCAAAGACACGCCTCAATCACTTGGTTTCAAAACAGCAAAAGGCAGCAAAGTTAATGTAACACCTTCAGATTGAAGCAGGTAGCGCAGGACCCTTACGCACATCCAAGGCAAAGTATGGATCTCACCACCAGAGTCTAATAACCTGTCAGCCACAGCGGGTGTAAAACGCAGGTAATCCACGCGATAAAAGATCAGTGTCCGTGCCTTTATGTGACAATGAAGAGAAAATTCGAAGCGCTTCCAGTACCTGGCGTAGACGTACTACCATATGAGGATCATTAATGATTAAGGATGTAGTTGGGGGGCTTGTTGAGTTCTTCTTATCTTTTTACTTCTTTCCTTTGAAATTTCCTTCGAGAAGTTTGTATGTGCCGACTACACCAGTGTATGATCCTAAGATTAACAAAAGAATCACGCAAAGATGCAGGTGTACAAAAGAAATTCAGGTTTATTTCCCTGTAGGAAGAACCCATCCACAACTCCACATCTAGTCAAGTTAACATTCCTGATCCATTTGAAGTGATACATTCCACCAACTGGGAGAAAATACAGAATCCTTAGATGCAATGACATATGACATCAGCAGAAGGACCTGCTCATGCTGCAGCATGCAGCATACCACAATTACTCTTTCAGTGGAAACTGTGACTGCATTCTTCACTGTTTCAGTAAGTCTCTCATGCACAGTAGACGTATTTGAGTGGATCTGTGAGATGGTGCATCAGTCCATCAATGGTTCTGTAACAAACTGTGTGACTATGTGCATCTATGACTGGGCGCATCAGTGTCTCAACGGGTCTGTGATTGTTTGCATGAATCTCTCAGTCAATCCGTCAGTAGGTGCATGAGCACCTTTGTACATTTGTAAGTAAATGTTAGAAATTGGGGTCTATAATTGACAGAGGTAGGTACCTTTGTACAAATAGAGACACTTGCTTCTAGTCAGGGTAAGGGGGATACACTCCTAAAATAACCCCTGCTCACCCACTTGGTAGCTTGGCACGACCAGACACACTTATCTCAGAGACAGTGTGTAAATCATTTGTGAAGGCATACAGTAATTCAGTGAAAACACTACAAATGGACACCAAAGTAGTATAGAAAAATAAGTAATCTTTGTCTAAACCAACCAAGACCAAACAACCCACAATACAGTAATAAAAACATGACTGTCAAATGATAAAAATAGCTCAATTCAAAGAAAATTGCAGATGCAACACATTTCACACAAAGTACTTTGGATGCATCAAGCACACAAATAAAAAGGGCCGCAGGGAAGGTTATGCGTCGGTTCCTTACACTCAGGGGAGGTGATGCGTTGGCTCCTTACTGGAGAGGAGGTGATGAGTCGATTGCTTACTGCGGCCCCCAACGATGCCACAGACCTGGCACCTCAATGCGAAGCGACGGTCCGGTATGATGCTAGAGTTCTTCCAGCTGCACAGCAGGGCTTGCATCAGAATCGTTGTAGTGCTCTAGGACTTCGACGACCAGTGCACTCGATGTGGCGTGCAGTGATTTTTCGAGGCACGGGCAGGCGCTGCAAACATTTCTTTGGTGATGCATCAGAAAAAGGTGCCTATGCATCATGCTTCGCATTGTGGCATTGCTTTTCCTGCTCCCCCAGCCAGAACAACCTCCAGAGGCCCAGGACACCTACAGGGACCTCTTGGCAGCTCAGAACTCCCAGAAAGGAAGTTCAGGGGAGTTGGGGGTGAAGTCTTTGTGTACCTGAAACTTCAGAACAGGAGGCAAGCTCCACTTCAAGCCATTAGGGATCTTCCTCAAGCTGGGGACACAGCAAATAGCAAAATCCTTTTCCCTTTTCTTGGCAGAAAGTAGCCACTGAAGGCCAACCCTGACAGCAAACAGCGCAGGGGCAGTATTTCTCCTCAGTTTCTCCCGCTCTTCTCCTTGGCAAAGGTTCCTCTTGATTTCTCAGAAGTGATATTTGAAGCCTTCTCTATCTCTGGGACTTCTAACAAGAGGCAAGCTTGACTTCAAACCCTTGGATAAAACTCTAACACCAGGATGATGAAAGCACAGTCCAATCATTTCTCTGCCCAAGACAGAAGCAACTACTGCAGGCCAACCCCAACAGCATACAGCACAGGGGCTGTACTCCTCCTCCAGTTTTCCCGGTTCTTCTCCTAGCAGGTTCCTTAGTTCAGCAGTAATCTAAAAGTCCCAGATCTGGGCCCCTCTTTCTATATAGTAAATCTCTTTGTTCTCTCCTGGCCTAGGGCTCTGCACCCAGCCCATATCATTTCTGGGGGGCACTTTACAAGTGCACAACAACCTCCATTGTCAGTGTGAGGCCTGGCTTCAGACCCACCACAGGGGGGCGGAGCCATCATTGGGGTAGGCAGGCACAGCCCTATTCCGTTGCATGTGCTAATCCTCCCACCACTCCAATGTAGAACAGGGCTATTCACCCTAGCGCTGACTCATCCAGAATCTCTGGAGCCATTGCACATCCCCAGCCCCTGTCACTCCAAAGCCAAACAGCCAATATACATCCTAGCAGAGGCACTGGTTGGCTAAGCAAGAAATTACCTACTTTCTAAAAGTGGCATTTCGAAAACACAGAATGTAAAAATCCCCCTCACTAAAGGATGCATTTTAACTTTATTTTCCTATCTGGTTCCAAGGGGCAGTTATTCTTATAAGATGTTATAAGCAAACTCCCAATTCTTTACCTTATGAGAACAGATAGCTTTATAATAGTGAACAATAAAATTGAGAGCATTTCACTATCAGGACATGCTACACACATTAGGGCATGTCCTACCTTTCACATACACTGCACCATGCCACATAGGTACCTTCGGCCTCCCTTAAGATGGCTAACATGTTAGAAAAAGGAAGGTTAAGGCCTGTCAAGAGGGTGCACTTGCCAAGTTTACATAGCAGTACTAGACTGCACAAAGGCTTTGCAATGGCAGGCCTGAGTTACATTTACAGGCTGCTTATGTGGGTGGAACAATCAGTGCTGCAGGCCAACTAGCACCACATGATCTGCAGGCCTTGGGCATACACAGTGCGCTGTTGGTGAGGCATTTTGTACAAGCTAACCACAGTGATAGAGACATGAAATTGATGGTCCTGTGTGTTATAAACCTACATCAAGGGGGAGACTTTGAGAGAATTCTTTTGCAAAAAGAGGCCTACGTCATCCTTAAATTCAAAAGTGCCACATCAGGTCATAAAAAACCCAATCAGAATTACAATTTATTCAGGGAGCACTTGCTCATTAGCACTGATCATCAGTGGTAAAGTGCTCAGCGTACCTAAACCTATAGAAACAAAGTCCAGTACACAGTGAAGAATACAGGTGGTAAAAAGTCAGGGGAAACTTATCTTAAGGGTGAGAAACACTTAACCTCTGCGCACTGTTGCTTTATGCGGTGTAGATCACACCACTCATTATTTTCATAGACACTTCACAACTTATAAGTTTCAAAATGAAAAAGTGTATCAAGAAACATTCAAATGAAAATCAATCTTAACAATATGCAATGTTACTCTGATACATTATTACTTTCAATGCATAGATAAACAGATACTAAAAATCCAAAAATTGATTCTTCAAAATCTTTCACATAGATGACTTGTCTTTAAAGCCCACTTGTCTTTGATGCCCAATGCATTTCAAGCTCGTTGAGGTCTTCATCAGGGGCCTGTAAACTGAATACAATTACCCATTTACTATGCTGATGTATTTACAGAACACCAAATTCTCGTTTAGTACAGGGGTTTACTAAAGACTGTTAGCTTAAAAAAAACATAAAAACCTTGTGAGAACCCAAATTACCAACACCGCTGTGTGTGTAGAAAACAGAGAACAAATGGAGACTAACTCACTGATATTGCAGTGGAACGTGGTCTTCAAGTCTAAATCATAAAAATCATAAAAAACAATACGTTACCACCACTTGCTCAAACTCTTGACAATACTGATTTGGTTAGCCAAACGCGATTAGTTTCCCTTACCTTCAAGGTAACTCTCGGTGCATGAAACCGGGTTTTCTAAACTTTCGAGGAACTCCCTCCTCCTGAAAAATGTAGGAAATAGACACTCGCTCAAAACCGGGTTCTTAAACCCCTTAGTACCGAGTAGCTTCTGCCATGAACTAGAACTCAATCCTCCAAAGGCTCACCTCTTAATGTGATCCAAAATTCCAAATAAACTCGCTATCCCGTACTTGCACGAATGCTCGTGGCCGGTTCTCAGACCTGCTGTAAAAGCCGTCCGTTTCCTAACTCTTTACAACGCCGCTCTCGTGTACTAGAAACTAACAAAGGACAGATGGACCCGGGACCGCGGGCGCCATGTTTGAAGGGGTGGATTCGACGTGGTGAAAGGGAAAGAAAGTGCTTGAAATAAAATAAAATGGTCATAAAATAAAATAAAATAAATGAATGTGAGATACTTGTTAGAAACTCAGATATATTTAGAAATCCTGAACAATGGATTAGGATGATAGCAACTACTGCAAAATATTCACTGTTCAAGTACATTTTACTTATGGGCATGCATCATTCTCGTACAGATACAAAGGTGAAAACCTCATATAAAACAGGATAAATCTACTTTTTCATTTAACCCTTTGGGTTCCTGTGTGACAAGGAACCTTATCCAGTGTATTTCCCTTTGGAGGAGGGATCTGGTTAGATCTACCCCCTCGTATGTTTTTACAACTTCCAATATGGAAAACCTGATTTGGGCTATGCTGTGGTTATGTTCATTCCAGTGTTTCGCCAAATTGCTCTTCACATTTTTATTTCTAATTGTGCTCTTGTGTTCTGATATTCTCGTTTTTAATTTTCTCTCTGTTTTTCCTGCATAGATGTTGCCACAGGGACACTTTATGTAGTAGATTCAATTTTTGGAGTTACAATCCCCATCATAATGTAGTGTCACTTCTTTTCCAGTTTGCGGGTGATGTAACTTTTTGCCCTCAATCACATTTGAACAATGTACACAATTTTGGCATTTCCTCATTCCTCTATTTGTCACTTCCGTTTCTCTTATAGGAGTCATCAATAGTTATTTTAAGTTCTTTGATCTCGTATAAGCAAAGATCGGCTTCTTATCAAAAATTCCATTGAAATCCTCTTCATTCTTTAAAAGATCCCAATGTTTGTTTATGATGGTTTTCAATTTCTGTGATGAGGTGGAGAATTTTGATACAAACACATGTCTGTCTAATGTTTTCTTAGGTTTCTGAGTCAATAGATTATCCCTGCTGTATGTCTCTATCCTGTTTTTAGCCTTTATCAGAATTTCATCAGGATAACCTCTTTCTTTGTATCTTTGGTGTTGAACAGTAAGATTCTCTTTCAAGTCCTCCTCATGTGAACAGATTCTTTTGATTCGCATGTATTGTGACACTGGTAAATTGATTTTTTAATTCTGAGGATGGAAGCTTTGAAATAATAAAGAGTTATTCACATCTGTGTCTTTTCTAAAAACTCTGGTTTTGATCTGTGAATCTTGAATGTTGATCATAACGTCTAAAAATGACAACTCTTTGTCACTGATGCCGTGTGTGAATTCAATGTTATCTGAACAATGGTTCAATCTGTTGATTTCAAATTCTAGGCTTTCCTTTGTTCCAGACCAAAGAACAAATATGTCGTCTATGAATCTGCGATATAGAATCGCGTGTTTGTTCCAGAAGTTATTGTTGTAAATATAGTCAGCCTCAAATTTTGCCATAAAGGTATTGGCATATGCTGGGACCCCAGCAAATCCCATGGATGTTCCATTCTGTTGTAGAAAGAACCTAGAGGACCATTGAAAATAACTATGATACAAACAAAAATGTAAAAGTTCCAAAATGAAAACTTTTTCTGCCTTTACAGAAGTTTGTTGTAGCAGAGCCCACTCCACGGCTTCCATGCCGGATTGATGAGGAATAGAAGTGTACAACGACTTCACGTCTATTGTACACACCCACATTGGACTTGTAAGTTTAATTTCTTTCAAAGTCAGTAGAAAGTCATTGGTGTCTTTTATATATGACGGCCATTTCTGTACAAATGGCTGAAGAAATGTGTCAATGTATTGACCGAGTGGTTCAAAAACTGTACCACATCCAGTCACAATCGGACGCATGGGTGGATTTTGTAGATTTTTATGCACCTTGGGGAGCATACAGAGGCGCGGTCTTCTAGGGAATTGTACAGTGAGAAATTGTTTGGTCTTAGCAAAAATGTAACCTAGTTCAAAGGCTTTTGTCAAAAATTCACTTAGAACAGTTTGTAAGTCTCCAATGGGGTCTTTGTCAAGCTCAAAATAGATGGAAGTATCAGCCACGTGTTCATCCACTTTTTGGTTATACATGGATCTGTCCATCACTATTATGGCTCCTCCTTTATCCGCCTTCTGTATTAGAATGCTTTGATTCTCTTGGAGTCCTTTCAAAATAGACCTGTCATATACTGAAAGATTCTTCCTTTTGGATTTTTTCAATTTCATATTTTCTAAATCGTTGATTACTGAATTTTCAAAAGCATCTAGGATTTTATGAGATGACGGTGCCTGAAATTTAGATTTCGGTCTGAATTCCAAAAATTCTGGTTCCTCTTTATCTGCTTGGAATGGTGCCACATTTGTGAAAAAATGTCTCAATTTCAAAACACGCATGAATTTGTAGAAAGCAACCTCACTCTCAAGTTTGTTGGTATCGTACGTGGGTACAAACCCTAAACCTTTATTCAGTACTCTCAGTTCTTCTTTGGTAAATTGAGTTTTAGAAATATTTAAGACCAAATTTATCTCATGCTCCTTGTGCTTGCTCCTTCTACCTCCTCTCCTTGTTTTTGTACTGGTTGCTTTTTTTGTTGTTTCCCCGGTGGTTGACTTGAATCCCCTGCCTGGGCTAAAAAAGACTGGCTAGTGCCTGCTGTTTTTGATGAGTCAGTGGAAATTGGTGTTTGAACTTCAGATATTTGAGTTTGTGCAGAAGGTCTATTGGTATTCAAATCACTGTCAGAAACGAGACTTTCTTCCGATGTTGTAACTACTTTTTAGGTTTCGACCTGGTGAGGGCACGAAGTGCCCCTCCCAGATCGAAAACTTTTGTCTTCAGTATGGATGTCGGCACCGCCTCTGCCTCTCATTGGCTAGCTCCATAAATGGAGGCTAGCCATTGGGAGACAGAGGCTGTCAATCGCGCTTTCTCTTGAAAACGCGATTCGGGGGTGTTTCTGGTGCTTTTTTTAAGTCCCGCCCCTTTGTCCCGGGCCGCGCTGTCATTGGCTGCCGGCCCGGGACACCCCCCTGACGTCATCCCCGGGCCGCGCTGTGATTGGCTGGCCGGCCCGGGACACCCCCCTGACGTCATTCCCGGGCCGCGCTGTGATTGGCTGCCGGCCCGGGACCTGACTTGTTTTTAATGGTAGCTGCATCTCGGGCGACTGCTTCTTTTAGACGGTGAGTGGACAATGTTAATTTCCAACAATGCTTTCCTGCACATTGAGAGTGCATGTAACCCTGCTTCGGCACCCCTCATTGACTTGTGTTACTGGCCGGTGCCTCTCTTGCGGATCTTATGAGCCTCTTATCCGTGCACCTCCCGCCCCTCTGCACCCCACCAAAATCTCTCATTTGCACAACCTGCGCTCGTCTTGAGCAAATCCTGACCGGAGCACGGTTGTCTGTCTCTTCTGCTGTCTTGCACCACTTCTCGTATGTCTCTTCTCCACCCTTCTTGGCCGTTTTCTGCGACACCCCTCTGCTCCTCGTCTCTCACGTGCCCCTCCCCGTCGCGTGTCTCAGGTTCCCCTCTCCTGCGCATCTCTTTCCCCTCTGCGCCTTCTCTCTCCCTGCTCCCGCCACTCGCCTTCTTCAAACTCCCACCTCTGTTCTCTCTCTCACTCCCTCAGTCTAGCTCTCCCCCCGCCTCTGTTGTTCTTTCCACACTCTTCTCTTCTGTGTCCTTCCCTCACAGTCTTACTCCTCTCACATCTCGCCCCTCACTTCCACTCTCTGTAGTCGTCGCAGTCCTCCCACCCGCCCCTCCCCATTCTTTCACTCCCACCCTCCCCCCTCCCCTGATACTGGCTAGACGGGTCCGGCGTGTTTTCGCCAAAGTAAATAAACCACTTACATGAAAAGTTCTCAAAACAATGTAGTAATTCCGCACTCCCCTTCTCTGCTTTCCAAGTGTACGTCCCCTCTTATCTTACAGACCGCCCCCTGCACCTCCACGACGCAGGGGACCCCCGGCTCGACACGCAGAGACCCCACCATCTCTTCCAATTCAACACCCCCCTCCCACCCCCCACCTCCCGGCAGATGAGTCTGGATGCGTGCACCTGAAGCGCTTTAGGGCTCGCAAGGGGTAAGCAAGCGCTATACAAATACCAAAATATTACCTGCAGCTGCTGTTTTTCCGAAACCCCCCGGGGTGTCTATGGCTAAGAACAAAGTGCAAGGACTGTTCCGGTCCCCCAGATCCCAAACTTGCCTCTCGTTCCTCGCCTCCCCTCTGAAGTGCGAGCTGCCCCCTCCTCTGCTCACCCCTACATCCGTCTCTCAGTTTTTCTCCTCCTCTTTCCTTCCTTCCCTCCCTCTTTTACTCCGCCCCCACCCCTTCGCCCTCTTCCTCCCCTCCTCGACACACCTACTTCCCTGTTCCCGGGCACTCGGATTTCTCCATTCATGCGGTGTCCCTCAGAGTACTTATTAATGCTAGTGACACCTCGAAGCTGCCCTTTTCTGCCCCCCGAGCCCCTTCACGTACACTCCTTTATTTTCCAGTATGAGTCTGCCCCGACACCCCTGAAAGTTGCTGCATTGTTACCCTGTCCTGGCCGCTCTTCCCTCTGCCAGGGCTGTCACTGTGGCCTCTCATCGCTGTGGGATAGTCAGTCCATTCTTACATGAACTGTTCCTCTCTCGAGTTCGGGCCGCCCCTGCCCTCTCTCGGCCTCCTGTCTGTCCTACCCGCTCAGTGGTCGAAGTGGAGGGGATTTGAAGGGCACGACGTGCCCATCCATATTTTTTTAATTTGAGAAAAACAGTTCCCATACTTTTTGTCAACAGACAACCGCCCGGGACAAAGAATCCTGACAGCTGAAATGCTTCAGCTGAAGTGAAGCCTCCTGTACTGTGAAACCGAGCGGGCGGGGGGGACAGAGAGCCGAACAAGCCTTCTGCCAGTGCTGCCTGAAAGAAGTGAACATGTGCACAACTGGTCAATCTGCAGATGTAAGGACATCTGGCTTTAATTAATGTAATCATTTGAAGCTTCCTAATGACATAGATATATTCTTTTAGAGAGTTATTGCAAGGAAGCTGCCAGCTAAGAGTAAAGTGTGTGCTTTTATAAAAAAACACATAAAAAAAAATGCTTCCTGATGACACATTTATTTTTTAGGAGGGGAATGTTATATTGAAACTTGTAAATAGGTTTAAAATGTATACAGCGGTGGTAAGGAGTGAGAAGGCTAGATGGGTGCCACTCAAGAGTAGCACGCAGTGGAAGCACAGGTGAAGGTGGCACCAGAGGATGGTTGACAGATGTGAGTGGGGAGAACATTTTAGGATGGGGAAAGTGTAGTATTGTTTTGGACTGTCATGAAGATAACCTGCCCCGAGGATGTATGTGTGAAACTAAACTTTTTACAAAGCAATAATAGTCCCTACTACAAATATACAATACCACTATTACCACCTACGTGGTTATTAATTCAAAGCATAATATTCATCTAAGCCAAAACGCAATTCAAAGTACGTCAGTAGATTACTGCACTATATAACATCAAGGCAAAAATTACTTAAAAACATAAAATTTTATTATAAAAAAGAGGGATTAGACTCCACATAAAAACAAGCACTGGCGTTGCCAATATGTTTCGCATTTGGAAAGTTGGAGCTATTGGTTTTGTAAATGACATTTTATATTTATATATCGTTATTGGCATTGTCAATAACCATATATAAATATAAAATGTCATTTACAAAACAAATAGCTCCAACTTTCCAAAGGCGAAACCTATTGGCAACGCCAGTGCTTGTTTCTTTTGGTATGTTCTTCGCTGGGCATAAACTTCAGCCAACGTATAGACTTCATTCAATTTATAATCCAACGTGTCCCGTTTGAACTTCCGTAATTTTCCTTCCTGTAACTCCTTAGAATATTTCTCTAGTTTTAAAGTGATATCTTCAAGTGATTTTTCCCAATCTGCCTTATCCATCCGTGACTCCAAATTGTGTTTGATCTCTTCTATCTCGTTAGCTAATTCATGGATGACCTTGGCCAGTTCCTCAATCAATAAAAGAATCAAGTCCAAGGAACATTTATTTAAGATAGAATACCACTTCTCCATAAACTCCTTGTTAAGGTGAAACATTCAAATGAAAATCAATCTTAACAATATGCAATGTTACTCTGATACATTATTACTTTCAATGCATAGATGCATAGATAAGACAAGCGGGCTTTAAAGACAAGTCATCTATGTGAAAGATTTTGAAGAATCAATTTTTGGATTTGTTGTATCTGTTTATCTATGCATTGAAAGTAATAATGTATCAGAGTAACATTGCATATTGTTAAGATTGATTTTCATTTGAATGTTTCTTGATAAACTTTTTCATTTTGAAACTTATAAGTTGTGAAGTGTCTATGAAAATAATGAGTGGTGTGATCTACACCGCATAAAGCAACAGTGCGCAGAGGTTAAGTGTTTCTCACACTTAAGATAAGTTTTCTAAAGCTAAGGCACAGTCAGGACAAATGTGCCACCTCCGCAGCACGCTTGGAGGAAAAAAGAGTAAAAACTACAAAGCAAGTTCTACAGTTTTGTGAATAACACGAGTGCTCCTCTCATTACCCATTCATTTTGAGATTTTGTCTACAAAGAGTTAGAGCACCAAACCATGGCATTCGAGCAAATCTCGAGCATTACAGACAACAGAGCTAAAACTCTAGCCTACACTATCGAACAGGCGGATGATATTTATGCACTAATACAGGATGTCAAATCTTCTAACGTACAGGGAAATACCATCATTCAACAATTAAAACAACTTGAGTATCTTGCAAAGCGTGAAGTAAATCAAAAATTGCATGCATCAACCTTGGTACAGTATCACAGGGTGAAAAGGATCCCACGCGGTCTAAGGATGTCAATCAAACCGATGTTGAATAGATTTCACCTTAACAAGGAGTTTATGGAGAAGTGGTATTCTATCTTAAATAAATGTTTCTTGGACTTGATTCTTTTATTGATTGAGGAACTGGCCAAGGTCATCCATGAATTAGCTAACGAGATAGAAGAGATCAAACACAATTTGGAGTCACGGATGGATAAGGCAGATTGGGAAAAATCACTTGAAGATATCACTTTAAAACTAGAGAAATATTCTAAGGAGTTATAGGAAGGAAAATTACGGAAGTTCAAATGGGACACGTTGGATTATAAATTGAATGAAGTCTATACGTGGGCCGAAGTTTATGCCCAGCGAAGAACATACCAAAAGAAAAAAGTAGTTACAACATCGGAAGAAAGTCTCGTTTCTGACAGTGATTTGAATACCAATAGACCTTCTGCACAAACTCAAATATCTGAAGTTCAAACACCAATTTCCACTGACTCATCAAAAACAGCAGGCACTAGCCAGTCTTTTTTAGCCCAGTCAGAGGATTCAAGTCAACCACCGGGGAAACAACAAAAAAAGCAACCAGTACAAAAACAAGGAGAGAAGGTAGAAGGAGCACGCACAAGGAGCATGAGATAAATTTGGTCTTAAATATTTCTAAAACTCAACTTACCAAAGAAGAACTGAGAGTACTGAATAAAGGTTTAGGGTTTGTACCCACGTACGATACCAACAAACTTGAGAGTGAGGTTGATTTCTACAAATTCATGCGTGTTTTGAAATTGAGACATTTTTTCACAAATGTGGCACCATTCCAAGCAGATTAAGAGGAACCAGAATTTTTGGAATTCAGACCGAAATCTAAATTTCAGGCACCATCATCTCATAAAATCCTAGATGCTTTTGAAAATTCAGTAATCAACGATTTAGAAAATATGAAATTGAAAAAATCCAAAAGGAAGAATCTTTCAGTATATGACAGGTCTATTTTGAAAGGACTCCAAGAGAATCAAAGCATTCTAATACAGAAGGCGGATAAAGGAGGAGCCATAATAGTGATGGACAGATCCATGTATAATCAAAAAGTGGATGAACACGTGGCTGATACTTCCATCTATTTTGAGCTTGACAAAGATCCCATTGGAGACTTACAAACTATTCTAAGTGAAATTTTGACAAAAGCCTTTGAACTAGGTTACATTTCTGCTTAGACCAAACAATTTCTCACTGTACAATTCCCTAGAAGACCGCGCCTCTATATGCTCCCCAAGGTGCATACAAATCTACAAAATCCACCCATGCGTCCGATTGTGACTGGATGTGGTACAGTTTTTGAACCACTCGGTCAATACATTGACACATTTCTTCAGCCATTTGTACAGAAATGGCCGTCATATATAAAAGACACCAATGACTTTCTACTGACTTTGAAAGAAATTAAACTTACAAGTCCAATGTGGGTGTGTACAATAGACGTGAAGTCGTTGTACACTTCTATTCCTCATCAATCCGGCATGGAAGCCGTGGAGTGGGCTCTGCTACAACAACCTTCTGTAAAGGCAGAAAAAGTTTTCATTTTGGAACTTTTACATTTTTGTTTGTATCATAGTTATTTTCAATGGTCCTCTAGGTTCTTTCTACAACAGAATGGAACATCCATGGGATTTGCTGGGGTCCCAGCATATGCCAATACCTTTATGGCAAAATTTGAGGCTGACTATATTTACAACAATAACTTCTGGAACAAACACGCGATTCTATATCGCAGATTCCTAGACGACATATTTGTTCTTTGGTCTGGAACAAAGGAAAGCCTAGAATTTGAAATCAACAGATTGAACCATTGTTCAGATAACATTGAATTCACACACGCCATCAGTGACAAAGAGTTGTCATTTTTAGACGTTATGATCAACATTCAAGATTCACAGATCAAAACCAGAGTTTTTAGAAAAGACACAGATGTGAATAACTCTTTATTTTTTCAAAGCTTCCATCCTCAGAATTTAAAAATCTATTTACCAGTGTCACAATACATGCGAATCAAAAGAATCTATTCACATGAGGAGGACTTGAAAGAGAATCTTACTGTTCAACACCAAAGATACAAAGAAAGATGTTATCCTGATGAAATTCTGATAAAGGCTAAAAACAGGATAGAGACATACAGTAGGGATAATCTATTGACTCAGAAACCTAAGAAAACATTAGACAAACATGTGTTTGTATCAAAATTTTCCACCTCATCACAGAAATTGAAAACCATCAAAAACAAACATTGGGATCTTTTAAAGAATGAAGAGGATTTCAATGGAATTTTTGATAAGAAGCCGATCTTTGCTTATACGAGATCAAAGAACTTAAAAGAACTATTGATGACTCCTATAAGAGAAACAGAAGTGACAAATAGAGGAATGAGGAAATGCCAAAATTGTGTACATTGTTCAAATGTGATTGAGGGCAAAAAGTTACATCACCCGCAAACTGGAAAAGAAGTGACACTACATTATGATGGGGATTGTAACTCCAAAAATTTAATCTACTACATAAAGTGTCCCTGTGGCAAAATCTATGCAGGAAAAACAGAGAGAAAATAAAAAACAAGAATATCAGAACACAAGAGCACAATTAGAAATAAAAATGTGAAGAGCAATTTGGCGAAACACTGGAATGAACATAACCACAGCATAGCCCAAATCAGGTTTTCCATATTGGAAGTTGTAAAAACATACGAGGGGGTAGATCTAACCAGATACCTCCTCCAAAGGGAAATACACTGGATAAGGTTCCTTGTCACACAGGAACCCAAAGGGTTAAATGAAAAAGTAGATTTATCCTGTTTTATATGAGGTTTTTACCTTTGTATCTGTACGAGAATGATGCATGCCCATAAGTAAAATGTACTTGAACAGTGAATATTTTGCAGTAGTTGCTATCATCCTAATCCATTGTTCAGGATTTCTAAATATATCTGAGTTTCTAACAAGTATCTCACATTCATTTATTTTATTTTATTTTATTTTATGACCATTTTATTTTATTTCAAGCACTTTCTTTCCCTTTCACCACGTCGAATCCACCCCTTCAAACATGGCGCCCGCGGTCCCGGGTCCATCTGTCCTTTGTTAGTTTCTAGTACACGAGAGCAGCGTTGTAAAGAGTTAGGAAACGGACGGCTTTTACAGCAGGTCTGAGAACCGGCCACGAGCATTCGTGCAAGTACGGGATAGCGAGTTTATTTGGAATTTTGGATCACATTAAGAGGTGAGCCTTTGGCGGATTGAGTTCTAGTTCATGGCAGAAGCTACTCGGTACTAAGGGGTTTAAGAACCCGGTTTTGAGCGAGTGTCTATTTCCTACATTTTTCAGGAGGAGAGAGTTCCTCGAAAGTTTGGAAAACCCGGTTTCATGCACCGAGAGTTACCTTGAAGGTAAGGGAAACTAATCGCGTTTGGCTAACCAAATCAGTATTGTCAAGAGTTTGAGCAAGTGGTGGTAACGGATAGTTTTTTATGATTTTTATGATTTAGACTTGAAGACCACGTTCCACTGCAATATCAGGGAGTTAGTCTCCATTTGTTCTCTGTTTTCTACACACACAGCGGTGTTGGTAATTTGGGTTCTCACAAGGTTTTTATGTTTTTTTTAAGCTAACAGTCTTTAGTAAACCCCTGTACTAAACGAGAATTTGGTGTTCTGTAAATACATCAGCATAGTAATTGGTAATTGTATTCAGTTTACAGGCCCCTGATGAAGAGCTCAACGAGCTTGAAATGCATTGGGCATCAAAGACAAGTGGGCTTTAAAGACAAGTCATCTATGTTAAAGATTTTGAAGAATCAATTTTTGGATTTTTTGTATCTGTTTATCTATGCATTGAAAGTAATAATGTATCAGAGTAACATTGCATATTGTTAAGATTGATTTTCATTTGAATGTTTCTTGATAAACTTTTTCATTTTGAAACTTATAAGTTGTGAAGTGTCTATGAAAATAATGAGTGGTGTGATCTACACCGCATAAAGCAACAGTGCGCAGAGGTTAAGTGTTTCTCACACTTAAGATAAGTTTTCTAAAGCTAAGGCACGGTCAGGACAAACGTGCCACCTCCGCAGCACGCTTGGAGGAAAAAAGAGTAAAAACTGCAAAGCAAGTTCTACAGTTTTGTGAATAACACGAGTGCTCCTCTCATTACCCATTCACAAAAAGTCAGGGGAACCACACTAAGGATGCCAGGTCTAACAAAGGCTCATGCCCCGGTCAACCTCCAACCTAATTTCTAATATTGGTGTTCAACAGTGATGATAGGACTTGCTTTGTGCAGTGCCATGCGGTGAGTTGGTGTGACCTACCCAGCCACATCTAAGACCAGTTTGAATTTTAAATTCTCACTGATTGCCCTTTTTTATTTTTACTCCAAATCATGTGCTGGTTTCAGAACTGAAACCATAGAATTTGAGCAGGCCAACCTGGAAACCTATACAGTGGCTCAAATCAAAGAGTTTGACAAGGAGATGGAGCTTCCAGCCAAGAGTGCTACCAAGAAGTTGGAATTTCAAAATGCGCTGAGGGCCTGGGGAGAACCCCGCTCCGAGAAGAATGATCGATTGGGGGATCCTGAAAATGGTCATCCTTAGGAACAACCTACAGTGGCTGAGGGTGAAACCACTCTAGTTGAGCTCCCTGTCAGGGTAGGGGGCAGTATCTCTCCCTGCAGCCTCTCTCCATAGGAAATGGCCAGATGGGTAAGGTTTAAATGGAGGCAGAGGAGAAGAAAAGGGCCCTGGTGGACAGAATGCCTGAAAGGGCCTTAGAAGAGAAAAGGTTGCTGTTGGGCCAGTATCAAAGGCTAAAAGAGCTCGATATCAAGGCCAGACAGGTGGATTCCATCAGTGATGTTGGAAGCATACATGGAGGGGGAACGCCCTAAATATCGATTCCAAAATTTTCGAATGGACAGAATATCGAATCAAAAATATAGAATGGATAGAATATCGAATTATCAAAATATAGATAAGACAGAATATCGAAATTGGGGTAGGAAATATCGAATTCCATAAAATCGTATTTTATAATATAGATTCCCATAATATCGAATTTTATAATATAGATTTCCATAATATCAATTTTTTTTGTGTGTTTTGTATGGAGTATATGTGTTAAAATTATGTATTATTTTTGTAATGTATGTTTAATGAATGCTATGTAATTACATTTTTGCGTGATTTAATTCCGTAGCGGGTTGTGAGTTTAAAGGGGAATAGGGTGTGAAGTAATTTAATGATATTAAATTAAATAATCATTTGTATTTATATGTATTGATAATTAATTGACAATGAATTATTAATTGGAAATAATCATTTATTAATTGGCAATTAGTTTTTCTAATTTGGTAATTAATTTTTACTAATTGATTAGTTGATAATTATGTTAATTGTATTTTTAATTATTAGTAGCAGGTTGTGGGATTATAGGGGAATTGGGTGGGAAGTAATTTAATTGTAATAAAGTTAATTTTATTTTATATATATGTATTGATAATTAATTGATAATTATTTATTTATTGGTAATTAATGTATTGATTGGTAATGTTTTTTAACTGGTAAATAATTGTTAATAATTGGTCATTATTTTTAATAATTTTTTTATTGGTATTGATAATTGATGTAATCTTATTTAATATTAAATCGTTTCTTTCCCTACTGTTGCACTCTCTGGAGTGGGAATAGCAATTTTTACCCCTACGCTATCCAACGTTTTCCCTACTGTTGCACTCTCTGGAGTGGGATTACTAATTTTTAGCCCTACGCTATCCAAAGCTTTCCCTACTGTTGCACTCACTGGAGTGGGAATAGTAATTTTAACCCCTACGCTATCCAATGCTTTCCCTACTGTTGCACTCACTGGAGTGGGAATAGTTATTTTTACCCCTACGCTATCCAACGCTTTCCCTACTGCTGCACTCACTGAAGTGGGAATAGTAATTTTTACCCCATGCTATCCAACGCTTTCCCTACTGTTGCACTCTCTGGAGTAGGAATAGTAATTGTTGCCCCTACGCTATCCAACGCTTTCCCTACTGTTGCACTCACTGGCGTGGGAATAGCAATTTTTACCCCTGCGCTATCCAACGCTTTCCCTACTGTTGCACTCTCTGGAGTGGGAATAGTAATTTTTGCCCCTATGCTATCCAACGCTTTCTCTACTGTTGCTCTCACTGGAGTGGGAATAGTAATTTTTACCCATAAGGTATTCAATGCTTTCCTTACTGTTCTGTGGTAAATAAATAATTAATTACCGGATCTATTTTTGACTATAATCAATAAACAGGTAGCTCAATAAATAAGAGTCAAGATTCGAGGTAGCTGGAGTTGACAGGCTTTAATCAAGCATAAAGGACAGGAACAGGACAGCCTGTACGGGAATAGGATGGCAGCTGCCGGGGGCAGGATCTGGGAATAATGCGCATAACTTTTAATAACAGAACATTAGTATATATAGTTAAACAAAATACATTGCATTCAATACAGTAGGCGTAGCAGTAGGCGGAGTTTGTAGCAGTCGCGAAAGATAAGGGCAGAATGATGTAACAAGAAGGCGTGTACAGGGCGTATACATAGACATGTGATGCAAACGTAACAGAATATGTCATAAATGGGGCGGAAACATGGAGGGGGCTACCTGAGCAGCTGGGACCTCTAACCTAGTGGTGCGCGCAAACTGACAATGACGTGTTACTAGGGAGAACTGGGGGCTATGACTTCTGCGCTAGAAGAGGAGACTAAAGTCTGGAGTGTCAGAGCGACATGTACCCAAGCATATCTAGTATCTAGTGTTTAGAGAACATGTTGATAGAATCCAAAAGTTATCAGGGTAAAGGCTAATAGACTTTAAGACTGGTGCATGCATAATTCTATATGTCGTGCGTGTGTGAGGAATATTCTATGAATATTAATACAGTATTTCTCTTTCATGGAGACATAAAGACTAGACCATGACGGAGACTATTGATGCGATTCAGTAGCTTAGGAATGCAGAGAAGGAGGGTTGGACTGATAACTAGAAACATAACATATTCTTGGCAGACTGGGAGGCAGAGCCAGGCCGAGCCGGGCACTGCGTGGCAAGAAGTAAGCTAAGGGTCAGGGATGCAGGTGGGGGCTGTATCGCTCCTCGGAGAGGGTTCAGGAGACAGGAGCTGAATCTGAGTCCGGGCCCTTTTGAGGCCTAGAAACGGGGACAATTCAATGAATTAACGTGCACACTGTAAAATGTGGCAACGTAGCTTTACATAGGCCTGATATTCGTTGTATTCACGAAGGCTGAAAACTGGCATACAGGAGATGGACACAACTATAATTGCATCTTTAATCGATCAGAAGGGGATACATGCATATCGATCATGCACATATAACATAACATGGGGAACACGTAGGCACATACAACATGGCAAAATTTACTTTTCCACATTCCCTCCTTGTGCCCTACGTTTCCATCAGGAAACATCTATATTCATGATACCATCTATCATTTCATACAGCATCATTTGCTCGTCTCGAATTGTCTTGGAACGGGATTTAGGACTAGGAATACAAGAGGTAGCACAAATGCCGCAAATCGCAGGGCCACATTGTATACAGAGGCAGCAACTGAATATGATCATTACTGCAATACCTAGGAATGACAATACTTTCCATCCCCAGGCAGATATAATACTCCAGAGCCAACCGGACCATGTCCAGGTGCCTGGATTCTGGTGTAACTGATGGGCAATTTTGTGAAGTCTGGTTATAGCTGAATAAACAGACGGCGCGTTATTAGGAATGAAAATGCAGCAACTAGATCCGATGACTCTACATGCTCCTCCTCTATCGGCCAGTATGACGTCAAGAACGAGACGATTTTGGAGCACAACAAATCTCATAGCAGATTGCTCTTCGGTTAAGTTACCTAGAGCAGAAGTAGTCTCATTCACTACTGCTTCAAGGGTTCTGGTTAACCTACGGATTAACTTACTATTCTGGACAGGTCCTATAAAGAAGAAGAAACCTTTATTGAAGTCTTGATACTGTTCTAGAGTAGTTTCAGTTTGATCGACAATTGGGGACTCGATCTCCCTCCTATGTCTGACGTGTACTAAATGTGTGTTTCTGTGATAATCAGATGGGGCTAGAAAAACCGGTGGCAGTAGGAAAGCAATGTAACATGTTCCATCCCAATCGAGGGGCAGACGAACATATGCGGTCTGACCACAAACAAAATAAGAATGACGTGAAACTTTGAAAATAGATTTCCCACTGTCACTATACTCGACAGTAGTAGTACAATCACTATGTCCTACATGTGCGGAACCATTCTTTCTGACACATAATTCGCCTTTGACTGGTAGTACTGAAATAGCAGGTAAGTCTGGAGTAGTATCAGACTGAACATTCAGGACCATAAAATTCGAAGAATAATTACCTAAATTATAAACTTCATTTTCTAGATCTAACCCTGTTCTATGGGAGAGACCTTGCTTGTCTGGGAAACATGTTCTATTCAGAAGGGACATGTCATTGGAGGATGACGTTAAAGTGGACCATGCTCCACACGAACCATTATGTGAAAACGGATAAGGAAAGAGTGGCAGAACTCCCTTCGGTGTCTGGAAAGGGGGGAGTCCACCACACACCCAACAATTAGTGGCATTGCTGGTCTGGTGTGAATAGTGTAACATTCTTATAAATGTATTATTTCTCATAGCAAGACGATAGGATAGCTCGTGAGGAGGCAGATCACTAAATGTGTGCTCTACTGTAGCATTAGAAAATTTGTTTACATGTGAACTTGGAAAACATAAATGTAATGCATAACTTGTGCAGGTAACCATCAAACTTAGAAACAATAAGAAACTTAGAAAAACGATACATCGTATAGAGTTTTGACTAACTCTCTCACTATGGGGGTCTATCTCATACATGTCAGATACCTGTCTAACCGTTTCACCCGAGAGGGACTTAGACAATTAAACTGGCTGACTTATTTTACTAGACCGGAGCTTTAACTTATACTCCTGTTGCGGAGTTTTCTCTAACAGGGGAGGCTTGGATTCAGAGTCAATTTTTAGGCAGTCCTTAGAAATGTTCTTGGCAAATGTTTTTATACGCAATCCATGGAATTTCTTGATGTGGGACAGGTGGACCCACCCCTTGCGGCCCTCCAACTTCACGGCCGTGCGGGTGGTCAGGAGGACAAGTCGTGGCTGCTTCCAACGAGGCTCCAGCGGACTTGAACGATCAAAATTCCTGACGAGGACAAGGTCACCTGGAATGAGCTCATGCGGTTTCACTTCGGTATTGTCTGGGAATGCGGCGGCAACCTGTGAACGACAAGAGTGTAGGGCAGACATCAAGGAAGCTAGGTAATCTGTCAACATATTACTGGAAACATCTGTAATACGGCGGGGTCTAGGTGTACCCCACATGTTTGGGGGGCGGCCGAATACGACCTCATAAGGGGACAGACCTGATCTGGAATGTGCAACCATCCTCATGAAGAATAGAGCAACTGGCAGGGCAACTAGCCAGTCTACACCTTTCTCTTTACATGTCTTGGCAATACGGATTTTCAGGGTCTGATTATGTCTCTCTACGAGACCGGCTGCTTCAGGATGGCGCACACAATGGAACTTCCACTGGTACCCTAACAAAAGGGAAACATGTTTCATTAACTCGGATGAGAATGGCTGGCCGTTATCAGAATACACGACCCTAGGGAGTCCATAACGGGGAAAGAATTCACGAACCAGCTGCTTGGCAGTGGTCGCGGCTGTGTAATCTGGAACTGGATATGCTTCTGTCCACCTGGACAAAGCGCATACAACTACGAGGACATACTTGAAACCTCGACATCGCTCCATCTGAATATAATCCATCTGGAGGACTTCAAAAGGGTGGTCAGGGGGTTGGAATCCACCTTGTTCCACCGGGACACTTTTACCTGGATTGAACTGGCAACATATCATACAGGTACGGACTTTCTGCTTGGCTGCAGCTCGTAAGTGCTTGTTGAACCAAAGGTTCTGGATACTGTCTAACATAGCTTTTTCTCCTAGATGTGCTGGACTATGTACGGTATGGATAATGACTTGAACCATAGAGTCGGGGAGAAACCATGTGGCTTTTCCCTTCGTCACCCATCCCTGATCTGTCTGGACCCCTCCTTGTTCAGACCATTTCTTGATTTCTTCGGGAGTGGCATGTAACTGTATGTCTATGACGTCTTGTGTAGGGTCCTTAACTGTCATACAAGTAGTCGGATCTGGAGTGGATGTCTGTGTCGTGTTAACTGGAATGTCTGGTGTCTGAGCTGTAAGTTTGGCTGTTCGATCGGCTAGATCGTTACCTTGGGAAATGATGTCAGTAACTTTCGTATGTGCTTTGCACTTCATGATAGCAATAGCTGTCGGTAAATGTATTGCATCTAACAGAGCTTGAATGAGGAGACCATGCTGAATCTTGGTTCCATGAGAAGTCATGAAACCTCTCTCCTGCCAGAGCACTCCGAAGTCGTGTACAACTCCGAATGCGTAACGTGAATCTGTATATATGTTTACTTTCAGATCCTTGGCACGTATGCAGGCCTGGGTCAGAGCAACTAGCTCTGCTGCTTGAGCAGACAGGGTGTCAATACGGTGTGTTTCAATAACTTCAGTTTCAGTAGTCACTGCATACGCGGCTACTAGTTCTCCTGCACTAGTTCTCATACATGAACCATCCACATAAAGTGTCAGGTCGGGATTAGGCAATGCAATGTCTGTCAGGTCTTGTCTTGGCTTGGTCATAGTGTTAACAACTTCCACACAATCATGTGTGGCAGGATTTGAAGTAACTGACGGTAACAGTGTAGCAGGATTTAGAATGTTGCAGCGTCTGATTTCTATGTGTGGCTGGAACAGTGTCAGTTCATAACCTGTTAAACGTGCAATTGTCAAGTGCTGAATCTGTGTTCGGTTTAAAAGAACTTCCACGGAATGTGGAACTTGTACTGTCAGGGAGTGTCCTAATACTATGGAATCACTTTGTCTGATAGCTAGAGCTGTGGCTGCAACTGACTTGAGGCACGCAGGCAGAGCCTGGGCTACTGGATCTAATGTGCTCGAAAAATAAGCACAGGGCTTGTATTGTCCTGCTTGATCTTGTGTGAGAACAGATAATGCAGTACCATCACGTTCTGTGACAAAAAGTGTAAAAGGCTTACTGTAGTTAGGTGTAGCTAGAACAGGTGCTTGGCATAAGGCTTTCTTTAATTCATTAAAAACAAGTGTATGTTCAGATGTCCAAGGGAGGACAGTCGATACGGCTGCCTCCTGTGTCGTTAACTGGATCAGTGGCTTGGCTAGAAATGCATACTGAGGAATCCATTGTCTGCAATAAGAAGTGAGGCCAATAAAAGCACGTACCTCCTTCTGTGTCTTGGGCTGTGGAAGACTCGCTATTAACTGGATACGGTCTGGTGTCAACTGCCTACCCCACTTGGACAGTAAGTGGCCTAAGTAGATCACTTGCTGGACACAGAACTGAAGCTTCAAAGGGGACACCTTGTGCCCCATCACGGCTAGGAAATACAGAACTGTAAGTGACGCTCGCTCGCAGTCACGTTCAGAACGGGCTGTGATCAGTAGATCATCGACATACTGGAGCAGGGCAGTGTCTGTTGGCATGTGAATATTGTCTAGTTGTCTCTTAAGTGCTTGACTATAAATACTAGGACTTTCTGTGAAACCTTGAGGAGCTCGTGTGAATTTATAGCTCCTTCCATTTAAACAAAAACCGAAAAGGTACTGGCTGTCTGGATGAATCGGAACACTGAAAAATGCATTCTTGAGGTCGATTACAGTAAAAAATGTAGCTTCAGAATCAATAGCTGTCAATAGGGATGAAATATCTGGGACTACTGGGTACTGGGGTATGATACATTTATTAAGTTCTCGAAGGTCAATCACTAATCGATATACTGGAGGTGCATTTGGATCAGTACGTTTCATGACTGGAATGATAGGAGAATTGCATACATTGGAGTCAGTTTCTACAACCACTCCTTGAGCAATAAGCTCGTCAATAATTTTGGATAAGGCTGCTACAGCCTCAGGTGGCAATCTGTACTGTCTGATTCGTGGCAAAACTATACCTTGTTTGAGAGTCACACGATGGGGTGTGATTTGCATAAAACCTACATCAGTTGGACCTTGCGCCCATAAATGCTGTGGAACATTTAGTAACCTTGGATCAAAATCGCGTAATACATAGTGACCTTTAAAGTCACGCAAAAACAAACGTATTCCTTCTGGGGAGCAGCAAATTACTGCACCTAATTCTTTCAATGTTTTGATGCCTAACAAATGTTCTGGACATGACTTCGTAAGTAACAAATCAGTAGTTCGGGACAATGGACCAACTTCTAGAGTAACTGGTTTTGAAATCTCATTAACAATCGGTTTTCCTGAAAATCCAAGGGAAACATGTTTAGAGCCTGAGAGCGGAGCCCCTGGAACCTCGTCATGACTGATAGTAGTCCTACTTGCCCCTGTATCAATCAAAAACTTTCTGTCTTTCCCTAATACTTGACTGTGCACATAGGGACCCTCTTGATCTACAGGTATCTCGATGAGAGGCAAGCCTACCTCCCTCTCTAGGCTGTTTCATGAATACTGTTGATACTCTGGATACTCTGTCTGAGCATACTGGTACATCTGCTGTGTAACATGCTGTGTTGCAGCGATAGGCTGCGATGCTGGAACTGTCTTTTGTGCATTCTGTGGTGACTGTGAAGTCTGTGAAACTTGTTCTTGTCTAGGCGGACGTGGTCTTTCTTTAGTTTTACCAGTAGCTATGTTATGTTTCAGAACTGCACACTCGTTTATAAAATGACCTGGCTGTTTACAATAATTGCAAGTCCCTTTAACGGGAGCTGCAGGATGACTGGCTTGATTCGGACCCCTCTTCTGACTGTCTTGTGGAACAGATTGTGCAACTAGTACTTTCATTTTCGTGTCTTTCATACATCTCCTTTTGTGTTCTTGCTCTTCCCTGATTCTATTCTGGTGGTACTGGAGCATCTGGAGCATTTGTGACGGAGTATTAGCTTGCCAGGTACTTTCGACTTTCAATACTCGATTTTTAACTTGTGGGCTTGAATTCTCGACTAGTTTAGTAACAAAAAGATGAGGGTACGACTCGCTACTTGTCTTCAAACCACTGTTGATAATAAAACATTTCTCAAATCTAGAATAAAAATCACTAGTGTCTTCATCCTGTTTCTGTTTGCAGGCTGAGATTGCATCCCAATCTTCCTTTTTCGTGGCTAGTAACCTTGGCAAAACTTGTATCAATAACTCGGGCAATTCTTTACATTTATCCCCAAGACCGGTACCTGGTACTCGTATATTATCTTCAGCTTCTAAAGCTGTCCAATCTATCTTTTTCTCTCCCACCTCCCATTCTTTTTCCTTGAGTTTCTCATATACCCCTGCGGGCAACAGGACCTTTAACATTTTAATGATATCAGGATATGTGTATTCTCCCATACGGAGCATGTCTTTTAATTCTCGATGGAACCCTGCTGGATCTTTGTCGTGACAGGGAATTAATTTCTTCATCTCTAAGAGTTCCATCTTGGTAATAGGGGTGTAAACAAATACTCGTTGCATTTCACCACCCGCTGTCCTAACTGGGTGTACTTCTCGTA
The DNA here is from genome assembly GCF_964261635.1 of Lissotriton helveticus. Lineage (NCBI taxonomy): Eukaryota > Metazoa > Chordata > Amphibia > Caudata > Salamandridae > Lissotriton > Lissotriton helveticus. Next base: position 2,116,386,471 of record NC_136059.1, read on the forward strand.
ACGGATTCTGTCTATCCATGTAAAATTATTTACTTTCTGGAGGTGAGACATGAACAAAATGCGGATTCAGAAACGTTCTATATTTGTGGCGCTGTTCTAGAATGATACTAATTAAATCGGTACCTAAACCTCTCCATCTATATTGGAGTAACTCGTTCAGAACATCATGTAACGGACCTGGATCAGAATGCTGACCCTCATACAGTGTGATGAGGTGCTGGATCATATACATACCCACCAGTCGCTGCTCGGCTGGGGGCAGTTTCAGAAACATTTGTGCCACTATTTCGTCTGGAAAAGTGGTAGAATCAGTAGTCCATCGGACTGCTGATCGGGCTAGTTCTTGTTCATACATGGTACTAAGTTCACTATAACCGATTCGTGATTTCAGAATGTGATCGATAGCTTGAAATACTTGTTCAAGAGAACCTTGTTCTGGTGCTGGAGGAGGAAAAACTTTCTTGTGTTCTAGGCGTAAATGTCTAGTTCTACCTACATACGCTATTCTGGTAGGATTCTCGTCGTCTACCTCTTCAGTAGAAGAGTCGTTTTCCTTCTCGCTTACTTGTGCTGCTTTGCGTTTCTCGTGTAACCTTATTATTTCCTTACGAATTTTCTTGTACATACACTCTATACAACTTAGTGTCCTGTGTCTTCCCTCGGCTATATTATCACTCCACCTTGTCAGGACTCTCATTTCGGTCGGATCTTTAGTCGGATAATCTTGTTCCCTTATTAAACAATTAATTAGAAACTTTAATAGCATGAGCTGAGTCTCAGCTTTCCTTAGAGACATGATTTCGCCAATACTTTCTGGATCCTCTCCTGTACGGATGAAACGATATATTCTGTCTAGATCTTCTTTCATATTCGGTAGGGTGTCCAAATACTCGGTCACCCGTCTTACGCGCAATGAATATATAACCATATTATCATCGCCTGGGACTGGATCATAACGGCATTCGGTAAGAGATCGCTTGATATCTGCAACGGACTGATGTTTGGGCGTACGCTGTAACGCACGTTCATGTAACTCAAGTAACGTTACACGTTTGTATGGCGGCGGGGTACCAGGAGGACCTCCCCCCGCGGCTCCTAAACTGGAATCGTCGATGGGTACTGTACGGGCGGGCAGAGTGACTGATGTAGCGGGTACTTGTACTATGGGCTGTACCGGGGGTACCGTAACAGGTGCTGTAACAGGTGCCCCGGTGACTGGAGGAACAGGAATTACATTATTTACAGGAGCGGGCGGAGCAGGATTTGCATATTCTGGGACCGTGTCGTCCAAATAGGACGAGAGAAAAATATCAGCTGCGGTCGGTTTGTGACGTAGCTTAATCGGAACTAATGGCGGCGGAAAATTACATGGTGCTTCCGGGGTTGCTTTCGGCAAACCCTCGGTAAGGAGAGGATACATACCCTTAATGAGGGCATTCCTCTGTCTGTCTGACTGTTCGGCTTTAACTCGTTCACCTACTTCGATTAATTCCCTTTCTTGGGCTCTTTCAGAGGATTCTCTACTTAATTCTGACTTTCTGATTTCTTTTTCGGTTCTTCTATGAGATTCTTTGCGCCATAACTCGATGGCATCTTTCTGGGACTGTCTGGCTTTCCTTTTCCATAATGCTTCTTCTACTCGCATGATGCACTCGGCATCCCATGTACCTGATACAGGCCATCTATATTTCTCTTCTAGATCTTTAGTATACTTGACCCATAAGTCTAGATATAATATGGCACTTATGCCATGTTTATGATACATAAAATGACCTGGACTGTCCCTAGGCGGGACAGGAACTGCTTCCTCGAGCAGACCTTTTCTAGTTTTTAACTGACGTAACTTTGAGAACAGAGGCATAACTTAGACTGGAGTCTGGACTCAGTACAATACACGATAAACACAATAATAACTTGAAAACAAATCACTCATACCACAACATTGAAAACACATGAAATAACATTTAAAATAACAGTTCGGACAGAATATTACCTGGAATACTGAGAACAGAAACACATGAATTTCTCGAGAACAGAACTTACTAGAATGGCTAGATGTACTGCTAAAACAGTACGAAACTTACCGGTCTCATAAAGAGACACGTCAGGACCCGCATCCACCTAGGTGGACACTTCGTGTTGGATCTGTGTACCCAAACCACGGACCAGAGACAAATTAATTGACCCTGTCTAGATACTACCCCAGCAACGGTACTCACCGGGCAGCAAGAACGGAAGGCCTCGGACTGGACTGGACTGCTACGACGACGGACGGACGAACTTCGGACTTCAGTTACAGGTGGGCCTCCGGATACCTCGGACCTTGGACTCTCGGCTTGGGCTCTGGTCGGGACTCGCCGCGTTCCTCCACCGCCTCGTCTGGACGCTGGACCGCAACCTCCGTCTCCTCCGTGGGCCTGAGGGATACTTGAAGCAGAAATATCTGCACGTGGCCGGTATGGTTCCGTCACGGCTGCAGAGGATCAGGGGGCCTGCGTGGCTTCTCCGGCGCGTGGGGAAAGGGCAAGTCCCTATTCGGGCGCCATTATGTGGTAAATAAATAATTAATTACCGGATCTATTTTTGACTATAATCAATAAACAGGTAGCTCAATAAATAAGAGTCAAGATTCGAGGTAGCTGGAGTTGACAGGCTTTAATCAAGCATAAAGGACAGGAACAGGACAGCCTGTACGGGAATAGGATGGCAGCTGCCGGGGGCAGGATCTGGGAATGATGCGCATAACTTTTAATAACAGAACATTAGTATATATAGTTAAACAAAATACATTGCATTCAATACAGTAGGCGTAGCAGTAGGCGGAGTTTGTAGCAGTCGCGAAAGATAAGGGCAGAATGATGTAACAAGAAGGCGTGTACAGGGCGTATACATAGACATGTGATGCAAACGTAACAGAATATGTCATAAATGGGGCGGAAACATGGAGGGGGCTACCTGAGCAGCTGGGACCTCTAACCTAGTGGTGCGCGCAAACTGACAATGACGTGTTACTAGGGAGAACTGGGGGCTATGACTTCTGCGCTAGAAGAGGAGACTAAAGTCTGGAGTGTCAGAGCGACATGTACCCAAGCATATCTAGTATCTAGTGTTTAGAGAACATGCTGATAGAATCCAAAAGTTATCAGGGTAAAGGCTAATAGACTTTAAGACTGGTGCATGCATAATTCTATATGTCGTGCGTGTGTGAGGAATATTCTATGAATATTAATACAGTATTTCTCTTTCATGGAGACATAAAGACTAGACCATGACGGAGACTATTGATGCGATTCAGTAGCTTAGGAATGCAGAGAAGGAGGGTTGGACTGATAACTAGAAACATAACATATTCTTGGCAGACTGGGAGGCAGAGCCAGGCCGAGCCGGGCACTGCGTGGCAAGAAGTAAGCTAAGGGTCAGGGATGCAGGTGGGGGCTGTATCGCTCCTCAGAGAGGGTTCAGGAGACAGGAGCTGAATCTGAGTCCGGGCCCTTTTGAGGCCTAGAAACGGGGACAATTCAATGAATTAACGTGCACACTGTAAAATGTGGCAACGTAGCTTTACATAGGCCTGATATTCGTTGTATTCACGAAGGCTGAAAACTGGCATACAGGAGATGGACACAACTATAATTGCATCTTTAATCGATCAGAAGGGGATACATGCATATCGATCACGCACATATAACATAACATGGGGAACACGTAGGCACATACAAAATGGCAAAATTTACTTTTCCACAGTTCCACTCTCTGGAGTTGGAATAGTAATTTATATAATATGTTTATTTATATATTTATGTAAATATACTTTTATTAATGATCTAAATATTTTATAATTGAGATTAATTATTATTTTATAATATTATTAAGTAAATGTATATAAAAACATTGCATTTCATTCATTATTTTTACATGTTAAGCTTTTTTACATTATTTTAATTATGTTTTACCTAATTATGTTCTTTATTTAATTACATTTCTAGTAGTTTTAATATATTTAAAAAATTCGATATTTTAGTTAACTATATTTTGATATGATATGATATGATAAATGGGATTTGTATAGCGCACATTCAGCTACGGTTTCTTGGCGCTGGAGTGGAAGGGCTGAGTGGTACAGAGCGGAAGAAGCTAGTCGTGAGCTAGAGAGCAGAGCCAAGTTTTAAGTGATTTTCTGAAGTGAACATAGGAAGGGAGAAGACGGAGTGCTTTTAACATTCTGTATTTTGGAATCGATATTTTAGTACTTACCTGTTTGTAGATAGGCATTCTATATTCTGTCCCTCGATATTTTGGCGTCGCTTTTTTGATAATTCGATATTTTGTCCCTCGATATTTTAATACTGATCCTACATGGAGTACCTAAAAGAGAAGAAAGAGTTCCCATATACAAGGATTTGGTGCCTGAAGGTTTACAGGGTACCTGAAGATTAGTGGGGGTGAGGCTGTGGAAACACATGCCTAATCTGGGGAGGGACACATTTCTTTCAGGAGGGGTTGGGGATCAAACCAAGTATACCCTATGAAGGCCATTTTATGCCAAATATTGGTTGACCCCTGAGAAGTATCGCAAACAAATCAGGGACAGCTAGAGCTCCCCAACCAGTCCTGGGTAGATTTTGTGGACTAATCCAACAATGCACTGAATGATTGGGTGTGGGGCAGCAAAGTTAATGATTATGTTTGATTGTGCAATTTAATCATGAGAGAGCAAATGCTCAGTATCTGTTTCACATAGTTGTGCCAGCATCTAGTGGACGCTAAGCTGAGCAGGTGGACATTCGGGATAACACCAGAGTGTCCAAAAAGGTTTTTTGGGGAGACTACCACGAAGGGTGTCAGGGTTTCAACCAGGAGAAATAAGGGGGAGAAAAACTTGAAAGTAAGGAGTTTTCAAAAGGCCCCTGAAATTTTCTCAAGAGAGTAGTGGTAACCATTCCCAGTCTGATCCTAAGAAGAAAGGGGTTTTCTGATCACAAGACAGGGAGGTGTGTTTCCCAATGCACTAAGTGTTACAAATTGGGGCACAACAAGGGCAACTCCAAAAGTCCCATGAGAATACATGCCCCACCAGTGGTTGCACACCTGGGGTGGCATGTATAGATCTTGAGGAGGAGGTGGTCCCAGTTAGCTTTTTGAGGACAGACAGAAGTGACTCTATTTTTTCCGGGGGGATAAAGAGATGGTGCCTAAAGCTGAGTGGGTCTGTATGACCACTTGTCAATGGCTGCTTGTGAAGGGGGTCAAGTGTGTTTGGAGCCTGGAACAATGACCTGACAACAGCCAATGAGAGGGATAAGCAGTCTGGGAAACGAGTCCCTGAAGTTCACACAGTGGTGGTTGATGGATTTCCTGAGGAGAAGGCTCCAGCACCAACCGTGGGAGACATTGCCTCCCTAGGTGACCTATCCGAGCTTGCTGACTGGCAAGTTGAGGGTGGGCTTACCAGGGAGGAATTCTGCATAATGTAGAAGAGTGTCACACTCTTGAGGGCTTGAGGCAACATGCCTTTTCCCATCCAGCAGGTGAAGCCTCTGGGACGATCTAAACTACTGGGAGATTGATCTCCTTCATAGCAAGCCTAAGGCTCCTGGTGCAGGGGCAGCCCATTTGCTGGTGGTCCTCAGTGTTACAGGACCTTCTTACTGGGTCAATCTCATGACATACCTCTGGCAGGACATTTCGGGCAAGACAAAACCTTCACCAGTCTTGTCACCCATTTCTATTGGCCCAGAATGAAGACAGCCTCAGATGCATTCTGCAGGCCCTGTCTCACCTGCCAGATTAATGGTAAATCAAAGAAAAACAAGAAGCTCCCCTGATCCCATTACCAGTCATTTTGCACTTCCTTTGAAAGGGTGGGCATCAATATTATTGGACCCTTGGACCCCAATACAGCCTTAGGCAACAGGTTTATCCTGGTTTTGTTGCCATGCAACTCACTATCCAGTGGCCATCGCTCTGAGGTCAGTAACTGCACCTGTGGTGCCTAGAGCTCCGATGAGAATCTTTACCTATGTTGGATTCTCCAAGGATGTAGTGTCTGTCAGAGGCACTAATTTCATGTCAGCATACATGAAGTCCTAAAGCAAGGATAAGGAGCTTGATGATATGCCCTTGAAAATTCCAATAGAAGCAGTGGTTCTGGTGTGAAGGACATCAAACCTGGGCTTAAATTGGAATTCTCTAGGGCATATTATCAAGCCCCTTATCGCCGCTTTAGCTCCAGTTTCCTGCCGCTAAAATTGCAATAATGTTATCGTCATTCTTGATAAATATAGTCCCATGTGTTGTAAGCTTCCCACACCCTATCACCCACAAACCACTAGTCTTGTGGAGAGATTCAACAAGACCTTGCAAGGCATGATTCTGGGCCTGCCTGAGCCCATAAGGTATAAGTGGACCGTCCTCTTCCCATTCCATCTCTTTAGCTACAGGGGGGTGCCCAAGAAAGGAGTAGGGTTCAGCCCCTTTGAATTCATCTATGGACACTCTGTTAGGGGACATCTGAGCCTAGGAAGGAGGAGAGGGAGCAAACTCCCTGGAAACCCTGCAGGATGTGGCCAGCTACATGCTGGTCCTACGCAACCAGGTGCATTGCTTCTGGAAGAATGCAAAAAGATACTTAAAGGTCAGTCAGGAAGTCACACACTTCTGGTACAACCAGAAGGCAACTCTGGTGGAGTTTCAGCGTAGCCAGAAAGTATGGGGCATGGAGCCTGAAAAGCACAGGGCTCCCCAGGACAACTGGACTAGGCCATACACTATGAAATTAAGGAGTGTAAGGTTGAGGCCACCTACTTGGTGGACCTTCCTGCCCCTAGGAGCCCTGTAAGGGTGCTCCATGTGAAAAGATTCAAGCCTCACTTTAAGAGGTCAGAAGTGAGTGTTCCCCTTGTGACAAATGATGGAATGGAAGAGGAGTGTGAACCTCTCCTTGACCTCCTCTTTGAACAAGAACACAATGGGCCAGTGGAGGGTGTCAACATCTCTTTCACACTGACCCCAGAACAACAGGCCAACTGTTACAAGTTACTGGGGCACTTTGACTCACTGTTCTCACTCACCTTTAGATTCACACATATGTCTGCCCATGAGGTTGACACTGGAGATAGTCCACCTATGAAGAACAACATTTACAGGCTTTCAGACAGGGTGAGGGCCAGCATCAAGGGTGATGTCTCCAAGATTTTGGCATTAGGGGTGATTGAGCCCTCTAATAGTCCCTGGTCCAGCCCTGTGGTGCTGGTGCAATGGTGATGGAGCAAGGATTCGCACGCAACGCGACTTGCTTGTAATCAGTCCTCTCGACATAACGTTAATACACTAACCAACATGTTTGTCTTATTAATATTGCATTTCACAAAAACATTGGGTATCTAGAAGAAGCTTGCATATGTGTTTTACTAATGTTAATCCGCTTGCAATAAAATGGCTGCTGCTACGCGGGATTTCTTACTGCGCATGCATCTGTCACACTCACATGACATGACGTATCTTTCGCTTGGAGGAAAACATTTGCTTCTGCGCCCTAGAACTAAAATGGCTGCTCTGTGTTACAGCATGCATAAAGCTTGCACTACTGCTTATGCTAAGCTGTTCGTTCTGCTTAACACTAACGCAATAGTTAAATGTAAAGTAATGGGAATAGTGTAGAGATAAGTGGTATACAGTGCATTCTTTTATTCTGTGTTCTCAAACTGTTTATTTTCTATTCTTGCATGTAAATCAATTTGGGCCTGATGCCTATTGCTGAACTCCATCTTGGAGAAAATTGCGACTGCGCACGAATCACAAATTCCATGAAGCAGAGTGACCTTTGAAACGCTGCTAAAGAGCCAACTTGATACCAGATGGTTGTTGGAACCTTACCTCTTGACCCCACGGAGGAAACTAGAGTTCTAAAATGGACTAAAATGTAGCAAATATTGGAACATTCATTATCGGGTGGAATAAAATATACATGGGAAAATAAAAGTTGATGGGCGGGAATATTCAAAAGAAAAGTTTCATTTTAGTATGTCGTGATGACCTCTCCTCATTCCTTGTCCAATCAAAATTGGGGATCCTTACACTTGCAACTTTAACTGAGGGTGCCGGTCTTGGCCTGTGGTGGTCCTCTCCTGATCCAATTTGGCGTTACCTGTTCTGATTCTGATCTGCACCTGCCTGCCTTTATGGTGCTTGCACTTTCGGTGTTCTCTCCTTTAAACTGACCCATGGCCAGGGTTTGTTCTTCACACCATTCTAGGTAAATATACTATGTGGGTATTTCATTGTTCTGATTTCTTCTCTCTTCCCACCCTAATGTTAAATGACAAAGGTTTTGCATATTGTCGTATATCATTGCTCTGATTCCTTCTTTTCCCTTAACCTAAATGACAAATGCGTAAAGACTGTCTTATAAAATCTATACATATCTTCATTCTAATCGTTATTTTCCTGATTCTGAATTTTCTATTGCTCAATGCTTGGATTAAGACATTTAAAGATTTTAGATAAAGAGATTAAACATTTCCCGAGTTTGTAGTTATTATATGAGTGCAAATGTTCTTTTACTACCTATTATTCTAACACATTTGATCCCTTAGGACTTTAGGTACTGGTGACGTGGATTGGTAAGTCAATGGTATAGGTCCTAAATGAAATTTATAAAACACTGATTTGAGGAAAGCGCACAGGTTACCTGGTTCGACTCACAGTTGTGTTGTTTTATGGGCCCAGGTGAGTATGGTAAACCGAGTCGGGTGACCTGCACGCTCTATCAATGGCGCCACAAAACAATTCAACAAAAATAAAAAAAATCTGGCTCTGAATGCACTACCAAGGACCTAAAACCAGTACATATACACTCCCTGCCTCTGAGCTGATGAGCTCATTGACAGGCTCTGGGCTGCCAAATCCCTCAGTACGTTTGAGGTAATGGCAGATCGCTGTGGCTAAGGAGGCCAAAGAGAGGTCGCCTTTTCAACCCCAAATGGCCACTTCCGGTTTTTGGTGATGCCCTTTGGCTTGAAAAATGCCCTTGCTACCTTCCAAAGATTGATTAATAGGGTCTTGGCTATTAAGGAGGACTTTTATGTTGCCCACTGAGGCAACATTGCTGTCTACACTTCCAACTGCGAGGAACACCTGCTCCACCTCCACAAGGTGCTTCAGGCCCTGAAACAGACAGGCCTGGCCATCAAGGCCAGTAATGGCCAGATTGGGCAGGCTTCTGTGGTGTACTTGGGTCACATAGTAGGTGGGGTAAGGTGCAGCCCCTCCAGGCCAAGATTGAAACCTTTATGAACCTGGCAAAGATTTCACACCCAGACAGAAGTGAAAGACTTTCTCGGCTTCACAGTCTACTACCAAAGAGTTTCTCTATACACACGGTAGTCGTGGTTTATTATTTGCACCTCTTGAAACACACAATATAAATAGTAGGTACTAGTAAAAATTCTTGTTCATCTTGGTGCTCATGGGTTTGGCAACATCCTTCTACCAATGATGTTTGTTACAGTTAAGGGCAAGAGAACCCAACTGTCTAAGGTATTATTATGATTGTTAACCCAAGCTTTCAATATATAATTAAACAATTGTGAAGTTCAGACACAACAAATGCTGGAGTAGAAACACAGTTTATTCAGCACACCATCTCCATTCTAGTAACTAGAACAACATGAATATATGACGTTACAACGCAAACCATTACAACGTATACTTTTACATTGCAGTTTTTACGATGCAAAAACCATTACAACGTATCTTGTCACAATGCAAGCCATTACAACGCATGTTTATTGAGATATATTAAAACTACCATTACAATGCATTCCATTACAATGAATATTATTACACCGCATACCATTACAATGCATAATATTTTGTACTGTTTATAACTAAAATGTGTTTAAGTCTAACGTTTATGATACATCCCATGGGACGGGATGCAAGGGAACTAGGGATTTTGTGTGGGGGAGATTATTAATAGTCAGGTATTAATTGTAATACTTGATTATGTGTATACTACCTAACCATTAAAATACTTGGGTATTAATAATAAAATCAAAAACTAAGTTTTAAAATTTGGCGAAATTATCACATATATTTAGAGCATTTTTAGAAAACACCCTACAAAGAGAGATTAGAGATACAATCAACTTGAAACACATAAAGCTGCAGTCTGTCAACTATTTTTATTACAGCCCCTGACCCACCATCTACTCAAAATGGGTGATATTCCGAGAAGTACTGTATGAAGATTTTTATATAAAACAACATAAATATACATTCTGTCAAGTTGTGGAATGTGCGAAAAAATCATTTCCAAAGCATATTTTCATTTAAATTGTTGTTTATCCCTGCATAACATATAAAGGAAACTGTCCAACATTTTGTACTCAGTGGTACACTGACTTCCATAGTGACCACACACAGCAGGATTAGCAGATTAATTGTTCAGCCTTTCCAGTTGAACACTCAGCCACGGGCCGTGGAGGGAGTTACGGTGGGGCAGGGAGGCGGGGAGGGGGAGGGGCAGGGTGGAGGGACCTAAAAACCGGCATATGGATAATTGCAGGTAAGTACACAATTTAATTATTAAAACGAATTTCGTAGGTGCGCACTGCATCGCAAAATGCTGTGAACACTGCCATCTACAGACAGAAGAAAGTGTATATTTATAAGTAAACACCTTTCAAATGATTACACCGAATTCATGAGTGCGTATCAAATATCTGTTGCATCAAAAATATTAAAAAAATATTACCTTTAACAAAAAAATGTAAATCTATTTTTGTAATTTTTCAAAACTGTCTTTATATTTTTGTAAATGTTGTAAAGTTTGCTACATTACTTTTAATGTGTACATTTCTGGTTTGTAAATTATTATATTATTTATTATTATTTTAACTTTTTAAACATTTTCTATGTCTTTTATTGCAAACTTATGTTGCACATATATGCATGTTTATTTTTTTAACTAAATTAATATACTTTTTTAGGACTGTTAATTCCCTTCAATTCATTTTTAAATAAATATACACCTGGATATTAAATCACTCCCCCACCAATAAACTCTATTTCCTCCCCATTCCACCCCAATTGATGGGTGCCAAACTTTTTTTTAATTCTCTAGTTATTTTGTTTTCTAATTTTATTCTACAAATTGTAGTAATTAATAATTAATACCAATGTACTAATATTCAAAACGGTGTATTAATTCACTCCCCCACACAAAACTCATGTTTCCCTAGCATCCCATCCCACGGTATGGGTGCCAAACCTTTTTATTTATTTTATTAATACATATTAATTTTACAATTAAATAAATGATAAATTAAGTAATAATCAATACATGTGTATTCAAATAATACCTGAGTATTAATACAGTCCCCTATCCGTAATCCCTGTTTCCCATGCATCCTATCTCCGAGTATAGGTGTCAAGCCCTTTTAATTTAAAATAAAATACAGCTAAAATAAATAATAATTTATACTCAAGTCTTAAAATTAATATCGGAGTATTAATACACTCCCCCACCCAAAAAACGTGTTTCCCAATTATCCTTTCCGTGGGGATGGGTGCAATTCCCTTTTAATTACATTTTTTTATATCAATTATTTTTTTTAATTACTAACAACTAAAATAAACACAAATTAATACTCAATTATTAAAATTACTACTTTAGTATTAATACACTTCCCCACCAAAACCCCTGTTTCCCAAGCATCCTGTCCCAGAGGATGGGTGCCAAGCCCTTTTAGTTAATTTTTAAAGTTAAACATGTTAGTTAATATTTTGAAATTAATATAGTTTAATATAATACCCAAGTATAAAATAAATACAGTGAACCACCCATAAAAAATAAAAAAAATACCTCAAATGCTCACCTAAAAAATAAACACTTACATAAATGTGCAACATAAGTTTGCAAATACTCACCTTACAATGCATTATAATGGTATGCAGTGTAATGGCACATGCATTATAATGGCATCCCTTGTGTTGGCATGCCTTGCAATGACACCTCCTTTGTAAAGAATGTGTTGTAAAGGCATTATGCTGTAATGCCTGCGTTGTAATGGACATTTACAAACAACAGGGACACTAGGAAGACTTTGCCAAATCGGAGCTTACTGAGGACTCTGTCCACTGACTATTGCACTTGGAGATGCTGTCTACTCTAACTTAAAAGTGGCAGTGGAACTGGAATCAAGTCTACTGTTAATCGACTACCACAGTTTTGGAGCATGGAACTAAGAGCGATTCTAGCTATATCTATACTACTATTATAAAGTAAGAACTGGGAACCTTTGAGGCGGGTAAACTCGGGAACCACAGCGCCAATCCAAACACCCAATACATCATTGGAATTGGCAGGGTCTGCAGAGTGATATAGGCTATATACCCCCAAAAAATATACGTTGTTTAAAAAATATACCTTACAAAAAAGTAGTCCCTTGGAAGTAGCCCAGGCCGTGTGCGCTAACGAGCTGACATCATCAGGAGCGCGAGGAGGATACTACCATTGTTGTTGTTTTGTGTTGTCCTCTGGGCGCTGGGCGCTGCTTGCTGACCCCCCTCGGCGCTTTACAATGGATGTACTCTCTGACTTGGGTCCCCTGACTGGATGGAAAGTTTTACGGTAGCCGTCCACTGTCATATTTGTGTTTCTGTTTACGCGCAACCCCCTTAAAAACGGCGTTTAAGTTCCTGCTCGGACGTGAAACTGAGCGTTTGGTGCCACGGCAAACAGCTCGCAAAATACATCGCCGATGGGAGGAATGCGGGGGTTATTATTTACGTCTTCCATGACAGCCCATGGGCTGCAGTCAGGGCTCGGAGCATGATAGTCTGTTTCTCCCTTGAAAACATGTTTGCAAGAAAGAGCAACTTTCCAACCTTCTGGCCAGATTGGGTGCTATCGGTATTTCAGGCTGTGCTTTGGGCTGGTTGACCTCATTTTTGAAAGATAGATCACAGCAAGTGTGGGTCCCCCCCTATGCATCCAAGGCTAAGGAACTAACCACAGGAGTTCCGCAGGGGTCCACCTTAAGCCCCTTACTTTTTAATGTTTATGTGACCCCTTTGGTCTACCTAGCTGAGCAGCTGGGTGCCAAAATAATGGCTTATGCTGACGATACCCAGCTGCTCTTCACTTGGCCAAAAAATCATTTAGACCCCTTGACCGTTCAGAGCTGCTTGTCGCAGGTTTTTCGTTGGTTGGCATTGGCCCAACTTAAATGTAATGAGGGGAAGACGGAGATCCTCCTCTATGGATCTTTTCCGGATAATTTCAGGGAAAAAATCTGGCCCTCCGATCTACCCTGTCCGAACTCAACAGGTGACCCTGTAAAGAACCTAGGTGTCTGGTTCGGACAGGATTTAAAGTTCGGGGAGCATATTAAGAAACTAACCAGGACCTGTTATGCCACTCTAAAGGCCCTCAGAAGGTTTTTCTCCCTCATTCCTGGCGAAGCTAGAGAGACTGTGCTAAGAGCGTTGATCTTATCACGCTTAGATTATGCAAATGCACTCTTCAGTGGCCTACCAGACTATTTGGTCCGTCGACTCCAGGTTATTCAAAACTCGGCAGTCAGACTGATGTTCCAATTACCCAGGAGATCCAGTGTTCGTGAACATCTGCGCAGCCTTCATTGGTTGCCTATTGCCAATCGAATTCTGTTAAAAATTCTGGTCCTGGCTTATCGCGCTATCCACCAGCAGGGCCCAGTATATTTACGGAATAGATTTGTTCTTTATGCTCCTAAACGGGCTCTCCGCTCTGCTAACCTTTGTCAGATGGTCCAGCCTAAGTTTAAGCTTGCAAGAACAGGAGGCAAATCCATCTCTGTTAAGGCTGCCAGAGCATGGAATGTTCTCCCTTTGGCCCTTCGCACTGCTCCCTCACTTTCGCAGTTCAAGAAGGGACTCAAAACATATTTGTTTAATATTACTCTGTAATCTCTCTCTTTGTTGTGTTAGCTGCCCCGCCTTTTTCTCACGTACTCACCGCGCCAGGATACTCCTGAGTAATAGAGCGCGCAATAAAAGGCTTTATAACAAAGGAAGTGCTAATGCAGAGCAGTCCCGCTGCCTTTGTTACAAGGTGGAAAGTTATAGTTTGTCTCTGGAGTAGCGGTGACCTCGTGCGTCCGTAAATGTCGCTCTGTTGGTTGTGTCAGTACCGTATCATGGCAGGTGGGAGTAGATTACCATTTCTGTTTGTTTCCTGGCTTTCTTATAGTTGTGGTTTTGCATGTCCTAATGTAAAACGGGAACGGGAACTACAAACCCCATAATACATCTTTTAACAAAATGACCAAACTACTCACGTGCGCCAGGTGAAAACATGGGCTCCGTCTGCGTAATAACTTACAGTTCGTGGTATTTTTCATTGTTTGGGACAGTTATGCTGTGCACATTGCTTTCTGTTGATGGTTCAAAGGCTACCATCCAGAGGCGCAACTAGAGCCAAATTTCGGGGGGGGGGGCTAAGAAAAAATTTCGGGGAGGAAAAGTAACGCGGCGTTCAGTGGGAGGAGCGCGGAAGACAGCGGCGGCGACAGTGGGGCCATGGGGCTGAGACGGCGCGGAACCGACAACGGGTTCATTGAAATGTGCGGAGCCGTGGAGAGGAAAACTAATGTGGCGTTCGGCGGGAGGAGCGCGGAAGAGAGCGGCGGCGACAGTGGGGCCGTCGGGCTGTGGGGCTGAGAAGGCCCCCGAGGAAGACGCGAGGTAAGCGACGCCCCTCGTGTAAAAAGGCTATTTTGACCGAGCTACACAAACCTGCCAGCAGAGACCATAAATAACTGAGTACACATATTCGAGGGAAGTTTGTCGTGTGTGGTGCACGTTTATTAATACTCCAAGTCGCCGTCTGCTGCAGGCCAGAGTGGAGGATGCACCCTCATTGGGGATTGGTAACTCCTAACGTGGTGTCAGAGAGAGTGAGGAACCAATAGTTGGCCTTCCGTTCGCACCTTCTATGAGCCGACAAGCACACAGTAGGATGACGCGAGGTAAGGGAGTTCCTGCTACCTGGAAGCCTCATTGCCCCCGGACAACGTCGGGATGGGCTGCTAGCTTACTAATAATTCCTACCCTAGATTTTTGTTCTAGTTACTAGACTGGTCTGGAGAGGACCAGACATTACCTTGTATATTTGAAGCATCCCAATTAGCTATTTGGACTGAGACACATACCGTATGGAGAGCACCCTATTCCTGCAAGCCTAAAACAAGTCATGTTTGTGACAAAAACATGTGTTGGCTTTTTTTCTGAAGCAATCACCTGGAAAAAGATGGATTGTACAGATGAACATGACAATACCTTAAGTGCTCAATAAACCATATTTATACTCCAATTATTGCTGTGTTTGAACTTCACAATTGTTCACTTGCATATTGAGTGCTTGGGTTAACAATCATAACAATACTACCAAAGTTTTGTTAAGCTGTATGGCACCATTATTCCCCCCTTAACTGATCGGATTTCGAAGACGCAGCCAAGATTGATGATCTGGACAGAGCCTATCAAACTGCCTACGACACCCTCAATGTGTACAGCAACTCGTCTGAAGGCACCTGATTTCTCCAAGCAATTCATCATGCACACAGTTGCTTTAGAGCATGGCATAAGGACAGGAATAGCATAGCTAAATGAGGAGGGCCTAGGCCAACCACTAGCATTCATTAGTAGGAGGTTACTTACACAGGGACAGAGGTGGAATGCCAGTGAAAGAGGAGCTTTTGTTGTGGCCTGGGCACTGAAGAAGTTGAGACCATACATATTTGGGTCTCACTTCGGTCGAGAGAGACCACAAGCCCCTCAGATGACTCATGAAGGTGAGGTGTGAGAATCCCAAACAATTGAGTTGGTACATCTTCCTACAGGGAATGAACTACACTGTGGAAAACCATCCGGGGTCAGATCATGCCACTGCTGATGGTCTCTAACAGTTTCTTCCCCACCAACTTTTACCTGCTACCTCCACTTTTCTAACCTCATTTATGCTTACTTTCTGCTAACCAGTGCTAAAGTGCTTGCGCTCTCACCCCTAGACATAGTAACATTGGATCATCCCCAAATTTAGTTTACTTATAAGTCCCAAATAAAGTGGTTCCTCCTGTACCGAGGACCTGTAAAAAAAAAAGGTACTAGAGGGCCTGAAGAACTGAAGTAGCCCTATAACCATGTCTCAGGCCTGCCCCTGCAGAACCTGTATGTGCAGTTTTGCACTGCCATATTGAACTTGTAAAATAAACCGTTTGTCAGGCCCAAGCCTTTCGATTTTATGCATATAAATCACCCCTAAGGTAGGCACTGGAGAGCCCAGAAGGCAGGGTGCAATATATTCAAAAGACAGGTGTTAGAAATTGGATTCCTGGTTGAATAGGGTAAAATCCTAGTCAAGCAGTAAACGCAATCCGAGTCAGGATAAGTCTTAAACATTTTCTAAATAAGCCTGTGCTCACCTTCTGGTAGCGTGACACAGAACACTGAGGCTTAACTTAAGAGGAAATGTGTGAAGTATTTGTGCATAACTTCAAACAATAAAACTGTGAAAACATCACAAAAAAGATCCCACAGCAGGTTTGGAAAATAGAGCTTACTTTCTGAAGAAAACAAGACAAAAAAATTCAATAAGTAGAAATTGAGTGATGACTTTTTAAAGACTAAACTGAAATATGGTGCCTAAAACCATAAAGCGCCAACTATGGATATCTGGTCATGGTAGGCCAAGTCACATCCAAAAGTACAGGCCAACCGCGATGGAATACGGGTCATATACAGCCCCTGTTAAGACCAGCTGAAGTTTTACCTTCTCAAGAATTGTGCAAAGAATCCCGTTTGTGGGGCTGAAGTTCACAGAGATCAATGAGAGGAGCACAGTGGTTGGCGGGGCACGAAGAGCATGCATGGTAGGATGGGCAGAAGACTTGTGGTGGCCTTTCAGCCAGCGGGAAGTGCTTGTTGTGAGAAGAGACAAACCTGTCGTGGCTCCCACTAGTTCTTCATGCGAGCAGAACAGTTCCAGTGAAAAGGGGCTGGTTTGCGTTCACAAATAGCCCAAAATCTTGGTTTTAAGAGCTACAGATCCACCCAAATGCCCAGGGAGCAGAGAGGTGCCTCTTTGGTGCCAGGAACTCAATGAAGATGGGTCCAGGATCTGTGGGGAGCATGTTATGTTCCCAGGGCTCAGATCATAAGGCAAGAAGACTAGCCCTTTGGGTCACTCTGGGGTCTAGGCCCAAGATGTTTTCCAGGTCCAGTTCTTCCTCTCTAGGCAGGAGGGCAGCAGACAGCTGGTCAGCACAGCAAGGCTGCAGTTCTTCCAGAGCAGCAATGCAGCAGACAGAAAGTCCTTCAGCCGCACATCAGTCCATCTTCTTGGCAGACTATTCACAGGCCCAGAAGTGTACTGAAGGAGTGGTGTCTGCGGTCTAGTTCTTATACCCAGTGGTGCCTTTGAAGTGGGGAGACTTTAAAGAGGTATTTGAAGTACATAGATGCCCTGCCCTTCAGTCTCTGGCTCCAAACTCACTATAGGGGTGTATGTAGCCCTTTGTGTGGGGACGGAACACTATTCGGGTGTAAGTGAGGCTAGGTCCAGCTCCTTTCTTCCGTCCAACAATGATTGCTCATCATATCACACCTAAGCTCCTATTGTGTGTGGCTGTCTCGGGGGAATAGGCCATGTCGATGATGATGACGAATTTCCTCATCGCAGCACTTCGCTCATCTGGGCTAATGCCTCATCACTGCTGTATCGATCAGGACCAGCGGGCCGCCCCCACTACATGGATCGACACTGACTCATCAGTTCGGGAGCAGCTTGCATCTTCGCCGTTCATGCAGCCAGGATCAAGGTACTTTTGTTCAGTTGGTCTCATTAGGTTCCTGTATCCGGTCCCCACTCCATTGCCTTGACCTTTTTACTTTGTCCTGCGCGAACAGGTATCCCAAGTAAGCACCTATTGCTTCTCAAAGCTATTTTACAGGTTATTCTCTAAAAATTCACATCACTAGTTCTACTTTCTGGATTTTTGTCATTTTGGTCTTGTTTTATTTATTAAATTAAGTTATATTATTCTAACCTGGTGTGAAATCTTTTTGTGTGGTGCTTTCACTGTTTTACTGTTTGAAGTGTTGCACAAGTACCTTGCACATTGCCTCTAGGTTAAGCTTCGCTGCTCTGTACCATGATACCAGAGGATGGTACAGGGTAATTTAGGGTTTGCCTGCTTCTTATACCCCAGTCACCTTACAACACAATTTCTAGCTCCACTCTATACCCTTAGCCACCCCAAAGCACTAAAACACCCTTACCACCCTATATCTGTGCCAATCCCTAAACCCTAAAAAATTCCTTACATACCAGGGTATAATCAAGACTACAGTGCTGGCTGAATTGCGTCATGGTGACATGATGGAAAATAAACTTCAATCTTTAAGGCTGTGAGCAGCCCCTTCTTTTGGAATCAAAAGAGAGGATTCAGATAATGGAGACGGTGTGAGTTAACTCCAATTTTTGCAGATGCCCCCTTCAATCAAGAGCCCAGCAGCAGTTTATAAATATAAATAAATAAACACTCACCATAAATGTACTTACCTTCATGGTAAAGGCATGTGTGTAAAGTCATATTAATGGTGAAGACATGCGTGGTCAACTCTTTGCATGGTAAAAGGTTTTGTGGTAAAGGCACTGTGTTGTAAAGACAGCGTTTTAAAGGCTGTCTCCCATGGTGGAGTACATTTGTCCTCAAAACCCTAAAATAACCCCCTTTGCTGGAATGCACATTCAGTCACTGGGGGGCATACTATCAAGAGCTGTGATAAAATTATTGCCGCTTTAGTGGCAGGAAACCGCCGCTACAACGGCGATAATTGGCTTGATAATATGTCCTTTTGAATTCCCATAGTAGCCCAGGTTTGGTGTTAACCCGGGCTGCTATGGGAATTCTCAAGGGCATTTTATCAAGCACATTATCGCCATTTTAGCGGCAGTTTCCTGCCGTTAAAACGGCGATCATTTTATCGCAGTTCTTGATAATATGCCCCTGGGTTCGGCTCATGAAGCGTAGGCCTGATTTTGAGCCAAGTCCTGCTGACAGGTCCTATTGAGATTGAAGCCCCATGTAAAAGGGAGCAAACCCGGTAATTGGGTAATCATTGATACTGCAGGCAAAGATATTTACTGGGTGGCATGAATTGCTGTCACTGGAATAAGCATAATCGGTGTTTGTGGGCCACATTCTGTGGAATTTTTCCTGAGATTTAGCAAAATCTAACGTGTGGGATTTCCAACTGAACTCATAATCTCGATTTGGGAAAGAAAGCTTGTTTGCACCGGAAACTTGCAAAGCATTTCGAATGGTTTGTATCAAGATTTCCAGGAGTTCTTATTAAACTTTAATCACATTAACTTTAATCTAATTATTTTATTAATATATCTTTTAACTTTTCTGCGTGTACCTTTTAGTCTTCGTATAACTTTATTGTTTTTAACTTTTGATCCTTGCCCAACAACCCCTATCGTGTCTTTAGATTGCCACTAAAGTGTGACACTAAGGGGCATATTAGCAAGAACCTTGTTTAAATTATCACAGTTTTAGCGGCAGGAAACTGCCGCTAAAATGGTGATAATGGGCTTGCTAATATGCGTTATAGAATTCCAATAGAATCCCAGGTTAGATGTCCTACACATCTAACCTGGGCTTCTATTGGAATTCTATAACGCATATTAGCAAGCCCATTATCGCCGTTTTAGCGGCAGTTTCCTGATGCTAAAACGGTGATAATTTTAACAAGGTTCTTCCCAATTTGCCCCTAATTTCATTAGTAGACAGTTGCCTTGTCTACAATAGTAATTCCATTTTGGGTAGAAAGTATTTTTGCAGCCAAAAATTATAAAAAATCAAGGGTGCATTACAAAGGAGTGTACTATTGGTACTTGCAGCAAGTAAAACCTACTGCAAACTGTGAATATTATTTGTGCACAATCCTAATGTGCGCCCAATTGAACCAGGTGAAATCAGGAGCAAAATTGCACGCAACTTCAATACGGGAGTTGCAAATAGGAATATGATGCTGAATAAATGCACACTACAGTAATTATAGGGTTTGCAATTTGAAATCATGATTTCCGAGGGCAAAATAATAAGACACTTTACCACTATAGAAAATGCCTGGTAGTATGGAAGACCCATTTAAATGCATCCAGCCACTCTCCCGACCTGCTTGCCAGGTCTTTTCTTACACATGCAAAACTTTGAAATTTCCCTGGGCAATCATTAGTAAGAATTCTCATTCAGAATTCCAGCCTGGAGTTGGAGGTTTTGCGTTAAGATTAGCAGCATCAATTATAACAGATATGCGGCAGAGACGCCTACCAGGGGCTGAATGCTGCTGGTAAGATTTGCATGATTTGAGCTCTAGGCAGCATCATTTAGCATTATTCTAATCAGCTTGAAGTACCATTTATCATTATACTCTTAATGTGAATCAAAGTACAAACTTGCCTAGCGCAGACACGATTCTTACATCCTGTCGTCTCCCCATTCACCATCGAATCGTTTTAGATACGTCCGTTAGTTTTAAATGTAGTGTAAATGCCGTATTTTCGACAGCAGTGTAGTCTTTGGAGTTTTGTTTGTACACCTGTCCTTAACCCACTACATGCCACATGTTTGTACACCTGTCCTTAACGCACTACATGCCACATTATTTAGGAAACTTTCAATAATTGCCCTGAGCCGCATCTAAATCCATACCAGATTCCCTTTAAATCACAATAATAATGGCAGTTGCTCCGGGACAAAGGTTAGAGCTAGATGCTTGCTTCAGTAAATAACATATGTTCGGCAGGTTGCTGGTTATTTTTATACCTTTGACATTAAGGTATGTTTGCATGTGAAATAGCACACTTCAAGACACCAATTATTAGGTTGTACGACCTGACTGTGTAGAAGAGAAAAGGTGAGAAAACTAATTGCCTTTATCCTTCTGTGTATTTATTTATTTATTTTATTTATTTAAGCTTGTATCGCGCACAGCTACCCACAATGGGTTTCCCGGCGCCAGGGATAGACTGTAGAAGAAAGAGGGAGTGTCACCTTGACTTGAGGCCTCAGCCGACTATTGGTCACGCTTAGTAAAGAGCAGGGCCTTCAGAGCCTTACGAAAGCGGAATAGGTTGGTCTCAGATTTTAATGCCAATGGGAGGGAGTTCCAGTATTTAGGACCCAGAGTGGAAAAGGAGCGGCCTCCCATTTTTGTCAGCTTCCATCTTGGTACTGTGAAATTGCCAGTGTCCGATGACCTTAGTGAGCGCAGGGGTCTGTAGGGCTTTACCAGCCCCTGAACATATACTGGGGCGCTACCCTGCTTAGCCTTGAACATGTAGCAGAGTGCCTTGAATTTAACACGTTCTGGGATGCTCAGCCAATGGAGGTCGCGCAAGGCGGCAGTGGCTGAGGAGCGTCTGGGCACGTTCTTTAGCAGGCGCGCGGCCGCATTTTGCACCACCTGCAGCACGTGTATAGTGGCTTTATCTGCACCCAAGTAAAGAATGTTGCCATAGTCCAGGCGTGATGTTACAAGTGCCTGGACCACAGTTCTGCGAGAGGAAAGGGGGAGCATCCACAAAATCTTGTGAAGCCACCGCAAGGTTGAAAAGCAGATGGCTGAAACCTTAGTAGCCTGTTGTCTCATAGTTAGCCTGTCGTCAATAATGACACCCAGGTTACGAACTGCAGTAGAAGGTGTAGGCGCATTTCCCAGTTCGATGGGCCAGTGGCGGGGACCCCATAGATGTTTGTTCTGTCCCAGAATGACCACCTCGGTCTTCTCCCCATTCAGTTTGAGACAATTTCTCCGCATCCAATCGGCCACAAGAGTGAGGCCCGACCTGAGTGCGGAGATGTTGTTTACGTCTCTCCCTGATAAGGAGAAGACGATCTGGGTGTCATCTGCGTAGGAAAACAGGGTTAACCCAGCTTGTTCGACTATGGTTGCCAAGGGTTTAACGTAAATGTTAAATAATAAAGGGCTAAGAATTGAGCCCTGGGTGGATGGACAGATGGCGGAGGCTGCTTTAGAAGAAAACACTTGGAAGCTTCGATCGCTAAGGAAAGACACCAGCCAGGCCAAGGCCTGGCCTGCCACACCTAGAGATTTCAGAGAGTCAGTAAGGATGGAATGTGACACGGTGTCGAAGGCTGCGCTCAAATCCAGCAGGATGAGCGCCATGGTGTTTCCCTGATCGACACCGTGCCTAAGACTCTCTGTCACCCCCAGGAGGGCTGTCTCAGTTGAGTGCCTAGGCCGAAAGCCCGACTGAGAAGAATGGAGAAAACCAGTGTTTTCAACCAGTTTGGAGAGCTGAGAATTTATATGTCTCCCCAGTATTTTTGAGAAGATTGGCAGCAAAGATATAGGGCGAAAGTTAGCAGGATTTAAAGGATCTGCACCCAGTTTTTTCAATAACGGTACAACCATGGCGTGTTTCCAAGATTGTGGGACATGGGCCTCGCTCAGAGAAGCGTTGAGTAATTTAATGATAGGGGGATGAGTGAGGGGATCTAATTGTTTTAGTATTTTAGCCGGGAGAGCGTCCTGTGGGGAGCCCGATCTCACACTATTTAAACAGGAGAGGAAGGAAATGGCATCTAAGGGCTGCCAGGTAGTGACTACTGTATTAATGTTGGTATTTTCCAATTCCTGGACTGTGTCAGGGACAGTGTATGTAGTACCTGGAAGTGTAGTGAAATTTTCATAGATAAGATCAACTTTATTTATAAAGTAATCCGCTAAGGACTGACATTGTGTAGCATCAAGTGCCGGGGGAGGAGGGGTAGAGTTAGCACCGGTCAGTTTTTTGACAACAGAAAATAGCACCTTTGGGCAGCTTTGTGCATCGGTCACAGTTTTCCTTGTGTAGTCTGCTTTAGCAGTTTTACAACTGTTGTGGTATTTTTTCAAGGCATCTTTGTATATCGCTTTGCGTGAAGGAGAATAGCCTTGTCTCCATTTACGCTCCAAGGTCTTACAATGTGAGCGGATGCTTTTAAGTTGTTCCGAGTACCATGGAGCAGGGGGATGGTGTGAAAATACAGGCTTTGATGTCATTGGAAGCGCTGTATTAAGTGCAGAGATTAGCCAGGATTCAGTGGCGCAATTGAGTGCTGCAGTGGGTAGTTCAACACACGGAAGGGTTTTGATCAATAGTTTATTGAGTTCTGGCATGTTGATCTTCCCCCAATTCCGAACTGGCCGCGTAGTTTCCACCTCAGGTCTTATTGCTGTATCAGCCATATCAAAAGAGAAGGGGACAGCTAAGTGGTCGGACCAGGTAATTTGTAGGGCTTCACGAGAACAATCTAGAGATAGGTTGGATAAGATCGGGTCCAGTAAGTGACCAGCACAGTGAGTGGGACCTGTGTTTAGAAGTTGAAAGTTAAAAGCTTCCAAAATAGAGAGAAGCTGATTCCTATTAGGGCACTCATGGTCGTCTAAATGTATATTTAGGTCCCCTAAGATTGTGAAATTCGGTGCTTTAAGCATTACTGGAGCTAGGAAATCCGGTAATGATGTTATCCAAGGGCTCCCTGTCCCAGGGGGACGGTATACCAGTAGTCCTGACAGCGTGAATTGGGGGGTAATAGACAATTTGAAAAGGGCTGATTCACAATCTTTTTGAGTGGTATCTACCAATTTACAAGTATATGTATTCTTGTAAATAATTGCAATTCCTCCACCTCTACCGGAAACTCTATCTTGACGAAGAATGGCATAATTAGAGGGAACGGCGTCTGCAATATCCGGGCCTGAGTAGTCTCTGAGCCACGTCTCGGTCAGGAATATAGCATCAGGTTGGTTTTGAACGAGAAAATCGTGGATATTGTATCTGTGTTGTGGTAAGGATCTGCAATTTATGCTCTAAAATCTTAAAAGGGGGCGAGTGGAAGTAGTCCTAGAGCACACCTGTCTCTTTCGTCTGCCTTGATGTTGGAGGGATCTGCATGTGGTAGGGGTTTTTAGTGAAAAACTACAGCGAGAACAGCTGAACTTATGAGGCGGGTAAGGGTAGGTGGAGCAGTTGTTATTAGGAACACCACGTAGCGCAAATAACTCCTCGGAAGAATATGTAAGAGTCATGGTGGATATAGTGGCTTTACTCACCAATTGAGGGGTATGTCAGAGCCCAGGGCCCTGCCTAGCGCAGACGGGCAGGACTCTGGCTGGACTCCGGCGCGACTACGGCGCGCCCGCTGTACGCGTTCGCTGCGCGAAGCAATGGCCGTCTGTTTTTATACTGTCCCTATCCAAAATGGCCGCCGCCGTTTGATCGAGCGTGGCCCAGCTGAGTCAGCCCTGAATCGGCTGTGCACCCAGGGGAGGAGGCAGGTGAGCGAAAATACAGCGCTCCCTCCAGTAAGTTAGCTCAGTATTTTAAATCGCCTGAGCGGTAATATCTCGAGCAGCGCGATAATTCCGCGTGTGCTTGCAGGGGGGGGTAGGACACAAAGGGTAATCACAATAATAAAATAAAATCTGAATCAGAGCGTTTTAAAAGGTAGCAGCCCGGCTCAAGCCTCAGGCAATAGTGAAGGTGATGTCCGTATTAAGAATGAGATACATGGAAATGTATCAACACTTTCTTTTATATTCTCATTACACGCTTCCATGTACAGTTACCATTTTAAAAGTAATATCTTTAAGCAGTGGATAAGTAGCAACTACCTAAACCTAAAAACAGAAATGAAACAAACCAAATCAACATTCTATGATCAAAAAACAAATTACTTACATCAGCCATTCTAAACTGCTACTGCTTGATTGAAGAATGATTTTTTATCACCGGAACTGCACGCTATTGCGACATCGAATCGATAACTATAGCCACGTCAATCAAAAGTTGTAACAAATTGTTGGCTAATCCCCGTACCCCTTGCTTTTGAGGACACTGTGTGGGGCATCTTCAAGAGGAAGTGGTGGTGAGAGGCGATAGCCTCCTAGGCTTAACGCCTCTTACCGTCACTTCGGAAACACCACGCTTCACCCTATTCTCAAGAATGTGGTGCAGCTTTGCATTTCCCCCTGCGACGGCGCTAAGTCTCACAACGTAACGCCAATGCAGGCACCCTTGCACTCTGGGTGTCTGCGAGCAGGGAGGTTTGTTTATGTACAGGAAGGTGTCCCTTCCTGCACATAAACAAACCTAAAATGCCGGTGAGTAACTTACATGGCATTTTGCAATTTTCATGTGTGCTGCACAAGGCAGCACACAAGCAAATAGCATAAACGAGGAAAAATTTGGCATTTTCTATCATTTCGCCATCTTAATACCAGGATTTTTCTGGTCTTAAGTTTGGTGCTGCCACCTATTATCGCTGCCATTGATAATAGAGGGAAGCGTCAAATTCAATGGGTAATGCGTAGGTACGCCCACACCAACACCAACTGCATGCCCCCTTCCACGCTAAGTTTAGTGTGAAAGGGGCCCTATTCTCACGGCAGCGTTAAGCCATTTAACATGACTTTAGGCCACATTAATTGGTTAACACTGGGGGGCGTGGCTTGCACCCAAGGAAGATGGCAGCGCTTCCCTGACCGGACGAGTGACGGCGGAACGGCGAAGGGATTCTTCTGCGGTAACACACGGCATATGTTCCCACCTGTAATGGAGCGGACGTCGGAATTGCTACTGCAACTGCAGATGTGATTTTCAGAGCTCATCCCTTCCAAGGCTTGCTGTAAGGGTGCTCTCTTCTTCCGTGACCAGAAGGAGATATCGGCTGCCATTTTGTGAATGCCGTGATCAAAGGTACGTGCGCATTTAATGGCAGCTAGTTCTCCTGACCGCCCTCAGTTTTTCACACAGATGGCAATACCGCTTGCCAATTATGAAGTAAATAGACTCATTACAAGCACCTCAACTGAATTTCTGTAGAATGTTAGCCTCACCTTCACTCTGGAGACAGCTTTTGCGCATTACACATTATTTAAAAACTCACAATACAGGGCAGAATATGAGGTCTGCATTATTTTCTACCAACTGGGACTAAGTTACTTTGTTTAATATCCAGTAGTAATTTACAGAGCCTCAGCATACCATATTACAATCTCTTATGGATATGCTTTAATGAGCACTTTTCATGATCTTTCTATAATGTTGCTTCTGTAATATAATGCTCATATTGTATTTAAAATTACCTTTAGTTCATAACTTATTTCAAAAAATGGCTTTTATTATTCAGACACCTGTGTGTTAATCAAATATATGCATTTAACTGTTAAGTGAACTTCATACATTTTGTGCTATTCCACTTATGCCTCTTTCTTTAAATTGTCATTAATATAACATTAACAACTGTGCTATTGAACTTTTACAACTGTGTTTGGAGTAAAGCTATTTTTGTCGACATTGACTACAAGCCCTTCTCTGGTCTAATTAAGACACTTAATTTCTCTAAATGGAAGCACCTCTTACTTCATCATCTAAAATGGCGTATCCACCTCCAGCTGTTGCTTCCGTGGCAACTACTACTAAAACAACCTCTAAAAGATTGAAAAAGGATCCTACTTCACCACATCATTGGTCTCCATGGATCTTCGTTTAGAGGAAATTCGAGACTTACGACCATTCATTGAGGAGACAAATACCAAAATACAATTCCTAACAGACGGTTGGGAAAGAGTTATTGAAGTTGAACATAGTGTTGAGACGCTGAGCTCATCATATGCTAAAACAGAGGCTCTTCACTCTCAAGTCACAGCTCTACAAAAACAGGTTGAGAACCTTGAAAATAAGAATAGGAGGAACAACCTTCGTATCAATGGCATAATGGAGGGCTCAGAAGGATCAGACCCAATTTCTTTCTTCCAAAATATTTTACCGACAATGCTCAATCTACCTGAGGGCACCATCCTCAATATTCAATGCGCACATCGACTTGGTCCGATGCACTCAGCTTCTTCTAGCACAAGGAAGCCGAGAGGATTCATACTGTGCTTCTTGGAATGCACTGACCTCCTCAAGTTTTAAAGTTTTAAAAGCAGCTAAGCTTATGAAACAAATATCCTTCTCAGGTCATCAAATCTTCTTCTCACAAGACTACGCAAACCCCCCAGCAGACCGATGCAGAGAGTTCCTTGCAATGAGACCAGTGCTATGCTCCATTGGAGCTCGATTTGATTTGTTTCATCCATGCATTTTTAGAGTTACCTTCAATAACAATGCCACAGTCTACAAGGATCCAACAAAGTTAAGAAGTTTTCTTAATATTCACTCTTCACCACGAATGGATACCACAAGCACACATTTCAAATGAACACTTTCCTTCTCTCTATATTTAAATATATAGCTCAGGTTACATAGAGCTGCTTGAGACGACATGTCTTTTATTTATGTCTCTTAAGTTTTCTTTCACTGCAATCTCCAGTAGTAACACTTAATAATACTATTCATTTATTTATTTCTTCTTTTTACAGACTCAGTTTTAGTATGTCGATGGTGTATGTCTTACATGTTCGTTCATCCTGGAGTCTTCTCTCGCCTCACTTCGTGAAGTCTGGATGTCCCATCGTTCATTGTGGCCTCACCCCACCCCACTCGTTGGTCTGAATTTTATGTAGGTATGGTCACTTTATTCTTATTTTTCCTTATTGTATTCGCATCATTTTTATTTCTCTATCTTTCCGGTTCCCAGATCCTACTTTCTACAATGTTTTCTCAATCCCCATGGCCTCCCGTATCTCATTTACATGTCTACCATTTTCTGATCCACTTTTCTCAAATGCACTACTCTTTCTTATACTGTGTTTTCTATCTCTTTCTCTTCTTTTATTCTATCCTTCCTCATTTCTTAATTAGGTTTTCACATTCAAAATCTTCATACTTAATATAAAGTTTTGTCTAATCCTTTATATTCTGATTGTTGGTACTTTTTTGGGAAAAAATATTGCTTACAATGTACATATTTTTTTTGTTTCACTTATGTCTTCACTATTTCTAATTGACATGTGTTCTTAAAAATTATCTCATGGAATGTCAGAGGCTTGAACCCCCCTATTAAAAGACACAGAGTCCTATTCCACCTATTAAAGTTAGATGCCAATATTGCATTATTACAAGAAACTCATCTTACTGAAAGCGAGTCATTAACGGTCAAAAGACATAGGGCTGGGGAGGTATTTTTCTCGCCAGGAGATCGCAAAAAAAACGGGGTTATAACTCTGTTGGACACGGCCTCGTGGCGTGGTCCGGCCCCGTCCGCATGGAGGGCCCGGAACGACATCGGCCCTCCATTCACCGGCTATCGACCCCCCTGACACGCACCTCCACGAACCATCGGCGCGAGCAGCCTCCCGGGCCACCTACAGCTCTCCCCCTCCCTGGTACCCCGGCAGGACCTGCTCGCCAACGCTGCCAGCCTGGCACCCTGACCAGGCCACCCTTTCCGGCCCGACTCCATCTTGGGACCCTCACGCCCGGAACACGTGGCCGCAGCCATCCCGGGCCCGACCCCTGCGAAGCCCAGACATCGAGGCACCAGGATCCTCCCAGGTGGTAAAGTGGGCACTCGACCAGACCCCGGAGGAGGAGAGTCTCGATGGGCCTGCCACCGCCCCGGACGCCTGGTATCGATCACTCTCCCGGCTCCCTGGGCGCTGGCTCCGCCCCCCTGCTGGGTGTCTGGACACCGTCATCCCGGTCCCTCTGACCCCCAGGCGCGAGGGTCCGGACATCAAAGCCCTCCCGTCCTATATCTGGGCCAGCCCCGGATCAAGACAGCAGTTGTATCTGGAGTCGAAGCCCTGCTGACCTCGTCGCGGCTGATCCTGATCGTAACTCCTGCACCTGGAACTATCTCCGAGGCCCTGCTGACGCCGTCGCGGCCTGACCAAGCTGAACTATCTTCGAGGCCCTGCTGACTCTGTCGCGGCCTGTCCAAGCTGAACTATCTTCGAGGCCCTGCTGACGCTGTCGCGGCCTGTCCAAGCTGAACCACCTCCGAGGCCCTGCTGACGCTGTCGCGGCCTGAACCCTTGAACTATCCACGCACCAGTGGGTGCCGAGACTGTCCCGCTACCCCCTTTCCCCCGAGACCACGACATTACGGATCCCTCGATCCTTGCCGCTACCCTGCCAAGAGCTTGCTTTGAGAACTTATATAAAGATTCTTGTGAACATCCTTCCTGTGTGGTGTCTATCTGTAAGTAGTGTGATTGCTCTGCTGGTACGATTGTAGGAGAGGAGCCTCGCCAAGGAGGCCTCCCTACGGCGCTCGGCCTATTCCATACAGAGAGGTGGGCCTCGGGGCTGACAGTCAGACACCTTCTGTCTCCCCTGGGGTCGCCTTTCCAACATTGGTGGCAAGCGACGGGATCCGAGCCCACGCAAATCGTACAGCGAGTAACACGTCACTACTGACAGAGACCCACAGCCACGATGACTACTAAGGAAGCCGGAACGACCGCAGAATTCCAGAAAGACCTGTTAGAGGAATATACCCATAAAGAACTTAAACAATTTTGCAAAGACTTGGGTATCGCTACCACTGGACTAAGTACAAAGGACGATTTCAAAGAAGCGCTGCAAACCTGGGTGGAGTCCAGAGAAACCCCACCCCAACCGAACGAGGACATTGTCCGAGAAGTACCCGTGAGTACCGTCATAGCCCCCATAGAGGAAAGAACCGCCAACAGGGACCCGGGCCTCTCCCACGAAGATGCCCGGGAGCGAGAGAGGAGTCGGCTCCATGAACTAGAGTTAGCCCGACTCCGGCTGGACGGAGAACTCCAATTAGCAGAAAAGAAAATGGCCCTTGAACAACTGCGATTAGAGGGAGATCTGGAAGAGAGGCGGCGGCAAAGAGAATTGGAAGAAAAAAAACTCGCGTACGAACACGAGCGTGGCCTTAAAGAACTCGAAATCAAAGCCAAACTCGAAGAAGCTGGCGCCACGGTAGCCCGGAACCCCTCACCTCCTGCCGACCCAAAGGTCCACATCCCGAAGGATATCGTCAAGGAGTACTACAAGAATGACGATATC
This sequence comes from Lissotriton helveticus, assembly GCF_964261635.1. NCBI lineage: Eukaryota > Metazoa > Chordata > Amphibia > Caudata > Salamandridae > Lissotriton > Lissotriton helveticus. The sequence continues at coordinate 2,116,416,523 of NC_136059.1, forward strand.
CAGCAATGGTTCAAGGCGTACGAAGTTGCCATGACCGCGCACCGCATTCCGCGATCAGACTGGGGTGCCGGCTTATGGGGGAGATTCGTCAGCGAAGGAAGAGACACCCTGCTGGAGCTGGCCGACAACATAATGTCCTCCTATGACCACATGAAGGACGCCCTGCTTGTCCGGTATGGCCTCACCCCCGAGATGTACCGGCAGAGATTCAGAGACTGCAAAAAAATCCCCGGCACCACGTGGGTCGAGTACGTGAACTTTTATAGCAGGGCCCTGGAAGGATGGATAAAGGGCAGCAAAGTGTCCACCTACGAGCAGCTGTTCGACCTCATCGTTTGGGAGCACCTCTCCAACAACTGCTACGTCGAGCTCCGACAGCATCTACTCGACAGCAAGCTAACCGAGCCCCGGAAACTCGCCGTCGAGGCAGATCGATGGGTGAGCACCCGGGTCCCCCGAACACCGATAGGAGAAACAGGACCGGGCGGCCGGGGGCACCCCCGCCAGCGGGGAGGCGGAGGAGGACAGAACCCGAGCCGAAGCTTCCCGCCGGCCTCGGGCCGGGGTCCCCCTCCAGGGAATCCCCCGAGTAACACTTCGCCGTCCCTGAAGAGGGACCCCCCAGCACGGCCGGGGCCCCACCCGAACATTACTTGCCACAGATGCCAGCGGACCGGTCACTATGCCAGTAACCCCCTCTGCCCCATGAACCAACGTCCCGGCACCACGGGGCCTCCGACCCGCCAGTTCGCTGCTGCAGCACTGGGAGAAGAGAGAGAAGAAGATGTAGAGGTCTACGAGGAAGACCAAATGGAGTATGAACCGGCCGCCATGGCCCTAGCCTGCCTGGGCAACAGAGACCTGGTACCCCAGGCCCCGCTACCGAGCAACACTCGAAAATACCGTCAGTGGGTCCACATCAATGGACGACGGACCGAAGCCCTCCGGGACACGGGAGCCAGTGTGACGGCCGTCCACTGCCACTTGGTGACCCCCGAACAGACCATCCCGAACGTACGCTGCCCCGTGAGGGCCGCTGACAACTCAGAAACTCTATGCCAGATGGCCCGAATTCCCTTCGAATGGGGGGGAGTGTCGGGCACCCTCAAGGTGACCGTCCGGGACGACGCCCCCGTGGACTGCCTCCTTGGGAACGACCTCGAGAGCTCCCCCTGGGCCCAAGTCGAGCGGAGGGAGCACCTAGGAATGATGGGATTACCAGAGTGGGTCTGTGCGACGACCCGATCTATGGCAGCCCGAGCCCCGGCATCGACCGAGGCCGCCCCGACCGAGGAGCCGGAGTGGCCCGAGCCACCGCCCTCTGCCATCCCCGAAGAATGCGACTCCGAGACCAGGCCCTCGGAGCCCGGAAACCACCACGAGCTCAGCGACATCCCCGAACTAGCCCAATGGCACCAAGAGGGTGGTCCCACTCGAGAACAGTTTCGGCAGGAACAGAAGACCTGCCCTTCCCTCGAGGGGACCCACCAACAAGCCGCTGCCCAAGCTACCGGGGACACCTCAGGGTCCCACTGGGTCTACTGGGACCACGACCTCCTATACAGCGAACAGAAAATTGCCGAGCTGGGGGCCAGCCGAGTGCTAGTGGTTCCCCTGCGATTCAGAGACTTCCTTTTGAACCTGGCGCATGATGTGCCCCTCGCAGGGCACCTGGGGCAGGACAAAACTTACAGCCGCCTGGTGACCCATTTCTACTGGCCCAAAATGCGCACTGATGTACATAACCACTGCCGCACCTGCCCGAAATGCCAAGCCAGCGGAAAGAGCGGAGGGAAGGTGAAGGCCCCGCTCCAACCCTTTCCAGTCGTAACCACCCCCTTCGAGCGAGTGGGAATAGACATTGTGGGGCCCCTGGACCCTCAAACCTCACAAGGGCATCGCTTCTTACTTGTCCTGGTGGACCACGCCACCCGCTATCCTGAGGCCATCCCCCTCAGAACAATCACCGCTCCCGTGGTGGGGCGGGCCTTGATGGGGATCTTCTCCCGAGTAGGATTCCCCCGGGAGGTCGTGAGCGATCGGGGCACGAACTTTATATCTAAATATATGCGGTCCCTGTGGCAACAGTGCGGGGTCACATACAAGTTCACCACCCCGTATCATCCCCAAGGGAATGGACTTGTGGAGCGGTTCAACCGGACACTCAAGGGGATGATACAGGGCCTAGAAGAGCCACTACGACGCAGATGGGATGTCCTGCTGCCCTGCCTCCTGTTTGCCTATCGGGAGGTACCACAGAAATCCCTGGGGTTCAGCCCCTTTGAACTCTTGTACGGACACCCTGTCCGAGGTCCGCTCAGCCTGGTCAAAGAGGGCTGGGAAACTACCGTCCAAGACGCACCACCGGATGTCTACCGGTACCTCCTGACCCTCCGAAACCAGACTCGGAAGTTCCGGGCCCTTGCAGAGGCCAACCTGGAGGCCAGTCAGGAGGACATGAAACGCTGGTACGACCAGCACTCCTCCTCCATCGAGTTCGAGCCGGGCCAGCGGGTCTGGGTCATGTCCCCGGTCGAACCCTGTGCCCTCCAGGACAAATGGTCGGGGCCCTTCAAGGTGATCGAGCGCAGGAGCCCCGTCACCTACCTCGTGGATATGGAGTCTCCCCGGAACCCCCTCTGGGTTCTGCACGCCAACCGGCTCAAACCTCATTTTGCCCGCACCGAACTGAGCCTGCTACTCGCTACCGACGATGGGACCGAAGACGACTCCGAGCCCTTGCCCGACCTCCTAAAGTGCACTGAGAAAGACGGCTCCGTCGAAGGGATCTCTCTCTCCCCCGACCTGACCCCCGCACAGCGCCGAGACTGTCACGAGCTGTTGGGACAATTCACAGATCTGTTCTCCCTCACCCCCGGGGTTACCCAATGGTGTGTCCACGATGTCGACACCGGGGACAGTCAGCCAGTACGACACCGGGCCTACCGGGTCCCCGACCGAGTTAGGGCCTGCATCCAGACGGAGGTCACCAAGATGCTGGCCCTGGGGGTAGTTGAACCCTCCGACAGTCCCTGGGCCAGCCCAGTGGTCCTGGTCCCCAAGGCCGCCGCACCTGGCACCCCGCCAGAACTCCGGTTTTGCGTCGACTACCGGGGGCTGAATGCTGTTACGAGAACCGACGCACATCCCATCCCCCGGGCCGATGAACTAATCGACCGCCTGGGGGCTGCCAAGTACCTCAGTACCTTCGACCTCACCGCCGGGTATTGGCAGATCGGCCTCACCCCTGGCGCCCAGGAGCGCTCCGCCTTCTCCACACCCGACGGCCACTTCCAGTTCAAGGTGATGCCCTTCGGCATGAAAAACGCCCCGGCCACCTTCCAGAGACTAGTAAACAAGGTACTGGCGGGGCTGGAAGAGTTCAGTGCCGCCTACCTAGACGACATTGCGGTCTACAGCCTCCACTGGGCTGAGCACCTGAACCACCTCTGGGAAGTCCTGACCGCCCTTCGCCGGGCCGGGCTAACTGTAAAGGCCAGCAAGTGCCAGATAGGCCAAGGGTCCGTGACCTATCTGGGACACCAAGTGGGGAGCGGCCAAGTGGCTCCCCTCCAACCCAAGATCGACGCCATCCTAGCCTGGGAACCCCCGGTCAACCAAACCGCCGTCCGAGCCTTCCTGGGGCTCACAGGGTACTATCGGCGGTTTATCAAGAACTATGGGAGCATTGTGGGCCCCCTCACAGAACTGACCTCGAAGAACCGGCCCCAAAAAGTGCAGTGGACACCCCCGTGTCAGGTGGCCTTCGAGACCTTGAAAGCAGCCATGTGTACCGCCCCTGTGCTCCAGGCCCCCGACTACAGCCGAGAGTTTGTGGTCCAGACCGATGCCTCAGAGCACGGCATCGGGGCGGTCCTATCACAAATGGACTCCGCGGGAACTGACCATCCTGTGGCCTTCATCAGCCGGCGGCTGCTGGCCCGAGAGCAGCGATGGAGCACCATCGAGAGAGAAGCCTTCGCTGTTGTGTGGGCCCTCAAGAAACTCAGGCCCTACCTCTTCGGCACCCACTTCCGGGTGCAGACTGACCACCGGCCCCTAAGGTGGCTGATGCACATGCGTGGCGAAAATCCCAAACTGCTGCGATGGTCCATCTCCCTCCAAGGCATGGATTTCACTGTGGAGCATCGCCCTGGCAGTGACCACGCCAATGCTGACGGCCTGTCCCGATTTTTCCGCCTCGACGAAGAGAGCCCCCAGGAAGATGGGTGACTCTCCCCGCCTTCAGCTGGAGGGGACGTGTGTTGGACACGGCCTCGTGGCGTGGTCCGGCCCCGTCCGCATGGAGGGCCCGGGACGACATCGGCCCTCCATTCACCGGCTATCGACCCCCCTGACACGCACCTCCACGAACCATCGGCGCGAGCAGCCTCCCGGGCCACCTACAGCTCTCCCCCTCCCTGGTACCCCGGCAGGACCTGCTCGCCAATGCTGCCAGCCTGGCACCCTGACCAGGCCACCCTTTCCGGCCCGACTCCATCTTGGGACCCTCACGCCCGGAACACGTGGCCGCAGCCATCCCGGGCCCGACCCCAGCGAAGCCCAGACATCGAGGCACCAGGATCCTCCCAGGTGGTAAAGTGGCCACTCGACCAGACCCCGGAGGAGGAGAGTCTCGATGGGCCTGCCACCGCCCCGGACGCCTGGTATCGATCACTCTCCCGGCTCCCTGGGCGCTGGCTCCGCCCCCCTGCTGGGTGTCTGGACACCGTCATCCTGGTCCCTCTGACCCCCAGGCGCGAGGGTCCGGACATCAAAGCCCTCCCGTCCTATATCTGGGCCAGCCCCGGATCAAGACAGCAGTTGTATCTGGAGTCGAAGCCCTGCTGACCTTGTCGCGGCTGATCCTGATCGTAACTCCTGCACCTGGAACTATCTCCGAGGCCCTGCTGACGCCGTCGCGGCCTGACCAAGCTGAACTATCTTCGAGGCCCTGCTGACGCTGTCGCGGCCTGTCCGAGCGGAACCACCTTCGAGGCCCTGCTGACGCTGTCGCGGCCTGTCCAAGCTGAACTATCTTCGAGGCCCTGCTGACGCCGTCGCGGCCTGTCCAAGCTGAACCACCTTCGAGGCCCTGCTGACGCTGTCGCGGCCTGTCCAAGCTGAACTATCTTCGAGGCCCTGCTGACGCTGTCGCGGCCGGTCCAAGCTGAACCACCTCCGAGGCCCTGCTGACGCTGTCGCGGCCTGAACCCTTGAACTATCCACGCACCAGTGGGTGCCGAGACTGTCCCGCTACCCCCTTTCCCCCGAGACCACGACATTACGGATCCCTCGATCCTTGCCGCTACCCTGCCAAGAGCTTGCTTTGAGAACTTATATAAAGATTCTTGTGAACATCCTTCCTGTGTGGTGTCTATCTGTAAGTAGTGTGATTGCTCTGCTGGTACGATTGTAGGAGAGGAGCCTCGCCAAGGAGGCCTCCCTACGGCGCTCGGCCTATTCCATACAGAGAGGTGGGCCTCGGGGCTGACAGTCAGACACCTTCTGTCTCCCCTGGGGTCGCCTTTCCAACAAACTCTCTGCCACAAAACACTGAAAGCCCAGCTTGTTTCCCAGGAAGTTGATACTGAAGGTAGATGGGTTTTCACAAATCTCTTGTTAGGAAAGACCTCGGTATCCTTACTTAACATTTATGCCCCTACTAATGGTGACACAAACTTTTGGGCACACATTTCTCAACTATTTCTCAAATATCCGTCAGACGACTTTATTCTTGCAGGTGACTGCAATCAAGTGATGGATCCATTTTTCAACAGGAATTCCAGTACCCACTTTAACTCAAATGCAGCATGCAAAGCTTTCATACAAACTATTAAACAGGGTAATCTGTTAGACTCATGACGCCTCTGTAATCCATCCACAAGAGAATACGCCTTTTTCTCCCACCCGCACCAAACACAATCACAAAGAGACTAAATTTTTATCTCACGAAGCGTATCCCAATCCTTATGCTCTGCTGATATCAGACCTATATTTATCTCAGATCATGCCCCTGGTTCAGTCCAACTAGATCTTTCAAACCAATCCACATTAACAAAAGAATTGCGTTTTATTAACGCTCTACTTCTTGACCCCAAATTCAACTCATATGTTGTCTCCTTCTCTCAAGAATTCTTCTCTAACAGTTTAACTGAAGACCTTTCCTTTCATACTGTATGGGATGCCTTCAACGCCACTGCTAGAGACTTCATTATTAGAGTTGTATCAAACAAACACAAAGCTTTTTGCACAACTCACAACAACCTTCTTGATAAAATCAAGAAGCTCGAACATTCTTTTTATACTTCCAAGTCAAAAGATTTGCTTAAAGATCTCATCAATGCAAAACAAGCATTCAATGAAACGACTATTAAACAAGCTTCCTTATATTTATTACAATCCTTTGCAAAGTATTATGGGGGACAAAACAAATCAGGCAAACTCCTAGCCAACTATTTAAAGATTAAACAACAAAAACATCATATTAACTCCATTATAGATAATAATCAATTACCAAAACTCAAGGACCTTGAAACTCTTCAAGAATTTGTGCACTTTTATAAATCTCTTTACACACCAGAAAACACACCTTCACATATAGATCCCTCCCAGAACTTTTCCACTATTCAAAAACGCATTAATCCCCAATTGGATTTAACATCATTAGAATCTGACCTCACACAAACAGAATTATTTAATGCTCTAAAAACCCTTCAAAAAGACAAAGCCCCTGGTCCTGATGGTTTCACAGTAGAATTTTGTTTGCACTTTGCTCAGTTATTACTCCCACACTTATATTCTCTTTTTTCTTCATTTATCACATCCCGTAAATCTATTGGTTCTTTCTTCAAAGCTCTGATCTGTCTCATACCGAAGAGTGACAAGGACCCACGTTTTTGTAAAAATTATAGACCCATCTCTTTAGTTAATGTAGAATATAAAATCTTCTCCAAAGCTTTAGCTCTAAGACTGGAACCACATCTTCCCTTATTACTCAGTAAGCAACAATCAGGTTTTGTTAAAGGACGTAACATCACGGATAATAGATGCTTATTTTTTTATATTATCTCCAAATCATTACACTACTCTGAATCTCTAGCATCAGTTGCGTTAGATGCAGAAAAAGCATTCAATAGGGTTTACTGGCCATTTATATTTCACACTCTTAAATAGTTCGGTTTTGGACCAAAACTCTCCTCCTTAATTGCCTTACTTTATTCAGAACCCAAAGCTGCAATTTCAGCTAATGGTCTCATTTTGCCCTACTTTAATCTCAAACAAGGAGTCCGTCAAGGTTGTCCTTTATCACCTTTTCTTTTTAATTTAGATTTAGAACCATGGCTGTCAAAAATTCGCAAAAACACTCTATCACAGGCTTTGTCTCAGGTCCTCAATAAATTAAATTAGCAGCATAAGCTGACGCTATCTTAGTTTTTCTTTCCCAACTAAAATCCTCACTCACAGCCTTTTTAGGCGAAGAAGAAGATTATGGTTTGGTGTCAGGTTGTAAATGAAATAGAGGGAAATGCGGGATACTACCCATAATCAAATACACCTTCAAAAATGAGTTTAAGATTTCTAATTTTACCTGGAATTTTAGACATATCAAATATCTTGACATCTGGTTCTCTTCCTCTATTGAAACAACCATCTCTCTAAACATAGATAAATGTTTGGCCAAACTTAAATCACTAACTACAAGATGGCATCCTCTACATCTATCTTGGTGGGGTCGTTTGGACACCATCAAGATGATGCTGACACCCATAGTTCTTTATCTTCTCTCTAACATACCATTATCTATTCAATCTAACTCTTTAAAAAGAATTAACTCCATTCTCACCTCCTTTCTATGGAATAGTAAAAAATCAAGGATGGCGCTACAGAAACTAACAAGAGCAAAATCAGAAGGAGGAGTTAACTTCCCTCACTTCTCTAACTATCATAAGGCCTTCCAACTAAGACAATTATCAAACTGGATCAATACTCAAGCGGATAATAGACCTCTTTGGGTCGATCTCAAACTTTCTTTTTTAACCCCTTTCTCATTCCAAGAATATCTTTCCTTTACCCGAAAACCACAAAAACTCTCTGCTCCCATATTTAAACACTCATGTAAATATTATCAACTACACCTCATTTAGTAGCACACGATTTAGAATCTTTTCTCAATTCCACAATTTGGCATTATAAACAGATCCTTATCAAAGGGAAACCTATATATTGGAAGGTTTAGAGGAATAAAAGTCTATTTTGGGTCCACCAATTTTTCGACCAGGGCTCACCCATTCCGTTCACACAAATACAAATATTATATCATTTACCCCTTTCCTTTAAATCTAAATTTCTAACCTTGCAGACTGTACTAATTAAGGCATGTGCTAAACTTACAACCTTACCCTCTTCACAATCTCAATCCTTCTTTCCTTGGAACCGTCTCTTTCTCACAAACCCCATAGCTTCCAACATTTATTCCTCTTCTAATGGAACCTCTTCAAGACAGACATAAGATCAAAACAGAACTCTCATGGGAATCTGATCTGAAAACAAACTGGCCTGTTACTCTATGGAATAAAATATGGTTAAAACTTAGGAAATCCTCTAGGGCCGCCAGTACAACATAAACACTTTTCTTTATACATAATCGGTTATTTTTTACCCCAGTATACCTCCATAAGATACATACCACTACTCCTAAGACATGCTGGACATGATCTCGAAGTGAAGATGATCTTAACCATATGTTATTTACATGCACATATGTCTTTAAATTCTGGGAACAGGTCTGGCGCCAAATAAAACTATATTCCATACCACAACGCCCTTATCCATACCCAACATTTTCCTAGGCAGCCTACCACCAGATTGGGGGAAAAGTCACTTCCAGCCAAAACTCATAGCTCTATTACTGGCTGTAGTGTTTCAACAGATCTCAAAACATTAGAAAGACTCCTCCAAATTGTCCTATCTAGCCTCCCTGACTTCCTACTCCTTATCTGTATATAACTCTGAGTACTTTGTCAGTCCCTGTTGCACCCCTTTAACAATGTATATTGGATATATACTTTTATTTACAATACTTATGAACCTATGACTGTTTTCATATCATCTTCTATGTTACACTTTTATTGCCTTGATAGTTTTTTGTACATTACCAGTATTCTCAAGTATTCCTTCATGTCTTTATGAATTGATAACTTACTGTTTGTACGAAGTATTGTTTTTTATAACAATTTTAATTCTTCACTAAGCTTCTACTTTAACTTAAAAAAAGAAAGTGGTTAACACTGCCTTGAGAATAGGGTGCTGGCCCTATTGCCACAGGAACGTCAACCAAAGTGACGTCCTCATGGCAATAGGGGCTTGAGAATATGCCCCTTTGTATATTGGCAACATTTACCTATAGATTTTAAAGCAACACAACCTTTTATTGTAATCAATAATGAGGCAACTAAGATGCCAAATTCCACTATACACTGACAAATGATAGATCTGTTGCATTTTCTCTTTCCTTCCAGGTCATCTTTTTTAAACAGATCCTTCTCGTAAGAAGGGCCGCTTTGGTTTGTTGACCCAGACCCTGCACAAGCGGCTAAAATGCCTGACTATGACCTAAGAAGCGACAGACTGTTTAATAGACTGCAATGAACAAGGCTGACATGAAAACAATCCTGGAGCGTTTAATTCCTTTATAGTCTCAGCCATTAAGAAGTATTATCATAGTTGTGCTGCTCGCAAAGGGCTCTATTCACAAAGGCAAACTTCACTTTTATGTAATCTAGTTTATCTTTGGCAAAGCTACTCAGTGCTACCCAGTCGGCCATATCACAGGAACTTGGTAGAATGGGCAGACGTAAGGATGGGAATATTTGTGAGGAATGAAAACAATGTCTCGGATGTGTTAGGAGGGTTCTCTCAGTATGTTGGAGACCTTATAATTATTTTCTTTTTCACGACTGCCTGACAATGTTGCTTGGAAGGCAGTCACAAGGAAGGAGAAACAGGGTCAGATGGCTTGACTCCACCAAAGATCCCCTCTAACTCTGTTAAGTATAACTGATATTCATACTTCATCTACTTTCATGGGCTAAATTGCAAATTTTCTCCTGATTCCTGCTACCATTGTCTACATATAAAACATATACAGCCTGATTCATCAAGCTGAAATCGGCTCGCAAAGGGCCAGATTCTGAGAATCTGGCCCTTTGCGAGCGCTATTTTTGCATTTGGGATTCATCATCCCAAATGCAAAAATCGGTAATAGCGATTTCGCTATTTTGCGAGGAATTACATTTAAGGAATCTCTATTTGAGATTCCTTAAATGCAATTCATCATCCATTTAAAAATTGCGAATTCGCAATTTCGGCCCGCTATTTACCACGAGGTCAAACCTCGTGGTAAATAGCGAAAACTTAGAAAAATGCTTTTAAAAGCATTTTTCTAAGTTGCATGTTGCACACACACATGTCCTTTGGACATGTGTCTGCGCAACACCTGTTTCAATTTGCATTTAAGGGGTGCTACAGGGTGTCCTTTGGACACCCCTGGCACCCTTTAAATTGCTGTCTTATTTGCGATTAGCTAATTGCTAATCGCAAATAAGGAATACTCCCCATTCATTCCTATGGGCCTTTTGGCCCATAGGAATGAATGGGGAGTATTCCTTATTTGCGATTAGCAATTTGCTAATCGCAAATAAGGAATGTGTAGGAATCACAATTCTTTTTGCAATTCCTACATGAATCCCGTTTTGCGAGTCTGTAATAGCGATTCCTTATGAATCGCTATTATAGACTCGCAAAACGGGTCTTTGATGAATCAGGCTGTAAGGGAGAGGATTGGTATTACAACCACAGCTGCTAACTTTGAGACTGGGGAAGCGGGTTTAAGTTCCGGCATCTGCTCACTTTGGGCTTTATTTAGATCATGGGGGACGTTACTGCATCACAACGGAGACGGATATCCCATATGCCAAAATATAAGTCCCATTATATCCTATTAGATTTATTTTTCGAGGAACCGGATATCCATCACAGCTTTGACGTAGTAACTCATCCGCCAACATCTAAGTCATGCCATTAACATCCTCCTGTCTAAAAAAAAACAAGAAAATGATTCGGACCTTGTGCAATGTAACTGGTGCTGATGTAAGGTGCTGCAACCCCCTTGGGCTGAGTTCACGCAGTATAAACCTGCAAACAAACTGTTAATTGGTCTCAGTCATCCCATCTTCCAGGAGTCTATGGGCATAGCACAACAATAACTGCAGCTAGGAACAATTATTCTGAATCAGACCACATAATATTTTCTGTTCCTCTCACAATGAGCCGCAGGTCTCCATTGAGATCCCATTTTCTCTGTGCTGAAAGAGAGAACAAACGAATGACGTGGCCATAGTGCTGCACCTATTTATGATCTCCGCCTGCTTACCACTCCTGCTGCTGTACCTCCTCCCTTGCTCGCGCAAGCATCCACACATTTTGACTCACTGAGGTAATTTCTTGTTCTCACATACCCCAATCCTAGATTATATATTTTTATAAATAAACAAAGCAAATTTCCTCTTGCCATCTTTATTTAACCATCAGAATGTGAGTTAATTTGTCTGATAGGGACATTTATCTTTTGCCTTTTTAAACTAAATACTCTCTTTGGCCATACTCACCTTAGTAAACATTAATCTTTGAGCACAACAACAGTAGATTCAATCTATTACCGTTAATATATCTTTGAATAACTGATACTAGTAAAGATACTAACAGAATTGCTCATAAAATATGTTTCCAGTGTCTTGACTCTATTTCTGTTTTCAAAATTGGCAAATGTAAAATTTGAGTTCTTGTAATTGTCCCATATGTGTGGCGAACACGGAGAAGTAGTAGCTATGCGGTGTGTTGACTTAACATTCTCCAAGGTTAGCACAGCCTTTGGAATGAACACATGCCATAACAGCAATGTTAGCATTCATCACTCGAAAAATTCGTTGTGACAGCTTGAAAGAGCGAGAATGGGAGCTATAATTAAACGTATTTTTTTTTTTAGCGTCAGAAAGTTTTAATTCGCAAATAAGGTACACTACCGTACACTTCGTATAAAAATGTTGTTAACCTATGTCTGAAAAATGTAGTCTATTTTGGTTCCTTTGTAAAAACATATAAAATATGTTTACTCTTTCATGATATTCCCTGATATGGCTAAGCAGAACAGATAGTAACTGATGTGAAAAACAGCACATGCAATACCAGCAGTGATGTAGCAATTACATGAATATTTTAAGACAACAAAAACGAGAAACACACTTGAACAAAACTCTATACCCATTATGTTGACTTATCATTACATCTCGAGTCGGAAGTACAATATCAAGACAATTGAATTAAATCTTTATTTTGCTCAAAGAAAAACATCCCTGCCCCTTTAAATTAATGTACAAATATTTCCAAGTACCATAGAACGAAATGCAAAAAAACGGAACTACTTAGGACTAGATTTAAGGCACCATGGGGCATATTCTCAAGAATGTGTGATAACCATCGTAAAACTTTCTTAACACAACTTCCAACATTGCAGACTATTGAGGGGAAATTACGCCATGTTAACCAAGAATTCTCAACACGGCGGTACCATGCGATAGTCTCCAGATAACGCGTCAAATGTCCGCTTTAAAATCAACGCCACGCCGCAAAAATGAGAAACGCGAACACAAAAAATCTTGTGATGAGGCCAATCACGGTACAAAAAGCAGCAAAAACCAGCCACAGGCCTGCAAATCCTACGTGTCTGGCGGGAAAATGCACTATAAAAATTACAGAAACAACACACCTGAAATAATCCAAAGCACGTAGCAACATGGAAGATGCACCTTGACCGAGCGGAGAGGCCAATGCAAATCCCACAATCCCCACAGACCACCCGCAAGGAACAACGGGGACGGGTACTGCCAAGGAGAAGAGGGAGAGGAAAACGGGTTGCAGTCCACAGCAATACCAGATCAGTGTCAAGGAGGTGACAGAACACTACCATCAAATGACCCACATGTAGACCACCTGGAATGCAGTCGGAGTGCCGAGGAGGCCAATCGAGGAGGCAAAGTGGGGCTGGCATGATGTGACAACCTAAACCAGGCACAAACCCGCTGCCAACAGGAAGGCTGCAACAGCGACAGGAGGTGGGAGTTCACCGTCACAGGAGATGAAGGAAACGGAGGCCATAGTCATCAGTGTGGAGACGGTGCAAGGAGGTGAGAGTACAGACACAGCTCGAGAGGACCTGACACAACATCAACTGGTTGAATAAGGAGCAGAGACTGGAGTACAGGGGATATGGGCACAATGACACACATGCACAAAGATGTGTAGCATACTGCACACCCACAATGACCCTGGATCAAGTCCCTGATCCCTGTGGAACACTGTAGCACACACACATAGCAAGAACGGCATTCCCACATTGACGACAACGTGGCACAATGCACAAACCCAACACTGCCAAACAGAGGACACAAGTTGCTCCGCACACACACAGTAACATGCCTACTACATCTGACAGAGCTGGAAACTGTGAAATGGAAATGTTATGTTATGTTTTGTTAAAATTACTTTTAAAGCGCACTTACACCAGACAGTTTCATGGCGCTGTGTACGGGAGGTAGCAGAACCAGCAGTGAAAAGTAATGGGAGGGCGATGTGTTACTCGTAGGCCTGGCGGAACAAGAGAGTTTTCAGGCGGGATCTAAAGTGGGGGTAGAATGTGGTTAATCTCAGTTCCAAGGGAAGTGAGTTCCAACAAGAGGGGTCAAGGAAAGAGAATCTGAGACCACCGTGCTTCTTACGGATAAAGGTAGGAGTTGTGAGATGAGCCAGGTGGGAGGAGCGAAGATTGCGAGAGGGAAGATAGCGGTGGAGCAAGGAGGAAGTAAAGGCTGGACCACGACCAGCCAGTGCTTTGAATATGATACAGCCTAGTTTGAAGTCGCAGCGTTTGGCTACCGGGAGCCAATGAAGGCTTTTAAGCAGGGGGCGGACATGATGATGTCTAGGTTGGTGAGAAATGAGTCTAGCAGCCTGGTTCTGTACTAGCTGCAGACGACGGAGCTGATAGGCGGGGATGCCAACGTATAGTGAGTTGGCATAGTCAATGCGTGAGATGACTAGGGCCAGAAGAGCCAGGGTTAAGGATTCCATGGTTAAAAATCTGGAGATCTTTCGAATTCTGCGAAGGTGGAAGAAGCAGGATGATACCACTGCACTAATCTGGGACTTCATGGATAGATCATTGCAGATTATGACCCATAGGCTCTTTGCTGAGTCAGCAGGGCAGGGAGGAGTGCCTAACCGAGGGGAACAGAAGTTGGAGTTCCACGGGTTGGACGGACCTCCGGTCAAGACCAACTCAGTCTTATTGGGATTGAGTTTTAAATGATTGGTCGCCATCTAGTCACTGATGAGGCACATGGTGGACTGGAAATTGTTGATTGAATGATCAGATGGGTCGATATTGAACACCAGCTGGATGTCGTCTGCGTAGTTGAAAGCAGTGACCTTGCTTCCACGCAGGGACCGAATAAGAGGGGTCAGGTACAGATTAAGAAGAAGGGGGAGAGGGAGGATCCCTGGGGAACACCACATGTCAACTTAACTTTCTCTGCTGAGAAGTTGGAGAGGCGGACGGCCTGATGGCGGTTACTAAGGAAGGAGGAAATCCACCTAAGGGCCGGCCCCTGGATGCCGGCATCGCCGACATGGTCAATCAAGATGTTGTGGTCGACCACGTCGAAGGCAGCCGACAAATCCAGGAGCACTAAGGCCTGGCTGACATTGTGGTCCGCTCCCCTTCTAAGTACATCCATAACTGAGAGAATAACTAACTCAGTAGAATGAGCTGGTCTAAAGCCTGCCTGTTGGGGGTCGAGGAACTGAGAGTGTTCTATGAAGGAGCTAAGGAAGTTGGTGACATGGGACTTAAGAAATGTACGTGTACAACCTCACATGTGTCATTTAGTCCAAATGTACACTGTCCCACAGCAATATTTAGGACCCCCCAAACAGCCACAATGTACATTGTCATACAGTCTGCATGTACACAAGAACAATGCACCAACATACATGTCAACACAATGTTAACATGCATATCCCCTTCACATCACCTCTAGTAGAGCACAGAAGACAACACATCCGTGATGCGGGAGCGGATCACCACACCTACGACACCGATACCCTACAACAGCCCATGAACATCCCACACAACCCACAACCAGGACCCGGGCAGCCAAACTACTTAAAGGAGAAATGCAATGTCAAGCACACACAACCTGCATCAGTGTCTAATAATTAAGTTTAGTAGTCATGTAATGAAAAGGATAGGATCCAACTCCAATGTCTTTGACTTGTAAGTACTCAGAGATGTACGGACTTCTTTCGACCTCAGCATAACGACTACAACTTCACACGCAAGGGCAAGCGGATTTGCTTCCCTGTGCACTCCGATCCCTCATCCGGCGTCGGTTATTCCCAGCACTCCACACCACCGAGACGCGTAGAAGCACCTCCTCCACGCGTCTTCCTGTGTTCACACACCCGATTAGGACCGGGTTGGAAATATCACCGGTCCGACGACACAGCTCACAACCTGTTACCCTACAGCCCTGAAGAGTCACAGGTTTACCCCGGTGTTGACGAAACACGTGTCGGCTGGTTTTTCATGTGAAACAAATACTTATATTGAATGAATAAACACCTTACAAGCAAGTCAAAGACATTGGAGTTGGATCCTATCCTTTTCATTACATGACTACTAAACTTAATTATTAGACACTGATGCAGGTTGTGTGCGCTTGACATTGCATTTATGTATACAGAAGGTTGAGGCTCTCTCCCCTTCTTTTCTCTGAGACAAGGGTTATCTCCGATCAAGTAGCACCAACCACCCAAACTTCTCAAATCACCCATTGACCACTACCTGTAGAGCGCCTCGACATTTCTGAACACTCTCATAACCCCTCGCTGAACCTTACTTAAAGGAGAACACAGACCCTGCATCAGAACACACAGCAGGAAGCACCCCCAAGCATAGCTGCTGCACAACACTTCACTCACCCGCACATGGCACCCCAATGCCAAGTGTCAGCACGCCAAAAGGAGGTGGCCAAACAGGTGTGGGTGGGGTCCAAACCCATGGAAGGTGAACTAGATCACATATGTTGGTGTTTCCTATCCTTAAGGGACCACCTACACCCCACAAAGGAGACCCACACTGCCATGAAGACACATGCAGATGCATATTTACAGTACAGAACCACGCCCAGGGGCAAGCAAATTGCAGTCACACGCCCATGTTAGCTCTGCGTACGATGGCCCAGGCCACTCCCCTTAGGAATTGAGTGGGTGACGACAAAGCTACATGTCCAAGCTCCAACCCCCTGCCTGCGGTGACATGTATGCGCCCGCTGTACACAGCACAATGTAATGTCATAAGGCCCAGGGCCCTCATGCATACAACAAGACTACAGGGACACACGCAGATATTATCTTTAACTGGCCATGGGCATGTGCACCCGGCCCGTTTATTGGCAGGGCCACATGTACAGTGATGCCTCTGCTGGATATGTGTGGGGTGAGTGTAAATATCTTTATCAAAAGGAGGGGTGAGTGTAAGCCAGCCCCCGGTGCTGGCAACAACTTGAACAGTGAACACCATTGAGATGGAAACAGAAAACACAAGCATAACAGGGTCAACTGCTGAGCAACATGGAGGTAGCCGGAGCAAGAACAGAGGTCACCCAATATGCAAACAGAAGTGTCCGTGAGTTGCAGTGCACTGAGGTTGGGGCACTAGAGCTGAGTGCGCTCATGTGAAGAAAAAGTCTAGGTTTGTTTCCCTTTGAGATATTCCTGATGCAGTGGGGTGCGTTAGACCTGCATCATCTCCCTCATCAATGTCCAAGGTCTCCCACACTGCTTGAGGTGACATTGCTGCACAACTTCTCCACAGCACAAAACTCCATCAGCAAAGGTCCATGAGTTGCGGTGCACTGAGTCAGTGGCACCTGGCGTGCTGAGCAGGGGATCAGGCAGAAGATGGCATCCACGACAGGTGCGAGCAACTCCGTCAGCCTGCCAGTACCACTGTTTTGACTCTGGCAGATGGCGGTAGAAGGTGGCTCAGGTGGTGGTGGTGTGTGCCTCCTGTGGTGATTTGATGTCAGGGTCGGTCAGGACTCGATTTGATGTGTGAGTCCTGGTGGGCCGCAGTTGAGGCCAGAGGCAGTGGGCAGCACAGGGCCACAGACACATGGTGTTGATGACCCCAAGGCTATCTCCTCAGAGGCCATCCAATACCTCAGAAGAAGGGGTCCCTGACCCGACCAGCACAGAATTAGTGGCCTCGGATGCACAGCGGCCAGCACAGGCACGCTGCCATGGGACGGTGACTTGTGGTGCACTGAGGTAGAGCCAAGCTGACTGAGTGGGTCCTCATCTATGTCGAAGGTGAATGTGGTGGAGGGTCGCGTGGGACAGTGGAAGGTGTCCTCCAGGGCATGATGCGGAAGGTTTGATCTTATCGGGAAGCAGCAAATGGTGGAGTTGAAGCCGACTGCATCGTTGCCAGGACCAATTCGGTATCAGCTACATGAGGATGGAGCTATCCCCTAGTCCACTGACTCAGACCCCACCAATGTGCAACCAGTGAGTGTCCATGAATGTCGGGGAACAGACTTAGTGGCACCGGGAGTGAGAGGGGATGCAGTCTGCGATGATGCCGGTACACTGATATGAAATCCACCATTAATAAATCAAGACTCTGTGACCTACTGGACCCCAGTGTGGTTTGGGAGCTTTCTGCCCCCTCTGCCGCCTGATGAACCCCCCTTTCCGACGCTGCTCGTAATCCAACCCGAGGTTATAGAGCCCTACTGGATCAGTTAATGCACTCACTCCTTAACAACAGGACGGATGATATCCTCCCTTCCTCGCTCTTCGGTGAGTCCAAAATCTTTTGAAACCTCAGAAGCTTGCCCTGTATACAGTCTCCTGGATATCTGCTTATTGAGCTGGTCTCAATCTTATATATTTTTCTAAAAGTTCTAAGTGGACGCTGTTAAATTGAAGGTCTGTCTGTGTGTCCCACACTACTTATATTTATCGCCCTGATGAAGGTGTAGCCCCTCCTGGGCTAGACACTGAAACGCGTGTTGGCGCTGAATTTCCTCGTGTAGTTGGAACCTGCCTCCATCCACAACTGGGAGGATACATGAGAGCCCACAATATCTTCATCATTTGGCTGCATATTATCCTTGATTGTTTTTTAACTATATATATGATTGTTAGAATGTTTTGGATTGTAAGTGATGAATGTATGTGTATGATGGTCAGGATGCGGAGTTGGGTTGATCTTTTGTGCCTGTGGTGGGCTATGACATTCTCTGGTGTTGGGTCTGTGAGGTTGGTGCATTTTGGGAGGATTGCTGACTTTGTCTGCGCTTCCTCTGTGTTTGTCGGGATGGCGTGGTGGAGGTCCGGGAGGTAGTCCTGGGGGTGGTGGCAGTGGGTGTTGTGGCCCTCTTGAGGCTCCGAGCTGCATGTTCAGTGGCTCCATGGCATCTTTTGTTCTTCAGGTGTGGCTGTGGGCTGGTCTCCCTTTTGTGGTGCAGGCTGTGGTCCAACTTTAAGTCAGAGCTGGTGTCAGTTTTCTGCTGCTAACGCACCTATTCATCTGATTTGTGATCTTATCGTCGATCTGGCTGGTCGTTGGGAATGTTGCGTAGTGGTGTTGTCGCAGCTTTTTGCTCGGGAGCGCCTACTTTGCGTCTCATTAGCGATAATTGCGGTGCTCATCTGTGGCGATGTTTCTTGTGACTGCTATCGCAGGTAAAATAGTGCTATGGGCTGTTAGCACCAGCTTGTGAATTGAGCAATACATTTTTTGCGGCTTTGGGTGCG
The DNA here is from genome assembly GCF_964261635.1 of Lissotriton helveticus. Taxonomy (NCBI): domain Eukaryota; kingdom Metazoa; phylum Chordata; class Amphibia; order Caudata; family Salamandridae; genus Lissotriton; species Lissotriton helveticus. The sequence continues at coordinate 2,116,435,465 of NC_136059.1, forward strand.
ATAAAGTGCCGTTAACTCGGCGATAGCTCCTTGAGAATATGCCGACATGAGTCCCAAGTTAACGTCTCAAAGCCCATGTGGGTAACTTAGAGAGTAAAAAGATTAAAGTTACCCTTAAATGACCTATTAATCCTAATTCCTGATTCGTAAAGCTTTGTTACAAAGTGGTTTTATCCAACCACTTCTCAAACATGTAATTGTGGAGTTTTGGACACAAGGGCACACAAGCCACAGACCAGCAGCCTATTTAAGGGCAAACTTATATAAATCAGAATGGTCATGTAGAAATGTATTCAATGCTTATGAGCTAAATATACGCATTGGACCTGATTTGCAAACATACGTTTTCATATGTGGATCTACTCACATGTAGATCTAGTCCCTACTCGTCGTGGTAAATCTTCAGTTTTTTCCATTCATGATTTACGAGCAGATATTTACATCTAGTTACAGACGTAAGATTCTCAAACTCATCAAATGAGGGGGTGATGACTCCTATAACTGAATTTACAAGGGCAACGTTACTAGTAGTAACTTCCCACCAGTACATGAAGATATCTGTCACCAGGGGTGATATCTTATTCCAGGCAAATAAAGAGAAAATGCAATAAATGTTCTTATGTGAAAAGAATAATATTATGCAAAATAAAAATGTAAAGTCATTTATCAATCAATCAATCAATCAGGTCATTTGTAGAGCGCACTACTCACCCGTAGGGTCTCAAGGCGCTGGGGGGGGGGGGGGGTGCCGCTACTGCTCGAACAGCCAGGTCTTGAGCTTCTTCCTGAAGGAGAGGTGGTCTTGGGTCAGGCGCAGGTTGGTCGGAAGTGAGTTCCAGGTCTTGGCGGCCAGGTGGGAGAAGGATCTTCCTCCTGCTGTCGCTCTTCGGATGCGGGGGACGGCGGCGAGGGCGTGGTTGGTTGATCTGAGGAGGCGCTTGGGAGTGTAGAAGTTGATCCGGTTGTTGAGGTAGCTCGGGCCTTGGTCGTGTAGGGCTTTGTGTGCGTGGGTGAGGAGTCGGAAGGTGATTCTCTTGTTGACCGGGAGCCAGTGCAGGTCTCTCAGGTGTCCGGAGATGTGGCTGCGTCGGGGGATGTCGAGGATGAGTCTCGCCGAGGCGTTCTGGATCCGCTGGAGTCTCTTCTGGAGTTTTGCCGTGGTTCCGGCGTAGAGGGCGTTGCCGTAGTCCAGACGGCTGGTGACGAGGGCTTGGGTGACCGTCTTCCTCGTCTCGGTGGGGATCCACTGGAAGATCTTACGTAGCATGCGCAGGATGTTGAAGCATGACGAGGAGACGGCGTTGACTTGTCTGGTCATGGAGAGGGAGGAGTCCAGGATGAAGCCCAGGTTGCGTGCGTGGTCTGTCGGTTTGGGTGCGGTGCCCAGTGCGGGGGGCCACCAGGAGTCGTCCCAGGCGGAGGGCGTGGAGCCCAGGATGAGGACCTCCGTCTTGTCTGAGTTCAGTTTCAGGCGGCTGGTCGTCATCCATTCGGCCACGTCTCTCATCCCTTCGTGCAGGTTGGCTCTGGCGGTGGCGGGGTCGTTGGTCAGGGAGAGGATCAGCTGGGTGTCGTCGGCGTAGGAGATTATGTTGAGGTTGTGTTGGCGTGCGATGGCCGCGAGGGGGCTCATGTAGACGTTGAAGAGGGTGGGGCTCAGTGAGGATCCTTGAGGGACGCCGCAGATGACTTCGGTGGCCTCTGATTTGTACGGTGGTAGGCGGACTCTTTGTGTTCTTCCGTTGAGGAAGGAGGTGATCCATTCCAGTGCCTTCTCCTGGATTCCGGTGTTGCTGAGGCGCTGTATTAGGGTGCGGTGGCAGACAGTGTCGAAAGCCGCGGAGAGGTCCAGGAGGATGAGGGCCGCTGTTTCTCCGTTGTCCATCAGGGTTCGAAGGTCGTCGGTGGCGGCGATGAGGGCGGTCTCGGTGCTGTGGTTTGCTCGGAAGCCGGACTGTGAGGGGTCGAGGGATCCATTCGTCTCGAGGAAGGCGGCCAGCTGTTTGTTGACGGTCTTCTCGATGACTTTGGCCGGGAACGGGAGGAGCGAGATGGGGCGGTAGTTCTTGAGGTCGGTGGGGTCTGCTGTGGGTTTCTTGAGGAGAGCGCTGAGTTCGGCGTGCTTCCAGCTCTCAGGGAAGGTGGCGGAGTCGAAGGAGGTGTTGATGATGTCCCGCAGGTGGGGTGCGAGGACAGCGTCGGCTTTGTTGAAGACGTGGTGAGGGCAGGGGTCAGTCGGAGATCCGGAGTGGATGGAGTTCATGGTGCGGATGGTGTCTTCGGTGCTGATCGGGGTCCAGGTGCGGAGGGTGGTGGTGGGTGGCGTCGTTGCGGTTGTGGCTTGCGTTGGTTGGTTGTTGAAGCTGTTGTGTATGTCCGTGATCTTGTTGTGGAAGTAGGACGCGAGGGAGTTGCAGAGTTCTTGCGACGGGGTGATGTCGTTGTTTCCGGCGTTGGGGTTGGATAGCTCTTTCACGATGTTGAAGAGTTCCTTGCAGTTGTGTGCGTTGTTGTCCAGCCGGTCCTTGTATGCATTTTTCTTGGTGGCGCGGATCAGTTGGTGGTGTTTCCGGGTGGCGAGCTTGAGGGTGTTCATGTTGTCCGTCGTTGGTTCCCTTCTCCAGGCTTTCTCGAGGGCTCGACAGTTCTTCTTGGAGCTCTTGAGTTCGTCGGTGAACCATGGTGTTTTTCTGCTGCATGATCGGCTGGGTGGGGTTCTCAGAGGGGCGAGTTCGTCCGCGCAGTCGTTGATCCATTTCGTGAGGTTGTCGGCGGCCTGGCTGGGGTTCGCTGAGTTGGCGGGAGGGTGCTGGCTCAGGGAAGCAGTGAGCTGGTCGGCTGTGATCTTGTTCCAGCTTCTTCGAGCAACCTGTTGCTGGTGGTGGTGGATCGTCGTTCTTCTGAAGGTGAAGTGGACGCAGCTGTGGTCCGTCCAGTGGAGTCCTGTTGCGTGGCTGAAGGTGACGTCTTTGCTGGATGAGAAGACGGCGTCGAGTGTGTGTCCGGCGAGGTGGGTGGGGGTGGTCACCAGTTGCTTGAGTCCGAGGTTGTCGAGGTTGTCGAGAAGGCTGATGGTGTTGCGGTCGTTGTTGTTCTCCAGGTGGAAGTTGAGGTCCCCCAGGAGGATGTAGTCGGCGGAGGGGAGAGCGTGCGGGCTGATGAAGTCGGCGATGTCCTCGCTGAATCGTGTGCGTGGTCCCGGGGGTCGGTAGATCAGGGTGCCTCTGAGGGTGGTCTTCGGGTTGATGTGGATCTGGAAGTGCAGGTGTTCAGCGGTGGTGAGGGTGTCATCGGTGTTGGTAGTGATGCGGATGGTGTCTCTGTGGATGATGGCGATGCCTCCTCCGGTCTGGTTGGCGTTTCGGTCCCTCCGGGTGATCTTGTAGCCCTCTGGGATGGCGATGGCGATGTCTGGGGCTGAGGAGGTGTTCATCCAGGTCTCGGTGATGAAGGCAACGTCGGGGGTGGTGGTGTCGAGCAGGTTCCAGAGTTCTACGGCGTGTCTGTGGACGGAGCGGGTGTTGAGCAGGATGCACTTGAGGTGGGTGCTGCTGGAGTTCGGCTTGGTGGGTTCAGGGAAGGTCCGGATGCAGGTGAACTTGCAGGCGTGGCAGCTGAAGGGTCCGTGGGTGTGCTTTGGGGCGGCTCGGTGACATCCTGGGAATCGGCCGGTGTTGAGTGCGCTGAGGTCGGCGGCGCTGTAGGTTCGTCGGGTCGGCTTCCGTCGGTGGGGGCCAGGGGTCCTGGCGCTGGTCGCGATCCGGTCGCGGACGGGCGCAGACGGGCTTACCTTTGGCGCGCCTTCGGCGCACAATCGGCGCGCCCGCTGCGCGTGACCGCTGCGCGTTCGCACGGTCGCCATTTAAGGCGAAGTGCGCGGGTGGGCGGGTCAGCTGGGAGGCGGGAGCGGGGAGGGAACAATTAATACTAAGCTAGGACAACTTAAAGAAAAATAAAGACTACATTACTCCTGTAGTTAACTTTGTATTAAGTTGTAAATTCATGAACCACAATAATTGGTTTTAAATATTATTTTTGAACAATGCTTTAAAATCACATATCCTCACCTATGTTTTCATATTTATATTTAATACATTTGATACAAACTTGTTTCTAGGTTTTTTTTAATTCATTTAAAAATGTGTTTACTTTACTTGAATTTAATTTACTGTAGTGTTAAACTAAGAAAATAAATGTGATCAATTATGAAATAATAGGTTTGGAAACAGTGACATGGACCACAGAGAAAAAGTATGAAAAACTGGTTATTCAGAGAGATCACCTATTGAAAAGTTACGAGTGTTTGAGAAAATCATAATTAATTCAGCTAACAAACATGGATATATTATAATGATGTCTAAAGAAAAGAATATAGGGCATATTCACAAGGAAGTGGCAAAGAGAGGCGTTAGCCTTCTTGACTTTGTAGAAGCTGAAAATAAAAATGATAAGGAATAATACAAATAACGCAAGTCTCTGTCAGCACGTAAGATAGCAAGGTTTATTGGAGACCCACAAACAGCAAATTAACGTGCAGCACGGAGACATCAGCAAAGCCACTGAATGTCCAAAGAGGTGACGGGTCTGACAGTTTATATAGGCCTAAACCACTAAGGATACAGCATCATAACATACGTAGCACAAATTAAGGGTAGTTCATTTGACCAATTAGCAAGTGTTTGAGTAGCCATATACCATGTAAGGTCCGAACTATACTGTTGCCAACCACGTGGCCCCAAGTGGGCAGCTTCTGGGACTTTCCACTGTAATGTTAGATATAAGTCCGATGCCTTTTCAGTTAATAATTACACACAATAGTAGTGACCAGAAACATATTGTGAAATGGGCTATGCTGAAATGTACGTGAATGTGCCTAAGCAAGCATCCTCCCTTGTGCCACGTATCTTGTCTTCTAGCAAGCCTTGCGTTACCCAAGCTGTTTCTCTGAAGCTCTGAAGCTCTGAAGCTAAGAAAATAAAAAAAAAGAAACTTAGCGCCAATACAGGCACCCTTTCACCAGAGTGCAAGGGTGTTGGCAAGCAGGGAGGTTTGTTTATGTACAGGAAGCAGTCCCTTCCTGCACATAAACAAACCTAAAATGCCAGTTTGTAACTTACGTGTGTGCTGCTTCATGCAGCACACGTGTAAGTTACAAAACAGCATTTTCAAAAAAAGGTTTGTTGATGTACAGGAAGGGACACCTTCCAGTACATAAACAAACCATGACATTTTGCATTTTCCATGTGTGCTGCACAAGGCAACACACATCGAAAATGTAAAAACAAGGAGAAATAAAGCATTTCTCCTCGTATCGCAAACTTAAGACCAGGGTTTTCCTGGTCTTAAGTTTGGCGCTAGCTCATATTTACGCTGCCCTTGTGAATAGGGGACAATGCCCACCACAACACCCACTGCACGCCCCTTTCACGCTAAACACAGCGTGAAAGGGGGCCTATTCACAAGGCAGCGTTAATCCATGTTAAGTGGCTTAACGCTGCCTTGTGAATAAGGCGAGGCCCCTATCGCCACCACGTCGTCACTGAAAGTGACGTTGTGGTGAGGATAGGGGCTTGTGAATATACCCCATAGTGTTTCTTCTTTTGGGAAACCTTCCTCTTATCTAATGCGGCGTCCACTGCCTTCTTAACCGAGGACCTGAGTTTCTCCTTCAGTGTAATGGGTTTGTATTGAAATGTAATATTGGAATGCTATCGTTCTTCTATGTTGTCTGGAATGCTATTGTCTTTCTATGTTGTACCGTCATTGGAGTGTACACTGTCGGTGGGTTCGATCTGCAATGACGGTTGCAGATCGACCTTCTGGCCTGCGACACGCTCCTTGTCGTAGATCAAGCCAACATGAAATAAATACTCTGTCATGGCACCTTGTCATCACTTACCACATTTGGCCATGATTGGGATTCGCTTCATCCACCGAAGAACTCCACGCTGTAGTGTCGGCTCGTCGGGGCAATTTGGCGAAGACAGGGACTTGCAGTCAGGCTTTCTACGTTGATGATTGGAGCTCTGCCTCCTCAACGGCAGGGTAGGAACCTTCACTTTAATTTCGGCCAGTTTGTGGCTGAATATGTGCACCTGCACGTCATTTCAACAGTCGGATGCTCAGGCTATCCTCACGCAGCCTCGATGGTTTAACGCACTTTTTGCGTGCTAAGAACTGTGGGGCACAACTCCAGGCATTTCTGCGTAGCATGAAGTCGCTTGGCGGACAGGCATTTCAACGTACCTATGCAGCGTAAAGACATACGGCGGCCATCGTGGGACAGGTATTGGGCGGTATTTAGCATCTGGACCCAGCAACTGTTTTCTTCTTGATTCCATGGGCTAATTGATTGCGTGTCTCGGTGACATGCACACCTCTTGACAGCGGCAGTTTATACCTTCCACAGAAGCAACCAAGCAGCTTATCACAGCGGCATGCACACATTCTTTTCAATTCCTCAGTGACACACACACCTTCAAGCAGCGCTGACTTTTATTTTTTTCTAATTTTGCAGTATTTAATTTTGCCATTTGTGGGGGATTTACAAGTTTGGTAGGGTTATATATAAAGGCGACTTTATCAACTTGAGGTGCAAGGTATAGCTACACTTCAAGAAATTACCCAACACCCTCCTTTCCTGGGAAAACCAGTATTGAAACCAATACAAAAATAAATCCAAAAAGCTTGTCTGTCCTTCTGTGCTTTTTAGAGTATGGGGACCTATAGCCTTCAAGTCCTCGTTACTGGGTATCTCTAAGGTCCTAGGGAGGCCAGAGTACAGATGTAAAACTCTAAGGCTGCGCCAAGTTAATCGAGCCCAGTCAGTACATTATTTGATATAATGATTCAGTGTGATTGCTCTTGGCCTCAAGAAGAAAATGCCAACACATTTCAACCTTCATAAATGAACCCACAGATAATTTGATTGAAGGTCTTCATCAGGGCGGGACAACTATCTGTAGTACAATGTAGATTTTCTAATATAAAAAAATTACCGGGTGATGGTGTCTTTCTAAACCCTCAATAGTAGGGGTCTGGTAATGTCGTACATCACCCTCGTCACTTGGATGTTTCTCCTATTTTTCTTAGCGCCTAGATTGTCATACTGTCTGTAGTTGGCCCAGGGGGAAATGAAGAGAGTAGTGTTTTAGAGAGGACGGCTCTTGAGTTGAGCGGTGGTGATGATCATGCAGTCCTTCGGGGGTGATATCTTTATGGAATCAATGTTGTACAGTGCAAATGCAGACAAACTAGTGTAATGTGTATAGCATCTAGTGTTGTTCAATGTTTTTTTTGGTGCTGAGGGGAAGGCAGCAGGCAAGCTATTTTAATAGAGGGTGGCAACTTGCGTTGTTTAAAGATGGTGCCAAGGTGCTTTATGTCATCGAGATAAGCTCAGTTACTAAGTGAGCAGGGTGGGGACGAAGCAACCTTCATACGGAGGGCCCCATGTGGTACGCGACCTTGATTTCACGTGCACTTCTAGAGTTGTGTGTCTTGATCAAGGTACTTCGACATTCTAAATATTATGACAGCCCCGTGCATGTGGTAAGTGTGGGTCATTAGTACGCATGCCGGCATGGCAGAGTGTCTCATTCTGTGTTGTATTTTACCTTCATGCTGGTCGTGGTCTGGTCTCTTATATGGTCCATATTTCAATCAGGGGCTCCAATCTTGAACATAATCCGTTCTTCCGACATGTGTTTGTGGGCAGGAAGCGTTTTTAAATCAATGGTGCTTCCGCATCCTGACAGCCGGTCTTGACATACTTCTGGTACTCTAAGCATGGCTTGACCTTGCCTGTCTTCTTGTCATCAAGGACGCTCCCTTGATCATCATGGGGACGCGTATCTTGCTACTTAATGTGTTTCTATTCTGCATTTGGACGCGCTGTATTCATGCTTGTGGTAAAAATTTGGCTGCATAGCAGCATATGTTCTGCTGTTGAATTATTCCCCAAGTCCAGCTGTTTTATATTTAGTCACAGGATTCCGACATCCTACTATTATACACAGTGCATAATCTCATTTATTTCAGTAAGTCCATTTTCTGTGGTCCCCAGGTACATGATGGTTTTGGTTTCAAATCTGGCTAGTAAATTATCGATGTTACCACTTGTGACTTGTTTCAGGACTGTCCACTTGATGTCCTTTGGTCCATGACCTTTGTCGATACAGTGTTGGACCATGGGTGCATTTATTACTTGACATTTTATTTGTGACCGGTGTTGTGTTATTCTTTTCTTCACTGGCTGTGTGGTCTTGCCAATGTAGGCCCTTGGGACATGGGCAGAGGACACAGTATATGACATTGTGTGTGTTACAATTTGTGAATTGTTCATGTTTCACATTTTTGTTCCCATAGGTGAATTGCATGCCTGCAATAGTACTTGCACATGACACGCAATTGCCACAACACCAGTGACCTTTACCAGGAGGCAATGCAAGCATTGTTCGAATTGATGGTGCTGATGTCTTCACTGACGTCTTTGCCCGTACCAGTTTATCTTTGATGCTTTTATTTTTCTTCAACAGGAATGTTGGTGTATCCTTAAATACTGCCAGTCTCTTCACTCTCTGCCAGTTTCTTTTAACAATTTTCTTGACTTCGTTCGTAATCCCTGAGAAGGTAGTGACGTAGATGTTGTATTCCTATATGATGTCACTTCTAGAATTATTGCATGTCATGTAGAATGCATGTGTGAGAGATTCATTCTTCTGTTGGATCTTGCCGGTGTAACTACTGCCTGCCTCCTGTGGATGTCTAAGTTGTTTTCCTTCTTCAATAAACCTACTTGCAACATTCCCACGTGTGGATTCCTCACTACATAATTTTTGGCGACGTTTGGGATACTTGAACTACAAACAAGAAGGATCTTTCGACAACGTTCACATTTTAATTTTAAACAAAGTATCGAGACAGCCTTGCAACGCGTGAAGCACTAATACATCCTTCGACTCTGAAAAACCACGTTTTGAAATCTACAATCGTGAGTTTCCTGTGACTTTATTTTCTAAAGAATTTTTTTTTTCGTTTATTACCGTTGGACTCTGCATTCTTCAAATCCTTGCAGAACTTTGCGCTCGCTTCCCTGTGAATCTGCAGAACCTTGGCAACTCCGAAGAGCCTCCATTCCACAGCCGTGTGTCCCGCGTCTGTGACGACTCTTCGCTTTGCTTCCTGACCACCAGTGCATCTTGGGTACTACCCTTTCACCTTTCCTTACGCTATGACGTCAGACGTCAACAACGTACCGCCATTTTGTTTGTTTTCTTCGTGATTCACAGGAAAGCAGTTCTTCACGGAGTATCTCTCCTTCTCATCATAACTTCGTTATTTTCTTTTATTTTCCCAGCGGATTTATTGTTTGGCGTTCTACCACTATTTACCAACAAATAGCAAGGTACTGAAATGTATTTATTTATTTATTTAATTTTTTACGTTTGTCTTTTAAAAAAAAAAAAAAAAAAAAAAAAAAAAGGAAAGAATAAGTATGTCTAACATTGCTGCTCCACCTCACTTCCTACAAACCGCTGGTGAGCCAAACATTGAATGGGATTTATGGTACCCAATGTTTTTAGCTTATGTTGACGTCCTGGAAAAAGATGGGTGCTCAGCCAAACGCAAGTTAGCTCTTCTTAGGCATTGTCTTGGTGGAGCAGGCATTAAGGAATTTGACAATCTTCCACCCATTGATGACGCTGGGGATATTGACGTTTTTGAAAAAGCTTCTAGACAGATGAAAATTCGTTTTGGGAGAAAAATAAATACTGTTATGAAACGTTTCAAGTTTTATTCCCGCGTCCAGAAACAAGATGAATCATTTGAAGATTATGTTTCTGCCTTACGATCTTTAGCTTGTTCGTGTGCTTTTGCAACCATTTCTTACGAACAAGTCCTCAGAGATCAGATAATGATGCGTACTAAGAGTAAGAAAATTCAAGAAAGACTTTGGTCGGGTACAGAATCTTCTTTGAGCGCCGTCATCAACATTGCGAAAGGAATTGAACAATCTGAATTGTTCGTTTCTGAGATTAGAGGTCATATACCGAAGTTACAGGTTCCTGAGACTGAAGTCTCGTTAGTAAAGAGCCAAACTACTTCATTTAATTCTAATAGAGTACCTTCTAAAAAAGACAATGAGAAGAAATTTTCAGAAAATAAGAACATGGTAGATAATAAGTTTTCTTACAGGAAAAATGTTTCTTGTTATAGATGTGGTAGTTCCAATCATTTGGGGAACTACAGAGGATGTCCAGCTTGGGATAGAATATGTGTCAAATGTAAAAGGAAAGGTCATTTTGCTAATGTTTGTCGCTCTTCCCAAAGGGTTAACTATATTTCTCAAGAAGAAGAAGAAGTTCTACACAGTTTTAAATGCATTTTATCTGTAGACGATTCAGAACAAAAAGAATTTCCCTCCTACACTATTTTGATTAATAACCAACCTATTCTTTTAATGATGGATTCATGCTCATGGTACTCCATTATTGGTCTAAATTTGTTTAAAAGTTTTTGGGGCGACAGGAAATTGTTAACTCCTGACATTTCTCCCGGTGGTTATACTGGGCAGAAAATAAACATGGAAGGTTTCTTTTGGGCTGACATTCAGGTAGAAGATAGATATACCAAAGGGAAAGTATATGTGGCCACTAAAGGTGTAGCTATTCTAGGATGGCCGCATCAACGATTACTTGGTATTAAACTTGACCCTAATGCCGATCCTCCAGTTTATTTAGGTGATCCTTGTGTTTTGAGTGTATGTGAAGTGGGAGACAATACACAGTTTGTGGAAAACACTAAAAAGAATTTTCCTGATGTTTTTAAAGATACTTTAGGGAGATTTGCAGATTTTAAACATAGGATCATTCTTAATGACAATGCTATTCCAGTCAGGCACAGAGTCAGGAATGTTCCGTTGGCTTATCGTGAGAAACTTAAAGACATTCTTGGAGACCTTGTAGCTAAACAAATCATAGAACCAATTGAATCCTCCCCCTGGGTTTCTCCCATTCTTTTATCACTCAAAAGTTCTGGCGAGCTCCGCCTCTGTGTGGATCTCTGCAGTTTAAATAAAGAGATTTGGGTTGATAAACATCCTCTCCCCAATATCCACGAATAAATTTCCTCACTTACTGGTGCCACTGTTTTTTCCACGATTGATTTAGCTAGTGCCTACCACCAGGTCGAGCTACATGAGGAATCAAAGAGATTGACGGCTTTCGTGACTCCAGAGGGCATGTTCCAATACTTAAGAATGCCTTTTGGACTCGCCAGTGCTGCGTCTGTTTTCCAACGCCTGATGAAGGAGGTTCTTTTTGACTGTAAAGGAGCCATTGCTTTCCAAGATGATATCCTAATTTTTGGGGAAAATTTTAAAGAACATGATCACAATTTACATTGTGTGTTGTCTAATGTTCAAAAGAAAGGGCTTACTTTAAAATTCAATAAGTGCAAGTTTAGACAATCTAAAGTTGAATATCTAGGACACGAAATTTCTAAAGATGGCATAAAACCAAAACTCAATCATGTCAAGAGTATTACCAATGCTCCTATTCCTTCCTCCAAAGAACAATTGTTGTCCTTTTTAGGACTCACTGAATTTTATGGTAAATTTGTTAAAGACTACTCTACCATTGTGCACCCTTTGCGGTCTTTGTTAAAAAAACAAGCAAAAATTATTTGGGGTAAAGAACAACAGATTTCTTTTGACACTCTAAAGAGTAAAATTATCAATGCTCCCTTTCTTAAACCTTTTTCTGTTCATAAAGAATGTATCGTTTGCGTTGATGCGAGTAATGTAGGTCTAGGTGCCGTTTTATTGCAAAAGGATGGTTTGGGAGAAAATGTAGTATCTTATGCATCCAGGACATTACGGGATGCTGAGTTTAATTATTCCACAATAGA